>NW_024412419.1:21667616-21714125 GCF_014898765.1 Herpailurus yagouaroundi | reverse complement strand
TGTAGGAATTTGAAGAAGAAAAACAAAGGTGTGGAATAGTCACTGGGGAGAATGGCAGAGCCGGACTGCCAGACAAGTGCAGGGGGACTGCCAGGAAGCGTGGAGATAAACCAGGCGCAGCAGGATGCTTCCATATCACAAAGCAACAGCAAACACACTTAACAGCACCCTGTTAAAATCAGGAACGGGACAAGGATGGCCAAAACGCTGCTCGTATTTCAATACTAATCTCAGGGCCTCCTTAGTACAATACACCACGAAATAAAACGTGTAAAAATGAAAAAGGAGACTCAGGTCCTTATCTGCAGGTAATATAATAGCCTACTTGAACATTTCAGTTGAAGTAACTGAACGCTAGTTAGAACTAACGAGAGAAGTCAGCAAGTTGCCTGGATGCAAGGGTTATTAACGTTCAGGAAAGAAAATAGCCCAGAATATATTTTTTTCACCCTGCTCTTAACTATGTGGCAGAAGACAAGTAAAGCAGTTGTTGCCACAAAGGCACAGCTCTCGCCCCGTGGGTCTGCCACCCACCAGACCTCAGTACAGAAACAGGACCACAGACCAGTCTTCCGTCCCAGCCCATGATCTCAGGAAGAGAACAAGGCGAGAGCACTCTACTTAAGGCCCAACACAGCCCTCAATGAAGAAAAAACAAAAATGCATACAATACCTGGAAGGGCACCTTCTAAGAGTACAATAGTTCTTTGAAATGGTCACAAAAAGCGGACAAGAACTTTGCAATTTAAAAAAGCACAAACACTTATTTTTTTAAACTCCTGTCTGCTGGAGCAAGCCGTGTGTGACCTTGTTCAAGTTACCCGGCCTGCCCGCGCGTCAGTTTTCTCGTCTGTAAAATGGGCACACTATGCAGTTGAGGTAATTCACGTAAAGAGTTGAACACAAGGTCTAGTTGGTGGTAGGTACTCCATAAATGCTAGTGGTAAGAATTAATATTAGGAGCCAGGCCGCCTGGGCCAGCCCTTTCTCCCCCTCGGAACTGCTTTCCCCGGTTCCTCGCTGGGCCTGGACTGGGCCGGCCCGAGCAGATGCTCGCCGGCCGCGCGGCTGCGCCCGCCCGCAGAGGAGCGCCAGCCCGAGATTCGGACCCCGGACTCCGCCCTCGAGCTTGGTGTTCTGCTCCGTGAAATGGGCACGCGGATGCGGCCGTGCCCACCCCTCACCCCGGCTGCTCGAGGGCGACGGGCCGCGGCCGGTTACCTAAGGAGGGGCCCCGCCGGGGGGGGGCTGGGGGTCGGGCTCGCGGTGCGCCTCTTCGGGACTTCGGGCTTGCGGCTCCGGCGGCGCGGGCCCATGGCGGGCGCCGAGGGTGGCTGCCCCGCGGCTCCTTCTCGGCCTTCGGGGTCCGGGGACAGAGGCTGGCGTCCGGGAGAAGCCCGGGAGCGTCCTGGCCGCGTGCCCCGGCGGGGTGCGTGCTCGGCCGCTCCCGGCGCCTCCGCGGTTCCAAGTTCCCGCACCACTGATTCACTGGCGGCGTTTTTTAAAACCCGAATTCAGCAACTCTCAGTGGCTGCCTCTGGAACGCCCCTGGCGCAGAGCGACTGCGGAGAGGACTAATCAGAGCACAGGACGGAAGGCTAGCGGCGCGCGGTGATAAGAGGAGAGCGCGGGGCTGTGGCGGTTCGACGGTAGGAATCAGCCAATGGGAACTTGGAGAAATGAAGGGAGGCGGGAGCTTCTCCCGCCTTCTGCTTGCTTGTAGTGGTGCTCATTTTTGAGTGCCCAATGGTCCAAAAGGGAAAGCTCTATTCTGAAGATGTAGACGGTGAGTTAGTAGAACACGTTTCTCTAGAAAAATCACTTTGCTCAGACATTTTATGTTTTGCCCTGTCACCCCTGAGGTGGCTTTTAAACAAGAGGAGGCAGATTCACACGAGAATGTGACAACCACATGTCGCCCCTGTGACCCTCCCAGGAACACCCCACGAAAATGGTTCAGAAGCCAGTTTAACTGCATGGACGTTATTGATGACTGGGGTCGCGGGGCAGCCAGGATCCGGGCTCTGGATCACACTCTCCAGCGCTGCAATGGAATCCTCCTAGAGAAACGACCCCTTTCCTTTCTCTTTACTATCGAGGATAGTACGCATTCAGGTCAAATGTACATCTGGGTAGTTAGAATAAAGGGAATTTTTATTTTCCACACGTTTTCTTGCATTTCCTCAACGTTCTACAGTTAACACGTAATCAGGGGAAAATGTCATTATAAAATCAGTGATTTCATGGAACCCTTGTTCACTGGTGGGAATGTAAAATGCTGCAGCCATAGTGGAAAACAGTATGTTGACTGGCCAAAAAAACTAAATGTGCAATTACCATATGATCCAGCAATTCCACTTCGGGGTATACACTCAAAAGCAGGGACTTGAACAGGTATTGGTACACTAATGCTCACAGCAATGTTACCCACAACAGCCCCCAATGTCCAAATAGATGAATAGATAAGCGAAATGTGGTACTTACATACAATGGGATATTATACAGCCTTAAAAAGGAAATGACACGTTACAGCACGAATGAACCTTGAAGGCATTATGTTAAGCAAAGTAAAACAGACACAAAAGGAGAAATACTGTATAATTCCACTTACATGAGTCCACTTTCACGAAATTCATAGAAAGTAGGATGGTGGTTGCCAGGGGCCAGGGGAAAGGAGGAATGGGGAGTTAGTGTTTGATGGGTATGGAGTTTCAGTTTGGGAAGATGAGGAAGTCTGGAGATGGTGTGATACTGCACAACAATGTGCACGGACTCAGTGCCATTGAACACTTAATAACGCTCAAAATGGTCAGTTTTAGGTTGTGTGTATTTTACCACAATTTTTAAAAGGAGGGACAAAAGGGGGCACCTGATTGGTTCAGTCAGGAGAGCGTGCGACTCTTGATCTTAGGATTGTGAGTTCAGGCCCCGCATTGGGCATGGAGCCTACTTAATTAAAAAAAAGGGGGGGGCGGGGGAGGAAAAGGAGCAAAGTAAGGAAGGAAAGAAAAGGGAAGGAGCTGTACCTGGGGATACTCAGTGGGTCCACTGGTGGTGGGGGGAATGGGGTGAACAGCCTGGTCTAGAAGACCCACTCTTTGGTGGTGCCTTATGCGACAGAAGATCCGAGAGCCAAGGGCTCTATAATGTGAGCCTACTCTTTGATTGGCTCTTGTATTCATCCTCTCCACCGTTTCTCTAGTTCAGACTCTAATTATAATCAAATGTTGTTTTACTTGTCTCTACCTTTAGTGATCTTTCCAAACAGCAATTTGGATCACGTCACTGCCTTGCCTAAACTCCCCATGGTACTCTACGGTCTACAGATTGAGTTCTGATCCCTCAGCAAAGTCTAAAATGTACAGCACCATCTGGGCGCCTGCCCACCTCTCTGACCTTGACCCTGGCCACTTTTAGTGTTGCGTGCTTATTGCCAGGCATACTGGTCTCCTTACCTACAGTTCTTGAATACATCACTTGCATGTTTCTATGCTTTTTACAAGCTTCTCCTTTCTCCAGGAATACCCGCTCCCTCCAACCCCACCGGCCTGGGAGACTCCCGGCTCATTCTGCAACACCATTCTGATACAGAGTGGTACTGCCTCCCCTGTATCTCAAAGGCCTCTTATGCACGTCATGCTGTGCTGGAATTCTTTCCTTCCACATTCATCTTCTGTTTTCTTTCATGGGCCCACAGTCCTTGGGGCACATCAGTTCTCAGCACAGTTCAGTAAATTCTGGGATAGTAATCCTTTTACTAAAGACTCTTGGACAAGTGTTCCTAATGAAGAAGGGTGATTTATGAACTTTTATAGCTAGGGGAAACTCCTTGCTGACTTTTACGTTTTGAAAGGATGTAGTTAACGTAAGGCCAGAAGGGTTCTGAACCAAGGCAACTATGAAGCGAGGTCAATCTGTAAAGCAGGTCAGGCAGGTGTACATATTTGGCAATGCCGAGAACCTCTCCTTTTTATAGGTAGCTAAGGTCTTGAGAGGGTGTCCAAGGTCACCCAGCCAAGGTAGAGGTGGGGCTGAGACACAGCTCTCTGACTTTGGATTCTGCTTCTTTCCTCTATACGAGGTGGCCCTTCGCTCCACTCCTCCTCCTGTCCTCAGCAGGGGTCAGAGCTTCTGACCTCTTTGAATGCTGTTTGCTTGTTAAAGTAGCAGAGACCTTTGGACAAACTGAAGACAAAACAGAACCACTTGGCTTGGTCCTAAATCTCTGCCTTGTGGGCAGCTTCCTGGAGGAGAGGAGCCTGAGAGCTACTCCAGGTCCCGGATGGCAGTCCTGCAAGAAGCCCCTGCCCCCCCCAGCTCTCCCAGGACCACACTGCGAGGGGGATGGACTGAGCAGTCCACCACAATGCAGACGCTTAAATTGAACGTCAGTTTGAACCGATGTTTACAGAAGTCTGTTATCAGTCAATTCTGATTTGGGGGTTCAGAACCTTCACACCAAACTTCCACCATTCAGGACCCCCTTACTCCACTGAAAATACTCCCCACAACCCTCCAGCTTCAGTGAGAGTAGTGGTCCTTACCCTCCCACCCACATGACCAGCAAAGCCTCGGGAACTCCCCCTCCAAAGCATCCTTGACAACAGGAGAGAGTGAACCTACTGTCACCGTAAAATGTTCTCGAGGCATCTTGCTGTCTTAAAATAGATGGAGATTTTACACTGGCCTCCATGATGGTGAATTTTAATAAAACCTTTCTTCCCCTCTGAGCAAGACCGATGCTCTGTGCTGGGCCTCTGCTGGGACTTCCGTGCCCCTGGCGGGCCACCCTGGTGGGCAGCGCAGCCTTACAGGACGCTCCACTGTGTGTTGACACTTTCAGGCACCTTCAATTTATTATCTTATGTAATTTTCATGCTCATTCTGCAAGATGGAGGCTGGTTTTCCTATTTGGGAGATGTGAAGACCCAAGCTCCAGAGGTAAAGTGATTCACCCTGGTCAGTGGCAGGCCTGATGTTTAACCCTTGCACTCCTTCCCTCTCATTAAAAAAAAAAAAAAAAAAAAGATAAAAAAAGAGCTTACACTGCTCATTTCCCTTTTGTTTTTAAAAATAAAGCCTAAAACATTCTAAGGCCCCAGCTTTTTGGACAGGGCAGCTGGAGTCCCAGCACACTCACTCTCTGATTACACACTGTTCCCTGCAGAAGCTCGGGGGCCCCTGGGACTTGGAGCTGCTGATAGGGAGAGTCCCTCCTCACCCAAGAAACCGTAATAACCTGCCGATTCCCACACTGCCTGAAGGCTTTGCTTGTCAAATATCTCTTCCCCCAGAATCTATTTTAAGGAAGGCATTTGGTGTTTTCTTTTATGATGGAGCTGCCCAGAAAAATGGTCTGAGGCTCCAGAAACTGCCACGGAGCGAGGAACTCAGCAATGAAGGGCTGCTCAGCTCCCTGGGGTCCCCAGTGCCAGTCCCCTCCCTTTGTGGTGGGGTTACAGGGAGGACAACAGCACATGAAGCTTCTAACCCAGCCATGGGAAAACTGCCCAGAGAAACCAGTAAGGTGGGTGGGGCTGTAGGTTTGGAATCAGGCAAACCTAGCTTGGAAAGCTGGCTCCGTGAGGAAGTCACTTAACCCTCTCTGGGCCAGCGGCTTCCTCATCTGCATCCACCTGTCAGGCTGTTATGCAAAAGTTAAGCCTTTAACACACGCCTAGGATACCAGAGTTACTTTAAATGGTGGAGTCCCGGGAAATTCATCGCCCTGGAGGGTAATCGGTGGAGTCAGGTTGCTGAGGGTGGGGCTGAGGTCCGTGTGCTCCGGATCCCAGCCTGCTGCCAGATCGGATCACGTGGCTGCACGGCTAGAGTCCACAGCCAGAGAGCCCTTTGCCAAACAACTCACATCTCTGGGCCTCAGTTTTCTCATCTTTAAAAGGGAAGGTGAAGAGATCATAAAAGCTGCTATTGAGGGCTGCCTGGAACTCCCCTCATGATCTCTGCCAGGCAGGGAGGCCTTGAGTGTGTGAGCAAGGACAGCGGGACTGGCATGGGGAGGAGGCGCCAGGGGCAGAGGGACAATTCCCAAGAAGGGGCGGCTATTACTCCTTTCCCACAGAATGGGCCCAGCTGAGTCTGGAAAGCACCGAAGCCACAGCGTCTACACCCGCTGCTTTCTACAGGAGGACGCCGAGGCCCAGAGCAACTAGGTGATGGGCTGAGGGAACTTTCGCTGAGTTTATGGGACAGCCCAGCTAAAACTTCGGTCTCCAGACAGGGTTAGGGAATACCCTACACGTTTTAGAAAATATGGTGCTTAGTTCTGGTTTGAATTTGCTCACTGACCTCTCTTCTTTGGAGAACCACGTTTAGCTTATGGTTCAGGAGGAAATCTTAGGGTTGTTAGCTCCTGCGATCCCACTTCATGATTTAGTGCTAGGGCTGCAGGGGGGGTGGTGGTGCTGGGGGGAGCCTGCCAGGAGTGGGTCACTGCACCCAGGCCCGTGGGGGATGCAGGGGGTGGTGACAGAGGAGGACCTGGGTGTCTGGTGGTCTTCTGTGGCAGCAGCTGCCCCGGGGGTCTGTGGGGAGGGGCAGGGTGAGGCCTTAGGGAAGGGGCGCTGGAGGCTCCCCAGCCCGTGTGGCCTCAGCCTCAGGGTGGACAAGGCGCATCCAGGTAGCAGCAGAGAACCCACAAGAGGCTCAGCTGGCATCGTTGATGGGAGTCCGAGAGCCGCCGAGCAGTCTCTCGTGCTCGCCCTCCTCTGCGGGGGGCCGGCCCCTGGACAGGCGGGCCAGCAGCGGCCGGTGCAGCCCGTTGTAGAGGGCGGTGCCCATCAAGAGGATGAGGAAGCCCAGGATCTGCAGCGGGTGGAAGGCCTCCCAGCCCAGCGCCAGGCTCAGGGCCCAGATGACGATGGTGCGCAGGCTGTCCAGCACCATGCGGGTGGTGGCGCTCAGTTCTTTGGTGACGCTGATGCCCGCGAAGTTGAAGAAGGCGATGCTGCTGATGTTGCCCAGCAGCGCCAGGGCGATGAGCGGTTGTCGGCCCACCTGGCAGAAGGCGTCCAGCGTGTCCTCCAGCGTCCCTCGCGGGTTTCCGCTGAAGGAGCCGGCGGGGATGTAGTACATGGGCACCAGCAGCAGGGAGAGGATCACGAAGCCGAAGAGGCCTGTGGGAGTGGAAGAAGTATGCGGCACTCTCTGCCCACCCCGAGATCCCCAGCTTAGCCCGCCCAGCAGGGGCTCCCCTGGTGTCCCTCCCGCCACCCCTCCCAGCTCCTCCCTCACACCTGCGCCTCCCTGCAGGGCCTGGGGCTGCCTGCTCATCTGGAATTCACAGCGGCCTGCTGAGGGGGCTCTAGCTGCCCTCTTCCGCTTTAATCGTGTTTTCTGTCTGGACCCAGAGTAAGACACGCGTTGTATCGTTACCAGTATATGTGTGCACAGGCACGGATACGCTTGTATGCGCACTTTCACAAACCAACAGCCACCCTCGCAATGTTCTCTGGCTCTTTTAAATTCTATGGTATTCATTTAAAAAAGAATGGCCGCTGCCGCCACTGCACTGCTCTCCCAAGTGTGGAAAAACACCGTTCTCTAATTCAGTGCCATTGGTCTGTGACCAGGAGCTGGATCTGAATGTAAATCAATGCGCTGCTCCATTCAGAAAGTCTTGCAAGGGAGAAAAAAAATGAGTGGATCCAAACAAACTTCTTGATGATGTGGTTGACTAACTAGTCGATGATCCAGCTGATTAACACTGTGCCAGAAGCCCTCGGCGCCCTGTGGGCCAGGCGCACACAGCTCCCTGACTGGCCCGCAGGCCACACTTGGCTAGGACTGCTCTAATCTGCCCTGCTGGTTTCATACCTTTAAAGCTTATCCGCTTTGGGAGTTACTTTCCTGCTCAAACACCCTTCGTGCTTCCAGGCGGCCTAGATGGCTTAGTTAGTGAAGCGTCCGACTCTTGATCTCAGCTCAGAACATCTCATGGTTCGTGAGATGGAGCCCCGCATCGGGCTCTGTGCTGGAAGCACGGAGCCTCCTTGGGATTCTCTCTCTCCCTCTCTCTCTGCCCCTCCCCCACTGGCATGTGCATATGCACACTGTGTCTAATAAATAAATAAAACATGAAAAAATAAAAACCTTTGGTGGTTCCTCCCTGCTCATCACGGAAAGTCTAATCAACTTCCCGGACGTTCAAGGTTCTCCGGGATAAGACCCTGACCCATTCACTTCCTGATCACTGTCCCAACATCAAACCCATATCTCACCCAACTACTCCTCACCGGTTTCCACATTCATGGCCAGCTCCCCGCGTCTTCACTTTGTCTGGAGTTCCCTCCTTCCCACTCCTGTTGCAGCTCAAATGCCACCTTCCCTGTCCTAAAGACACTCAGATGTGCTTGGCAAGTGACACATCATTTGAGCACAAGTGGCCTGAGCCCAAATGCGCTGTCTGGTCCTTTCTTGCTGGCCAACTCCTCTACAGTGGGGCATGTATCCCCTTCATCCTCCACCTCGGCCCCCCTAGCTCCTGGCTCTGTGCATGGCAGGCGTCAGAGTATCTGTCAACACACACGTGGTGAAGGGAGGGAGGAATGGGGGGGTCGGGGGTCACCCCCTCCCCGTGGACCCTGGCACCTTGCCCCGTGCTCCTGCTTGTGTGTCCCCTCCACGTGCTGCCCTCCGGGGTGTCCCGGCAGCAGCGCCCTGCTCCCAGCCCCCGTGCTCACATACCCTCAGTGCCAACTGCCCGCAGTGGGTGCACATTGTGCCTGTAGACGAACTTCTCCTCTAGCACCATCTGGATGGAGACGATGATCTGGGCCATGATGATCAACAGGTCCCCTGTGGGGGAAGTGAGCCAGGGTGAGACTGGGCTGCACGGGGTCGGGGGGCAGGGATGGAGGCAGGGTGGCAGGCCCAGTGCAGGGTTAGACGGCTCCCACAGGGACACAACCACCCCCACAGCCCCTGCCTTTTGCAGGGCACCATATAGTTTATGATGCAATCATGACAGTCCTATGCCTGGTTTCCTAGTCCCTGAGGGGTGGGGTAGCCCTGCAGGGCAGGCACTGTCACCACTCTGGGCCGAGGCTCCAGAAGGCCCAGAGGCCTGCCTGGGACTGCGAGTGGCACAACAGGGTGATAAGCAGGTCTTTTGAGAAGCACAAGCCTTTGTGACAGACATTTCTGGTTTAGTCCGTCCTCGGAGGACCAGAGGGGTCCCATCATCATAGAAGAGGCTGCAAGGCCTCCTTTCCGGGATGTGGGGATTACTATGATGATGACCTTCAGCACTCACGCCGGGCTGGGTACTTAGTAAACGCTCAAGAGACATCCGTTCCCTTCCTCTCACAGACCCAGTAGTTTGTGTGTTTATCATGGCACAGACCCTCTCCCTCCTGACCTCCCCTCCTTAGCCCACCCGTCTCTCATGCTGCTTGTGCCTCTGTGCACTCTATCCGCCACCTCGAGAGCAGGTGCGTGCCCAAGTCGGCCTGTAGGTCCCCCATGTGCCCTCACCAAGGGCCTGCCATACAGAAGAGCTTGCAAAAGTCTGTTGACGGACTCTGTGCTTGGCTCCCAGGGAGGACAGGACAGGATGGGCAGCCCCTGGGTCCCTGGCCCTTGTCGTACCTGTGATCACTTCGCTGAGCTTATGCTGATCATCATGCTTGCTCAGAAGGTCAGCCAGGCCGACGACCACCAGCCCCGCGATGGTGGCAAGGATGCCCAGCCACTGGCTCAGCGCCAGCCTCCGCCCCAGGAAGGCCACCGAGAACAGGCCTGTGAATATAATCACTGCTCCCCGCAGCATCTGGAAGCTGGACGCACTGGTCATGTTCAAGGCTAGAAGAGGAGAGACACACAATGTTAGCTCCCAAGGGCCGAGGCTATCTTTTCACTGAGGCGTCCTCAGGGCTGAAGACACACCTTGCACATAGTATGTACTCAGTAAATCTTGTGTGCGTGCGTGTGTGTGTGTGTGTGTAAGTCTGGGAGTGGGGCAGGAGTGAGATGAACTGGGGTGGGGGTGGCTGTTTCACCAGTGGCCCCTCGGGCCCTTCTCAGCCTGGCCCAGCTACTCACCCACATACATGATGCTGGTACCCGTCATGTCGCAGAGGGCTGGGGGCAGGAAAAGAAGGGGATTGAAGGGCTGCTGGGGATCCATGCTGCCCTCTGGGTGCCTCGCAGCTCTGCACCGGAGCAAGTAGAAGGCAGCCAGGCAGGAGAACTCTCCCAGGAACATGCCCACTGCCTGCAGGGGACAGAACCCTAGAAGTTTAGAGCTGGAAGGAGAATCACCTGTGACAAAATTTTAACACAGCCTTTCTTCAAACAAAAGCTTATCTATAACTTGATGCGTCCAACAGACAAAAGCAGAGCTACTGTGTGTGAAAGGCCAGACACTACCTCCTAGGTCTCAGCCCTCAGCTCTAGAAACATCCTGATGGGAACCTTAAGGCTGTGTACAGCTGGTCTGAAAACCATCAGGGTAGGCCAACCTCTGGTCAAGCTCCAGATTGAGAAACAGAGGCTCAGAGAGGGTTAAGAACTTACTTAAGGTCACAGAGCAAGTCTGCTGGCAGAGCTGGGGCTGAAATACTAGCCTCCCGCTTCCCAGCCTAGCAATAAGGTGCTTTCCATTTATGGTGTCTGCTCTATCCCAGAGGAGTCCGGGCTGCCCATGGGTGCAGAGCGGGCTTTGCTCCTGGGGTTGATGTTTTCCAAATGTGTCCTGACTTGGACGTGGGAGGGCTGGCCTTACAGCGTCCGGGGCAGGACTGCTCACCAGGACTTACGCAGGCCTTCCAGAGAGGGCTGTGCCCTCTGCCTTCTTCCACCGGCACTCACACCCTGGCGTCTGTTCTGGGGAGGGAGGGAGGGAAGGAGATGGTTCTCCCGGGAGCAGGGGAAGGCGCCACCCTGGGTCAGGAAGCAGCAGGGCCCGGTGGGCACACGTGACCTGAGGCCTGGGTGGTCAGAGGTGGGGAGGCAGGGACGGGGCTAGATACCTGAAGGAAGGGATGCTGGAAGCTGTGTTCCTTGCTCCCTCCGCAGCCCGGGGCCACAAAGTTGTCTGCCCACCTGCAGCGGAGAGAGAGAGAAGGTCAAATCCTCGGGCGCGTGCGGGCTCTGCAAGCCTGGCTCTGGGGCCTGTGGACAAGCTGGCTCCTCTCAGAGCCAAGAGGCCAGACTTAGGGGACTTGGCCCAGCATGAGACTCCTGCTCGAAGGGGCCGGATTCCACAGCACAAAGTCTTCATCTGGGACCGTGGACAGGAAGCGGGGGCCTAGAAACTTTTAGCCAAAACACAGCATTTCCTCAAACTGGGAATGTAGCCCCGCAGTACCTGTGACTTTGTCACACGCACAAGTCACAGTTACTCTCACCAGCCCATCGGAGTCCTTGCGGATACTGTGAAGTGCCAATTACATCCATCGCTACTACAAAATTACGGCAATTAGACCTACTGCTTATCATTTTGTGTTAAGAAGCATATACACACATATTACTCTATCACGAATAGGATTTTTCAATGTTCTGATAACTTTACTTCAACATAAGTGGCTTTTTCTGTAATCCTATCCTTTATCTGCATATTTTAAAACAACATTCCAGGCTTTACCAGACTGTCAAAGGGGCCCATGGCACGAAAAATACCAGGCGCCTGTGGTCTACGAGGGCATCTGGGCCCTGGGAAATGACTGTCTGGCAGAGAGCAGCCGGTCACCTTCATATCACCTGAAGGGTCTGGAGGGTCTTTCTAGCACTGACTGTAAAGCAGGTGGCAAGTGTGTGGCTCTAGCAGAGGGCACGCCCAGCCGGCACCCTGGCAGATGGCATAACCGAGTGTGGCGTGCTTCCCCAGCAACCCCAGACACAAGCCCAGGACCCCTCACGGCCCTGTGCCCTGGCAGCTACCGCCAATCATTCTGCACTGTCTGCCGTCCGTGCACTACAGCTCCCGCCCCTGAACTTCGTTTTTGCTGGGCTTTGTCGTGTCCCTGAGGTCTAGTCTAACTTCTTCCATTTGAAAGTCCTTTAGATATTTGGAGACTTTTCCACCTTCTTTTGAATCTTCTCATCTCCTGCCTAAAGAGCCACAGCTCCTCCTAACATTTTAGTCCCCTGGCTGCTGACTTCTGGAAGCGTGCAGGTGGGCCCGGGCCCAGAGCTGGGTGATCTGGCTTGGACTGAGCTTGGCAGGAGGGCACCCCCACCCCCCTCATGTTGCATATCCTGCCGTTCGTCGACATGGCTTCAACCGCGTCTGTCATACCACAAGCTGACTCAAGCCAATGCAGACCCAGGGCAATGTCCTGCGGGCCATGGACCTGCTCCTTGTGTAGCACCCCACGCATAGGTGGCGGCTGTCTGTAAACTGCAAGACCCAGGACTTTCTTTTTCTTAAATGTCCTTCCTTGCAATGTCTGACAAGAGCAACCACACGGGAGTACCTAGCCCTACTCTGCTGGCTCATTTCTGCAACAAGGCCAAGGTCCCAAAAGGTAAGGGGAGGCTTTTGTTTCCTGTGCCCTCCACAGTGCTACAAGTATGGGCCACTGGTTAGGGCCTGGGTGTGACAAAGATCCTGGCTAGCCCTGGCTTCTCTCTGCCCTGAGTTTGAGGAGGGGACCAGGGAGCTCTTTCCCACAGCCCGGGGCAAGGGCATAAGGCCCGGATGCTGGCAGCATGAAGGGCAGGTAGAGCTCCTGGGCAGCCGTGAGGGCGAGACCACATCCATTCACTGATCTGACCACACCCCAGGGCCAGTGAACAGAACAGGACTGTGGCAAACTTATCTCGCAGTGAATGAGCGGGAGACCCCGGCACTCCAGAGATGCCAACAGGGGCAGGTAGGAGGGCCTGTGGTTCTTGGGAATGGTGAGGGTCAGAGGAGAGCTGAAGGGTGGGAGTTCTGACAGGACTGGTTGGAAATGTAGGGAGAAATCTGGGTCAGGGGACCAGGCTGTGAGCAGTCCCAGTACCAATGTGGCAAAGAAAGCCCCCACTACAGAAACCACCGGCTCTCTGAGGTCTCACTTCTGTCCGATTCGCGGCAAGTTCGGGCTCTTGGATCCCCGGGCAGGAAGGACTACTCTCACGCTGGGAGGACCTGGGGGTGAGGCACCCAAGTGTAACAGAGGAGATGCGAGGAGGAGTAAAGAGGTTAGGCTTCACCAAGGTGTATAGCCAACTGCCCCAGGTCAAGTCAGAGATGGAAATTCCTGGAGCTGGAGCCAGGGCTCTGCCAGGAGGAATGAGGGAGGTCCTGCCAAGTCCGTGAAGGTCAGCCAGAAGCTCAGGGTGAGGGCATGCGTGCAAGCCCCTTCCTCATCATGGTACTACACCCAGCATACATGGTAGGCTCACGAAGTGCCCCCCCCCCCCCGCCTCGATCTAGGGGTAGAGCCATCTCCCGGGACTCCCCCTGGGTGACTGCCTATGCAGCTTCTAGCAACGACAACTCACATGTCTCACTGTGTGTTCCAGAGTCACTATCACTTAAGAGAGTGGAAGCTCAGCATCCAGCAACTTCTCTACCTCTGGACCCCCAGCTCCTGGCACATTACCATACGGAAGCTCCAACATTTTGTGGTCGGATAAATGGGACTGCCAGACTCCACCTAGCAAATAGGCAGGTACTACAGTCCAGAGGCAACGTCCTCTGGGTCCTAATTGCCCACTTGGGTGAGGTGCCACCTGCTGGTGGGGCCGGCCAGGCTTGTCCCCAGGGGTGGGCAGCGAGCGCAGAGCCGGCTGTAAGGCAGATGCTGAGCTCCCCCTCCTGCCCCGAAGGCCTTCTTTGCTTTCCCCAAGGGGTGGGTCTGCCTCAACAAGTTGGGGCTGGCAGTGTTCCCAGCTTGGGAAATGGAGTCCTCTTGTATCTGAAGGCTCAGGGCAGGCTTGCAGCCCAAGGGATTGGGTGTCAGGACCGGCGGCCCTGCCCAGCCTCTCTGCAGGCAGGGAAGAGTTCGGACCTGCAGGTACTTAGGGCTGGAGTCAGGCTTCTCGTCCTGGCCCTGAGACAGGCTTCAGCTCACTGTGTCGGCACAGGTGGACCCCAGACAGCACAGAACAAGAGACCAAAACCAGCTCCAGTTCGTGGGGGGATGACAGCAACGGCCCCTAGGGTGGGGCTGTTGTTTGCAAAACGCTTCACTACATGTTTTTAGGAAGGTACAAGTCACTGAGCACTGACTTCGTGCCAGGCCTGTGCTGAGCACTTCACGTACTTCATTTTCCATGCGGGGACTTGCGGGCTTGGGGTGGAGGGGTGGAGGGAGCCGGGCTCAGACTCACACAGTTAACAAAGGGCCGGGTCTAGCGCCAAACCCAACTGCTCACATGCTTTCTGAAGAGGCGGCAGGATATGTGGAAAGCTCACGACTTTTGAGCCTCATAGGTAGGACAAGTGAATAGGTTTCTCATTTATAAAATAGGGATGATGATGCCAATACTGATGAACTGTCAAAAGCAATAAATAATAGGAGATATGTAAGAGGTGGCCCATGGCGGGTAGTCAATGAAAGTCCTTTTCTGCCCCTTCTCCCTCTTTCCCCTCTACTGAGCAGGAGTCTCACCCCTCGTGTTGGGTCAACATTGCCTGCTCTGCTCCAGCCCTAAAGCTGGAGCATTCTCTGTGACCCACCCTGCTGGCTGAAGCAGGGGCGGCTGGAGGGGCCACAGGGCCAACACGTGCCGATACAGGAGAAGAAACGCAACCATCATCTCAGGAAGCACCTTATTTGACAAAGAACCCGGGGACCAGAGAGGGCTGGCTTGAGGGACACGGGGCTCCTCGGGTGCAGAGGAAAGGCCAGCACCCAGGGGCCTCCTCCTCCTCCAGTTCTGTGCTCCTTCCTCAGCACCTGAATTTCTCCCATCACCTTCTTATTCCAGATTCTTCCCACTCCCCTCGCTGAAGTGGAGAGAGGTCAGCTCTGCAGATGGGCCCTCTCTTCTCTCTAGATACTGTACCCTAAGGGAAAGCCATGGTCTCATGGGCAGGAGGCCTGTGGGACCCCGCAAGGGTCCGGCTCACGCTACATGAGTAGACGCCTTCTGTCGGCGGAGACTGGCTTCTTTTAGACGGGGTCTCGGCAGGCCGGTGGAGGGGGCGGTGTGGGCTCCCCGTGCTGGGGGTGAATCACTCTGGCATGGCCAAACTCAAAGCTCAGCATTCTGAGAAGCGTGCGCAACCACGTGAGGGCAGGGGGTGCGGACAGACTGAGGATGTGGCTGACGGAGCTCCCTCGGCCTGACCGGTTGGGCGTCCCATCCCCCTCACAATCTCTGCCACTTCCTCTGGCGCCCCCGGCTTGTCAAGCCTGGTGAGTCGGCTTCTTTCTCCTGCCTGGGATCTTTGGAAGGGCCACAGAGCTTCTCCACTCTCTGGGTGTCACAGCGGTTGGTAATAAACAGTCACGAGCCCTCTCATCTAAGTGTTGCAAAATCTTCCTCAGTGGATCCCTTGTTTCTGGGTGGAAGGTGGGGAAATGACACCCATTTTACAGATGAGCCTGAGGCTTGGGGAGGCCCCATGACTCACCTAATCCCATAGCTTCCAAGCCCTGCAACTCTTTCCACTCTACATACGGCCCTCCTGAGGCTGGCAAAGGAACCCTCTGAAGCAATTATCCAATGCCAGCTCGTGGGATTTAAGGGTAGGGACAGCCACCAAGGCAAAAGTTAGAGCTGGCACAGAAAGGCCATATACAAGTCCTTCCCTAATAGAGGCCCGGTGGTTCCAGGCCTCCTGCCACCTTCCTTCCTGGCAGGGTTCCTGCACCAGGGGCCTGACTTTGGAGGGGAAGTCACCCCCCCCCCCCCCCCCCGCCGCCATCCACCGGCCCCTCCCGGGCCGGGTGAGCTTCCCAGTCTGTGGCGGTTTAGGTGGCGATCTGAGCCTTACTTAGTGAGTGTCTACTTGCACTGGCTCTTTCCATGCAGCCCCCCCAGCGGGATTCAGGAAAAGGGGGCTCTGAAAGGGACAGGACCCCACAGGCAGGCTCTGGTTCAGGCAGACAGCCCTAAGCAGTGCTGAGCGGGGGAAACGTTTGGTCTGCAGGAGACACATCAGCAGAAGGTCCCGGTGGGGGGGGGGGGGGTGGCGAGGGCAGCCAAGAAAGGAGAAGCAGCTACTTCACCGGGAGGGGCCCTCTGCCAAGGCCCGGGGACAGGGCCACGGGGCCAACCTGATGGGCGGCTTTCCCTCCTGTGGGTATGTGCCCCCTGCTCCGGCCCCAGCCAGGGCAGGCCTGTCTCCTGCAGCCTCCCCAAACCTGCCGAGCGGGCAGTGGCCCCCTCCAGGGGAGAGCTGCCCTGTGGTCCCAGGACAGCAGGTGGCATGTGCTCAGCCACTTCCATCTCTACTATGTTTAGTCTCCCCTGGATGCCGGGGACAGAAACGTGCTCCTTTTAACAGGCCAAGGAACCGAAAGAGGCTACTGGAGATGCAACGTGGGAACCGAGAGCAGCCCCTGGCTCCGGGGGGGAGTGGAGGGCCGAGGGCCAAAAAAGCCGGGTAACAGCAGGATCCCCTGGGCTGGGACGCAGGCCTGTTGCCCAGTCCGGGAGGTCGGGCACTCTGGTGGCAGGGAGGGGAGCTGCCACTTGTGGGATCACAACTCCCAAGGGTCACGCTTGGCTGCTCTTGCCTGCGGAGATACGAGAGGAGATCCCCAAGGAAGAGCGGCTTTGGGGTTCTGCAGCTGTGGAAGGACTGGGCTAAAATGCGGAGACCCAGGATGGGGCGCCTGGGTGGCTCAGTCGGTTAAGCAGCCGACTTCGGCTCAGGTCATGATCTCGCGGTCCGTGGGTTCAAGCCCCGCATCAGGCTCTGTGCTGACAGCTCAAAGCCTTAAGCGTTTCAGATTCTGTGTCTCCCTCTTTCTCTGACCCTCCCCTGTTCATGTTCTCTCTCTCTCTCTGTCTCAAAAATAAATAAAAAAGAATGTTAAAAAAAAAAATGCGGAGACCCAGGTTCCGGTGCCCACTCTGACACCCGTCAGCTGGGCCACAAAAAGAAACTTCTCATGGGACCCTGACCACAGATCGTGGGGATGAGAATGGGTGATTTCTACGTTTCTAACAACTTGAAATGCCCTGAAAAATGAATAGAGAAGTCTCTAGCCTCATCCCATATTGACGATGAAGAGCCCGGATTCTTGAGCCAGATCACTTTGGTTCAATTATCAACTCTGCCATTTGACAGCTGACTTGAACTTGGGCAAGCAATGCCACCTTTCCATACCTCAGGATCCTCATCCGGGGACAACGAGCGTATCTCCTTCACAGGCTGGTTACAAGAATTCATTAAACTAACACGTGAAAGGTGGCCGCAGGAGGACCGGGCACGGGATGCTCTCTGGATAGCAGTTGCTTAGTTAGCACTGGCTGTGGTCACATTCTAGCCAGTCTGTCCCTGTCAGAAACTGCAGGTCAGAGTGTGAGTTCAAATTGCTAATTCCCATCAGGATGTACATAGCTGCTCTCTTACATTTTCTCTCTGAGGGTGTCCTTCTCACAGTCTGGCCTTAGAACAATGTTTGGGGCCCAATTCTGGGGGTCCATCTGAGGTAGGGAGGCTCCTGAGAGACCCCACATCAGGTGACAGGATCAAAGGCTGGGTCCTCACATGGGAGTCTCTTTCCTGTCTCTGAGGCAGCCTCCAAGGGCAAGGCCTCCTGGGGCCAAGGATTTCCCTGGCCTCCTACCTGACCAGGAAGGAGCTGAGTTAGCACAGTTTACCCCAGTAGTAACTGGCAGTCTCCACTCTCCTTGGGGACAGAAGCCCTGGCAGACCCACGGCCACTCTGGGAGCACTTGGCTAAGGCCTTAGCTAGTACGACAGATGGGCAGACAGACAACTTGGCTGCTGTGTTCAGATCCTGAGAATGGGAGCTCTCATGTCAAGTCACCTTTACAGTTAAGGGCTCAGCAAAAGCAGTGACCTTCAGGAGGCCACAGGGCCCAGGAGACCAGCTCAAGGCACAGACACAGCCAGCCATAACCCAACCAGAGACAGTGGGGTTCACCCAGAGCTTTACTTCCTTTGGAGAAGGGAGGACACCGTGGTTGCCAGGCTGCCCCTTCACCTCTGATTCTAACCATCTCAAGCTTTCTTTTGGTTGCTCCAGCCTCCTTCCCTGAGTCCAGACAGTGCCTTACACCCTGTAGGTACCTTATACATGTCTGATCAACTGAACAGGATGCCTCTCTTCCAAACTCTCCTCTGGAACATGTCTCATATCACTGATGGAGTGTGCTAGGAACAAACACCTCAAAAATGGATAGGAGATGACTGCCCCCCTCCCCCAGCCCTCAGGGGGCCTGGAACACAGCCCAGAGGGTGACTGGCATGCCTCCCCCTTGCTGTGGAGACTGGCAGGGCCCAGCTGGAAGTGAGGTCTGGCTGGGAGAGGGCCACTGTCCACTGTTCTCTACGTGCACCTTGGAATCGGTTCAGAGAGAGGCCAGGATCTGGGTACTGGGGCTCTGAGATGATAAACAGAGGGGGCAGGAGAGCCCTGTCTTGAGGCGGGGGCAGAGCAAGAGACAAAGCACTGCTCAGACAAGGGGCTGCCTCCAGGGTCTCCTGTGCACTACAGAGAGGAGGCCGTGCTCAACCCCTCAGTCTCATGACAGCCCTGGGTCCTCAAGCCCTAACCTCCTCGGGACTATTACCTCTGTCCCACAAGCACCTCACCCTCATGCATCAGAGCTGAACTGCCCACCTGCCTTCCCTGTCTGGGTTAATGACACTTGTATTCTCGCAGGCAGAAACCCTGGACTGGTCATTGTCTCTCCATCCTGTGGGTCAGGGTTTATGGCTTCATTCTGTACCTGGTCTCTCCCACCTGTCCCTTCCTTTCCTACCTCCCTCATCTGTTATGTAGCAGGCTTGGAGTGGTATTCCCTGCACCAAAACTACTCTTCATCTTGACCATCAGGTTCATCATACCATTTGTAACCTGTCACTTTCTGCTCAAAAGCCCTTCTTTGATTGTGGGATTAAGATGCGGCCTGGGCATTTGGGGCTGGTTATAACACTCTTCGATGTGACCTTGCTCTTGCCTGGCTCGACGTCCAGCCACATGTAGATATCCCACCGAAATTTCAAGGCCCAGCTGTAACCTCTCCTCCGTGAGAAGCCCACGGGGCACCCCTTCTCTGTCGCCTCCACGCTCACGGATTACTCGGCCTGCATGGGTTCTACCGCAGCCCGTGTGCACAAGTGTGGGAGTGCCCCTTCACCCCACCTCTGCCTACAGCTCTTGGAGAGCCTGCCTCCGACCCCACCGTTGGGCTCCAACCCTCCCGTTTAAAGACGAGGAAACTGAGGCACGGAGACGGAAGGTGACTCGCCGGGATCAAACACTCAGCGATCAAATGAGCCGGGGCTTGGGTCCTCCAGCTGGCGACCCGGCCTCTGTCCATATTTCCCCGGGCCTCGCGCCCCTTGGGGGCCCCCAAATCGCTTGAACCGACCGGAGAAACTAGGCGAGCCGGTGAAGCCGGGAAAGGAGAGCCGAGGAAGGGGAGGGCGAGGAAGGTGCGCGGGGTCGCTGGCGCCCTCGCGGGCCGCGGCAGGTCCGGCTGAGCCCCCTCCCCTTCCAGCCAGGCCCGGACTCACTTGGCCGAGAGCGTGTTGATGGAGCCGGTGACGAGCATGAGCCCGGCCAGGAACAGCTGGTATTTGGTCCAGGCCATGGCGGCGAATGCAGGGAGCGAGAAACTGCAGGGACCCCCGGGACCTCCGCGCTCGCTCCAGGTAGCAGCTCCCGACCCCGTCACCAGGGGGTCTCGGGAGCGAGCGCTTCCGGGCCGGGCGTCACGTGACCAGTCCAGGTCCCGCCCCGCGCCGTGGCCCCGCCCCGCCAAGGAGGGCGCCGGGCAGCCGTGCGGAGGCGGTGCGGAGCCGCCCGGGGCGCGCCGGTCCCCACAGCGTGACGGTGGCAAGTTACGGACCCAGGTCTCCCCATTTGTAAAAGCGGTGAGAATGCATTGTTGATGTCGGAGCGTTTTGTAAACCGTTTAAAGAGATTGAGCTGAGCGCTGTCAGAGACGAACCACAAAGTGGAAACGGCCTCTTGGGAGTCTCGTCTGAACAGGGAAGCGCCCGGGAGGCCTGGAACGTGTCCCTAAGATGTGTTGTTCACATCTTCCAGAAAAGTGGCGTAGTCCACTTTTGGTCCCCGGGAGACCATGTTATAGCTGAGGAAACCAAATCAAAGCAAGTCAAGTGATTTGCGTCATTACGATCATGCTAGTGAGTGATGGAGTGGGGGGTTTGCACGGGGGTTCTTCAGTCTCCTTCAGATCCCTACCTCTGACACAGCCCCTCCACCAGGGCTCCCTACGTGCATTCCCAGGATGCTGCTCTGAGGCATCCGCGGCAGAAAGACCTAGGTTTGGTTGCTGAGGATTTCCGGCTTTTAAGATCCTAGTCCTAGTTCTCAGCGCCCCTCCCCACCCCCCATGTCCTCTGTTCTCTTCTCCAGGCCTCTGGTCTGCACCTCATGCCTGTCACATCACATGCTGGAGTGCAAAGCCTTGGGGAAACTGCTTAAGACCCAGGGGACACATTTTCCCCATTACTGCAGATCTTGTTACTGTCTGCCAGCTCCTCCTTCTTGCCCTAACACTGCATTGAACTTGTGAAAATGGCCAGGGTTGAATCAGAAAAACTCTGAAGGGACTGCACCAGACCTCTTTATTGCAGGAAGACCTGAAAGAGAAGGTGCATGAGTGGGGTCCTGGACAAAATGTAGGAGGTTACTAGGGGAAGGGCTTTCCTGGAGGAGGGAATGCCAGTGGGATGGCACGGAGGCACGAGTGGACATGGAGTGTGTCTGGGTCCCACAGACCTGCCAGGAACTTTTCTGCTTCCTTCACTGGAGCCTGCTCTCTTCTGTCAGCGGGAGACGTGCAGATACAGAGGAGGGTTCTTCCCAGCTTCTTGTCCTCAGTAATGCAACTAGTTTCATGTGACTTATATATTTTATTTATTTATTTGTTTGCATGATTATTTTCGTTTTTTAAAAATGTTTGTTAATTTTTGAGTGAGAGAGCATGAGCAGGGGAGGGACAGAGAGAGAGAGGCGGGGACAGAAGATCCAAAGCGAGCTCTGGGCTAACAGTCATGAGCCCGATGTGGGGCTTGAACTCATGAACTGTGAGTTCATGGAGATGATGACCTGAGTTGGAGTCAGGCGCTCAACTGACTGAGCCACCCAGGCACCCCCATTTTACTTCATTTTGCAAGTTTATTTATGTAAGTAATCTCTACACCCAACGTGGGTTTTGAACTCACGACCCCAAGTCAAGAGTCGCATGTTCTTCTGACTGAGCCAGCCAGGTGCCCCATCATGTGATATTAAAAGGAATCCATGCAGTTATCAAAATATATTCACCGAGACGCTGAGGCCTGTACAGGTGCATGAAGGCAGACAGGCAGACCACACCAGCTGGGTCGCCCCATCCCTATTGGAGACAGTTCCTACAGGCTATAGTGACACACTGGATGGGACTCTGGACCATTTTCCCGACAAGCCAAGGGCTGTGTCCTGAAGTAAACATTCCTAATGACCAGTGGTGTCACCAGCCCGACATGATGTCACTAACAGCACAGTCTTTGTCTGTGTCCACAGCCACATCATACAATGAATTTTAACTTATCACAGTGTTCTGACCATTCATCAAGCTGCTGTCCCTGGAGCCCAGGAGCCCGGAGGATTTTGGGGGCAAATATACATGGAACCCCCTAAGTGTCAGGCCCTCAGTCAGGTGTGGGGCCCCAAAGACAAGCAAGACAAGACCCCTGCCCTCCAGGAGTTCAGGACTTTATGGAGGATAGGGGTGAGCACACGAGTAACCACATAGTAGAGTGAGGAAGAGGCAGAGGAAGTTGGGGAGGGGATGGTTTCCCTAAGAGGGGCAGGAGCGAGGGCATGACAGTGACAGTCAGTGCTGTCCTGGACCAGGTGCCCCTGTCTGTGCCCACCTGTGCTTGACCTTAGTCCTCACAGCAGCCCCATGAAGCTGGAATTCTAGGGATATTTGAGCAGGGACTTGAAGGAGAAGCAGGATTGTTCCAGGTGGAGACGGGGGCATTCCAGGCAGAGGCCACCATGTGGACACAGTGGAGGTGGCCAGCCAGCCTTCACACTGACAGCCTAGCCTGGCTAGGCTGTTTACAGGTGAAAACTAGGGTTGACATTAGTGACCATAGGTGGCAGTGAGCCCAGGACAAAGGCATTAGAGTCACAGGAGATAGAGATTCCGAGAAAAGTAGAGAGGAATCTACTTGGGTATGTTTGCAAAATCCTCTGGATTCTTATTTGATGAAATTCAGGGATAGAGCTTAATCCGTATGTTGGGTACAAATTTGCCTCGTAATTTTGGAAGCCCTGGTTTCCTGGGTTAAGCAACATGTCCACAAAGCAGACCTTAAAACTTTCTGAGCCTGCAGGAAGTCAAAGGTGGGTCAGTCTTCTCTGTGTGGTGATCTTGGCCATCAGAGGAACAGCTGTCATAATTGCTCAGATTTGATTGTCTTGATTAAAGACAGCAGCTTCTGTGAAGATTGGAGTTACATGAAAGGGAGGAAATTTAGCAAATTTTTAGCAAAGGGAGGAAATTTACTAAGCGTTAGGGGTGCTCCTTCCACAGAATCCTGTGTGTGGATAGGCTGGTAGACGGACAGACATACGACGTTCTTCATGATCCTCTAAAGGTTGCAGAACCTAGAGGAATGGAGTAACATCTGTGCAAGTTGTCCTAGACTAGGGAAGAGAGAGAGGGTGGCCTCCAGCGGGCTCTGTCCCTTAGAGTAAGTTGACCATGGGTTAGTCGCTTAATCACTCAGCGCCCTACTTACCTGTCTGTAAAGTGGAAACAATAGCATTCAGAGCTTGTGTGCAAAGGGAAGGAGGACAGACGCAGAAGTGCAGTTGGAGGCCCCATGGGGAGGATCAGTGTAGCTGCTGTGAGGTCAGGGCTGGTCCAGCAGAGAGGTACACAGAAGGATCTGAGGCAGTGCATTAAAAAGCACTTCGCATGATTTGCCCAAGTGCATGATCCAGGCTTCTGGCCGGGGACATTTTGAATCAATTTGCATTACCTCCAAAGCACCTCTAATTTCCGGAGTCAAATACAAAATGTGTCACTGCAAACTCCTGCATTTGTATGCAGAGCTTACTGCCTGCCCATGTCTTGTCTGAAAGATTGAACATTGTCCTGATCAATTTAATCACATTTTGGATGAGGAGAGTTACTTTACCCAGGAAGGGACAGAGAGATACGTGGACAGGGAGTCCAGGACGGGCCTGATTTGTTCTGAACAGGCTTTTGCTGTATGTCCTTGGGCCATTTCCCTCCTGGGTACTGTTCCCCTGCTAGAATGTGACCTCCCTGTGGGCAGGTGACAAAGACTTCTTTTGCTCAACCAGACTTTAGTCCTGAATCTTCTAGGCTCGTATGGGCACTTCCATATAAAATCCAGTTTTGGTAAGAGCCCTGCTAAGTTAGTGTAACCAGAACCCTGTATCCTCCATATCTCTGATCGACTTCCATATCTTACCGGATTCTTCATCCCCCACCATCTCCCAGGTGTCTGATCACCTGGGCCTGTCTTCAGCACGAATCCGGTTAGGTTGGTTTAGCCAGAATCCCCGTTTATCGCTGAGGTTTCTTCTTCTTAGTCGTTTTCCATCCGCCGATCCCCTGCCCCCACTCCTTGGTTATAAATTCCCACTTGCCCCTGCTGTATTTGGAATGGAGCCCGATTCTACACCAAGGTCTCTTGTCCTCTAGCGCAATAGTCCTGAATAAAATCTGTTTTTACTGCTTTAACTACTCTCTGGCCCTGGTTTTTCTCTGACACAGGGTTAGGTGTTCAGGTGCCATCACTCACAACAGGGTGGGTGCTTTGGGGCAGCCATCTGAGGCTGGGAGGAAGAGGGCAGGGTCAGGTCCCAGCTGTTTCCTGGGAGAGCAACTGAGACAGTAGATCCCGTCCGACCAGACCTCACCTAGGAAGGGAATGTGAACGGTCTATACTGGTGGAGAGGAGGTGGGTGTTGGGGTTCACCAGCTCTTTCCAGCTGACTTTAGTGGTTTCTATGGTGACTGGAGATGATTAGATTAGGAGTCACCTGCTCCTTCCAGCTTCAGACTCTCATGAGGTCATTCTCAAACCTGCTCTCTGCCTTTCTTCCTTAGCGTCTTTTTTTGGAGCCCCTTCCATCTGTCCTTTAGAGCCGGTCACTAGATCCTGGAAGCTGGTGTTTGCCTTGGTCCTCTGGGAGCATGATCAAGTTGGATCCCGATAAAGCACAGACTTCCAGTTAAATTTGATTCAGATCAGCAATGAATCATTTTTCAGTGTAAGCATATCTCCAAGGTTGTGTGGGAGGGTACATTTATACTAAAAGTGATTCATTATTTATTTGAAATTCAAATTTAACTGGGCATCCCGAATTTCATCTGCTCACACTGGCACACAGCTCAGTCCCCTCACTCACAGAGAATGAGCCATGATGGTGGCTGCACTGAATTGGTGTGTCTTAGGTAAACATCGTCCTTTGAATATGCTGCTGAGTAAGCCCATGATGTTTTCTTTTTCTGACTCTGTTAAGTCTCTAAATTTACATCAGCCTCTAGGAAATGAGCCTCAAACAGGGAACCCCCCAGGCTCCTGTGTTTAACACCCTTCCGGCTAGGGGTGAGGGCATCTGTAGGGGATTTTTTTTTTTTTTAACGTTTATTTATTTTTGAGACAGAGGGAGACAGAGCATGAACGGGGGAGAGGCAGAGAGAGAGGGAGACACAGAATCCGAAACAGGCTCCAGGCTCTGAGCCGTCAGCACAGAGCCCGACGCGGGGCTCAAACTCACGGACCGCGAGATCGTGACCTGAGCTGAAGTCGGACCGACTGAGCCACCCAGGCGCCCCTGTAGGGGATTTTTAAGACACAGACGGGGTTGAGCACTCTCCCTCTTTTGCATACGGTTTCCCAGGTCCCGTGCAGCCCAGACCCGGAGCCCGCATAGGGAACACCTCATCTAGCCTAATGTTCTTGCTTTTCAGGTTAGGAAGCCCAGGCCCAGAATGCAGGCGACTTGCCCAGGTCAGTAGTGACTTTGTGAGCTATGTTTATTTACTACGTATTTATTTATTTGGATTCAGTTTTTATTAATTTAGTTTAAACCAGATCGTAATAAAACAACTCACCGGCCCTGTATATGCTTAAGTTACATTTAAAACAATACAACCTGTGGGGGCACCTGGGTGGCTCAGTCGGTTGAGCATCTGAATCTTGATTTCAGCTCAGGTCATGATCCCAGGATCGTGGGACCAAGCCCTGCGTCGGGCTCCTGGCTGAGTGTGGAGCTGGCTTGGGGTTCTCTCTCTCTCTCTCTCTCTCTCTCTCTCTCTCTCTGCCCCTCCTCCCCCTCAAGTTCTCCCTCTCTGTCTCTCAAATATATATATTTATTATATTTATATATAAATATATTTATTTTATCAAAATTTATTTTTATATATTTATATATTTTTAAATATAAATAAATATATATATACAACCTGTGAACAGGCTAACTGAAAAAAAGATTTGAAACATTTGGGAAAAATTGAACATGGGCTGGACAATGAGTTATTTCTAATTTTATTGGTTATATTAGTTTCTAATTGCTGCTGTAACCAATGACCATAATCATAGTGGTTTAAAACAATACAAATTTATTGTCTTACTGTTCTGGAAGTCAGAAGTCTGAAATTTAGTCACTGGACCAAAATCAAGAACTGTGTTCCTTCTGGAGGTTCTAAGGGAGAATCTGTTTCCTTGTCTTTTCTAGCTCCTAGAGCCTGCCTGCCTTCCTTAGATCCTGGCCCCACCTCACTCTGACTTGTTTTTCTGTAATCACATCTCCTTCTCTGACCCTGACCCTCTTGCCTGAATGATCTAGGACACCCTCCCCGCCACCATCTCAAAAGCCTTAATTTATTTTTTAAAATTTTTACTTATTTATTTTTTAAAGTAAGTTCTAGGCCCAACGCAGGGCTTGAACTCATGACCCCAAGATCGAGAAGCACATGCTCCACCAACTGAGCCAGCCAGGTGCCCCTCAAAAGCCTTAATTCAATCACATCTGCAAAGTCCCTTTTGTCACATGAGAGAACATATTCACAGGTTTGGGCAGTTACGACATGAGCATCTTTAGGGGTCCGTTTTTCTTCCTACCACATTTATGATAGAGGTGTCTGAATTACATTTCTGAAAAAAGTTCTTAGCAATTAGAGACGGGGTAGTCCCAGGTGAAATAATTTGCTTTAAAATGCTCTTGTTAGGGACTGAGTATTTATTCCTGCACCCCCAACCTTTCCATTCATTTGCTGAAGCCTTAATCCCCAATGTGATGGTATTTGGAGATGGGGCCTTTGGGAGATAATTAGGGTGATATTAGGTTAGAGGGTAGAGGCCTCATGATGGGTTAGTGGCCTCATAAGAAGACATTTCTCCTCATGCACACACCAAGGAGAGGCTATGTGAGGACACAGGGAGAGGGTGGCCATCTGCAAGCCAGAAAGAAAGTTCTTACGACGAAACAAACTGGCCAACTCCTTGACTTTGGACTTCCCAGCCTCCAGAACTGTGTGAAATCAATTTCTGTTGTTTTAACTCCCCAGTCTACGGTATTTTGTTATGGCAGCCAGAGAAGACTGAGGCAACTCTAGAAAAAGGAGAAAAGAAAAAAAAATCCCCAAACCAAACAGGAAACAAGAATGGCAGAAATCGCTGGTTGTTGAAGCTAAGTTTTGGAGACGTGGGGCTCTTGTACTGTTTGAAAGATTTTCTGCGCGTTTGAAATTTTCCACAGTAAAAACAAATATGCAAGTTTTAAAAGAAATGTTAGAAGTTTTAATTGAAGTAGAGCTGACATAGACTATTGTGTTAGTTTCAGGTGTACAACATAATCATTCAGTGATTACATACGTCACAAAACGCTCACCTCGGTAAGTATAGTTACCACCCGTCACCATACCAAGTTATTACAGTATTATTGACTGTATTCTTTGCGCTGTACTTTTTATCTCTGTGACTTCATTACTTTACAACTGGAAGTTCATACCTCTGAATCTTCTTCACCTATGTTTTTTTAAAACTTTAAAAAATTTTCTTTATTTTGAGAGAGAGAGAGAGTGCTAGTGGGGAAGGGGCAGAGAGAAGGGGAGAGAGAATCCCAAGCAGGCTCCATGCTCAGTGCAGAGCCTGACTTGGGGCTTGATCCCATGACCGTGAGATCACAACCTGAGCTGATATCAAGAGTCGGACACTTGGGGCATCTGGGTGGCTCAGTTGGCTAAGCGGCCGACTTCGGCTCAGGTCACGATCTCACAATTCGTGGGTTCAAGCCCCACGTTGGGCTCTGTGCTGACAGCTCAGAGCCTGGAGCCTGCTTCGGATTCTGTTTCTCCCTCTCTCTGCCCCACCCCTGCTCTTGCTCTGTCTCTCTCTCCTTCAAAAATAAATAAACATTAAAAAAAAAAAAAAAGGGACACTTAACCAATTGAGCCACCCAGGGGGTCCTTAATCCTCTCCCCTCTGGCAACCACCAGTTTGTTCTCTGTATTTATGAGTCTTAAACATGTAATCTTTATGAAACTAAAACACAAATAGATACGTAAGTCAATGGAAAAGAATAGAATGTCCAGAAATACACCCAAATATTTGTAGGAATCTAGTAAATAAAAGTGTGGCATTTCAAATCAGTAGGGATATCTAAAAAGTATTGGGACAGTTGGTTAGATATGTGGGAAAAATCTGGGTTCTTAACTCTTGCCTTATACCAAAATTAATTCTAATTTGATAAAAGATTTGATTAACTAGAAAAAAATTAAACCATAAGTTTGCTAGAAGTAAACATGTGAAGCCATTTAAAAAATTGTAACGGTGTTGGCGGGGGAAGGGCCTTTCTAAGTATGATACAAAACCTTGCCTGGAGGTAAAAAAAGCATAAATAAAATGAAAGATCGATGCCTCTGAAAAATATTTGCAACTCATGTCACAAAGGGCTAATTTCCTCGGCATGTAAAGAGGTCTCAGCAATCAGTGTGATAGGCATTTCTTCAAAGATAGTCTATAGATGGCTAATAAGAACAGGAAAAGGTGCTCAGCCATGCTTAGCCCTTAAGGAAATGCAAATCAAAACCACAGTGAGGGCGCCTGGGTGGCTCAGTTGGTTAAGCGGTTAAGCGGCTGACTCTTGGTTTTGGCTCAGGTCGTGACCTCACAGTCGAGGGATTGAGCCCCGCGGCAGCCTCTGTGCTGGGCTCCCTGCTGGATATGGAACCTGCTGAAGATTTTCTCTCTCTCCCTCTCCATCTGACCCTCCCCCCACACTCTAAAAAAAAAAAAAAAAAGAGTGGAGCAGGGAGGGGAGATAACAAGTCCTGGAGAGGACTTGGAGAAACTGGGACCCTCATACATTGCTGGTGGGAATGTAAAATGGTACATCTGTTTTGGAAAACAGTTTGACTGTTTCTCAAAATGGTGAACATAAACATAGAGTTACCTTAAGACTAAGCAATCCACTCTGAGGTATTTTTTAGGGGCACCTGGGTGGCTCAGTAGGTTGGGTGGCCGACTTCGGCTCAGGTCATGATCTCGCAGTTCGTGAGTTCGAGCCCCGCGTCGGGCTCTGTGCTGACAGCTCAGAGCCTGGAGCCTGTTTCAGATTCTGTGTCTCCTTCTCGCTGACCCTCCCCTGTTCATGCTCTGTCTCTCTCTGTCTCAAAAATAAATAAAACGTTAAAAATTTTTTTTTCAAAGAGAAATTAAAAGATGCATCCAACCTAGGGTGCCTGGGTGACTCAGTTAGTCTGGCAATCGACTGTTGATTTCAGCTCAGGTCATGATCCCAGGGTCGGGGGATCGAACCCCATATCAGGCTTGCACAGAGCATGGAGACTCCTTGGGATTTTCTCTCTCTCTCTCTCTCTCTCTCTCTCTCTCTCTTTCTTTCTCCCTCCCTCTGCCCCTCTCCCATGCTTGCTCGATCTCTCTCTCTCCATTACCTCTTTCTCTCCCTAAGCAAACATATGTCCACTCCAAAACTGTTACAATAACGTTCATTATTTATAATAGTCACAAAGTGGAAACAACCCAAATGTTCATCAACCGAAGAAAGAGGAATACCAACTGAGGTGTATCCCTGCAATGGAATATCATTCAACAATAAAAGGGAATGAATTTCTGACATCTGCTGCAACATGGGTGAACTTTGAAAACAATATGCTAAGTGAAAGAAGTCAGCCATATGATTCTATACGTGTGAACTAAACATCCAGCATAGGCAAAACTATGTCGAGAATAGATTAGTGGTTGCTTCAGTCCAGCAGGGGTGGTGAGGACTGGAGTTGGGGGGCAGGGACTAATAATGGGTACCCTGGGTTTCTTATTGTGAGGGAGACGAAATGTTCTAAAATCCAACGGTGGTGATGATTGCACAGCCTGCGAAGAGACTAAAACCCCTGAACTGTACAACTTTATGTAGGTGAGCTTTGTGGGATGTGAATTGTTTCTTAATTAAGATGTCAACCAAAATTTAATACAAACAAGACCAGAAACAAAAAGGAAAATGGACGTGAACATAAGCAGACAATCCATGGAAAGGGAAGTGCCTCTTAGACCCATGAAAAGGGGTTCAACTTCACTCATAAGAAGAAAAATATAAATTAAAATGATAATGAGTACCATTTTCACCTATTTGGGAGATTTTTTTAAAATATTTTTTTAAGTTTATTTTTAATTATTTTGAGAAAGATATGGAGAGTGTGTTGGGGAGGGGCAGAGAGAGGGGGAGAGAGAGAATCCCAAACAGGATCCACGCTGTAAGGGCAGAGACAGATGCGGGGCTCGAACTCATGAATTGTGAGATCATGACCTGAGCTGAAACCAAGAGCTGGATGCTTAACCGACTGAGCCACCTAAGCATACCTGGGAGAGTTTTTAAAAAAAATGTTTATTTTTGAGAAATGGTGCACATGCAGGGGTGGGGCAGAGAGAGAGGGGGACAGAGGATCCGAAGCAGGCTCCTTGCTGACAACAGAGAGCCCGATGTGGGGCTCAAACTCGTGAACTGTGAGATCATGACCTGGCTGAAGTTGGACACTTAACTGACTGAGCTACCCAGCCACCCCACGATTGGGAGATTTTAAGCAAAGCGTGACAATGTGAAATTTATTGGCCAGACTGTAGGGAAACACTTTCACGCCAATGATGGAAATAAAGACACACAACCTCTGAGGAAGGCTATTTGGTGACATCTATTACATTTATATAGGCACACCTGTGCCTGCAAGGGACTGCCATGCACCTCTGAAGCCATCTGCCTCTAGGCTTGTCTTACATGAGAGGCCTTCGGTATTAAGCTCCTGTTATGTTGGGTTTTCTGGTGTATGAGACCAAAATGAGTCCTAACTGATAATCCCAGCAATGGTACTTCAAGGAACTTATTCTAAAAGTTGTCCGATATGTGTGTTATAGAAGCTGAGTGGAACCACCTCAATGTCCATCAAAAGGAAAGTAGTGGGATGCCTGGGTGGCTCAGTCGGTTAAGCGTCCGACTTCGGCTCAGGTCATGATCTCGCAGTTCATGAGTTCAAGCCCCGCATCGGGCTCTGTGCTGACAGCTCAGAGCCTGGAGCCTGCTTCCGAATCTGTGTCTCGTTTTCTCTCTGCCCCTCCCCCGCCCACCCTCTGCTCTGTCTCTGTCTCTGTCTCTCTCAAAAATAAATACACATGAAAACATTTAAAAAGTTAATTAAGAAAGTAGTTAAATGAGTGGTGGCACCTTCGTACACCCTCCCCCAGAATGCAGCATGGCTTTACGAGGGAACGAGGATGCTCTTTATGTGCCAGTGTTCGATGACCTCCAAGATGCCTTGTTGAGTGCTCTGTGTCGGAAGTGCGACCGTTTGTGTAAAGAGTGTTAAGAAATACAACCCTGTAAAAGATACAGGACAATTTGTGGACTGATGTGTAGAAACTGATAACACGGGATGCCCCTGTGGCTGGGGGACTGGGGTAAAAGACTCACTTGTCACGACACACCCTTTTGGTACCTTTTGGATTTTATACCATGTACCTTTACCTATTCAAAAGTGGTAAGCAGAACAAAGGACGCAGCACCAGGAAGATGGTACACCCCGGGGATGGGACCGTTCCTTCACACTCGAAACTTCCAGGGGTGTCGGCTGCTTCCATGCCCACGGCTTCCCCAGAATACCAGGGGAGTTGGGAAGCACAGTCTTGCTGGCCGAGAGACTGGCTTCTAACTTGCTGTGTGCCTTTAGGCCGGTCACTTCCCCTCTCTGAACTTCAGCCGACTACCTGACAACTTATGGGCCTCCCAGATCCCGGGCTCCGCACTTGCCGGAGGGCCAATGTGAGGGTCACTGCACTGCCGCTAGATGGCGCGCTGCCCCTGCCGCTGAAAGAGACGCTGTGGCTGAGGCCCACCCAGCTTTTAAAACCAATTGAGTCACCTGAGGGACTTTTTACGTCAAAAAGCAACCTCCCCGTCTTGAGCATCGGAGGGTGAGTGATTCAGAGGGGTGCCGAATGACAAAACAGAGCGGCTGAAGGCTGAGGTGGAGGATACAGTCAAGTGGCCTCAACGTGACTGTATCCTCAGTCAAGGGGGGCAGGGGGGCCTCGCTTGAGAAGGTGGTGGGACCCCAGGCCTGGCTCAAGGTTTCAGGCTCCCTGTCAGTTCAGGGATGCCTTGGCCGGGGGGCAGGGAGCCTTGAAGGGCATGCGCTGTGGAATCAGGGGTGGGCGGTCTGCTGACCTTTCCGAGCCTGTGTTTCTCATCTGTGAAATGAGTGTAATAATCACAGCTACCCTACAGGGTTGATCTGACAAATAAAGTGCTACGTGTGGTTCTCTTTCGTAGTCTCTACCCTTGACTCATCAGAAGGGTCAGTAGGTATAGCTGTCATGTGGATAAAGAGTGGAGAGGCCGCTTTTACAGAGGACACCTTCTCCTGGGGATTGACATCCCCAGCCCCGAGCCCAGATGGGGCTCCTCAGAGAAAGGAGCTTCCCGGGTTTGAGGCAGCAGTCTTTCCGCACTATTTTGCAGAAGTTGCTAATCGGTGCTGGGCTCGGAAGGCATTCCCTAGCCATCTGATCTCGACGTTTCCCAGATTTTACTTTTTATGGGGACACGAGAGGAAAGTACTGCATATCTTCGCTTAAAAGCAGTTCTGTTTAAATGTTACAAAATGTAAACGCTATGGAATAAGAAGGGAGGATGGCCTTTTTAAGAAGTTTTTGGCCAAAGCCAGCATTTGAAACTGCTGGAAATCAGTAGGGCCGTTAATGTGTACTTTTTAGCGGCTCCGGGGGAAAAATGACCTTTTCTTTGCAGCGGAGATAGGCTTTAGCAGGGAGGGGGCAGGCAGAAAACGTGTCAAGGGATGACAGTCTTCTCCTGGCTGAAAAAGTGACCGTGTGGGAGGGGCGTTGGCAGTGCTGGCTCCCTGGCCCAGCGGAGCATCCCCCCTGTGCGATGTGCCTGGAGGAAGGGACATCCTTTTTGCCGCACAAAGGGACTCTTTGCTCAGCCCATGAGGTTGTCCCTCCCAGGAGGGGCTCCTTTTCAGTTCTACCAAAGGCGCATCCCTGCTTGCTTTAGCCTTCAGAGGGTAGAGTGGAAACCGGTTTTCCTTTCCCCAATGGAGAGCAGCAGATCTCAGACTTTTTTTTCACTTTGTTTCTTCAAAACAGTGCTTCCAGAATGTTCCTGTTAGAATGTGGATACCCAGGTCGACTACCTGGGGAGTCTCAAGGGGTGGGTCTGGTGAGTTGGTCCTGGCAGGCCTTGGGCTGCCTTAGCCCTGTGTGATGATGGGAATCTTGCGCGAGGGGCCCTGGGGCAGGGGCCAGGGGCCAGGGGACGGCACGGAATGATCCCAGAAGCAGGGGCTGGGGAGAGCCAGCTGAAGGGCCACAGAGGCCCAGTCTCAGGGATGCTGGCTGAGCAGATGAAGTGGACCATTCCATCCCAAAGCGAAGAGCCACCCAGGAGCCCAGGCTGGGGGGAATGAGGGGCAGGGGAACACTGTATTTTCAGTCTGCGCTCTGCCCCTTCCCACCCTGTGACCGCGGGCAAGTTATTCAACCTCCCTGAGCCTTGGCGTCATCTGTAAAAGGGGGAGAGTGATTGCTGGCATCTGGTGGGCATTCAACAGTGACAGCTGTTCTCTTCCCTGTAATAGGTCCTTTTAACGTGGCCCATGGGTCCCTGGGGGCAGGCTCGTGTCTGCCTGTGCTGTGGGCACAGGGGATGGGGGGAGCAAGCCTGTGCTCCTCATAACTCTGCCCATACCCACCCTTCCCCTTGCCAAGGCTCCCCTGGGCCAGCATGGCCGGCCTTCTCTGACTCTTAGTCTCTCAGTTCAGAGCAGCTGAAGGTGCAGACTCCCATGACCACCTCCTTGGTTAGTGCCTCAGTTTCCTGATGAGTGAAATGAGACAGGTTGAGATGCCTTTGGGGTTCCTTCCAACTCTGGCCAAATTTGTACAATGATTAGTTCTGTGCTATGCTGAGGCAGGGAAAGGGGAGATCCACGTGGATACTTGACGACCCTGCTGTAGATGTGACCTGGGGCCCGCACTGACTCCTGATAGCCCTTAGTGCATCCTTGGTACGACGGGGTTAGATTTTTGGCCCTGGACTGACAGGAAGGAAGGGGACAAGGACTCTCCATGGTTGTGAAAGCCAGAGAGGTCTTTTGGCTCGAGCCTGGCTCTGCCTCTTCCCTTGTATGACTTTGGACACGTTATTTCGGCTTACTGCATCGAGTCTCCCGATTCGCAAATGGAGGGGCAGAGTCAGGTGCTCCCTTGTCTGGCCTTTCCGTAATGGCAGACCCGCAAGGTTGGGACGGGTCGGTCCTAACCTGAATTGTCTGTAAGTTTCCCCATGAAGGTCCATCCAGCCCTCATTGTTTCCGGGCTTGGATGCGAAAGCTTCCTCTTCCTAGGTGTTTTAGCTGTGGGATTTTGGGCAAGTCCCCCGGACTAGCTGAAGTGTGGAGACTTCATCTGCAAGGTGGGCATGACTTCAGCCGCTTCATAGGTTCGGGGGGGGGGGTGCAGATGAGGGGCTAAGTGTAAAGGGGCCGGGGATAATGGATTACAAGGCCCATCTGAACACCTCAGAGCAGGATGGAGTGAAAGCGGCTGCTGGTCACTTGTCGATGCTGGAAGTGGGAATAGTAGGACAGCAGTGTGGTCCAGGCACACAGCCGGCCCCGGCCTCTTGGGAACCCGTTCAATTGCCCACCCTGACCCCTCACTAGAAGCTGGCCCTGAGGGAGGTGTGTTCAGGGGAACTTGGCTTTCCTGAGTGTCTTCAGCCGTTGGGGGGTGGAGGAGCCAGGTGGACTTTGGGCACCTGCTCCTCGGGTCCTCAGCTCACTCCTGCAGGCCTCTGCCCCTCCTCCCTGCCCTGGAGGCAAGGGCTGCCTCTGCCGTTGCCAGGGGTCTGATTTGTGGGCTGGAAGCTCCTGTGAAACGTGAGGCCGGGGAGAGCCAGCAAGGTTCCGTCACAGGGTTTTAAAAATCTTCTCCCTTCTGGACTCTGCCGCGGGCCCTCCTTGGCCTCCCTGGCAGGGGGAGTAGCTCGTTCTTGGCTCTAGAAGCAGCAGCTGGGCATCCCAGGCCCTGCCAGCTCTTGGATCGCTGCATGCTCCCCGCCACTCCTCTGTCTAGGCTGTGTGGAGTGGGAGCCCCCCTCCTGGGGAGCTGGTGTTTCCATCAGCCTGCACTTTGCTGCCGGGCTCGTTTTCTGGAAACTCTAAATCATAGGCATTGTTGCCCTGTTCTGAAGCTTCCCCTGGCTCCCCGTTGCCTGTGGGCTAAGATACCCACTCCCGGCTGGGTGGAGGCCTCCAAGATCTTTCTTCCATTCTCCTCCCCCTCCTGTCCTTCTTCCTTCCCTCCCTCTCACGCTTGCACACCATCGTTTGATGCCTGTGAGGCCCCAGCGACATAGCCATGGAGGCGACGGATACAGAGCTGATCTTCTCAGCTCCACTCCCTTCCCTTCCCAAGGCAGCCTTCCCATTGTTCCAGATCCTTCCGAGAACATTCCTTTGCCTGAGCCCAGCTCAAGTTCCTGTCGCTGAAACCACAGCAGAGTGAAGACAGCAAATGTACCCATCACCCCAAGCCTTCCCTGGGCTCCCTTTTTAATGCCCCTCCTGATGCTACCCTCTCTCATAACCATTGATCTGCTCTCTGTCCCTCTGGATTAGTTTGCACTTTCCAGACCTTTATATGAGTGCAGTCGTACGATGTGGGCTCTTTCTGTCCGGTGATTTGTGACCCGTCCGTGCTGCATGTAGTGCTGGCCATCGCTCTGCGTTTCTGAGTAACGAGTTGTGCTCGTTATGGGTATCGTGGTTGGTTTATCCAGTTATCCGCTGGTGGATGTTGGGTTGTTTCCGGTGTTTGGCTATTACAAATGCAGCCCTGAGGGGTGTGTTGATGTGGAAGGAGCACTAATCAGGGAGGCTGCAGGCCCCAGCTCTATCCCCCCACTCGCTGCCTGCACATCCCCTCTCCTGAGTTTCAGTAATGGCTTCTGCCACATAAAGAGGACGCGTAGTTCCTGAGGTCCCACCAACGCTGATAGTTGGCTGTCTTTATGTTTCTGCATTGTTGGAGCACTCCGTGGCCCCCCCGCACACTGCTGGGCTCACGGCCAGTGAGGGCCTGGTCAGGACCTGGATGCGGCGGGCGCCTCGCCGCCTGAGCCTCACCTGGAGCCCCGAGGGGGGAACGTCCTGTTGCTCGGCAGCTCCAGGGGCTTAGGCTAAGGACTTTGGAATTTGAGAGGACCCCTGACTCGTGCACAAGTCCCCTGCACTGCTGGCCCAGGCTCTGCTCGGGTACTCCCAGGGACAGGAGTCTCTGCCTCACGTGGCCGCCCCACCCACTGCCCCGCCCTCTGATTCCACCGGCTCCTGGGGACAGGTGGACGGGGTGGGTGGAGCTGGGTCTGTCCCTGCTCTCTCTCCCCCTGGCTCGCTGGCCTCCCTTCCTGCTCCCAGCAGCCTCAGCAGCGCCCTACTTAGACCCCAGGGAGGGGTCTGCCCATCTGTTCACTGTGACCGGCTGGAGGGGGTGGGGTGGCAGCAGGCTTGTATTGCGTGTGTGGTGCCAAATCTGGAAGATTAATCCCAAATCGCTCAGGACTCGGGAACAATGCAATGGTTTCCCTGCAGCCTGATGTCCCCCAGCAACTTGCTGCTCCCCCCTCCCTCCAGTGGGTCGGGAAGCGCTGTGCTCGGGCTCACCCTGCCTTCCAGAGGCTGCCGAAGCAGCACCTGGGTCCCCAGTCACCTGGGAGGGGAACCTGGGAAGGTGAAAAGACAAAGTGGCACAACTAGCCACGGGCTGTGGCTGGGCGTGGAAGGTGGAGCCACACAATCTTGGGCTCAGACCCTGGTTCTGCCACTTACTGGTTGGTCGGGTGACCTAGGATTCAGGTCGGGCAAGTGATGTGAGAGCCCTGGCCTCCTCTCCTCACCCAGGTGGTGGAGACAATTGTGCCTACTTCCCCTGGGTTGTGATGAGGCTCTGCTAACACCTAGCCCAGCTCCTGACACACGCTTAATAAATATTCTTGGTCCCACCCACCTCAGCCCCGTCTGACCTAAGGGCCTGGGATATCTGGCAGTTTCCTGTGGCAGATCTCAACTCTTGGGGCCACCTGATTGCTCTAGCCACTGCCCTCCCCTCAGGGACAGGCCAGGTGGCTGAGAGAGGGGCTGGGTCTGAGCTGGGAAGCGGGCAGGAAGGGCCGTGCTCCGCTCCGGAGCTGGGGCTCAGGTGTGGAGAAGGGGGTGAAAGCTGAGCCAGGCGAGGACGCGCTTGCTATTTTCAGCAAATTCAAATCCCCGGCCCAGGTCAATGACATCCGGGAACTCAGGAACGGAGCTGATGGGACTGGAGCCCAGCCACCTGTGAGCTTTGATTAAGCAGACAATTTTAGAGCATAGATAAAAAGAAGGGGGTAAGTAGATGGAGGCAATAACAGTTCACCAAGAACATGCGGGAATAAATGTCACCGTGAATTAAGGGCCCTCTGTTTTGTCCTGTCCTCGTTGATATTTTCATCAAAGGTTTGAATAATGGCACCGAAGGCTGGATTATCAAATCTGTGGGTGGTATGGAGCTGGGAGAGAGTGGGTATAGATTTAATAGTGGAACCTGGCTTCAACACCTGGAACGCCATCAAAAGCCTGGAACAAACCAGATAAGATCTAGCCGTGCTAAGTGGGTGAGATTGTGCACTGACATTAAAAAGAGCAACCACCGGGCTTCGCGCAGGAGAGGCCTGGCTCGCCACGTACCTAACGGGCACTGACTTTTTCTCTGATTTGCTACCAGAATGCCCAGTCAAGGACAGAGTGATGTCCTCGGTCCTCCCTGGCTTGGATCAATAAGCAAGAAAGCAGGGAGAGGAGGGAGGATCACTTTAGCTGTGAGTTGTCAGCTTGGGGGAAGAATGCTGTGGTCCCCCTCCCCCAACCTGGCCAAGTGCGGCAGTGGGCTCCAGGGAGTTACTCATACAAATTACGCTACAGGGGGAGATGGCCTCTTCTTCCCAGGTTGGGCGTCTACGGCCGAAGTGAATTGCTGCTCTACCCTCTGCCTGTTTGAACAAGGGAGAGAATTCTGGGGAGTGGTGGCAAGGCTCACTGGGGACCCTCTCACTATCTGGCATGGTTAGGATGTGTGACTATCCCTGTGGGTCACATAGACCCTGCGAGGTGGTGCGGTCACCTTGGGATTTTTACAGCGTTCCACAAGAGTGCTGGCTGTGGGGCCAGAGGTAGCTGGGAGGGGACCGCCCCCCCCCCCCCAGCAAGGGCTGGAGCTGTGGGGACATTGGGTTGCCCCTCTGGGGAACAGAACGGTGAAGGGGCTCGTCTATGCCTTCTGAAAATCCCACACAGGGCCCTGGAGGGCTAGCACTTAGAGCCGGGTCACAGGGCAGGCTTCCCTTGTCATTCAGCCCCCTTTGGCAGCCCGACTGTGGAACCGCCAGAAATAGAGGGTGGCAGTTGGGGGAGAAGAACGTGCCTCCTCCCCTTTCGAAGTCCTTCTGGAGCCGGGAGAATATTAGCATTAAAATGGATTTGAGATTAAGGTTGTTAACTGAGCTACACTGGGCTGGACTTCCTTATACCCAAGAGTGACCACAAAGCTTTGGGATTGGCCCTGGCTGTTATTTAAGAGACAGGAACAGGGGAACTCAACCTAGTGTTGCTAAGGGCCATGAAGGGAGGGATGACAAAGCCATTTCTTCCCCGTGGCCTGCCTGGTTCACACTGTGCAATAATCCTGTTGCAGGAGCCTGGGGGCCACGGGGCTTTCAGCTGCGCCAAGAAGGCGAAAATCCTATCCCCGCAGCACCCCTTCCCGCCTTCGGTGACATGAGTTACTGCTGTCGGCGGTTCCAGGGATCGCTCAACGTCACAGTGACAAGTAAGCTCTCCGTCTCCTCCTTCTGCCATCCTCACTGTGTCCACGATGTCTTCTCCCCTGGTCACAAGGTACCAGCCACTGTTCCGGGCATCGCACGTAGACCTGGCGAGGTCCGGTCCAAGTAGTGGTGTTTCCTCCACCGCGATTTCTTTTAGGAGGAGAAACGCCTTTCTCCCCCCACAGACTCCCCCCAAAGAGACCCTTAGCCAGACTTGAGCACACTCATAACTGATCCGATCTTTGGAAAGAATGCTGGAGGTCACCGTGATTGATTTAGTCTCTAGAACTGAGGTTGGGAAAGGGTGAGCACCTGAAGAATGTCAGTCCTCTGCCATCGAGGCAGAAGGGCGCAGGGATGATTTTCGATTAGGTGACCGGTAGTACCTGCCACAGTGGCCCACACGACAAACTCCGGGGAAGGTTGGGTGGGCTGCAAGCTCTGTGTGTGCCTATTAGTCAGATGGACTCCTAGGCTGCTTTAATAAGAGAGTAACATCCAGAGCAAGAGAGAGAGTGGTCATTGTGTCTCTGTGCTGGCTGGGCCACACACGGTGTGTCAAGTCCCAGGGGAAGAAGTAAGCGGAAGCTCTTACAGAAAAGGGAGTGGGATGGGTGGGTGTCTAGCACACTGTCATGGGAAGCAGGGCTGAAAGAACAGGGCATTGAACCGGGAGAACACTGGGAGACACCTTTCCATATGGGAAGCCATCCTGAATCCTAGAGAGATGCCCACAACAGAGGGAATCACTTCATGTGGTTCTGGAGGGCACAGCCAGACCTGGAAGCAGTTCTTATCTCAATAGAAGGAAGACATTTATGGTCACTAGAGGTGCTGCTCAGTGAACGAAGGGGCTGCCTCAGAGGGTGAGGGTCCTGTAAATGGAGGCTCTATGACCTGCTGGGAAGCCACTGAGGCAGTTCTTGCTTTGGTAGGGAAGTTGGATTAGAGGCCTTCCAGGCATGGGGGTGCAGTGGAAAGGGCCTGAGTTTAGGAGTCAGAGGGTCCTGGATAGGCTTTGCCGCTTAGTAGCTGTGTGACTTTGGGTAAATCACTTAACCTCTCTGAGTCTCACCTTTCTCATCTGCCAAACTGAGGGCAACAGTACCTGCCTCACAGGGTGGTTGTAAGTTCTGTAAAGTCTGTGGCACATAGTAGATACTCAAGGATGAACGGACCCTTAATTCTTTGGGGTCTCCTTTACCTTTGGAGAGAAGCTGGCAAGGATACCCGCTGTACCATACCAAAAGTGTCCTTAGAGCTTTTTTTGCCCTGGATGAGGCAGATGGAGAGGGTTTTTTTTTTTTTTTTTTTTTAATGTTTGTTTATTTTTGAGAGAGACAGAGACAGAACGTGAGTGGGTTAGGGGCAGAGAGAGAGGGAGACACAGAATCCGAAGCAGGCTCCAGGCTCTGAGCCGTCAGCACAGAACTCGATGTGGGGCTCGAACTCACGAGCTGTGAGATCATGACCTGAGCCGAAGTCGGACACTGAACCGACTGAGCCACCCAGGCGCCCCCGGAGAGTTTCTACTATGGAGGTGAGGGCAGAGCACAGCAAAGCCCAGGTCAGGCTCCCGGCCCCAGCAGCCCCTGTGGTCTCCCCAGTGGGACCCGTGCACGCTGGAAGGCTAGGGCCTCTCCAACCCCGAGGATAATTCCAAAGCAGGCTCAGGGATGTGGGCTTTCTTCCTGCCACTCTGATCCAGTCGTCAGACCAGAATATTCTGTAACTGGGGATGACCTGGTTACATGCTCCCTCTTTAGGGAACCAGAACTGTGGAAGAGTGTTGTTTTGGGGAGTTGGTCTGGGTCGAAGGCATGACCTTTTCCCCAGAAACCTTCGGCCCTTTCATCTGAAGGGCAGGGGTTGTTGGCTGGATGTTCTGCTTCCCTCGGTCCAAAGTCTAGGGCTGTGGGCAGTGTCTGCCCAGGAAGTGGGTAAAGTGTTCATGACCCTTTGTCTCCTTGTGCTAATGGGTTCCACGAACCATGTCCACCTGGGGGCTCCCCGACCCATGGAACAGCAACTGTGTGGGACGCTCTGGGGCTGAGCAGTTGCCCCTGGCCAGCACACCTGCTGCCAAGGAGATGCCCCAGTGGTCAGCTTGGCTCTCAGATACAGAGGTCAATGTGAAACAGTCCCAGTTTTCAGGACCTCGGGTCTTTCTGAGCTTTCGTTCTGACATCTGTAAAACGAGGATGTTAATCCTCACCTAAATCGCAGAGTCTTCCAATGATAGATGAAGAACGGAGTGAGAGAGCCTCGTAAATGGAAAATGCCAGAATGTGAATTCTTGGGAGTTCACGGCCAGAGGAGATCACTGAGGTCAGTTCCATCACAGCCCCTGGCCCAAGGGCTTGGCACCACACACACAGTCCTCCCCTGCAGCTGGGAGACAAAGGGGCAGGGGGGTGTCCTGGTGTCTCTCCAGATGTACATGTGGGAAATTTCCAGCATCAGAATGACTCAACCTCAGAGATTAGCGGCTTTCATCTGGGCCCTTACTCTGGGTGCGCGAGGAGGGGAAAGGAAAGTGAGCCCATTTGGATACTAATCCTGGCGACGTCATTATCTTGCTTCACGACCTTGAGCGTCTCACTTCCTCTCTGTGAGCCAAAATCTCATCCTCTGAAAAAGAGGAGCTGGGCCAGGGATCTAGGGGAGTGTGTGGGGGTGTGGGTGTGTTTCTTTGCAATCTTCCTAGGCAGTGCCTAAGGCTGTTGTTCCAGCATCGCTGCTACCCGGGCAAGAGGAGGGGACTGTATCCACTGTCCACTGTTTGTTTGGGGGTCTCTCGGGAAATGGAGTCTTTCAGCCTTCAAACCTGAACCCAGCTCTGAGAGTCAGAGAGCCCCCCCCCCCCGCCCTCCACCCCCCCGCCACTTTATGCTTCTCAGTGGAGACGGTGAGGTGTCCCCTGGGTGGGGAGGCGGGCATGGCCAACATGGGTAGTTGGTCTTTCCTCTGGCAGCATGTCTGTCCTACAGAAGTCCTCCCCCAGCCCTGGCTTCCTGAGATAAGTTGTGGAGATGCCGGTGGGCTTGGCGGACGGGGCCATGCTGAGCCTGTAGAAAAGACTAGTCTTTAGTGGGAGGTGGGAGGACCTCAGGGAGGACCCTCAGCTCCACCGGAATCTGCCGTCTTTCGAGGGTGATGTTTTTAGGTTCGTAGTATCCCCTCTCACCAAGGTTCTGAATTAGAAACGTGTCCCGAACAGCTCTGTGACTTCTGCCAAACCTTCACCGAAGCCGAGGACCACCCTGGGGAAAGGGCGCCGTGAGAGGGCGAGAGCACACGCTTGTGGACCGTGGGGCCTGGGCCCGGATCCCTGCTCTGCCACTCGTCCACTGCTCGATCTTGGCAAGTGAGCTGCTCCCAAGCCTTGGTTTGAGTGGACACAAGACTGGGAATAACCTATGTATTTTGCAAAGGTCACGGCCTCCCGTTGTAGAACGGCTTATAAGCCAAACTCCTCTTGCAATTTATTGAGGAGGAAGGACCAGCCTCTCTCTTTAGGAGGCAGAGATGTCGCTAGGCCCGCATATCCCAAAACGTGCTCCGTGGAACACAGGGGGTGCGGAGATGTCGTGCAGAGGGTCTGGTGCCACCAACGAGTTTGGGCCGTGCTGGGTTAAGCACAGGTAAACGGCTGTGTTTGCCGCAGGGCTTTTCCTAACCTTTACTAAGCCAAGGGGGCTCAGAAAGCTCCATGAGCGAGTGATGTGTGAGCGTTTCCTCAGATCCATTCGCCCACGGAACCCTTTTCCCACAAGGCACACCGTGGGACACGTTTGGGGAAGAGTTGTCATTGCCTGCCTCTTTCTGGGCTCCCAGGAAGATTCTGTCTCTATCTGAAGCTTACACTGAGTAACCACATCAGCGGAGCTCTTGGTATATTTATACCCCACATCCACTCTGCGGTGCTGGTTTTCTATTTTTGTTTTGCTGTACATATATTTTTTAGTGCAGGATGCCTCAGATGCGGTGGGAAGTGAGGAGGGTGGGGACGGTGTCCTGTGGAGATAGAGAGCCCACACTAGTTCCCCAGACAATTCTGAGCCCTTAGGAGCTGGGGGCCGGGGCTGGGGTGTAGCTCATCACTACCATCATTCTGATCACCCCTCGAAAGACGGGGGTGCCTGCAGCCCCTTGGGGACTCCTTTGCGTTCTGATGATTTTGCCCCGGGCGAGGAAGGAAGGAGAGAAGGTGTCAGCATGTATATGTCCTGCAAGAACTGCTTCAGAAAGTAAGAGCAACCTCGTAGTGGTCACTGCTGACCTCAGAAATGACATCGTTTAGGGGCGCCTGGGTGGCGCAGTTGGTAAAGCGTCCGACTTCAGCCAGGTCACGATCTCGCGATCTGTGAGTTTGAGCCCCGCGTTGGGCTCTGGGCTGATGGCTCAGAGCCTGGAGCCTGTTTCCGATTCTGTGTCTCCCTCTCTCTCTGCCCCTCCCCCGTTCATGCTCTGTCTCTCTCTGTCCCAAAAATAAATAAACGTTGAAAAAAAATTAAAAAAAAAAAAAAAAAAAAAGAAATGACATCGTTTCTGTTGTTGCATTGAGCTTTGCTAAGAAAGACAGAGGCAGGTGGGCCATGGGCAGGAAGCCCTGGGTTTTGATGAGGTGGTCTTAGGTATGGGTGAGCCAACAGGAACTAAAGTCCAGTTCTGCCGTGGCCACCCTCAGAGCCGTGGGCCAGTGAGGGGCGTGTCCCAGGAGCCTGCCTGCAGCTGTGAGGAACAGCCAGGGGCACTGTCACGTGAAGACTGGCTGTGTCCTGCCTCCTGGGAGAGGGTGCAGGGATCACCACTTCTCTGAACTCTGAGCCCCCAATAAATGGGTCTCTCCCTGTATATTTCAAGCGACCCAAGTGGGTAGATGGGGGGGACTTGGAGAAGATGCCCCTAGCAACCCCCTCCCCCTTTATCTCCCTGGAGCATTTCAACCTGCAGGGAGAAAACCATTAGTGGACAGAGAAATCAATCTAGTGGGTTGTGACCAGCATTTTATAACATGAGCTAGGAGAGGAAGTATTAGAATGCCTTGGCTACGGTCGGGGTTAAGTATTATCTCATGAAAGAGACATAGGTAGGCAGGGAGGAATGCAGGTAGAAATGGGGTTGTGGTGGGCAAGGTTACTGTAGGTTGTACTCAGTGACGTCTGGAAGCCTCTGGCACCAGCTGGGAGCGTGCATCTGGGGCCCAGTCCCAGGATGAGTTGCTCCTCCACACCCAGAGAGAAATAATACCCTGAAGACAGGGGCTTGTGATGTGTCCCCTTCTGGTAAAGACAGTTTTGTGTCCATCAGACCACTGAGGCCAGGATCCCCACTGGGGAAGGGAATCCCCACTCTGGCAGACAGGGAGGTGTCACCATCAGCTGGGGTGTGTCCGGCTGGACTCTGCAGGCTGTGTGAGGAGGGGGAACGGGACTCGGTGTTCCCGGTTCCGGTTCTGATCTTGGGTCTGCCACTTGCTGTTGTGTGACTCGGGGCAAGCGGCCTGCCCTCTCTGGGCTTCGGTGTACTCACGTACGAGGGGAGCACTGGACCAGGTGATTTCTCTTCTAAAGTCTTATCTTGCTCTCATAGTCATTCCAGGATGACACCGAGACAATCTGGAGAACTTGGAGGAAATTACAAAAGGGACACCAGTGTTGCCCCCAGGCTTCTTCCTAAGACCCCCGACACAAAGGGTTCAGTCAGCTTGAGGTGCATCAGCTAGGTGTGTCTGTAGACCTCGGCGGGGAAACGGCTGTTCCCTGGCACGCCAAGGGTATACGATACAGAGGCGGCTGAGCCTGAGCCTGGTCTCCATGGACAGCATTTATTAGGCGCCATTCTCATTGTGAAGACAGATAGGCAGGAGGGGCTGAAGGGAGGCCGTGGCAGCTGCAGCCTTTGGGGTCCAGGGGCTGCCCGGGGTGGGGGTGTGGGCGCGGGGGCACCCACATGTATTGCATATTCTGTGGCAGTGTGCCCAGGCATAAGGCATTGGGGAAGCAGAAAGGCTGCCTGCAGTGGGGGAGGGGGTGAGGGGGGAAGCCACTCTGGCCTTCTAGTTCCCTGGGAAAGGCCCGCTGGAGGCCGAGCAGCCTGCCATGCTCTGCTCGAGACCATTTGGCCTCCTTCCTCGCCATCTCCCTGCAACTTTGGTTGTGGCTCCCTCGGGACTGACGGGACAGGACCCCTCGAGGGCAGGGTCACACGTGGGACAGAGGCAGCCAGCACTGTCCCCCAGCCCCACACATAAACACAGAGGTCACCCCTGGGTCCTGGGCCCTCTTCTTGGCACCTGGGCGGTGAGCTCCTCCACGCTGAGACAGGACTCACACACAGGCCAGACTTCTTCTCTCTTAGGGGTTCCCAGAGGCTGGGGCACGGCTGAGGCTGACCACCCTATGGGACCCCCACTCCAGCATCCCTGAATACCAGGGCTGGCCTTGCTCAGCAGGGTTAGGGAGCCACCATGGCAATGACATAGGAGGGCAGTTCTGAGTGGGGAGACGCCCCTCACCCACCTCTGATGCTGTCCTGAGACACGGTACCAGCTCCAGCTGTGGAGTCTAGGGCGTCACCTCGGTCTGCTTGCTCTGCACCTGGGTTTCTGGGTTGCAGGTGGGGTAGGTAGTGGGCACACCAGGTCCAAACTCCCTACCTGAGAGGGGCACTCCTTGCTGCAGCCTTAATTTATCTCTAGCTACTTGGGACACAGGCACCAACACTGGCTGTGAGCCAGGGATAAGGTCCCAATTGGACATGCCCGACAGTTCTCTAGTTCATTCTGCCCGATTCCCAAACCCCTAGAGCCCTTGGCTCCTGCCCGTTTTTCCATGAGCCTCAGCCCTCCTTCCCTGTTTGTAAGCAGGCAGTCCGGACACTGAGGGGGTCCTACTCGGCCTCAGGGGTCATTCAGAGCCCCTGCCTCCTGGCCAAGTGGAGTCGAGGCTAAGTCCCAGTGCTGGCTCACGCAGTGCCTGGGTGCACCGGGCAGGAGCTCTGCTTTCAACAGTGGGCAGGGTGGTCAGGAGGAAAGGGCACCAAAACTCAGAAGCAGCAGCCTGGGTTCTTGTTCCCCTGTGCCTTTTGCTGTCTGTGCCACCTTGGGCAAGTCACTTCACTTGTCCGGGCCTCAGTGTCCCCTGTAAAGTGAGGATGAGAACTCCTGCCTTGCTGACCTAACCGGGTACTGTGAGAATCAGATGAATGGGTAGTCAGGGCAGGGTTTCAGAGGCTGAAACTCATTCCACAGATGTAAGAGTTGGTCATTGTCAGCAGCAGCTGGGGACGGCAGGTACGAAGTTTTCTGTTTGATTCTAAGGGCAGTGTCGGAGGCTGGAGGCCAGTTAACTCTCACCTCCCCGTCGGCTGCCCTGCAGACCAGAGGGCCACAATCTCCCCCTCCCTCCTCTGTCCCTCCTGCAGCCTGCCTGTCCTTGCTTCAGTCTGCCTGCCTTCTGGGGACTAGCTTTAGGGACTGCTGGGTTTCCACTTTCTTCATAACTGCAAAGCCATGCAAAACAACACAAAAGGTAGTGGGAGGCTGGGAGACACAGCTGGGGATGAGGAAGGGGAGTGGGGCTGAGTGGGGGTGACCTGAACAAAGACACCCTGGCTTTTGGAGCCTGGGGAAGGTGGGAGACCTGGCAGGACAGAGGTATAAATAGAGATGCAAACTTACACAGAACACGAAGTTTCCTCCGGATGGAGGAGGGGGGGTGGGGGGTGGTCTGGGTACCAGCAGGGCCTCTGAGAACGGAGGGAGCTCCTTAGATTTCCAGAGGGATGGGAGGCTCCCAGCTTCTGCCTTCCCTCCCCCACCCCCCACCCCCCACATTTCACATTTCTCGGAATTTGCAGGGCGCGGATGTCCTGAAACATCCTCAGAGCCCGGGCTCCTGCCGGCTGGTGCGAGCAGGCACAGTCGGGAGATGGGGGGCGGGGGGGGGGGGGG
>NW_024412419.1:21633230-21667216 GCF_014898765.1 Herpailurus yagouaroundi | reverse complement strand
CGCCGCCGCCGCCGCCCCCGCCCGCCTGCCCGTTGCGCGTGAGCAGCGCGCGGTGCTCGGCGTCGCGCTTCTCGTCCTCGGCGTTCATGGTCATGAAGCGCAGCACCACGAGGTTGAGGAAGGCGCCGATGACCGTGAGGCCCGTGAGGATGTACACGAAGCTGAAGGCCACGTACTGCGGCTGCGTCTGCAGCGCCTGGTCCTTCTGCAGCGCCACGTAGTCGCCGAAGCCGATGGTGGTGAGCGTGATGAAGCAGTAGTAGTAAGCCTGGAAGAAGGTCCAGTGCTCGTAGTAGGAGAAGGCGGCGGCGCCGATGCACAGCGTGCTGATGCACGAGAAGAAGCCGATGAGCACCATGTTGGCCATGGACACGTCGGCGCGCCGCATGCCCAGCCCCCTCTTGGCGCGGTGCAGCAGGTACTTCACGAAGGTGTTGATGCGCTCGCCCAGGCTCTGGAACATGACGAGCGTGAGCGGGATGCCCAGCAGCGCGTAGAACATGCAGAACACCTTGCCGCCATCCGTGCTGGGTGCCGCGTGGCCATAGCCTGGGGGAAAGCCGGGGAAGAGGAGAGAAGGCACAGCGCTGTGGGGCTGGACTTCCGGAAACCCTGACCCCTTTCCCCGAGATCTCTGCCCTCCACCTCCCCAACCTTGCCGATTCGGGCCTCTCCTTCCAACCGGAGAGAAGACAGCGCACGATTATGGGCACATCCTTGACCCCCGCATGCCATGCTAGTTCCTTGCTGATGCTCCTGGTTGACACCATAGGGTAGGGAGGAAGGAGGAAACAGGGAGGATTAAGCGCCTTTTCTGAGGTCACACCGTTTGGAAGTAGAGCAACCTTGCGTTTGAACCAGAGTCTGTTTGACTTCAAAGACCTAACCGTTTTCTAAACCTAAAGAAGGAGCTGATTCATAGTGCTGTGGGAACTTCGTCCAGAGGCAGCAGGGATAGTGTGAAGGGTACTGGTAGGTCATTTGGGAGACCTGGTTTCTAGTTCAGTGTCTGTCGGCTTTGGACCTGTTCCTTGTCCTCTCTGGGCCTCAGTTTCCTTGCCTGTAAGGGGTGGAGCTTGGCTAACCTGTGATTCAGTGTGGAGGGAGGGACGCTGAGGCATGGTGGCTCCTTGATAACTTCCTTGCTGCCAGCCGAAGCTTATGAGGGGTAGTTGGCAACTGGGGCCATCCAATGTCCCTGAGGCAGCTGGCCTACCAGTGTCAGGGAGAAAGGGGACGGTGCCTGTCTGCCAGCTGGCTGCATGGTGCTCCAGGGTCTCCATTAGCCCCCAGTCTGGTGCCCCGGGGTCATCCTCTGTGCCCAAAGTAGGGTCTGTCCTCATTGGGGGGGGGGGGGGGGTGTGGCATTACCCTTGTTGAAGCAGGGCCCCTACCTGTCCTTCCGTTGTTACTGTCACCAGCCAGACAACCCCAACCCCCATCTCCACCACACAATGCCCGGCCCTCACAGAGCCAGGCGCCGGGAGCTGGGCAGAGGCAAAGCTTCCCTCTGAGCCAACCATCAAGTGGCCTTAAGTCAGGAGTTGTGCCTGGAGACCTGGAGGGGAAAGGACCCTGGATGGGAACTCAGAAGCCCTAGGCACAAGTTCTGGCCCTGCCACTTGTGGCTATGTGACCTTAGGCAAATTACACCCCCTCTCTGAGCTTGTTTTCCTCATTTGTAAAATGAGGTCTGCCGGTCCTGGCCCTGCTTGTTTTCACTGGGCTGTTACGATATTTATTACTTTTATTAACAGGATTATTATAATAAAATATTGCTGGCTGGCAGGATTTCCAGTTGTTCCTCCTTTCTAAGCCTTATCAAAACGTAACCCGATGCTGCTTCCTAACCGACTGAGCCATCCAGGTGCCCCAACCCAGTGCTGCTTCGTCCGTGCAGCTGTCCTGGGTTCCTCACTGGAAGTGACCTTCTGTGTTTTGAGTGACACTGAGAATGTTCAGCTTTGGACTCCAGGGCCACTATTACCACCACCCCTGCCCTATCCCCCAGCGCCCCATACGTACAGCTAAACACTGGCTTGGGGTGGCAGGGTGGGCCCTGGCTGGACCTTGTCATGTTTCTCTCAAGCTTCCCCCTCCACATTGCCTGCCATGCCCAGGAAGTATGCTCAGAATATGTGCATGGCCAGGTAGGATACCATGTGCTTTGGTATCTGATATGAATTCAGATCTTCATACTCTTCCAAGGACTGCCTTTTTTTTTTTTTTTTTTAAACCTCTGTGGGCCTTGGTTTCCACATGTGTAAAATGGGGCTGATAAGTAGAACCTGCCTCCCAGGGCTTTTCGGGAGAAATAAATGAGATAATGTGTATAATGCACTTAACCTAGAGTCTGGTACGTATCAAATGTTCAATAATGGCTCGCTATGATTACTAATGAGCGAGGTGTCAGATTTCCCTCACATTTCCAGGCCGGGGGCAGCTCAGTTCCAGTAAAGCTGGCATCTCTGTTAGCCCAAGGCCATTTGAATCTTAAAGCTCAGGGAGATCTGGGGACAGCCGCTTGGAGTGTGTGGGGCTGTGGGCTGCCCTTAGAATGGGCTCCCCTTCCCCTCCCCCCCCCCCCCCCAACCAGGACACCTAGCTGGTTGACTGTGTCACTCTGTGCCAGGGGCCTGGATAGCTGAGCTGTTGAGCTGCCATGCCCGGCCTGTCTGCGTCCCAGCAGGGTGAGAACAGATTGTGCCCGCCAGCTCGGCCACGGCAGCCAGACCACAACTCACCTCGACAGCTGGGCAGGCCCTGAGCCAGAACTGCTTCTTATCCTGTCCTTCCCTGTCCCCCAGGCCAGCGCCGCACTGGGCGTGGGGGAGGGCATGGCACCGCGGGTGGGGCAGGACTGGGGTTAGGTAGCGTGGGCCCGGCCCCAGCCTGACGGCACGCTGGCTGTGTGACCTTGGGCACAGGCATTCCCCTCTCTGGACCTCTTTTGCCCTGTCTGCACTCTAGGGGTTTGAGCTACAGCTATTAATACCCAGCCTGGTTGCCCGACACACCATGTAAGCTAGACACGTAAGTACTTCAGAACCTGTGGGGTTCGTGAAGGAGCAGGGGGGACGGGACCTCACAGGGAAAAGGCCGCCTGAGAGCATGGTCCGGGGTGGGGGGGCAACCTGTGCGGGCTCAGCGAGAAGGACCCCCTCTCACTGCCACTGCCACCTCCCTGTGCTCGCTCAGAGGCTCTGACTTCAGGAAAACCCAGTGTCCACCGTAGCTGCGCACAAAGTCCCCTAGCTGCAGAGAGGCCCTCCCTGGTCTCAGTACAGCCCACGTGCCAGCAGACATGTGGCCGGCCACCTTCTTCCCCTGGGCCTGTCTGCACAGGGCATCCGCCCTGCCCCTGCCGACTCAGATCTATCTTGAGTGTGCTCGTGCTTCCCCAGCTCCCGGCCGGAAGTGACAACTCCATTCCCTGCCTTCCCCCTGTTGGTGCTACGCGGTGGCACAGCCAGGCTTACCCGAAGGCTCTTCTTCAGCCAGAGCCTCATGCCCCACTCGACCCACTGTCCTGTCCAGGGTGTCCCCAGCCTGGATGTACCTTACCCTTGGGGTCAGACACCCCCCCGGGGCTCGTCGTCCCTCCCTGCCACAGGCTGAGGCTTGAGGTCTTATCCTCCAGACACACTTTGAACCTTAATCCTGAAAAACTTCCACAAGGCCATTCTTCTGACGATCTCTGTTTTATAGCTGAAAAGGGCTGGAGAGGCCTTGTGAGTTGGCCAAGGCCTCGAGGACTTTCTGACTCATCGCTCATTCCGATGCCTCAGAGCCGATTCATCACCCAGGAAGGGTGACCGGGATGGGAAACTGAGGCCCCGAGAGGGGAGCGTTCCACTAGGGGTTGCATCCTCGGGCACTGCTCCGAGACGGACGTGGCCCAGTGGCAATAGGAGTGTGACGCCGGGGGAGCCAGATGCTTCTCCAAGTACCTGGCCCAGGGTCAGCACGGCCCCGTCCCTTCATCTGTTTCCCTGTCATTGGGTGAAAGGGCAAGGGAGCTGTGAGGACCTGCTGACGTGGGTGCCCAGCTGGAAGCGGTGCCAGCTGGGGTGGAGCCACTCCCGGGGGGCCCTGGAACTTCTGGGAAGTAATTGGGAGTTTGGCAAGGCCTGTCTGCCTGCCAGCAGGCCCGCTGCCTGCCTGGTCCTTGCCCACATCAGGCGTGGGTTTTGAGAGAGGGGGCAAAAGATAATCCCAGTCTTCTCCCTGCTGTCCAGCTCTGTGACTCACTGGGCGAGGGGCTCCGTCTGTCCTTGTGTGTCACTGACACACACAGAAGCTGCACCCCGCGCCCGATCCCCTGAGGACCCTCCCTCTCAGGACCTGGTGGACTGACCAGCCAGAACTCATCCCCCGATCATGAGACTCTAGCCGCTGCCTGTAAGAGCACTGACCGGGGCTATCACTGCCCTCTCCTCTCCCAGCCACCTCCTCCTGAATCCACTAGACTTCTAGGTTCTCAGAGCCAGAAAATCCCTCAGTGATCATATGACGCAGTCCTTATGATGTAGAGATGAGGAAATAGAGGCCCAGAGAAGGAGAGTGATCTGTTCCAGGGCACACAGCCAGCGAATGGCAGAGCCAGGACTATAACCCAGGATACTCGGTTCCCAACGCAGTGCTCTGTCCTCTGCCCGCTGGCTCAGTGTGACCAAGGTTGACTTGTTCATTCAACAAGGGCCCAGCAGCCCCTGCTTGGGAGCAACTAGGCTAAGAGATGGCCCTGAAACCTGGCTGGAGGCATAGAATCCACCTGAGGAAGCCAGGTGGCTGGACATAAAATGAACTATGTGGTTAGACATAAATATTAATTTTGGTTATCTGGGGCAGCAGGAAAAATGAGAGGTGGGACAGGAAGCCCTAGGCCTCAGTTTCTTTGTTTTCCTCCTGGTATCACCAAGGACCTCAGAAACTGGCCAAAGCTGTCTCCCAGGGAGATGCAGGGGGTTAGGGCCTCTCCCTATAGCCTATTTCCTTCCAGTTAAAGCACAGATAGCCAGTCTGAATCCTTCGTGGTGGCCTTGGCCTGACCGGGCTCAGCTGCTGTTCCCCACTGATACCGTGTGCCCGTCAGTCTGAGTGCTTGACCTCCTGCCCCTGGCCTAGCTGGCTACAAAGCCAGAACTCTGGCCACAGCCTTGGATGGAGGAAAAAAGCATGGGGCTAAGGAGGTGGGAGATCCAGGGGTCTGACCTGGCCCTGGCCAGAACTAGTTTTGTGTCTCGAGTTAGTCCTTTCCCCTCCCTGGTCCTCGACTTTCCTCCTTTGTGACGTGCAGGATAGGGCAAGATAAAAGGTGTCCATCAACTCCCCCCCCCCCCTTTTATTATTTTTTGTCTTAACCCACCCATTTGTAGATTCTAAATTTTGAAAGCCTTTATTTATGAAGCGCCACGTGTCAATCAGTCTCCTACAGAGACCGGGCACTGAATAGATCATTGTGAAAGGAATAATTAATTCTTTCCCCACCAAAATTAATTAAGAACCCACCTGCCAATCAGAACTTCTGAATTAGCAGGGGCTAACTGATTCTAGAGACTGAATTAACTTATTGTTATGCTTTTGAAATACTAAAAACAGATATTTCTACTCTCTGCAGGGGATCTCGGCAGCTTAGTGGCATAGATGACATCAGAGTGCCTGGAGCCAGACATATTTCAACTTGGGCCAAGTAACGGAAACTTCTAAGTGCCTCAGTCTCCGCATCTGTAAGATGGGAATAATGATTATACTTACCTCATAGAGTTGCTGTGGGGACTTTGAGGCCTTGGCAGGCTTTGGATGCTTAGGACATTGGGATCGATGAATATTAATTATGAGTATGAATATTTTGGGAAACATCAAGATTAGATGGTCTTTAAAGTTCCTTTTAGCACCAGCAGCCCATGATTAGTGTTTCCCAAAAGTTAATTTCCTGGAACACCAGTTCCATGGACTGTTCATAACTGTTGGATGAGGAGAGGGTTGCTTGGTTCAATTGGACTGGAGGAATGCTGAATTTCACAGGGTTTGTTGTCACTGGATTTAAGTGTAGGCTTTATCAGAGCCGTACATGTGCAAGGTCGGTCAAAGTTGGGGGAATGGCCTGAGTTTTTCCACTTATTTGGCCTTCGAGGGCTTTCCTCACCGTGCGTGTTGCTGGAAGTTTGGAAAATGCTCCGCTATAGCGTCTAGAACTTTAAGGTCTTCCTTCTCGTCTCTGACTTTGAGATTCTCGGATGTCCGGTCCCTTCTGTAGATGAGAAACACACAGCCCCTGGCAATGCCTGGCTGCATCCCGTTTCCTGGTTCCCCGTAGCCCTAGTTATCTAATGTAAATAAGGGCACCAGTGAGGCTAATGTTTGCCCTGAGGGAAGATGGATCTGACCTGTGGCCTCAGGTGCTCAAAGGTGGTGAACTCTGGGCTAAGCTGGGCTGGTGCAGAGCTGGACATGGGGAGGGGGCCTGACCTTGGAGCTGCTGCCTGGGCCTGGCGGGGCAGCCAGAGGGAAGTGGGGGCTCAAGGGAAACACCGGCAGCCAGCGGACTAGCTGCAGGACAGGGGTGCCCCCCGAGGGAGGCCGGGCTCTCCTGCAGGGTCCGCAGGGGGGCAGTCAGGCCTGAACCCGTGGGTCCCCTCAGAAAGGCCCACTGAACACCCTGCCTCCCCAGGGGCCTGAGGCGCAGACAGGGAGCCGCCCCCTTGGTCTAGAGATGCTGTGGAGCCAGGAAGTGGGATAGGAGGCTCCGCAGGAGTCTAATTGGTGTGTTAAAGGAGATGAGGCGGAAGGAAGCTGGCAGGAGTGCCCAGGCTCTGGGGAGGAGGGAGGAGGCTGCCTGGTGGAGACAGGGAAGAGAATGCCCGCCTTCTCCTCTAGCCTTAGGGTCCAGCTCAGACAACGCCTTTTCCAGAACTTTCCTGGATCCCTCACTGGAGCTGGAGGTTCCGCTCCCCTTGCCTGGCTGCAGTGCTCACCTTTCTGCCCTCAGCTCTGCAGGGCTCTGAGCTCCCAGGGGGTCAGCAAGTCCCCTCAGTGTCCGGTGCAAGGCCTGGTAGGAGCCGCTGCTCAGAAAATGCTGTTCAGGGGCGTCTGGGTGGCTCGGTCAGTTAAGCGTCCGACTTCTGATTTCGGCTCAGGTCATGATCTCAGGGTTTCATGGGTTTGGCCCCTTACTCGGCTCTGAGCGGGCAGCGCAGAGCCTGCTTGGGATTCTCTCTCTCCCTCTCTCTGCTCCTTCCCCACTCATGCTGTCTCTCTCAAGATAAATAAATAAAACTTAAAAAAAAAAAAAAAGAAAATGCTGTTCAACCCAGGAAGCTGCTAAGTCTGGGGTGCAGATGAGAGGAACCTCCCCTCAGGGGGGAGGGGAGGTGGCCTTGGCAGGAAGGCCTTTAGTGACTCATACCTCCTGTCCTTCCAGTGGCCCCGGGCCCCTGCAAAATGAGGTCAGCTTCAGGGGCCCAGGAGGAGTCCTCCCTACCCTGGGCCTGGCCAGGCCCTGACTGAGGCCTGGGAAACCACCGGGGCCTCATGGACCTGGGTTGGGGGGAGGGACCAGTGTGCAGAGCTGGGTCTGGAGTTTGTCCCCTCCAGGCTAGAGCTCTCAGGAAGGACAGCTGTGAAGCACAGCACCCTCCCTCCCTCCATCCTGCCCCTTTCCAAGGCCTCTTACCCATCTCCCCAGGCCCTCTTTCGGCTCTTCTCCCCATTCTGCACTGGCAGGTGCTCTTTTTACTCCTGCTTTCCCACCAGACTTTCCACCTGTAGGACCACTGCTCTCTCCTCTCTCTCTTTTAGCTGTACCCCATCCACAGGTGCCCCATTGCTGTGATTCAGGGTCCTCTGGTATAGGACAGCCCCTGCCACTCCCAGCCCCCACCCTCCCCAGGCCCACGTGGGATTAGGGGGAGCTGGGGGGGGGGGAGGGTGCTGGTGTCATGGAAAATCCCTGCGGCAGCCAAGGTCAGTGTTTGCAGACACAGCCTGGCCTGGAGCCAGGCCTGCCTACCCGGCCAGCTCCCTCCGGCCTGTCCCAGAGGCTGGCTTTGCACAGGGGCCCTCAGAGGCACCCCGGGGCTGCTCTGGGTACCTGGGGCTGCAGCGGCAATCAGTCCGGGAGGGTGAGAGACTATGTAGTTCAACACACTCATTTTATAGATGAGTAGACTGAGGCCCAGAGAGGGACGGAGACTGGCCCTAAGACCTAGTGAGTCCCTCACAGAGTGAGGACTGGAATCCAGGGCCCCCTGTTCCAGTCAGTCCTTGCTGCAGAGGGGAACATCCCAAACTCTGTTCTGGTAGGCCAAGGAATAGGGAAGGCTGTTGTAAAACTCCATTAAATCAGGATCTAGCTTGAGGTTGGGCTAGACTTGAGGTTGGTGATGGGGCCAGAGTAAGTAGACTCTGATGATGAAACCATGGCCCTTGACCTCAAAACACATTCTATCTGAAGTGAATCAGATGAAACATCTCAGTGGAAGCACTTCAATGTACCTTACAAAGAAGAGGCTATTATTACACACATTATTAAAATGCGTGGCAACGGTGGGAATTATCTTAGGAAGAACTTAAGACAGGGGCCGAGGGAAGGCTAGAGGTGGAGAACTTTAGTTAGCGTATCAGGAGGGGCTTCGTGGAGGAGGTGGTCTTTGCCCTGAGCTCTGAAGGATGGATGGGAAATGCAGGGTTCTGACTGAGGGGAGCTGCTGAAGCAAAGACACAATGCAAAGAGACACAGGGCACATAGGAGGCAGAGAAAATATACCTGTCCGAGGCTAGTGGGTATTCTCACAAAGGGAGAGGGGAGGGGGACCAACAGACTTTCAGGAAGGCAGCTTCATGATACACATCAAGAACCTTTAGAAACGTGTCTGCCCAGTGACCCTGGAGTGCCACTTCTAAGAATCTCTGCTGGGAAAATAACCAGAGATCGGAACAAAGATTTATGAACAAGGATGTTTATAGCAGCATTTTCATTGTGAAAAATTGTAAACAGTCCACATGTTCACCAATAGGGTTTGGTTAAACATATTAAGGTGTGTTTATGTGGTGGGATATTGTGCAGCGATTAAATATACTCCTCAGCAGTCTCTTAATTACATAGAAAACCACCATAGAATGTTAAATAAAAATGGCAGGATACACCACTTTATGTATAATGGGATCCCACGCTAAGTATATAAATATAAAAAAATGTATCTACACACACCTGGAAAGAAATACACGAAAAAGCTCGGAGAGCTTATCTTTGAATCATGGGGCTCATGATTAATTTTAATTTGCTTTTATGTCTTGTGTATTTTCTGAAAACTATTACTTTTATAAGTAGCTAGCAATGAATATTGTAAATCTAACAGCAACAAAAACTCTGGATTTCTTGGAGCAGGAAGTTCACCTGAGCCGCATACGTTGGTGAGGAGAGCAAGATAGGTGAAGGGTAGGGGCAGGAGTTCAAATCTCAACTTGGAGGCAGTGAGGACCTGTTGATAGCTCCCGAGTAGGGGAGGGACATACCAAAGAGGTGTCTGTTTCCAGGGCGGGGGTAGGGGTTGGTTGGCAGTAGGAGATGGGGGGGTGGGCAGGGCAGGAGGTTTAATTCGGAAGCCTCTGCACGGTTCCATTGTCAAGTGCTCAGGCCTAAACTGAGTTCAGTAGAACCCTAAACGAGAGTTCTACCCTTGTAGAGACATAGTGTGTGAGATGCTCTTGCATTTCTGGGTTTAAACTGTAAGCTCCATGTGGGCAGGGATTTTTGTCTCTTTTGTTACGACTATTTTCCCCACGTTCAGAAGAATGCTTGGCACATAGCTGGCACTTAATTAATCTCTGTTGAATGAGTAAATTAGGGAAGGCTCAACACTGAGCCTGAGAGGCGAATGGGGTAGAGACGGGGAGGATGAACAGAGCGTGAGGTCCGCAGCGGGCTCTGTCACACAATAGGGCAGCGACTCCGGTTGTCCTTGGAAGCGCACTGACCTGGGGCTTATGGGGTCTGTTATAGGCCAGTCACTGTACCAGGTGGCTGTGGCCCAGGCCCGTGGCCTATCTGCATCCTTATGACCGATTGGACAGGACACGTGTGAACTCAGAACTTCTAACAGATTGGATTTGGTGGGGTTTTAATTAAATGAATTCACCACGGACAGTCTGGCACCGAGAAAGTAATTCTACAGCACAATTTAAAGCGGACTTGGCCACCTCAGCAGATGGCTGGAGATGCCAGTCCTCCTCTGTGGGCTTCTTGAAAGGCTGTGTCTATAACTTTGGCATCTGGCTGGCCTGAGTCCTACACTTAACACTCTCTGGCTCTTTCCGCTTTGCCCATGGAGGAGAAGCAGGCACATGTTGGCATTTCCGTGTCAGACTCCCCCCAAAGGGGTTGAACTGCCTCCAGCAAGAAGCCCTATTTTGTCATGAGGGTAACAGTGGCCCGCCCAGGTGTTCCCTGTTGGCTACACCATGCGTCCTGGAGTTGAGCCTGTGCAGAGCCTGGCTGCCTGAAAGCTCACCCTTCAGGCAGTGTTACAGGGGACAGCATGGGCCCAGAGGGGCAAGGGTGCATGGAATTAAAAAGCACCCAACCAGGAGTCAGAGGCCTGGCTCCCATCCCAGCTCTTGGCCACTACCTTGCTGTAGGACAGGAGTTGGCAAACTTTCTTCTTTAAAAGGCCAGATAGTAAATATTTTAGGTCTCATAGTCTGTATGGCCTCTTGCAACTACTCAGCTCTGCCATTATATCGAGACGAAAGCCATAGACAATATGTAAATGAAGGGGTGTGGCCATGTCCCAACAAAACTTGATTTATAAAAATAGGTGGTGGGCCAAATTTGGTTTATGGGCCCTAGTTTGCGGAGTCTGCCGTAGGGCCTTTGTTAAGGCACATTGGCTTCCTGAGCCTCAGTTTTCATATCTGTCAAATGGGATGTTAGATCGGAAGGTTATTTCTTCTCTGACCATGTTATAGTTGAAGATTTAATAAATTGCTAGCTCCCCTTGTTCCATGTACCATGCATAGGCCCGGGGGCGAGGGGTGAGTTTCGAGCAGAGTCTGGAGCTCAAACCTGCATGTAAAATTGGGGTCCGCGGCTCCTTGGAGGCCCCAGCTGCACCTGTACGTATGTGGATGCTGCTCATGCTTTTTTTCTTCCTGATGGGTTTCTACTCTTCCATCCAAGCCCATCTCAAAAGTCACCCCCTCGGTGAAGCCTCCCTGATCCTACCCACCTGAACAAATCAGTGCTCAGAGCCCTTTATTCATCACTCAACACGCCTCAAACCTTCATCCCCTCAACCAGCAGACTTTTTGAGTCCTTAATACGTGCAAGTGCTCTAAGTTCTAAAATAGTAATATGTTCTGTGTTTTACTTGTGCAGAGCTTTGTCATTTACAAAGCAGTTTCTTTACCTCTTATCGTTTGAGCTTGTACAGCAACCCTTAGGTGTTCTTCTTCTTTTCCTTCCTATTTTACGGATGTGAAAACTAAGGCTCAGAGAAGTAAAGGGTTTTATCTCTGGCCATGGATGCTACAACCAAACTTGAAATTCGAAGGCAGTTCTCTTTCCACTGCCCCAGGCTGCCCCAGGACTCTTCCACAGGAGTGAAAGTCAGAAGACCTGGCTGGGGTCTGGTTTGAGTTGTTCCACTGTGTAATCACAGGCAAGACCTTGCCCTTTTCTTGGCCTGGAGGCCCTCCTGTGGGAAATGAAGAAGCTAGAGATGTTCTTGAGGCCCTGTGACATTCTAGGATTCTGGACCTCCAGAGGGGCCGTGCATCCTGCCCCACAAACAGTGGAGAAAGCACTGTCGGGTCCCCCAAACAATGGCACTGGGCCTCTGGTTGCACATCAGACGCACAGTCGCTGGGGCCCGCATGTCCGCAGAGCTGTTCCAGTCCGTGCTGAGTGGATGCCGTGGGTTGCCTGAGAACCCTTTGCATTTTCCTGCAAGGGGGCCGGAGCTAGGTTGGCCTGGCCGGCAGTGCTCTGAATACGGCCCACAGCCGAGGCAGACTGAAGTCTGCGACCCCACCCCCATGCAGCCTCCTAGCGCAGGAGGCCACATGGAGTCAGGGAGGAGATGACCACGTCTCCCTGTCTGGGTCTCCCGGGGCTAACATGGGCCAAGGCGTTAGGGAGTATTGTTGGTCCCCAGGCTCCCCCTACTGACTGCTGAGCCCCCAGGGGTCCCCAATGGACCCCCATCTAGCCCTGGCGTCCAGCCTCCTGGGCCCTGGAATCTTTGCTTCTTTTTACTTTTTTAGCTTCTTCTTTGCCTTTTCTTCCTTCTCTCTCTCTTTTTCCTCCTTCTTTCCTCCCCCTCCTCCTTTAAATTTTTTTTTTTTTTAACATTTATTCATTTTTGAGAGACAGGGACAGAGCACAAGCAGGGGAGGGGCAGAGAGAAAGGAAGACACAGAATCGGAAGCGGGCTCCAGGCTCTGAGCTGTCAGCACAGAGCCCGACGCGGGCTTGGTTGGACCCAGGAACCGTGAGATCATGACCTGAGCCAAAGTCAGACGCTTAACCGACTGAGCCACCTAGGCGCTGCGCGCCCCCCCTGCCTCCTCCTTTTCTCATTTTGTTTTCCCAGTCTCCCTCTGGACTCTGAAGGTGAGTGGTAGCTTGTACTTCTAGGTCCGGTGGTAGTACAATGTAGCAGTAGTAATAACAGTAATAATGACCAAGTTCACATCTATTTGAGCATTGCTGTGCCAGGCACCGTACAAAGTGCTTCATGCACATCATTTACTTTCATCTCCACAAACCCTATATGAGAGAGGTATTATCTCCATTTCACAGGTGAGAAAACGGAGACACAGAAAGTTCCTGTTACTCACTTAAGACCACACAGCCGGTGAGTGGCTGAGTCGGGGCACAGATTCAGGCCTGTCGCCGTGCACAGTCTAGCCAACATTGGCAGATTAGATGCTGCACTCTGGAAGGCAGGTGCCTGGGGTGTTCAGCTGAGGAGACTGAGCCTAGGGGCTGGGTGACTTGGACCGGGCCGCACGGGCACGTGGCAGAGCCGGGCCTTCCCGCTCTTTCTTCCGTGTCTCGGTGGCCTCCCGGGCTTCTGGACTGGGGTCAAAGCAGGTGCCCTCTCCAGCTACCATTCCCCCTTCTTCCCATCCAGGCCCTTCTCCCAGGAGGCTGGGCCTTGCCGTGCCCCAGAAGGTGCCCTCCTGGCCTGAGCCGGGTGGCAAGAGGCAGAGGGGAGCTCAGAGCCAGCCCTGGAAGAGGGGGGCGTGGTGCCTACAGAGGCCGAGTGGGCGGCAGGGGACCCAGGAAGGCTGCAGCACCTGGCTGGTCTCAGGAATATCAGTTGGAAAATCAGAGGGGCAAAGATGGCTTCGTTCCTCTTAGCCTGTCTTAGTTAATTAATTGAGCAGACATTTCTTAAGCATCCCCTGCTTTGCGCCAGCTACTCTGCTCCGTGCCAGGAGAGGACATGGAGTTGAGGGTGGCTCGGTCTTGCCCTCTGGGAAGAGAAGCAGGCGAGTGGGAGGCCGAGAGGAGACGGTCCCTGAAGTATAAAGACTTGCCCCAGGATGTGTGGAGTCTATGCCAGAGGCACCTTCCTGTGACAGGGGGACCCAGACGGGGGGATCCTGTGGGCACCCGGAAACCAGAGGGGGTTGAAAGGCACAGCAATCCTGCCAGCGCTCCTGTGGCTGGGAACGTGGCACTCATGTTCCCTCAGGCCTCCAAAGGTGTCCCCGGATACCTGGGAGTCTTGCTCAGGGCTGGCGTGAACACCTGGCTCGTGCACGGAGCTGCCTGGCCCTTGTTGTCGCCAGAAACTGGGCCAAGGTTACTGTCTGAGGCCATACTCTCTCTGTCCCCCTTTCTCCTCCTTATCCTCCTCCTCCTTCTACCATTTACTCTTTTGTTTAAGTAAATTTTTAGTTTTAGCACAATCCTCGATTTATAGACTTATGGTGAAGACCTTCCTCCCTTTTTCCACACTCACCGCCTCCCTGTGCGGATGCAACGCCGGCTGCTGTCCCCTATCCCCTGCCCCCCTATCCCCTGCCTTCTCCCTCTTGAGGAGCCTTCTGAGGAACCTTCCTCCTGCTCTGGCCCCAACAGCATCCCGTCCTCTCGGCTCTCCGCACGGCGTCCGTCTCTGCCACTCCCTTGCCTCTCCTGGCGGACCCCGCCTGCCGTATTGACCCAGCTCCTAACGCGCAGTGATGCCTCCGTGAGCAAAGCTTCATTTAGTCAAGTCTGCTTGCACAGAAAGCGGGGAGGGGGCCAGCTGGCCCGGGTGGTGCTGGACACTGGACAACGGTTTTTAAGAGGCGGTCAGGGCCCAGGCTCGGTCCCCTGGTGGAGACTTGCCTCCTGGCCCCCACTGTGTGAGGCTGCGTGTGGGGTGGCAGGTGGGAGTGGGGAGGGGGGGGAGTGTGTGAGGAAGGAGGGAGAGCAAGGGAGGGCATTCCCAGGCCAGAGGGAAGCCTATGCTTTCTCTGCCCTTAGTGCCCCTACCGCTAACCCAATCCAGCACCCTTACGTTAATTATCTCCAGTCCTCACCGTGACCTTCAAGGTAGGCACTGTTAGCTCCATTTTGATAAGGAAACTGAGGCTCAGGGAAGCTAAGGACTGATAAAAATTGGCAAAGCCAGGATTTGACATAGATCTTTTGGCTTTCGGAGTCCAGACACTCTTGGGTGTCCCTGGGACCATGCACTTGGTTGACAGCTCATGGAAAACGTGTGTAGTGGGCCATCATCCTAAGAGTACTGTAAATGCCTCAGGGCAGGACAGTGGGCGTTCAAACCATGTGAGGAGGGAAATGGTGTCCCTCCAAAGGCTGGTCCTTCTGTCCCAGGGAGCAGCCCTCTGGAGGTCTCTTTGGAGACTCCTAGGATACTTCAATATGGCCCTGAGCAGGAAGTGGGGAGGGGGAAGCTGGAGGGCAAAGGGACAGGGCCCCAAGGAAGGCTGTCTTCGATGGACATGGCTGGAGTGCCTTCCCCCTTCCTGCAACAACCTTAGTTGAGGGCCTGGCCAGCCCCTTTGCCCCATGTGACCTCGGCCTAGCCTGCCGTTGGTTGGACGACTGAGGGACACCTGATCCAAGAGGACCCAAACTGTCCGCTGGGCTGAGCCAGTCAGGTTATCTCTTTCAGGGACTGTGATTACAGGCTGACCGGCTGGTCAGCTTTGGGGAGCTGGGCTGCAGGGTTACAAAGAGCTGGGTCCTGGCTAGGACCACTGTGAGCTAAAGTCACGCGGGAGTCGGAGTTGCAGGGGAAGAGAAGCCAGGGTGGCTGGGTATAGCAGAGACAGGGGTGGCCCGAGAGAGGGAGGGAAAGGCCTGGGCTTTTGAATACTGGCCTTCACACTGGCAAAGCGCTGCTGTTCCCTTTTACTTGTGCTGGCCCAAAGGGGCTGGGCCTTGACTAAGCGCCGGCGGCTACAGATGGAGGGGCTGGGCTCCCAAGCACCAGACAAGGTGTGCCCTACGAGGTGAGCAGCACAGCGGAAGGGCCCTGGCTGAGTTTCAGGAGACCCACGTGAGCACAGCACTCTACAGTGTTTAGGAACATTCCTGTTGATCCTTACAGCAGCCCTGTGTGGCTCTCTGGGCAGGGGTGGTCCACGTTCAACAGCTGGGGACAGTGAAGCCTGGGAAAGTGGGTGTTTCACCCAAGGTTAGAGCCCCAGAGCTGAACCTGAGACCCAGGTCTCCTGATTCCAGACCTGCTGCCTCTCCCACAACTCACACTGCCTCCGTGAGCCCCTCTCTTGCTAGGTAGCTGGGTGGCCTGGGCATTAGAAATACAGTGGGTAAAGTGCCTAGCACAAGGCCTGGCACACAGAGAGTCTCAGGGAGCAGGAGCTGTTATTAGCGTTATTACTTTTTTAAGCACAGCTCTGAGCCGCCACCCACCCCTCGGAAGCCTTCTTTTATTCCCCAGATGTATAAATGCAGTCTGGAGTGTCCACAACTAACCCCCTACCTGGCCTGGCCCAACACTTCTAGTACCTTCTGTTGCGAGGCTTCCCTGCATCCTTCCCACATCCCACCTCTGGGCACTTCCTCATGTTACAGCTGCCTGGAATTGCCTCCTCCGTCTCTCCTGCCTTCTAACCCTCTTTGGACACGCTTTCCCCCAACTGGAAGAATGGCACCTTTTCCTGCCCTCGCCACTCTCTGCCAGGTGTTAGGGCTTTGCACGGAGGTGGGTCTCTCTCCGCTGGCCCACCTTGCCCAGCGTCCACAGCGGGTTCCCAGCAGATGCAGGGAGCCAGTCTTAATGGAGAGGTTGGGTTTTGGTGGGATGGTCTTGGAGTGAGTGTGGCCCCTGTGGCCCCTGTCTCCACCACCTGCTTCCACACTCCCCTTTCTGGTCGTGGCTAGTGGCCCAGACAGCTCTGGGCTGGCAGGGAATTTGGGAACAGATGCCAGGAGATGTGAAGGAGGCTTTTCTTAGGCTCAGCACTCTCCCCAGGGCTCAGGAGCTCAGATGGTGCAGATTGGCATAGTGCCCAGGAGGAGAGGGACTCCAGGCAACAGGGACTTCAGCCTGGAGCCAGCTGCCGGGACCTTCTCTCCCTCTGAGCCGGCCTGCAGATGTGGTGTCCCCACCCCCACTAGTCACACAAGCATGTGTGCACAAGTGCACACACAGACACATGCACATACACACTGGCTCCAGCACCCGACACGTCCCCACAGTAGCCTCTTGGCGTGACTCTGTCCACCATCCAGGGCAGAGAATGCAAGAACCAGATGGGCGGACAGTCTGCACCTCGATACAGGAAGAGCCCCTCACAGGACCTGGCCTCTGGGCCCTGCTGTCCCTTCAAGTTGTTCAGGATTTAAAGAAGTCCCCAGATCCAGCCCCTCCCCCACAAAGACAGACTCCGCTCAGAGGCAAAGATTCCATCACTCTCCATGGAAACACATTTCACTGCACCCTCCGCCCTGTCGGAAATGCTCCTCAGGCAGAATGAGATGACCAAGGCTCGGACCCTTCCCTTTCAGCCTGTTGTCCTCATTGGAGACAGCAAGCAGCTGTCCCCATCCCTGGGGACGCCGCCCTCCTCACAGAGACATGGATGCAGACGCTCGTCCCCCAGCCTGCCTCCCACTGCCTGACTCACCCTGGGCTTGCCACCTCTCTTCTGACCTCTGATTTCCCAGCCTTTTCAATTATCTCTGCCATTCTGCCGCCTTCTAAGCCCTCCACCCTCACCGCTGTTCACGGCCCAGAATCCGGTATAATAGGAGAATGACTTCATGGCTCCTATGGCCTATAGAGGCTCCTATTTATGCATTGGTGCCCTGAACTTGCTTTTTATGGTGCCAAGAGCTCCAAGCTGGGCAGCGTCCCCAGGACCCAGGCTGTCTCCGCGGGACCCAGCTCTCTCCAGCTACTGCTTACAGTTCTGCTGTGCCCCCCCCCCCACCCCTCCTCAATGTGGAATCTGGGCAAGCTAGCTTTCTCTGCACTTGACTTTATTCAAATGATTAAATGCCTCTGTCACGGCTCCCTCCTCCCCAATTCAAAACAATACTAGCTGACTTTTATATGGTGCTTACCACGTGCCACATTGCTCTAAGCGAGCTAATACATGCTCCTCTTTTAATCCTCAAACAACCCTATTTGGTAGGTACTATTATTATTACCATTTAAAGATGCAGGAGCTGAGCCACAGGGAGGTTCAGTGACTTGCTCAAGGTCATACATCTAAAACATGGCAGAGTGAGGCCCTCCCTATACTGTTTCTCCTGTTCTCTCTGTGGGCCTTGCTCCCTTCCAGCTTCTCCCATTCAGAGGAGGAGAGACTCCCTTCCCAAGGCCGACCCCCTGACTGCACTCTGCCCCGGTCCTGGGCTCTTCCTCCTGGCGTTGTTTCTGGAGGCCCCCCGTTTGGCTGTATTTTCAAACTGTCCTCTCCTAGTGGCTCAGTATTGGCGGCAAGTTTGTTTGTTTGTTTGTTTGTTTGTTTGTTTGTTTTTTTAAAGGGAGGGAGACAGGCCTACCATGCTCTTTCCTTGGTCTTACTTCCCCCAAGAATTGCCTCCCCTCTCACCCCTTTAGCTGCCCCCACTTCACCAAGACCACTCTTGCTGAAAACCTCGGGAATTTCCTGAGTGTCAGACCCCGTGGCACAGGGCTGTCCGTACCTATGTGGCAACTCTAGAATAAATTAGGAAAAAAAAAATGGGCCCCTCTGGCTGGATGTAGCCTCTGGGAGTGCATAGTTTGCTGAGCATGTTGAACTTCAGCTTCCTAACCCATCAGCTGGATTCTTTTGGACAGTGTACAACCTGGACAACCACACACAGGGTCTTGGATGTTGGCATCCTTGCTGTCCTTCATATTCTGGCCACGCTCATCCCCGATGGCCAGTCTTCCTCTGCCTTCTTTGTGGACACTCCACTCTCCTGCTTCTGCTGGTCCTTTGCATCTCACCCGCTGCACCCTGATTGTAAGAGTGGGGCAGGACTTTGCATGAGCTGCTCTGATGCTGGCTCCCAGAGCGGGCCGCCAAGAACTTGCCTCCAGCTCCACTCCATGCTCTACGTGGTTGAACTGGGACACCCAAGCTTGTTGTGACAACCCGAAAGCACCCTTCTGCCCCATGTTGGCTCTCTCTGTGCTGCCCGATTCCTGTTAATGTCCTCATTCCTTAGCCAGACTGAACACCGTCCCTTCCTCTTTTCCCCTGCACACCTCGTCCTAGTCCTCCTAGTCCTGTCCTTTTCTTCTGTTCCTTTAGCCACCAGAGTCATCCAGGCCCTCACCCTTTGCAGTCTGGGCTTGGGCAGTGGTTCCTGACCTCCTTGGCAGCTTTCCAGCCCCTTCCCTAATCTTCCCCACCCCAACTTCCAGATTATGCCCCACTCTGCTCTCTGCGTAAAAACCTGCTTTCGGCTCAAAATGTCACTCCTCCGCTCAAAAACCTTCTGTGACTCCCCATTGACTACAGGGAAAGAAGCCCAAACTTTCAACCTGCCTTTCGGTGTCCTCTACCATATGTCATACCTCTCCAGGCTTAGCTATTGCTCTGGAGCTGAGGAAAGTGTTTTGGAGCTCACCCTTGGCAGTGCTTTTCCATAGCTGAGCTCTCTGGAAGGCTGCCAGGGAGGAGGTGGGTGGGGGTGGTGGGGGTGGGGGCTCTGCCCCCTCCACCCCCATCCCCAGCAGAAGCCTTGTAATGGCCACCAGCAGCCTGACAGCTGCCCCTGCACCCCGGGCAGCCTGGATCAGAGCTCGGCCAGACTGCAAATGTGGAAGGCTGGTCTCCGGGCAGGTGGGTAAGAGATGAAGGGAACCGAGGAGCCTCTCACGGAGGAGTCACTCGCCCAGGGGGAGAGGCAGGGCTTCAAGGGAGTTTAGTGGGACAGTGGGGGGCAGCCCGGCTGCATGCAGAGTTCATCCCAGTGCTTTCCTGTATGCTCGAGCCTTGCTTCAGTTTCTCACTCTCTTTCTGAGTGTCTGACCGTCAGGGAGGCAGGTATGGCTATCACTCTCCCAGCTGAGCAGTGAGGAAGCTGAGGCCTGGGCAGGTGAGCTGACCTGGTCGAGGTCACGGAGCGTGTGCATCAGTGGCAGGACAGAGATGTGAGAGTTTTCGGGCCGAGCGGGAGGAGGGCGGGCTCTCCCGCCGCCAGCCCACCTGCTCGCCCCAGGCTGGACCTGGGCTTTCAGAGCAGCAGGAACTTCCCTTGCCATCCAGTGAGGGGCTGGTTAACTCTGGCACCCGGTGGGGGGCCCCAGGGGAGGGACGCATTTTGCCCTGCTCCGTTCCTGGCCCAAATCGGCACGGCACCTGGGAAGGGCAGCTGGCCAGCCGCGTGCCAGTGTTACTTTAAAAATAAACCAGGGAAGAACGAGGCTTAAAAATAACCCCGGGGATGTGTGAGAAGCTAATTACTACCACAGCCCCCTGTCAGGGCTTTGGGGAGTGGCTGGGCCCCGTGGTGCCTGCGTGTCCCCCTCTGCTCATCTCTTCCAGTTGGGAGCCGGGTCACAGCACAGCCGGGGGCGGGCAGGGCCTCAGAATCCGAGGTAGGAGCTGAAGGTGGCTCTGGGCCTCCCTTCGTCTGGGTCAGGATGTAGGCAAGGTGGGGAGGAGAGCAGCCAGGCTGGGTGGAGAGTGACGTGGCCCAGGTCCCGGCAGGTTTCCTCTCTACCTTACTTGTCTCTAGGCCTTGCCTCGTGACTTTCCGCTGGAATCATCTGGCTCCAAAAGGGACTTTGAGGTCCTGAGTCCCGCTCTTCTCTGGAGGCATGTGGTGGCAGCCAGGTGGCTCGTTTTGTCAGCTATGTCGCCCTATTTGGGACTCCTGACCACCGCTTCCCATGTGTCCCATTCTCTTGAGGAGAACTTTGAGGCCCGTCTTGATCCATCAGGGTAAGAATGCCTGGCCCTTCCAGCTGCCCACTCCTGGCTGCCTCCATGTGCATCTGTGGCCTGTGAGCTCGCATCTCGGGACCCTCAGTGCTAAGTGGGGACTGGACTGCAGCTGGGCCCGGCCTGAAGAGCCCCCAGCAGCAGCTGCGGGGTGGGCAGGAACCACACTCCCATCCCACATACCCGGGCTCCCCCAAGGCCCTTGTGCTTGCGGACCCCCCACCTTTGGGAAGAGGTGTGAGGACATCCTGCATTGACAGGGAGAGGGACACAGGGCCCAGCTGAGGACACAGCTGAGGACGGACTTGCCGGATCAAAGAGAAAAAGCAGAGCTCACCCGGAGGAGGGAGGCAGAGGCCAAGACTGCTGGAAGCCGGCAGAAACGATCAAAGGACAAGGATGGATGGGGAGGTGGGGCAGACGGGGCAGACGGGGGAGGCAGCGGCAAGGAGAGACTGGCAGAACCAGGGGCCGGTTGGGGGGCTGCTGCACGACAAGCAGGGGCTTTGGGGGCAGATGGGCCTGGACTGGATCCCTGGCTGGGAGCCCTGAGCTGATAACTGAGCTGGAACTTGGACCTCGTTTGCATAATGGACATAATGATAACTGCTCACGGGCCTCTGCAGGAGGGTTTGCGAAGCATTTATGAAAAAGGCCTGAAGACGGGGAGCCGTGACGGCCGTGCGTTCTCTCCCTTGCCTCTCTTGAAACCTGGTCCCTCTGTTCCACCTCCGGCTCCACAGATACAAAAGTCGCCCCTACCACCTTCTGCTCCCGGAACAAGCTGTTGAACGTGGCCCTCTGTTTTCATAGCCAGTGTCTCCCATGGCCGCCAGGCTGCCAATTGCACTGGTGGTTTCCCTGCGGTCATCTGACTTGATTTCCCAGCAGCAGCTGGCAGCTGACAGCTCCCTCGCTCCTGAAACACTGCTCTTGGTCTCCAGGTTCCTCTCCAGTGTCTGGCAGGCCCCCTTTCCTGCTCTCCCTCCCTCCCCGTGTTGGGGGCGGTGGTGGTGCTGCTGGCCGTGGGCTTTTCTCCCCTGCTCCCCGCTCCTCCCAGGTGATCTCATCTAGCCTCGTGACTTTAAATATTATTTCCATCTGATAACTCCCAGATTTGTATTTCAGCCTTGACCTCTCCCTTGCGCTGCAGACTTGTCTGTCTAACTGCCCACAGGGGCTGGTAATAAGCATCTGCAAATTAACTTGTATGTCTGAGAACAGAAGTCTCGAATCTCATCTCTTTACCAAACCTGTTACTCTCCGGGTTTTACGTTCCATCTCAGACAATGCTCACCCTCCATCCGGTTGCTTAGGTCAAAGGCCACCCCTGACTCTCCTCTTTCCTTGATGCGTACAGTCCTCTCCCACCCTCCTCTTCCCCAACACACGCATCTTGTCCAGCATCAGGTCCGGCCACTCTGCCCCAACACGTGCCCTCAGTCCACGCCTGCTCACCACGTCCACAGTCTTCACCCGGGTCCAACCTACCCTCATTCTCTCAGGCCACCGGAAGCCTGGCAGGTCTCCCTGCTTCCCTCTTGAATTACAACCACCTGACCTCCCCTGGCCCCTACCACAGGGATCTGGTAAAAACTTTAGTCATATCACACAACACAGCGCTTAACATCTTCCAGTGACTTCCGTCACACCTTGAGCAAAATCCAAGCTCTTGACCGTGGCCTCCATGGCCCTGCAAGACCCAACCCTTCCACGCTTCCTCCCCCTGGCTCACTATGCTGTAGCTCACTGCCCTTCCTGCGCTCTTCGTCAAACATGCCCAACTGTGGCCCACGGGCAACTTCGCGTTTGCTGTCCCTCCCTCTTCTGCCCCCCAGAGGCTTTTCCTGATTTTTGCATCATGTAGAACCCTCTGCCCATCCCTGTCTCTGCCACATCCTCTAGTTTTGCTGTCTCTTGGCACTTGTTACCAGTGAGATGACGTTGTTTACCTGTGACCACATAGCCCTGGGTACACCTACCTACTTCCTCTCAACTGTAGACACTGTAAGGAGCTGAGTCTTTGGGGCCTAGAGTGGTGCCTGACACATGGAAAATGCTCAGAGAACCAGAGGGAGTGGAGGGATGACTGTGCGGGCATACTGAGGGAGTGGAAAGGGCCGGGAGGCTGGGTCTGAGGACTGGCTCTGTGAACTTCTGGTTCACTCTCCAGCTCCCTCCGCCCCCGCCCTGCATCTCCGTCTCCTCATCTGGAAGAGAGAAGTGTTGCACTGAATCAGTGATTCTCGAAGAATCCCGAGGACCCCAGGGCTCGCTGTGATGCCATCCGCAAGTATGCCAGCGTCAGCGCCCTGAGCTCACCCTGCAGCCTCTCTCCTGGCCACCCCCTGTCAGACGGCACTGGCTGGGGTCAGCCTGCTCCCAGCACCGTGACTGCCTCCCACACCCCACCCACGGACTACTGTGGGAGCTCCAGCCGGGGTGCCGCCCTTTCCGGTGGGAGGCTCCTGCATTCCAGCTGTCCCAGGGGCTGGGACAGCAGACTTGCTCTGCTGATAAGCATGGCCTCGGCCACAGTCAGAAATGCTCTCTTTCCGAAAGGGGTGACTTGGAGGTCCTGTACAGAGCTCTATTCTTGGGACTGACACAGAGGAAGTCCCTCCAGGGCTCAGCCAGCATGGGGTGAAGTGGGGACAAGCGTGTCACCCTGTGTGCTTCTTAGGAAGGGCTGGAGGTAGAGGCCAGGAGCAGGTCCAACACAGACGGTCAGAGCTGTACGGGGGGGTTCGGACACACCAGTCCGGTCCCTCATGGATAAGGCTGGGGGGGATGTGACCTGCTGTGGGTCTCCCGGCCAGAGAACTGAGAAACACGGAGGGGATCGTGTGTCCCACTTTCCTTACTCAACTGCAGTAAGCTGTCGTTAGCCACAGCTCTGAGAAAGGACCCATAGCCCACCTCCATGAACCCAGTGGCTGACTCTGAGGGGCAGGCAGGGGACCTCAGGGCCTCTTTGGTCCCACGGAAGACGAGTGTTTCCAACTCTGGGGCACTGAGCTGGGCGTGACACGCTAGGGAAGGAGGCCTGCCACTGAATTTGGGTCCAGGTTTTTCTCTCTCTCTCTCTGGCCCCACCTAGAGGTGGATCAAAGACCAAGGGCGGCCCCAGAGGGTCTTACCATGTTTAACCCTCACTGTTGGAAAACCCATGATGCAAGGTCATATTGAAGAGGGAGTCACGTGGCTCAGCTGGACCAAAGCCCCCCGATTTGTTCGCAGGTGAGTGATGCTCACATGGCTGACGGGCCTCTCTGGGGCTGATTCCCTTCCCTGGGGTTAAGAGCAGCCTGAGAGCTAAAGCCGTGAAGGTGGAGCCTGTCCCTAGGACCCCACTAAGACTCCCAGTCCCCTTTACCTGGAGGGGGGGTGCCGCCTTCTCCTGGGGCCACCCACCGGCTCCTGCTGTCTCCGCCACCTGGCTCGCCCCAGGAGCTTTGGCTTGCAAACTCCAAAGGTTCTTCTTTAGCCATCCCTTGAATGTTTCTTAAGTACCAAGGAAACCCAGAAAGAAAATGCTAGAGGCTGGCTGGCAAATGGCCCAGCCTCCAAAGTACAGAATGCTGATTCTAATAACTTCTCCTCTCTCCTGTGCTTCCCAAACCTGGCTGCAGACCCTTCGCTGGGGGACTCTAAAACTTCCAGGCTCCTGGGCTTAGCTCAGGCCTAATGAATTAAGTCAGGCCCTGACACCCATCACTCTGGCTCCGAACAACAGCTGTTACTGGGGACAAGTGTCCTACTCGGCACGCAGGGGCCATCTCACCTGTCCCTACACACTGGGAAGCAGGTGACTTGCCCAAGTGGCCCCTGGCAAAGCCCCCTCTCTCACTCACTGGCCACTCCTAAGAGCCGTCACTCTGTTCTCATTTCTAGTCTTGGGCTCCCATCCTGTTCAGAAAGATGGCTTTGGCAAATGTGTGAAACTAAGGCCACCCAGTGACAACTGTCCCCCCCCCCCAATATTTCCCTTTCTGCCCTCCATAGGCTGGCATCTGCAATGTCCCCACATCCATGTCATGGGAATAACCTACCTTTAGCCACTGTGTAGGAGGCGAGGGCACTTGTGTTCTGGGGGAGAGGGTGGTTTAGGTTTGGGGAGGGGTCCTGATTTGACTCTTGCTCCCACATCACTGGCTTAGGATTGTAGGAAGTGACCTTATGCTCTCCAGTCTGGTTTATTCATTGGCAAAGTGGGAGTAATGATACCCGTGATTCTGGGTCCACAGGACCCTCAGAAGAGATACTATATGAACAAGTGCTTTATACGCCAAGGGCTGTGCGTGCTTTACACATCCCTGTTCTGCCACTTGCCAGCAGTGTGCGTTTGCACGCCCTCCCTAACCCCTCCGAGCCTCAGGGTCCTGGTCTGTAGAATGGGGATTGTAACAGTGCCACTGGCTGTGAGGATCGGATGAGGTGATCGTGTCACAGGCTCAGCCCAGAGAAACCTCCAGGCTAATGGCAGCTTTGGTTCCTAACCATGGAAACTGAGGCAGGCTCTGTGGGGAGTGGCTGCTTCTCATCAGGTCTAAGATCAGGACGGAACGGCCCAGGGCAGACCCCCCTGGTGCATCAATCGGAGGCTTCCTCCTGCCTGCAACTGCCTGTACCCCCGCTTGCCCCCAAGGTCCCAGGGAGCCCTTCTACACTAGGAGGAGGACTGGATCCATCCCAGAGGAGAGAGCTGCTTCCTGTATGGGAGTCTGGCATCTCTCTCTCTCTCTCTCTCTCTCTCTCTCTCTCTCTCTCTCTTTCGGCTGCTCCACTGGGGCCTGACAGTTGGGTCACTGGAGAGAGCCCCCCAGATGGTCCTGTGGCTGGAGGGCTGGAATGTGCCTCTCTGGATGTTTCTGAGATGGTTATTTCTGCACTGGGGCTGTGCTCGGGAGAGGCCCTACACATTCCTGAAGAGGGACACTGAGTCCATGCCAAGCTGTGAAGTCTCAAGGAGAGTGAAGGGGTCTGAGAGCTGGGGTCTGGGGCTGTCCATGCAGAAGATGTCCACACAGTGTTGTGTGACAGTATCATCTCCTTCAGTTCAGTGCTGCCCTGGGGCTCCTGCATACCATCCATAAAACTGGATTTGGTCTGGGCTCCCGAGTGGCCCTGTGGCCCAGAAAAGGAAGTGTGGTGACAGGAGGGAGGGACTTCCCTGGGGGCTGAGGTCTGCTGGGTGACCAGGGCGAGGGTGAAGGGAGACAGTCGGGGTTCAGGTTCATCACCCTGTGGTTCAACTGGAATCCTGGAGGCACCCACTTGTTCAGCTGTGTTTTGGGGCACCCTCGGGTTCAACCAAGGTCAAGGAGGTACCTACTATTCAATTAAGGTGATCCACTGGTTCATCCAGGGTCATGGGGCACCCAGTGGTTTAATCAAGCCCACCCACCAGAGTCCAGAAGTTACCCCTCTAGGATCTGCCCTTGCCACTTTCCTTGGGTACATTCATGCCCCTCAGTCTGATGCTATTCCCTCATCCAGAAAGTTCTCACTGCCCATTGTCACCTACTAGAGTCCTCACTCCTCATTCAAGCTCCCTCAAGTGCTACCTGCTCCAGGAAGCCTTCTCAGATCCCTATTTTGAGTCACTTTACTAGGATTTAGCATAGATAACGTTCAACTTGTGGTTTCAGGATGCCACTGGACCAGAGGCTCCTTGGGGCAGGAGCTGGGTCTTAGTTTTCTATTCTTTTGGTGGCAAGTACCATGCCTAGCACTCAGGAGACCTCAGTGATTTTTGGCAAACTGAACTGAAATGAAGGCTAAAGACAGTTCCATTTGGAAGGTGATCCGGAGGCCCTGGGGGCCCCCAGGACACGGCTGAGTCCACTTTGGGTACTTGGGCTCTCCAGGCTGCCCCCTTAAAGATCAAGAAATCAGAGCATCTCAAGGTCGGGAAGAATTTTAAAAGCCATTTATTTTAGTCCCCAGTGATCTTTTTAATGTATCTACTTGCCTTAGGTATTAATCAAACACTAATCTGGGGTTGCTGCTGGAAAGACTTCCAGCTTGTCTGTCCTGATGGTCTACTCTAGCCACAACCGTCATGGAAGCCAATTCCCTGTAATATATCTCTTCTACTGGTTCTGATTGAACCCCGACTGATACAGGCATCCTCTGCAGCTTGCCCATCCAGTGTCTTCTTGTATGCTTCCTGTGATGGGGAGCTCACCGCCTCTCGAGGCAGCACAGTCCATCTTTGGTCAGCTGCAACTTTAGCAAGTTCTCCTTAGATTGGACTTAAGCAAGTCTTTCTATGGATTCTACCCCCTGGTGCTGGTTCAACCCCTTGGGCCCAAGCAGCCTGAGGTCGGGTCTTTAATCTTGCAATAGCCCAGGAAATATTTGAAGGCAGCATGCATGCTTTCCACGCCTGTCGCCATCAAGTGTACCTGATTTGACATGCTCTTCCCTTGCTCTGTTTCCTAGGTTGTTGATGTCTCTCTTAAAAGTTTGGCCTTCACCTGCCAGCTGCACTCCACACTGTCGCTTACGGCAGAGTCAGTGTATCTAGTAGCCAGAGGACCTTGGGCCCGGGGACCTCCGTGGGCCCTAGCTGTCTGGATCCCAGCCCACAGGAAGCTGGGGTTCTTAAAAGAAGAAATGCTCCCAAACCTCGTCTTCTAATGGGGACTGGAGGCTGCACCGCCCCTTGGGACTATGGGTAGTCTCCATGAGGGAGAAGCCAGTATCCCACTTGGTCATTTAATCTCCAGGGCACCCATTGTCCATGGATCTAAGGAGCTTCCCAGGTGGATGAGCTGAGGACAGCAGACACCCGTTTTCAGGCTTTCCCAGGGGGACAAGCCCTTCTTCACTCTCCTCCTCACTTTCCCCCACCTGCGTGACCGCACAGCTCGGGGCCCCACCTAGGCTCCACGGAGGGCTCCTGTCCTGCGGGGCAAGCCGCAGCCCCGCTCCGGCCTCAGAGTAGGGATCCACCGGCTCTGAGGCCATTGGCTCTGATGCTCCACAACCAGATATCTAGGGATTTTTCCAGTTCTACACACTCTCGTCCTTAAAACCACAGTCTACACCTCATGTCTATTCCCAGGTCTCCAGGTTGTTTAGGTCCTTGCTGCTCAAAGTGCGGACAATGAATTAACAGCATCAGTGTCCCCTGGGAGTTTCTGCATTTCTAAATGCAGAATCTCAGGCCCCCGCTCCAGACCTACTGGTTCAGATTCTGCGTTTAAATAAGATCAACCAGGTCTTTCCCTACACAGCGGTGTTTGCAAACCATTGGTGGCTCCACATTGCTGAGCAGGGCTTCTTTAGTTCCCCTGCGGAACATCTCTTCTGTAGAGATGGGAAGACTGAGGCACACCAGGGAAGTGTCTGCTCCTCCTGTGAGTTCAGGGGCAGCAGAAGCGAGAGAGAGCTGGAAGGATTTGTCTAAGGAGAGAGAAAGAACCCCGTTTCTAGCTCCCAGGCCTGGCTCCTGCTTTGAATTGCCAGCAGCCATGTGTCCCCTCACTAAGGAGTCCTTGTGTGTCACTGGGAATCAGGGACAGTGAGGAGGCAGTTTTTGTGGGGGTGGAGGGTGGGAGGTGGGCCCCCGCCTGACAGGGATCCCAGGAGGCCACAGGACCAGGAGGACTGGAGCTGTTTGCTCTAGATGGCAGCGGAGGCCGGCTCTGGACAAGGGGAAGGGGAAGGTGTGACTTGTGGCAGTAGCCTGGGGTGGGGTGGCTCCAGGTGAGGGTGCGGGATGCGTCTCCGGGAGCTGCCTGGGACCTCAGTTTCGGGACAACGCAGTTGTCCACAACGAGGAATTGTGGACAAGTGGGGAGGCAGCGGCATCACTGGGACCCTTGACTGCTCTCTCCACGGCGACAACAGCCTAGAAAGGCATTTGTCATGTGGCTGTCTGATGGCCAGAGGCTAACAGGCGGGTCAGGAGGAGACCCAGGGCAAGCAGAGCAGGCTGGCTGGCAGCTTGCCCTTTTATTTAAGAGCCTACGGGGGGGGGGGGGGGGGGGGGGGGGGCAAGAACACCAAGGGAGGCTCCAAGGCCAGCTCTGACAATAACTGCAGCCTTGACCGTGCCCCTTCTCCCATCTGAATTTTAGTTTCCACCCTGTAAAATAAGAGGGTTGGAGCTAAAATTCTGATTTCTCTCTGGGCTAAATACTCTTGAGGGCTAGAGATCCTGAAGCTGAGGCCACAGCTGGACCCTGGCACCCATCCTACATCATTTGTGACGTGCGTACAGAAGGGGCAGCAGACGTTCCAGGGGCGGGGGTGCTGGGGGGCGGGGAGCTGCATGGCTCTGTGAAAAGATACTCCCTACGGCCCTGGGAGTGAGCCCTGGCACTATCATTTTATATTTGTAGCGTCCCGGGCCAATTTTGGAGCCTCTCTGAGCTTCCCTTTCCTTGCCGGGAACAGAATGATAACGCCTGCCCTCTCAGGGCGGCAGTGGGAATGCAGGCTGTGACAAGTGCCCCAGACACTGCCTGACGTGTTATGGACACACATCAGTTCCCTGCATCCAGGGCAGGGATGGGGGGTGAGGGAGTGCCCATCTGGGTCTCTGATAATGATCTCCGTCAGAACCTGGGTCTTTTCCCTTGCTGCTGGCTGGCTGGCTGCAGGGAAATCATTTTACGTTTTTTTTTTTTTTATTACAAAATTGACTCGCAGATTCACCGTTTGTGCTGCCAGCTGAAAGCTGTTTATGGTGGTGATTTGCACTACACTCATCTGTGCTTGTTTATGTTTTCTTTGAAAATAGTTATTGTGTTTGTCCTGTCCCCACTGTGGCCAGGCGTGTGTCTTCTATTTCCGTCCTATTCTTGCCCCCACTCCCTCCGTGTCTCCAGTCCCCCAACCGTGATGGGTGGGAATGGGACACTTAGGTAGGAGGCATGACAGTCAGAAGGACCTCTGGTCAAATACACCCTCTTTGTAGATGAGGAAACTGATGGTCACAGAGGATCAGCAGCTGGGCTAAGTGGAGCTGAACTTCTGCTTCCTCGCTCCAGTCCAGGGCAGGTTCTCCTAATACTGTGTGCCTCACTGTCCCTAGCTGGTTTTCTGCCAGGGTCTGCCTACTCAAAGGAGGGAGCATTGCCTCTGAGCCTGGATGTCAGGTGGACTCCAGTCATGGGTGAGGATCTGGAAAGCCTGGGCTGGGAGAGTGGGATCGGGAGAATAAAGGGAAGGAAGGATGTGGCAGCCTCTGGTCCCCAACCCCCTGTCCCCTACCTGTTAGGAGGGAGCAGAGGTGGCTGTGGTCTTGGTAATCCTTGGGAAACCAAGCAGTTCCCTTCTGTGTGGGGAGTATTAGTAATCATACATGAAAAATAATGTTAATTACACTAATCATTGCAGATATTGCTTATTAAGTACCTGCTCTGTACCAGGCATTCCTTTATATTATCCTTTTAATCCCGGGAGGCAGATATTCTTCTCCCCATTTTGTAAATGACAAAACAGGCTCAGAGAGACTAAGTAACTTGCTCAAGATCACATAACTAGTGGTGGGGGGTGGGGAGGTGAGTGGAGAGGTGGGTCGAGAAACGAACCCAGGTGCTCTGGCCCACCTTCCTACACCGCCACAGAAAAGGCAGAGGGGTGGCCTGTGGGCAGGGAGGAGGGAATTGCCGATTGAAAGTGGGTGGTAGGACCAGTCCAGGCTGGGCTGCCCCTCCACCCCACCCCGGCAAGCCAACAGAGGCCTGGGAACAGTGGAGTGATAAGCAACCAGAGGTCTCCGTGCTAAGAGAGATGGTGGGTCGTGAGGGGAATAGGCTGGGGTGATGGAGGGAACTCCAGTGGGGGCTCCCAAAGACCTCGATTCTAATCAGGGTTGTACCTGCACCTCTCTGGGTGTTTGGATGACTGCTGATGTCTCCTTTCACTCTTTTATCGGAGGACTCTGGGATGTAGAGGGTGGCAGGTCACTTCTGTACTTTCCTCCTTCTTGGAAAGATGTAAAAAGTACAGGTTCCTTCATGAGCTGCCTGCTTGAGTTCACAATCTAAGGACTCCCAGGCCACGTGGTGGGTGATGGGAGCCTGTGCTCAGCTGAGAACAGGCCGGAAGCTGAGGAGAGAGCAGAACAGAAGGTTTTCTGCCCCAGCTCCATCAGCTAATCAATCACCTGGCCTCTCGTTGCCTTAGAGCCCCGAGGATTACAGGGGCCCACGTGGGAGCACAGCACCTGTGAGCCCGCGGCAGTCTCAGCTGGGGCCCGGTGCCGGGCACCGCTCTGCCACGTGGTCTGGGTTGGTCAGCGGCCGGGGTGCAGGGAGCAGCAGGCTGGCTGCGGGGCGCTGGAGTGAGAGGCACTCGCCTGGGAAGGGATTTGCCAGGGGAGAAGACAAGCCTTGTCGCCTCGGTGCCCTCAAGATCTAAGGGTCTGGACTGGGTTCTCGAAGTTGAGAAAGAACTGGCGGAAAACCCAGGGCCTGGGAGTCAAAGAGGCCCAGCTGAATCTGGGCAGGTGCCATACTTTCAAGTCACAAGGCCATGGGTGAGTCATCTACACACAGAGCCCTGGGTTCCTCTGCTGAAAAGCGGGGGTCATATAATGCTCCTCTGGAGGGATTGGTGAGAGAATCCAACGAGAGGGTATAGAGCCCGACAAAGAGTAGACAAGAAATCGTGGCCGCTATTATTATTGTTGCTGTTACCGCTCCTAGTCATAATAATAAGTAAAGAGTCATCCTGAACAAGTGGAAGGAGCAGAGACCGGGGAGTCAGGTTTTGCTAACTTCTGGCTGTGTGACTCCTGTCACCTCTCTGGTTCCTTATCTGTAAGAGGAGGGGGTGGCACGAGCTGATCTTGAGTCCCCTTCCAGCTCTGACAGCCTCTGGGCTATGAATAGATGGGGCTGGGGCCCCGGAGGAGTTTAATGACTCAACAGCTAGAGAGGTTAAGCTTTCCCAGAAAAGAGTTTCCATTTGCGTTTGATGAACTTAGGGCACAACAAAGGAAGGGTTTCCTGGCTGGGAGGCCAGGGACGAGGGAGCTGGAGGAATCCTTGCAGCTCATGGAGACTGTGACTAACCAGGTGAATGACTAACTCAGACCCTGCCGACCCTCGACCAATCAGGGCTGCCCAGGAGCGCCCTGCAAGCTGGCATCACTGAGCACGTCTTGGCCATGCCAATTTCAGCTGGCTCCGGGCTTCACAGCATATGGAAGCAGAAGAAGCAGCCAAGAGACCGGCAGGGAAAGAGCACTGGGCTTGGAGTCAGAAGACCTAGCCTCTTGCTCTAACTCTGCTGCTCACCAGCTGCGTGGCTTTGGGGGAGTCCCTTCCCCTACTTTCCCTTCCATGTCTTCATCTATGCCACGGAGCTAACGATGCCTGCCCTGGCAACTTTCCTGAGTGGTGAAGGCTGAGATTCAAGAGGTGAGATGGGAGTGCAGTGTGATCACTAAGTGGCAGGTTCTGTCATTTTTCTATCCCAGTGTGAGTCCTGGTGCCTTGAGAGACCTATGTGGGTCTCCAGAGGGATCAGGTGGACAGAGGCTGTTGCCTTTGAGTTTTGGGTCAAGATCAGCTTAATATAGGGCCCATTCCAGCCATCTGATCACAGCCCAGACAGGCTTTTCTTAGAGCAGGGCCCCTGTGGACTGTTTCCAGCCAGATGGCGTAGCCAGAGAGAGAGGTGACAAAAAGCCAGGGATGGCTGGGTGGGGCAGGAAGTGGGCAGTGCCTTTCTGGGGCCCCCACAGAACTAGGGTGGTGCTTTGATGCTGTCTTTCCTCTTGCCCAGCACTATATCAACAAATATCACCAGAACTGCACTCTGTCTGCCTCTACCCCCAGCTTTTAGCATCTCTCTTGGTAAGGACTACAGGCACTTTGGGAAATGGCAGGGATAGAGGGGAAGGAGGACACTCTTTCATTTCTGCACACCTTAAGCCCATGGATAGCATTCTCTGAGTGCTCACGCGTGGGGCAGGGTACTGTGCTGGCGGCACTGGGAGAACAGAGATGGGAACCACAGGGCCCTGCCCACGTGGAGGTCAATTCAGTATGTGGTCAAAGAGACAAAACACATCCCCTAAAATGTAAATAACCATGCCCACACGGGGCAAGAGAGCCCACACTGTGTCACCCAGGGTGTCGTGACAGTAAGTCCTGTAGCTGTCTAGAGTGGTGGCCTGAGATGGTCTGGAAGACTTCAAGGAGGAAGTGGGATCTGAGCTTGACTTGCAAGATTAGCTTGGACAAGGTAAATAGAAGACCGAGAGAAAGGTGTGCCAGACAGGCACGCTTAAGGTGTTCTCAGGAGACAGACCGCATGGCTGCAGTGGAGGGATCATGCCAGTAAGAAGTGAGAAATGAAGTCGGACATAGAGTTGGTGCCAGGTATGAAGGTCCTTAAAATTTGGGATAAAGAGCATGGGCCAGATTCCACGGGCAGCTGGAAGTCACTGAGGGCTCTGAGAGGGTATTGGTATGGTCAGAGCTGCACTTTGGGGAGACTCTTTCTGGCGGCATTGTCCAGGGGCGCTCGCCCCATGGGAGAACGAAGCTGCAGGCAAAGTCAGTTGGGAAGTTACTTGTGGACCTAGGGACCACAGGACTAAGAAAGGGGACACATAATCAGAGGTACCACATGGGGGAAGAGATGGGGGGAAGGCCTAACTTGCTTGTTCACTGCTCCTGAAACCTTGGCAGGTAGCAGGGAAGTGGGGAGGGGAGGCTTCTTTTGGGGCAGATCTGAGTCCGACTATTCTGCCTTGTCAGCAGGACTCAGAGGTACCCCTATCCACTCCAGGAGGGGGATGCAGAGACTATATAGCAGAGTTCCCCATGGACCCCAGAGAGGAGTGGAGCCTTGGGACACAGTCCCAAGTGGATAGACTGCAGGAATAATGTCCAGTCCTGCCTTTTACTCCCTCAACTTCTGTGGACTCCCAGGAAAACACTGCCATCTTGTCATGGGCTATGCCATGTGGCAATGAGCCCCTGGGAGCTCAGCCAAGGCAAGGAGGGGGACCAGAGAGAGGAGAAGGAATGGGAAGGATGGAGGTCTGGAGGCATCCCAATGGGCTTTGGGGGAAGGTGGTCTGAGAGCATGCCAGGACTAGGAGGGATGCTTGAGATCATTTCGGCTAACCCCTGATTGTGTGGGCGTGAGCCTGAAACCCAGACAGGAGAAGGGACTTGCCCAAGGTCATATAGTGGGAAAAGTGATGGAGCTGGGCTGGAATCACAGAGTCCTGGGCAGCGAGTAAGGTGTTTACTCCTATCTGGACACTTTTGAGTAGCACGTCAAGGGCCTCTCTGGAGATCCCTTTCCTGGGTATCCATTCGTGTGCTTTGTGTGTACGTGTGCCTGTGTATGTCTTGTGTGTGCTTGTGTGTGCACCTGTGTGTACATGTGCCCGTGTCTATGTTGTGAGAGAGTCTGGGTGTGTGTGTGTGTGGCCTGCTGCACCGCTGTTTGGAGAAGAGAACTGAGGCCATTCCTGCGAGGTGACTGTTTTCCTGGGACAGCAGAGAAGGCAGACAGCTGGATCTGGCTTCCAGCATCAGATTTGCTGCCCTAAGAAAATTAAACGCACTGGCTGGCTTTGCCCAAACTCTGGGATCTGGACACACACACACACACACACACAC
>NW_024412419.1:21600605-21632830 GCF_014898765.1 Herpailurus yagouaroundi | reverse complement strand
AGGGCACCCGCTCCGCGCCCCGGGGCCGCCGCCGCCAACGCCGCCGCCGCTGCCGCCGCGGAGCTGTCCCTTCAGCACCACCCACCGCCCTCCTCCGCCCGGCCCCGCTCCCGCCCCCCGCCCCCCGCCCGCAGGCCGCCTCCTCCCGCCAGCCCTCCCGCCCAGCCAAATAAGGACTGGGGAGACGCGCCGAGGGAGGGAGGAGGGGGGCTGGCGGAGGGGGAGGGGTGGGGGAGCGAACGGGAGAGCCGCGGAGAGACCGGGCAGGACCGAGGGAGAGAGACCCAGGGAAAGAGATAACTAGACACAGAGAGAAACGGCTCTAACTACAGAGAAAGAGAGGAAAAAGAGGCAGAGGGGGGTGTGACAGATAGGGAGATAAAACCAGAGGTAGACTCACAGACACAGTAAAAGAAGCGGTAGGCAGAAAAATACAGAGCGAGAGAGGCAGAGAGCGAAAGATGGAAACAGAAAGAGCGACAGAGACAGGGAGACCTGGGTAGCTGGAGATAAATTGATGACGGAAAAAGAAGAGCAAGGAAGGGAAAAGGAACGGGCAGAGCGACCCCCACCCCCCAGCCTCCACCGAAATCACAGCATGCTTTAACTGGAAGGGACCTTGGGCCTCGCTGTCCTGCCCTTTATTATGTCGGTGAGGAAACTGAGGCGCAGAGAGGTCGAGTGACAAGCAAGGGCACACAGTGAATTAGTGCCAGCACTGGGACTCAGCCAAGCTTCCCTCCGCCCAGGCCACACCCCCCACCCTGCACCGGACCACCGCTGTCTTAGAAACAGCAGGGCGCAGCTGTGGACCTGGGCACGGTGGGCCAACACCCAAGGGAAAGCCCTGCTCTCATGAAATGTGACCCTTCCCAGGTCAGCATGGCTCCTGGAACTGGCTGAGAAAGCACAGGCTGGGAGGCTAGGCCAGTAGCACTCAATCCCAGGCTCTCCTCCTCTGCTGCCCCCCCCCCCCCCCCCCCCACCGCGGTTATCCGGCTGTCCAGACATCCATAGCCCCTGTCCTGCACCAGTGGGCCAGCCTGGGCTTGGGATGGGCTGCCAGAGAGAGCACTGGACATCAACATCAGGCATCCCAACCGAACAGAATAGGGCAGCTGGAGCCCAGACCAGGCTTGCTGAAGACCAGGAGGCCTCCCTATGCCTCAGTTTCTTCTTCTGTCAACATGGTGGCAGTGGTGGTGAGGAGGCGCAGGCTGTGGGACCTCAGATGAGGCGTCACTGCCCCTCTCAGAGTCTCACTTCCTTATCTCCTCGATGAGGTGCCGTGGCAGATGATCCCGCAGGCCTTACTTAGCTTCAAACAACTCCAGACTTGGATGGGCTGAGTGAGCAGAATGATTGGAATGCAAATCCCATTGCCAAGGAGGGTCAGAGAGTCTTTCACGGGACCCTGGCACGGGCCACGAGGAGAGACAGGATGGAAGAGGCCCCAGGCCCCTGACTGAGGGTAGGTTGAGGAGGCAGCCATCCAGAAGCAGGAGCGCCATCTGCCCACATCCGGGGCCTGACCTGTCACTGTTGAGCCTTTTAATGCTTCTCTGAGGGAGACCACCAACCCACTGCTTCTTTCAACCACTCATCCAAAGAGTATGTATCAAGCATCTGCTGTGTGTCAGGCTAGGCATGTTACATTTATTAGCTCTAGTCTTACCACCATCCTGAAAGGTGGGTATGGTTATGTCCATTTTATAGATAGAGAAACTGAGGCAACAGGCAGTGCAGAGAATTGTCCGAGGTTGCTCGGCAGGAAGGGTCTTCAGTCTGCCTTCCAAACCCATTCTCTTCTCCATAATGACTCCTGGACCCTCAGGTTTTTTTCACCTGTAAATGGGATAGGTAATTATACCAGAGTCATTGATCTGACACAAACTTCCTGGGCCCACACCCTTGGTCGTTTACTCAGCCCATTTCAGGCCTTCCCCCTTGGCATCTTCTGGCTCCCTAGAAGACAAGAGCTGATTCTCCTGGCTTCCTAGGGGTGAGGGTGCAAGCTAGGTTCCATCCTCCTGGCCACACTACCCCAGAAGCCAGCTCCCCCAAAGCCAGTCTAGATGAGCAAGGCTCAAGAGGCCCGGTTTTCAGTGTGAAAGACTGTGTGTCCAGGGTCTGCTTGCTTCTGGCTGCCAGGCCAGACTGCTAGGCAGATGAACGGTGATATTATGAGTGAAAGAGCTTTGGAAAAGGGAAAAAGCTCTCTTTAGGGGCAGGGCATTTATTATTAATTATGATGAAGCTTGTTCTCACAGCACTTCAGAACGGGAAGGACCTTTAAAGATCAGCTAACCTGATCCTCTCATGTTACAGATGAGGAAACCGAGGCCCAGAGAATAGGAAGGGGGTTGCTCAGGGTCACACAGGGAGTGAAAGGGGGCCAAGACATATGTCCTGTGGCTGGGGTCTCTCCTGTAGCCCCCATATATATGGGATCAGGACACCTGCTGCCAGCGGAACACAACACATCCTTGGCGTGCCTGGAGCCCAGGAGGGCAGCTCGGTTCTCACTCCCCTGCCCCTTTTCCCTTTCTACTCTTCAGGAGGGGAGACTGGTTGGTGGGGAGCGATGCTGGTGCCAGTCTAGATTTCTGAGAAGGACCTGGGTCCTGCAGACAGGAGTTCCATCAACTCACCCTTGACCTAGGTGGGATAGTGCCAAAGATCTAGAAGCCTATACCTCTCCCTCTGTCCAGGACTCATGTGGCCTGCCTGTATGTCCCCACCCCTGATGGGGCTGCCTCACCTTCTGCCCAGGGCCAAATGTCAGAAAGCATCTCTATCAATCCTGTCTTTTATAAATGACAAAATCTGCTCAGCGATGGCTTCTCCATGCTCTATTTTTTCCCACTCCATTGGTGACTCCAGTGGAGGAAGCCTTGGGCTGGTTAGAAAGAGATATTTTACATCCCTCCAATCATTATACTGGTCAGCCTCATGTGTGATTGTTTTCTGGAATCTGATGCAGCGTAGAGAACATGGGGCAGAGAGTTGGGGGGCCTGGGCTGGGGTCCCGTCTCTTCTACCTGCTTCCCGTGGGACTCAGGGCCAGTCACTCTTTTTCCCTGGGCCTTGGTTTGCATGTCCATAAATGGAGTGGTTTGGACCAGGACATATCTCTGCTCCCTTCATTTATAACATCCCATGACCTTCCTGGCCCGCTTCTGCTTCGCTAGTTATTCCAAGAATCAGGTGAAAAGATTTAGTCACTGCTTTTAGGACTTTAGTTTGTGAGGAAAAGGGCGCAATCAGAGGTAGGATAAATGGTACAGAATTTAACTATCATTCGTTGCTGCGTATTATTATGCACTCAACATTATACACATATTATTTTCCAGCTTTATCTTCCACACCATTCCTCTCTAAGCTCTAGACACATCTAAGTACTTTCATGCTTTACTTCTGACTCATGTGGCTCCCATAAGCTGGGATGTTGGTACTTCCTCGACTCCTCCATTTTTTATCTATTGAACTCCTGTTCAGGCTTCAAGACCCAACTCAAGGGCCACTCTCTCTGTGAAGCACTCCCCAGTTACCTCCAGTCAGAACCCCCAGCACCTTTGTGCTTCCCTAGCACGTTGTCGAAGCTTCAATTCAGCAGACGTTCCTCTTACCTAGTAGATCGATCAGTCCTTTATTATCTGTCTTCCCCACTGGCTCATTATCTTCTCCAGGGTGGAGTCCCTTCTTGTGCCACGCCTCGCCGCAGTGGGGAGCTCGGTGCTTTGCACATCAGAGTTGCTCTTATGTTTGTCGTGTATTCAGTACATGGTGAAGTCCTTAAAGCCTCCTACACCTGCGGGGTTAGAGATCGGTGTCAGCGGGGACAGGAGCACGGAGAGCAGAGTCTGGAGGGAGAAAAATCCACGCAATTTGCTTCTGTGACTCTTTGCCAACAGACACTTCTAAAGTTGGAGCAAGCCCTGCCTGGCTTAAGGAGAGAAGGCAAGACCCATGTGAGTGTCCTAAGGCCCAAGGAAGCATGTGGAGAGGGCACTGAAGACGAGTCTAGACACCTGGAGTTTGGTCCCAGCTACAACCAACTACCAACTAGCTGGTGGACTTGAGAGACTCACATCGCCTCTCTGTGCCCCAGTTTCCTTTTCTGTAGAATGAAAGAGTTGCTTATCTCAAAGAGTCCCCTCCCTCTGACATTTTGTGATGTTAATGACAGACTTGGCCCTATGATTAACAACTGCTCATCCTACAATGGCCAAGAATGTGGGATGAGGGATGAGGGGCCCAGGGCCCTCCCTGTCCATTGTTTTCCAGAACCAGGCCCCCATCCTTGGCCAGTTTGGCTGGAGGATGGGGGAAAGGGGTGAGGTAGGGAGTAAAAAAGCTGACCCTGACTCAGACAAGGTTCAAATCCTGACCCTATTCATTACTAGCTGGAACGGAGCCTCCCATGATATTCTGGTCTATCTTGTCTAGACCGGACTATAGGCTCCTGCAGAGCAGGGATAAGGCCTTGGAATAGGGTCCCTGGTTTGCTGTAGGAAGGAGTATCCAGAACCATCTCAAGATCCAGCTAGATGGAGGCCTGAGAACGGGGAGGGGCCACGTGGGCCCAGGAGCTGCAGCACAGACAGGGACACCGTTGGTGGAGAGCGGCACCAGGAATCGTGGCCTCTGATGGCCGGGGGGCCGGTTGATCGGATTCAGGGCGCTTCGGGTACGACTGAGGTGTTTCTTGGTGTATCCCTGAGGGAGAGACACAGAGGATTAGTCTGGATTTACAGAGCGTAACCAGTCCCAGTGCAGCCGGCTTGCATTTGTCAAGAGACACTATTTATTTAACATCTCAAGCCCAAACCAAACACAAAAGGCAGCTGTTCACAAAGGAGAGGCTGTGGGAGCCGTTGGGGAGAGAGCGCTGTGCTAGGGGGTGGATACCTGGCTCTGTCTTAGTCCTGCCCCAGATGAGCTGGGTGAGCAGCTCTGCGTACAGACTTGCCTGTGCTATTAGTGAGAGTGGGAACCAACCGGTCTTCCCGGAGTGGCTGTGGGGGGTCAGTCTTGCTTCGTTCATTCGCAGAAAACCTGCTCCAAAGTCTACAGTCTCCACGTTTGGCGAATCCCTTCCCCTAGAGAGGGCTTCCTTGGTGGTCTCCATCTCTGGTCCTGGATACCACACTGAGATGAGCCTCCTGGCACGTGTGTCCTTGAGGACCTGTGGAGAAATTGCATTGGGACGCATACCCACAAGTGTCCCTAAGCACGGCCAGGCTGTTCTCAGTGCATCTGTCTTGGTGTTTACTCTCCCCAGCAACGCACAGGTTTGCCTACTTGGCCCTCACTTCCCTTTTTAAAAAAAAATTTTAAAGTTTATTTATTCATTTTGAGAGAGAGAGAGAGAGAGAGAGAGAGAGAGAGAGAGCATGAGCTTTAGTGGGGGTTGGGGAGGGGAGAGAAAGAATCCCAAGCAGGCTCTGTGTTGTCAGCTTGGAGCCCTATGTGGGGCTAGAACTCATGGACCGTGAGATCATGACCTGAGCCGAAATCAAGAGTTGGACACATAACCAACTGAACCACCCAGGCGCTCCTGATTCACTTTTGTTTTTGCCATTTGTATGCCTCCCTATTTTCTACTAATTTCCCACTTCTCTCCCTTTCCCTTCTCCCTTTAACACCTTCCTCTCTTCCACACTTGGGTCAGGGGCAGTGAGAAAAGCCCCCAATACTGGGGGTCTTGGACAGGCCAGCAGGTGATGAGAGAGGTCTGGGAGAAAACCAGCCACTGCTCTCCAGTCTGGGGCGTGTGTGTGTGTGTGTGTGTGTGTGTGTGTGGTGAGTATAAGACTTGTGTGTGTGGGCTGTGAGTATAAGACTTTTGGCTTTGGTCCTAGTCTTCCCTTCTTCCATCTTCCGGTCCTTCTTTTCCCCTCCACTCACATCCTCTCTGTGTTTGGCCATGGCTCCAGAATAGTTCAAGCTAGAGGAAACCTTAGACCATGCAGTCTGATAAGGAGACAGGCCCAGCGCAGGGAGAGAGCACCTCCAAGCCTCACAGACTGTGGGCCAGAGCTGGGACTCAAGCCCCGCTCTCCTGACCTCCGAGCCTTTGGCTGCAGGGTAAGTCCCTAGACTTGCTTCCTTCCCATAGCAAGAATTAAGTCTCTGAGAGCCTGTCCTCTACAGAGGTTCTGGACTGGCCATGGCCTGTATTTCCCGACAAACATGTTGCTGCTAAGGAAAAAAGAGAGTCTGAAGATCTAGTCAGCATCCTCACAAATCTTGAAATCCTTCTTTGCAGGTTTATAGCTTCTGAGAAACAAGCAGAGGCAGCCTTGTCTCAGGACCAAACGCAATAATTATAATAGCACTTGCAATGATTAATCAGCCAGTTAGTATTGAGTGGCGCCCGTGAGCGTGCACAGCAGTGTGTGTGCGCATGTGTGTGTCCAGGTCGGGGTGGGGGGAGGGGGAGAGCAAGAGAGGTGACTTTACTTCCAGTGAGCAGGCTTTGGGTGTCTTTCCCTCAGTGGACGGGCTGGGTCACCACCGCGGCACTCCTTGGGTAGTGTCCTGTTCTGGCTGGGGCTGTAGTTCTTTCTGTTGGGAGAGGACTCCTGGCCCCTGTGGTGCCTGTTGCTGGGCTCCTGGCCGTGCTGGGAGACAGGAATCGACCCACAGAAGCAGGGTTCAGACCCATCAATGATTACTGAGATTAACGAGGGGCCTCACCAGCATGATGTACCTGGCACAACCAGAAGCACTTGGGATGTTCAGCTTGGGGCAAAGATGCAGGGGACATGTGAGCCGTCCCGTGGAGGAGGGATTAGCCTTGCTCTGGGTAGCCTAGGAGGGACCAGTGAGCGGTGGGAGATGGCACAGTGGAAGACCTTTCAGCTCAAAACTGGTCAAACTTTCTCTACGGCTCTGAAGAAGGAATGGGCTGCCCGTGAGGTAATGAGCTCCTGGGCAGTGGAGGTATGCAAGCATAGCCGGATTGGTCCTTTGGGTTGAGGTTGTTTTAGAAGGATCCAAGGAGCTAGTACAGTGCCTGCCACATAGTAGGTCTGCAAGAAATGCCTTCGACTTGGTTGCTGAATGTACTGGGTTTGGGGCTGGACGACCTGCCCCTTGAGGTTCAGTCGGACTCTGGTCAACATGTAAGGAGCGGTCCCTCTGTGCCAGGCACTTTGCCCCTCCGACCTTGAAAGGCTGCAACTCCCTAGCCCCAGGGAAGGCTGCACCCAGAGTCCTTGCTAAGCCTCCACAGCTCTGCTTTCTCCCAGCCACCCCAACCCGACCAAAGGCCCACCGACTTATATCCCAAATGTGCCTGCAGAGGCCCGATGCTCACAGGTTGCAGTAAGGGCCTGGAAGCCCTAGGACTCCAGCAAGGGAAATGGGCCTTTGGCAGGCTAATTACTGGGAGCTGATTCTATTAAGCAGATAGCTCGCTCTAGGCAAAGCAATTACATCTAATCAGCCCCTTGCAGCAGTCCAAAGGGACAGCCATTTGAGCCAGACATGTGTGTGAGTAGGAACATCAAAGCAGCGTGAGGCTCAGGTCTAGGCGGGCTGGTCTGGGGCTAGGGGCTGCTCAGGAAGTGGTCCCCTGGTCCCTTCCCCAGGTTGCCAGATCTCAGGCCACAGTGGGACTGCAGCATATGGAGGTGGCCTCGAATGAGGACTCAAAGATCTAGGTCGAGATCTGGCACTTCCGCTAAAGAGCCAAATTTCAGTGGGGAGAGCACTTCTCTGACCTGAGCCTCAGTTTCCCGGTCTGTCAAGCGAATAAGATAACCTGAAAAGGATTCATTCTGAGTTTAAAACTGTAGTCCATCTCAATATTGTACTGTATACTTAAAAATTCCCCAGGAGGGAAGATCTTTTGTTAAGTGTTCTTGTGACAAATAACAATCATAGTAAGTGAGGAGAGCAGAAGGAAATTTTTCGAGGTGATGGTTATGTTTATGGCATAGATTGCGGTGATAGCTTCACAGATGTATACTTATCTCTGAACTCAGCAAGTTGTATATGTTAAATATATATAGCTTTTTGTATGTCAATCATATCTCAACAAAGTGGCTTAATCAAAACAAAACAAAACAAAACAGAAACGTGGTCCATCTAGTCCATATTTGGATTCTAGTCCAGGATGGAAATATATGCTGCAGGGTCTAATTACTCAGACTATGTTTTTAAAAATAACTGAAAAGATATATTTAAAAATTTTTTTTAATGTTTATTTATTTTTAAGAGAGAGAGAGACACAGAGTGTGAACAGGGGAGGAGCAGAGAGAGAGGGAGACACAGAATCCGAAGCAAGCTCCAGGCTCTGAGCTGTCAGCACAGAGCCTGATGTGGGGCTCGAACCCATGAACTGTGAGATCATGACCTGAGCCGAAGTCAGACGCCCAACCGACCGAGCCACCCAGGTGCCCCTGAAATGATATATTTTTAAAAATGATGGATGCCCTCCTCTAGAAATTTAATGAAATGTGTGTTTCTGAAAAACTAGCCATGATTTTTTTTTTTTTTAACCACAATTCAGTGGCTTCTGAGTCCCAGATTCTTGAAGGAAGTTAGGTGATGCTAGAGAAGGAGAAAATGGGAGAGGAGGTCCCTGGAGATGAGATGAGCAAGACGGAGACAGGTGACATCCGGGCCATGGCAGGGCCCCTTCTATCTGTGCTTGCTCCCTTCCCAGAGGAAGAACTCTGTGAAAGATCTCCAGATACTGGTAGGATGTGGAGGAGAGATTTTAAACACCAGCCCCTTCCAGCCCTGAAATTCTGGGTCGGGACCAAGCAACTGGTGTGTGACCCAAACTCATCCGAGGAGTAGGCTCATGGAGGAAACAGAAGGCAGTGACCAGCTGTGGGACCTGGGCCAGTCATGGCCCCCCTGTGAGCCTCGGTTTCCTCCTTAAATGGTGGAGCGGTCTCCACATTGCCTCCCTCACATGGTGGTTGGGGGACTCCAAGATGATGAATGTAAAACTAAGACTAATTATTTTGATTATGAGGTGAGACTATGCACTAAAAAGCTCCTGCACAGTGAAGGAAATCATCCATAAAATGAAAGGGCAGCCTATGGAATGGGAGAAAATATTTGCAAATCATTTATCTGATAAGGGTTCAGATCCAAGATATATAAAGAACTCATACAACTTAGTAGAAAAAACCCCCAAACGATCAAGTTAAAAAATGGACAGGGGCGCCTGAGTGACTCAGTCCATTTAAGCGTCCGACTTTGGCTCAGGTCATGGTCTCGCGGTTCATGAATTCGAGCCCCGCATGGGGCTCTGTGCTGACAGCTCGGAGCCTGGAGCCAGCTTCGGATTCTGTGTCTCCCTCTCTCTCTGCCCCTCCCTTGCTCACGCTCTGTCTGTCTGTCTGCCTCAAAAATAAACAAACATTAAAAAATTTTAAAAATGGACAGGTATCTGAATAGACATTTTCCCAAAGAAGACATAAATGGCCATTGGGTACATGAAAAAGTGCTCAACATCACTAATCACCTGGGAAAGGCAAATCAAAACCACAATGAGATTGTTGTGCCCCACCCCTGTTAGAATGGTTATTACCAAAAAGACAAGAAATAACAAGTGTTGGTGAGGAGAAAAGGGAACCCTCACGCGCTGTTGGTGGGAACGTAAGTTGAGGCAGCCATTAGGGAGACTGTATGGAGGTTCTCCAAAAACGTTAAAAATAGAACGACTGTATGATCCAGCAATTCCATTTCTGGGTATGTGAAGGAAATAAAGTCACTACCTTGAGAAGATACCTGCACCCCCATGTTCATTGCAGTATTGTTTACAAATCCAAGAGATGGAAACAACCTAAGTGTCCATTGATGATGAGTGGATAAAGAAAATATATACACAATGGAATATTACTCAGGCATAAAAAAGAAAGAAATCCTGCCGTTGGCGACAGCACGGATGGAACTTGAGGGCATTGCACTGAGCTAAATGAGTCAGAGAAAGACAAATACCCGTGATCTCATTTATATGTGAAATCTGAAAAAAAAAAAAACCCAAAAAACAACAAACTGAACTCACAGATTCGGAAAACAGAGTGATGGTTGCCAGAGGGTGAGGTGTGGGCAAAGTGGGTGAAAGTGGTCGAAAGGTACCGACTTCCAGTTATAAGATAAAGAAAGCCTCCTGGGATGTAACATACAACACGGTGGCTGCAATTAACAATGCCGTATGGTATATTTGAAAGTTGTTAAGAGAGTAGACCTTCAAAATTCTCATAATAGGAACAAAACTTGTAACTATGTGTGGAGATGGGTGCCAGCTAAATTTATTGTGGCCATCATTTCATAGCGTACACAGATGTTAAGTCATTATGTTGTACACTAAACTAATACAATGGCATATGTCAGTTATATCTCAATTAAAAAAAAAGAAAAAAAAGATGAGAATGTTCTTGTTAACAGCCGGGACCCAGCTCTCCCTCTCCGGCCCTTCTCTCTGTTTCAGTTTTCATGATTGTAGCTTTGAGAGCAGGATGGCCTTGGGGGAGCAGACCGTGAGAGCCACCTGACTTCCAGCTTTCCCTGGCCTTGGTGATCTCAGATAGCTGGTGTAATTAGACCAAAGCTTTGGTCTGTCCTCAAAGAGGAGCCCTCGTGCTGACTGGCATCCAGTGGCCTTGCTTGGCCATGCAACAGCCTTTGGGCATTTGTTGCGGGGAGAAGAAGCAACCTTGGTTGAGACGCTGGGGTTGAGGAGAGCTGAGTCTCCTGGATTAGGCTGGCAGGGAGGAGGATGGGGGTAGGATATGCAGGGAGGTGGAGGCACCAAGAAAGCTTGGATTGCCCTGCTCCTCAGCACCCCACACGAATCATTTTCCAGGAGAGAGGCCAAAAGGAAGAAGCCACTCTCTCCCCCATGTTATTCCAGGAGTGGTGGGAGGGAAGCCTGGACCCAGAGCTTGTTGGAAAGCCTGGAGCACCAGCCTGAGAATCTGCAGTGCTACTTGGAGGCAGTGGAGGGGCCTGAAAGGTGTGTGGGCAGAGCTATTCCAGCACGAGGTCGTGGCCCTCCGAGCCAAGCCTGCATTCCTCGGTGTGGCCTCCACAATCTGCCCTTCTGATCTCTCTGGCCTCATCCCCTCTGGTCCACTTAGGGCTCTTGTCACCAGCCATCCTGTATCCTTCACGATCCTTCCAAATGCTCCAGGCTCTTTCTTGCCTTTCTGCCAGAAATGCACATCTTCCCAGGTACATATGTAATTGCACTTAGTGCTCCCCAAAGCCCTTGGAATGGCAGCATTCCCATTTTGCAGATGATGAAACTGAGGCTCATCGTGAAGCAATTTGTCTAAGTGCTTATAGGTAAATGCACGACAGATACAGCATTCAAGCCTAGATCAGTTTGACTCCAAAGTCTATGCTTTGACTTTTCTGCCACATTGCCTCTCTAGAAAATGATTGAGGGCAGAACAAGGTAGCAATAGGGGGGAAGAACAGAAGGTGCTATCAATACAGGACCTGGCACGTAGAGCTTAAAAAATACTAGCTGTGTTGGGGTGCCTGGGTAGCTCAGTTGGTTAAGTGTCTGACTCTTGATTTCGGCCCAGGCCATGATCTCATGGTTCGTGAGTTCGAGCCCCACATCAGGCTCTACACTGATAGTGTCTAGCCTGCTTCGGATTCTTGCTCTCCCTCTCTCTCTGCCCCTCTCTGGCTCTCTCTCAAAAGTAAATAAACACACATTAAAAAAAAAATACTAGCTGTGGGGCGTCTGGGTGGCTTAGTTGGTTAAGTGTCTGACTTTGGCTCAGGTCATGTTCTCAGAGTTCCTGGGTCCGAGCCCTGTGTCAGGCTCTGTGATGATAGCTCAGAGCCTGGAGCCTGCTTGGATTCTGTGTCTCCCTCTCTCTCTGCCCCTCCCCTGCTCACGCTATGTCTCTCTCTTTCTCTCAAAACTAAATAAACATTAAAAAAAAATACTAGCTGTGTGAATGAATAGGCAGCTCAGAGAGGATGGCCATAGAAAGGTCCAGGACCCAGCACCCGGGTTTGCTCCAAGAGGAACAGACGCTTGACTCTGAGTAGGAAACAGGGCAGAACTGAGGGGGAGGCCAGCTTGCCAAGGGGCTGAGAGATAGGACTGTCGTGAACAATCGGGACTCAGTGACCAATCCGAGGTGACGGAGGAGGCCAAGCTGCCCATGGCCCAGCCCTAGCACAGTGCACAGTGCTCAGCACCTGGCCCAGACAGGGACTCTGAAGGGTCTCTAGACTGTGCACAAATTGGAGGATGGCTTTGAGGCTTTGAGTTGGGTGCCTGGGAGAAGGGCAGTGTTTTCAGTGCATCAAGGGATATGACAGGGAAGAACCATTCAACCACCTGGTTGAGGGCGGGTCTTGGTGTTGGGTCATCCTGGGAGGCACAGGTGGGTACCTGGTCTTTGCACTGTGCAGATCTCAGATGGTCCAGAGACGGTGCGTGGAATCCATAGCACGATGGGGAGATGGAGATCAGCTGGGAGGCAGCACTCAGGCGGAAGGGCACCACGCTGTCAGGGAGATGGAAAAAATGATGTCGTTAAGGAACAATGTGGCCAAAGGAATGAGCTGTAACTTGTTGGATCCAAAAGGACAAATGGGAAGACGGCTGCCAGAGGCACAGGGGTGTCTGATGATGGCCTGACACTGCCCTGGGGGAGGGACTGAGCCCCAGCCCAGAGGCCAGAATAGAATTACCCTATAGGCTTCGCGGACCCTTTCTGTCCCTTAATACCTTGGCAAACAAACCTTCTGGTCTATTAATAAAGGCTTGATGAATTGAGTCAGGATAGACCTGCTGGCCAGAGAACTCTGCCCTGTTTCAACGGAGTAGATCTAGGGAGGCAGCTGTGAGGCAGAGGAAAAAGGCCAGGTTCTGGGCTTGGCATCCCTGGGTGGGTCTTACTCCTGCCCGACTGTGAGCCTTCCTTCTTTTTAAAAAATATTTATTTATTTTTGGAAGAGCGCAAGCCAGGGAGGGGCAGAGAGAAGGGGACAGAGGATCGAAGTGGGATCTGCACTGACAGGCTGACAGCCGTGAGCCCGATGTGGGGCTCGAACTCACGAACTGCGAGATCATGACCTGAGCCGAAGTCGGATGCTCAACAGGCTGAACCACTCAGGTGACCCTGAACCTGCCTACCTTCTTAAGATGGGTTGGAAGGATTGGGTGAGATACTGGACCACTAGTCCTTAAATCGGGACTGGCATGCCGAGAGGACTTCCTTCCCTTCCTTCTGTTCCCTCTTTCCTGGATAAGGGCTGGGGAAAACCAACCCCGAGGCACAGCCCAGGGAGGAATCCCCAGTGGGCTGAGGCGATCTGGCCGAGGGAAGGGGCTTGCTGGGTCTGACTGGGGTGGGTGGGCCGTGGAAAGACTGAGCTGGTTAGAGGCAGGCGAGACACTCAGCAGAGACCCAGTGGAGATTTAGAATCTCGAGATAAGCGCCAAAGGGAACTTACATGCGTGTGTAAGTGGGTTGGTGGGTGTGGGGGGTTCAGCTGGCCTAAGTTGCCACTTAAGAGGTGAGGAAACAGGCCCAGAGAGGGGAAGGGTCAAGGGAATGCAACATGATGACAGCGCCTGGATCTTGATTGAGTCGGAACCCCATTGCTGAGTTTCTGCCTAGCGCAGAAGGTGATGGGCCTCCAGGCAATGGCCAGGGCACCAGACTTGAGAGGAGGTAGTTGTGTTGACCTTCGGAATCTGGAGAAACTGGAACCTACTTTTTTACTGTAGTCAAATTGTTGAGAATCCAGTTAGCCCTGTGTGGGGCTCCAGCTCACCTCCTGCTGCCCTGGTGGGGCGGGGCGGGGGGGCCCAGCCTTCTTCAGAGGGGGGTCTTCTGGCAATTTTGGGCTAGGAAGCTTTGGGGTCTGGTAGGCAGGGACTCCAAAAGGTGGCTGACCTCCAGGGGCTTGGCTGGGGGATACAAATGGCCACACTAAGTGGCGCCTGGGTGGCTTAGTTGGTTAAGTGTCTGACTTCAGCTCAGGTCACGAGTTTGCGGTCTGTGAGTTTGAGCCCCGTGTCGGGCTCGGTGCTGACAGCTCAGAGCCTGGCACCTGCTTCAGATTCTGTGTCTCCCTCTCTCTCTGCCCCTGCCTTGCTCATGATCTCTCTCTCTCTCTCAAAAATAAATAAACATTAAAAAAAATTTAAAAATTAGGGAAAAACAAATGGCCACACTAAGGCCTCTGTCCACCCGCCAGTGATGACCCCAGAAATAATTCTCCTATTTTCCCCCAAACTCAGTTGTAAGAGCACATATCCTGTGCACGTATGGTCGCACTGTCACATCCATTTTCCCAAGGAGGGAGGAAGTCTCCACGGTCCACCAGGACAGTAAATGGTGGATGTAGGACTCCTGGGTTGTTCCCCACAACACCCTGTGGTCTTTGCATCTTCCTCCTCCCTCTGCATACGCCTCTAGAGTCTTCCTTGTGGCCTGTGGTTCCCTTCAGCTGGTAGACCAGGTCCCCTGAACTCCTTTAACTGAGTCCCACTTCTTAGCTCCTGTGTCTGAGCCTTTTTGCTTTCTGGCTGGACCAACTTTCTCCCCAAGAATGGAGAGAGGGACTCGGGAAGGGAAAGCTCCATGCCTCTGTACACAGAGGGAAACTGAGGCACAGAACTGGCCTGCACCAAGGCCAGGAACCAACGTCCCTGTCCCCAGGTCCAGCAAGAGAGGCCTAGAGCTGCAAGAAATATAGCAGACAGAGAAACACTGTTCTGTTTTCTTAAGCTCCCAGCTGGGACTCAGAACACCAAATCCTCTTTGAAAAAACAGGAAGAGGACTTATAAAAAAGCAAGATATTGACCTTCTGAAACTGGACACCCCCATATAGAGATTAACTTCTTTCTTAAGCATTTTTTTTTTCATTTCCATAAGCATCTTAATTCATGCCAACATCATGGCCAGCCTGGATTGTGGATGGTTGGAGAGAAGGATGGCCTTGTCTTAGCCACATATTTACATATGTTCTCTCTCTCTCTCTCTCTCTCTCTCTCTCTCTCTCTCTCACACACACACACACACACACACACACCTGGGGCAGTAGAAAGAACATTGGAAAAAGAGCCAAAAACCTGAGCTTTATTTCCAGCTCTGTCACTGAACCTTGAACCTCAGTTTCCTCATCTGTAAAGGGGGTGGTTGGACCAACCAGTTCTCTAAGATTCCTTCCCAGCCTGCCCTCTGGAAGCTGCTTGCTCGAGCACTGTGGGTTGCCCGCTCCCTTATTTCCCACTCTTTCTCCTCCCCCCAACTTCTCAAGGGCCCTGCCTATGTCTTCCAGAACTTCTCTGACAGCCTTCAGGCCTGGTCAGGCAAACCCTGGGAGGGAGGGGACGGAGAGGCATGCCTTCTGGATCTGTGCTGGGCCAGGATGACTTTTATGGTTTTTCAGCTCTGCTGTAAGGTGCAAAGTCACATGGAAAGCACTCAGCATGAGGTAGGTGCTTCCCAAAGCCCACTTTCCCCCTCCTGCTCCCTTTTTTTTTAGTTCACCTGGATGCCTATCCACATCTGGGGCCATGTTCCCTCTCATCTGCCTCACCCACAGAAGAAGCCACGTCGTTTTTTCTAGTTTAAGTTCTCCTCAGCCTGTGTCGTGTGGGTCCAGTCTGAACCCACCGGTGGTTCTCTGTGCGTTCAGGTTGAAGACCTGGACCTCACTGTGGCCTGTGGGCCCTTAGGGATCCTCTCCCCCGACCTCCCCAGCCTGGCTGTGAGGTCCACTTGCCCTGGCCCTCTGGGCTTTGCGAGGCTTCTGTCAGGTCCCCAAACTCACCATGTTCCTTCCATCTCAGCGTGAACCCTACCTCTGCCTGGGCTCACCCTGTCTCCACCTGGCACACACCTGCTCTTCTGATGGTCCCTTCTCCGGGGAAATCCTCCTTGGCCCCAGAGAGGCCAGGTCCCTCATGCTATGGTCCTCTGGCTCCCCTCTCCTCCCTGACGATGAACCACCATCCCAACGAAAAGACCAGTTGCACCTCAAACACTGGATGTCTGTCTCTCCCACTGCACCGTAAGTTCCAAGAAGGCAGAGACAGGTCGGTGCGTCTGTTTGGTTCAACACTGTCTCCCCAGCACCTGCACGTCTGATGCTCAACATGTACTTTTGAGTACACGAATGACTGGCGTCCAAAATTGCTCTCTTCAAACACACCTGAAACACGGCTCCACACCTTCCATGAAATCGGGGCACAGAGTTCCCTGAAATAGCTTTACTCTTCTCTGGGTAGAGAGCTGGCCTTTCCTAAAGCTTCCTCCTTTTCCCACAAGTTTCTTTTTAAACGTTTCTCTGACCTGCCAACATTATCAGCCTGCGCAAGCAACAGAGTTCACATCCACGTTTCGGTTCCTTGCATCTTCCAACAAGCCCGATCGTTTTCACCCTTTGATTTTGTTCCACTGTTAGGGCTGGAGCCAACAGTGGTTATTCTGGGCCCTGGGGTGGAAGGCAGCTGTGGGCTAGCCCTGACTCCGCGAGGACCAGGAGAGAGGTGCGGGGTATCCTCAGTGGCCTTGGGGAGAGGTAGATCATGACAGTGGTCTGGTTCTGGCTGGAGCAGAGGTTATAGGAACCCCCTTTGTCATTCTGGTCAGCATCCCTCAAGGTAGGCTCATGGAACAAAGGCTCCTTGAGATGTTCTCCAGAAGAAAGGATCCTGTGTCCAAATGTGTTTAGGGGAACTGAGCATCACTCAGAGTTCGTTCTTGTTTCCAAGCATCAGAAGCCAATTCTGCTAACTTAAGTTTAAAAGGGGTTTATTCTAAGGATCTTGGGTAGCTCACAGAATCTCCTGTAGAGCCAGAAAACCAAGGTCAGAGGCAAAGCAGCCAGGAACAAGGCCCAAAGGACTGGCCCCACGCTGCCACCACTGGGCACATACATTAGCTTGTGCCACCAGCTCTACCAACACTGAGTGCTGCCTCTAGAACTGTCACCAGTGTAGGCTGGGGAGGTAGAAGGTAGCCGCCGTCCTCTCCAGAGTGGCTTCTGCATAGTTCCCGCCACTTTGCATCACGAGTTTGGGGTTCAAAGCCTGGGGAGATGCATCCTGCCGGTTGGGTGAGGTCATGCGCCTGCACCCTACCTCACGAGAGGCTGGAACAGTGTGAATTGGCCCCTTTCAGCTTCTGTACTGGGCGGCGGCTGCTGCTTCACAGCAGAGAAGAGAGCCTCACATACGGCAGGGGAGAGCAGACCCTGAGTGTCCCCTAAGAATCACAACCGTTCTCTTCACCGTGGACCCTGGACACTTCCCTTGGGAGTTTGCAAAGCTCCAGGCCAGGGTTTCTGGATCTCAGCCCTGTTTGACGTTTTGGACTAGATGATTCCGTGCGGTGGGGCCGTCCTGTGCACTGCAGGATGTCCAGCAGCATCCAGCTCCCTACCCACCGGACGCCACCAGCACTCCTCCAGTCGTGACAACACAAAATGTCTAAATATATTGCCAAACGTTCCCCAGGGATGGATTTGCCCCTGGCTGAGAACCGCTGCTTCAGGAGATCTGTGGGAAATCTGTAATATGTTTGAGGAACCAGGATTGGTTTAACCTTACTGACCACGGAAAATTTTTTCCTGTAGCACCCTTTGATTTTATCTCACAGAACTTATTTTGGAGAAATGCTGGGCTGGTAACTGGGGACGTCATTCTAGGAATTTCATGGGGCTTGAAAGTTGCATGGGCCAAATGGCCCCAGGGGCAAAAAGGTCTCCCTGCCATCGCCTCCCCCACTTTTACCTCCCTGAACAGAGTTCCAGCTTTGTGAAGACCCCCACTCTGGGGTGCTAGTTATGACTCTGGGGAACATTCCCAGGGTCCAAGGGAGGAGCCCGCAGAAGGCCATCCAACTTGTAAGTCAGTTTTTTCCCCTTGGCTGTGAACCTGGTCTGCAGGCATAGGTATTGCTCTAACCACCAGGGACCCTGCCTTGGGGACAAACCTCCTGCCTATGGCAGCCTTCTGCAGCCCCCTGCACAGTTTGACAAAGATCCCACAAGAATCAAGCTCCAATATGTGGGCCCGGCCTCTCTATCTGCATTTCGCGCATGTCCACCAGGTCAAGGCCCTTATTACTGCCCAAGGAATGCCCTGGAAACAGGGTCAAGTTCACCCCAACCCGCGAAACCTCCCCACCGCTGTGATGCAGGATGAGAGGGTCACGGGCCCACGAGGGGGACAGCAACCCCTCCCTGGCCTTGCCTTTGAGAAGGAGCTACTGAAGCTGTCGCTAGGCCAAGAGAAGGGGTGATGGAAGGCGCGTGTCCTTGGCGACTCAGTTGTCCGTTCTGGGGTCTTCTCCTGAGATCTGGCAGTTTCCCCACATGGGTGGCTCAGCTCCTGCTTACAGCTTCATCTTTGAGACTCCCTCCCGTGGCTTATGGTGTCTCTAGGTGACCTTGGAAAGTAGTGTCAGGGTTAGACAAACCTGTGTTTGATCGTGGTGGCACCACTCACTGGTGCAGTGAATTCGGACATAGTGTCACCTTTCTCTCTGAGCTTCAAGTGCACGGTGGAGAATTTTTAAAAGCTCTTTTCTGGCTCCTACATTCTAGAATCCTATATTTTAGTACTAACCGGTGGCTCCGGGGTGGTGGAAGGTGGGGGTCCCTGAAGCCTCCCCGTGAATTTAGGAACCCATGCTCTGGACCCCAGAGTGCAACTTCACAGGGCAGGGGAGACCCCTGGGGGGTGGAGAAAAAAGGCTAAAGAATGCCTTGGATCCCAACCAGCCAAAGGATGCGCGAATGGAAAATTCCTGCTGTGTGTCAGAGGCCCACCTGGCCCGGGTGACAGCCGGCCGAGCCAGACGCGCAGGCCCCACTGTGTGTTTAGACAGCACTTTCCTGCCCTGGCCAGAGTTCGCCCTGGCCTTTACCAACACTCATCCTGGGAGAGTGAGTAGAGGTGTGGGTACGTACCTAGGCTCAGGAAAGCTGTGCCTCCATGTCTGAGCAGGGGCTCAGGAGCGGTAGGGTGAGCTGCACGAGAAGGAGGAGCCCAAGGTTCAGCCCAGGGCTGCCCAGAACCCATTTCTGTGACCGGGGAGTAGCCGTGTCCCTGCTCTGGGTCTCAGGGTCCTTGTCTGTGTCGTGTGTGGTATGGACAGGGAGGTCTATCAAGCCTTCTTGGCCAGCCCTGGCATTCTGTGGGTGGAGGCCTACATTTTCTCAGGGATTCCACATCTGCCTTGGGAGAGCCCAAGGCCCCTTTCGTGGGCAGGACCTGGGGCAACTCTCAGAAGCCGCCCTCAAGAGACTTACGCTCACCCTCTGAAGAAGTCAGCCAACGGTTATCTGTAGCTGTAGGACAATGACTTTGACAGCTTTCAGCACCCGCTGAGTTTTCCGGGGCGGCAGGCTCAGGGTGAGTGTAATGAAATGGACTCACTCCACTCAAAGACTGGGGGCAGAGGCTCAGGGCTGATGGACCTGGGAGAGGCAAAGAAGAGACCTGAGCCACAGGGGGCAATGCTTGTTTAACACCATGCAGGGGCAAGTCCTTGAATCTAGAACACTCCAGGAATCAGGCCTCATGTTCTGATGTGGGCTGAGAAGGTCATCGTGTTTCACCATAGCCAGGAAGGAGTGGCCCTCAGACTTTGCCCGGATCCCACACTCGCGGCCTCAGCTGTCCAGGGGGGATCCAGTGGCAGGCTGGGGGCAGCCTGGGTGGGGGCTGTGGGTATTCAGAGCCCCCATTAGAGTTGAGTGCACCGGCCAAGGCCGGTCTACAGATTCCCAACTTTGGGCAGTTCGATTGGCAAGTCAGCTCCATGGATTGGATCAGTCCTGAGACCCTGGCAAGGTCTGGTCTGGAAGAATGGTCAATTCACCAGGGCGATGCCGCATGGTCATCTGGTCCCCTGGTCATGCTGCCTGGCTTATTGGATCCTCCTCTCATTGTTAATCACCTCTTCTTGGCTCAGGTTCCCACAGAGAGAATGTTTCTTAGTGCCTTTTACCTCGCCCTTTGATGCGGAGGAGATGTGACAAACCTTGACCCCAGGCCACCACTGCTTCTGGACTCTGCTTGTCCCCAGCCTGCCTCTGCTCACACCACCCCTCAGGCGCATACTTAAAGGAAAGCTCTGGAATGGCCCTGCACACAAGCCAGGGCAAGGACAACCTTGGCCCCGGTGATTCACTCCGGCTGGTTGCTTACACCAGCCCAGTGGGGAGAGGTTTCCATACCTTGCTGTGGGCCAGCCTTCTTCCATCCTCTAAGGCTAGAGCACTTTCTCTGAGCTCCCCGTCAAATCAGAAAACTCGGTCCCTCTCTCAGACCCAAGTCATCCCCTGGGCGCCAGGCCGAACCTGCCTTCTGGAAGGCCCCAGCTGCTGGTGCTACCAGTTAGCTGCAGGGCAGGAGGCCCTCCTGTCAGTTCCAGGAGCCCTACCACTCAGGAAATTTCTCCTCCTATTTCTTGTTTGCTCTGTTTCCAGCCCATGCTCTCCCCTACTCTGCTTCCCTATGTGCTCCGTGGGGATTCAGGTCACCCGGAAATAGCTTTTACTTCTTCTGAGGCCTGGAGTCAACATCACAACGTGCAGCTCTGAAATCCGGGGAGGCTCAGATCAGTATAAAGGTATAGATGGGAGTGTGTGCGTGCGTGCGTGCGTGAATTCGCCTGATTTGAGGACGTACTTGGTCCCCAGAGAGCACAGTCTCCCTTTTACAAGGGTCCTCAAAGACCTTCTGCCTCCCTCCTTCCAAGTCAGCTGGGTTGAGTGAGTGCGGGGTCTGAAGGGATGTTGGGTGTCGAGGGAGGGGGGGTTTGAGCCCAGATATCCTTATGGGGGGTGGTGGAAGATGGCTTAATTCAGGTGATGGGTCTGAGCTCTGGGGTGTGGGATGGCATTTGGAAATGATCATCAAAGGATTCTCTCCCTTTTCCAGAGCACTCTTTTGGTCTCACTGCTCAGGACGCATCCTGATTTATGGGGCACAGGATTCCAGCCGCTCTGGGAAGGGTTCTGGTTTTCGCTGGGCTTGAGCTCCTGGGGAAAGGCAGAAGGGAGGGGCCTGCGCTGGAATGTTCGGAGTTAGGAGGTTGAGGGACGGAGCCTGTGGTGGGCCTGAAGCAGGCGCCAAAGGATGCTTCCTCCTGCCTTAGCGACAGACCCCCACACAGAAGGAGGCAGGACGGGAGCCCCAAGGGCGGCGGGGAAGCAGTGTCCTCAGAGCAGAGAGGCTCCTCGGGAAGCAGTTCTTCGCCCTCATCCCACTGGGGGGGGGGCGCTGCTTTCGTTTCAAGACTGAGCCCACAGAGAAACCATGTAGGTTGATCACACACTCCCATTTAACAGATGAGGAGCCTGAGGCCTTAGGTTCGGAGAAGCCGAGTGGTGCCGCTCCGCCTCACAGCTAGAAAGTGGTAACGCCAGGCTCCAAACCCACGTCTCCTGATTTTAAATTCTGACTCTGTCCGTGAACACAGTCCCCCTCGGCCTCAGCAGAGAGGGTTTGTGTGGTGCGGGGGGAAGGGGTAGCGAGCTTGCAGGCAGTCAGGCCTGGGTCTCAGTCCCGTCCCCTGCTGGTATTGATTGTGTGAACTGGAGTAAGTTTCTGAATCTCCACGTTCTCTTACATAAAGTGGACGCCGTCAGCGATGCCCCGGAGCCGGCTCGTTGTGGCTCCTGAAAGCCAGCTGTGCATATCCTTTGCGGTTCCGCATCCAGTAACACAGAGGTTGGTTTGCCTGCTCTGGACCACGGTAGACATATTTATACCACAGAAATGAACAAACTTGACAAATCCTTGCTTTCTTCCATTGAACAAGCACGCGCGGATCGCCAGTCTTCTGTCGGGCCCCAGCGTGGTGCTAGGGAAGCAAAGATGAGTAAGCTAAAGTCTTATCCTAAAAGATTTCACAGGCAAGAAGGAGGAAACAAACGTGAGAAAGAGCCAGAATCTGTCCGGGAACGGGGGGGGGGGGGGGGGGGCTCACAGGGCACTGAAGTAGTCAACTGGGGGTGGCGTAAGGAGGAAGGAGGATACTTCTTTGCCAAAGAAGCAGTTTAGATTATTGCACGCTGGAATGTTCTGGAAATTGCAAACATGGGCTTGGGTTTGAAGGCCTAAGCTTTGGTTTGGAGCTTTGGTTTGGAGTCACCGTGGTGCGGGATGCTCCCTGTGTCATCCTGGCCAAGTTATTAAACTTCTTTGAAACTGTTTCCTCGTTTCTAAAATGCGCTGATCATTTTTACCTCGCAGGGTCAGTGTGAGAATTAATCGAGATCATTTAGTCAGCAAAATACCTTTTGGGTGCCTACTCTGTGCCAGCCGCCATTCCGGGCACGAGAAGGCACAAGTGAGTGAGTCCTCGTGGCGCTTATGTTCTAGTGGAAAGGGACAGACAGTGAACGAATAAAGCACAGCCCAAGTAGCCGTAAGTGGTTGAAAATAATAGAGCAGGGGTTTGGGGTGGGCTCCCAGGAGCAGTCGCTGAGATGTGCATTTGTTAGGGAAGTGCTCCCAAGGAGAGGAGTAGGGGAAAGAGAAGCAGGGCAGGACCGAGGAGCCCAAGCTAGGGCAGAGGAAGTCCCTCAGAAGGCAGCTCCGCCGGATCCCTCAGGGGCTCTGGAGGGTAAGTTGTGCTCCGGAGGCCCAGCCCCGAGGCAAGAGAAGGATTCCCTGAGTTAGCACGCGTTTAGGATTGTGCCTTTCATACACGCTGGCCATCACACGAATGTCTCTTCAGCCTAGCCGGTCCCAGTCTCTGCGCCACGCCCCCTCCCTGCCTCTGTGTGATTCAGTGATCCAGAACATCTTGTGGTTTCTGTCAACACTCTGCGTCCTCTCATGCTGGGTATCTCTGCCCATGTTGCTCCCTTCCTGGAATACCACTGCTTTCTCTGGAAAATTCTTAGTCATTCTTCAAGTCTCAGCTCAAATGCCACCTCTATGTCTGTGAAGACTCTCACAGGTCACCCTGGGGGCTTTCTTAAGTGTAATCTCTGGATTGGCACCGATCACCACCAGGGAAATAATATTTCTTTAGAACTGCGTGTTCTTGACCGACACTATGCTTGGGAGCTCCCTGATGACTCCTCAGGTCTTTCAGCTCTGGGCCCACAGTCAGCCCTCAGGAAACATTGAATGAATGAATCAATGGCTCAATCACTGAGTAGTTTTGTGCCCTTTGGCAAGCCAAATCATCTCTTTGAGCCTCAGTTTCCTCCTCAGTAATTATAGCTGCACCTAAATCTTAGTGTTTTTAGGAGATCAAATGAGGTAATGAATCTAAACTCTGAAATGCTATCCGGATGTTTTATTATAAAAAGGTAGAGAAGAAAAGATCCAGTCCAGAAGTTAGCAGTGGCTGTGGGGACCCAAATGTCTCCAGACATCTTGGCTCAGTCCAGAAAACCTATGGAGAGCGTTTCCAGTATGAAAACTCTAAGCAGGTGCCAGGGTAGCCCCCTGCCTTCTCTGACACTTCCTCCGCCACCAACCAGAGCTTAAAGCTCTGACTCTGGGAAGGAGATACAACCCCCCATGGACCCTCATTCCCACTTGCAATGAATCACCAATAACAAAAATACCCAAGCCAGTGGTATTGAGAACTGAAGTTCTTCCCTCAGAGGAAGGACTGTTTAAGGAAACTTTGCCAAAGGGTATCTTTGCCCAGATAATGGATGTAAGACTAATCTGTGGCCACTGTTGTAGGTGAATCTTGCATAGGGATGGTATGACTTTATAAATCTTCTTCCAGCCCACATCCAGTCTCTTTCAAGACTAGTCCCTCTTTTCCCGACTCTCCAAAAGTCTGTCTTCCCTTCCCAGTCTCACTTCAGTCTCAGATAGCGTCTGCCAAGCTGTCTCTTGGTTACCTTGGTCTTCAGGGAACCAGAACCTGATCTTTTCCTCCATTCCTCCCTAGCTCCGAGTTCTCTGGAGGCTTCAGTGTTGTTTTTTCTCCAACCCATCTTGATGATACCTAGAATTTGGGAGCCTTTTTGGTTACATCAAAGAGATAGTTCTCACGGAAGAGTTCATGACTCCAGAGTCCCTTCTTCAGGCATGGTGTATGGCTTAAAGTTCTTCCTTTCTATGTAAGATGGTTATTTCCCTTCAATATATTGTCATCAAACCACTTCTTAACTCCAGGTGGTCTGGTTTGCATTTTCACCATTTTGCAAAACTTCTCTCACTCTCTCTAAGACGCCAATAATCTACTTTTTGCCAAGTTCATTAGGCTGGTATAGCCCAGTGCCTTCCAGCTTCAGGCCCACTCCCAAGCCATTTAGCTAGTACCTAACATAAATGGGCACTGGGGAAGATCCAATATTGTAGAGTCGCAAGTTCTTAAGCAAATCGATAAATTCAGTGAAATACCAATAAAAACTTAATAAGAGTTTTTAAAAATGGATATTTACAAGCTAATTTTATAAGTCACCAAGAAAAAATTGCACAAGAATAGCTGGGCATATTTTTATACAGTAAGAACAACGGGGAGGAAATAGCTGTTTCACATGTAAAGATTTACGATAAAGTGGTCAACGTGGAGTGATATTGGTGTAAGAACAGATAACACAGACAATGGAACAGAGTAAAGAAAGAGATCCATGGAAATCTACTGTATGCTAACAGAGCATTTTAAATTACTGGGAAAGCATTGACTGTTCAAGAATGGTTTTCGAACAATAGATTATCCACTTGGTAAAACATGTAGATATTATATTGGTGAAGATTTTGCTTCATGAAAAGAGAATTCATTCTACTTATTTTAATCAGAAAGGAATTTATGGAAGGTATGTATAGATGCCAGAATTGCAGGGAGTGTGGGAGAAAAAGATTTCAGGTTGAATTTATCAGAACAACTTATAAAGCCACAGCACAGAACTGAGCCACTGAAAGATGCTGTTGCTGCTACAATCTGGAAGCTGCCAGATAGCAGAAAGGTTTTTTGTTTTTTTTTTTTACCATGATGCTCTTCCAAAACCCTACCACCACTGCCAAATCGGTGCTAGTAGAACGGAGGCTGTGTTGCCTTTTCCTCATATAACTCAAAGCTTCATGTGAGTTCTATCTGCCTAGGCCTTCTAGGAAGCAGACAGCAAGATGAAGTTAGAAAGCAGAAGGTTTGTTGGGAAAATTCCTGTGAGTGATAAAGGGGATAGGAAGCAAGAGTAGCAGGCAAAGCCTTCAGACTGTGGTATCAGTCTGACACCTGTGAAAGGAAAGGGAGATGAATAAAGACTGGGTAGAAAAAGGCTCAGACTGTGATGCAGCCTTGAGAAAGTCTTGGCCACCACAAAGATTGCCCATAGAGGAGTCCCTCTATGTGGGTAAGAAATGACCATGCCCTATTTCCTCTCTGTGCTCAGTCATTGGCTCAGGGCTGTTGCAGATCCTGAAGACATTTAACTGAGGGATCCATTACATCTGGAATTCTAGTTTCAAGGGAGTCCCTGTAAAACAGTGAGACACACTAGAAAAGGGCTGATATGAATTTTGATCCAGCCAATATATAGTGTTTATCTACCATTGACCCCTACCTCACACCATATACAAAATAAATTTTCGCTGAATTGAAGAGATGCAGGTAAAGAACAAACTTATACAATTACAATAAGAAAACATAGGAATATATTTCCATCACCTTGGAATAGGGAAGGCGTTTTCTGGAATCTTAAGAATCTTCTTGAGCCTAGGCCGCTGTATGATCTATCAGGAACAGGCTATTGACATGTACTTTATTGCCTGAAATCTAGAACTCTGAGTAACATGTTATTATTTTGTTGTTTTAAATTTGCTTTTCAAAAAAAACACAAAATCTAAAAAATACAGAGGCATATTTTAAATTAGTTTTGATTTATTTTTATGTTTTAAAAAGGTAATTAACACTAACATAGTTAAGGGTAAGAAACTAGAAGCTTTTCTTCTAAGATTGGGAACAAGAAAGTCCCCTCTCCCCAGTCCTAGTCAACTTGTTCTGAAAGACCTAGCTAATGCAAAAGGACAAGAAAAGGAAATAAAAAATATAAAAAAAGGGAAGGAAGAAATAAAATGATCTTTGTTTCCATTTGCAATGATGTGGAGAGAGCTAGAGTGTATTATGCTAAGCAAAATAAGTCAGTCAGAGAGAGACAAACACCATATGATTTCATTCATATGTGGAATTTAAGAAACAAAGCAGATGAACATATGGGAAGGGGGGAAGAGAGAGAGGAAAACAAACCCTAAGACAACCTTTTAAAAAAATATTTGTTTATTTATTTGGACACAGAGAGAGAGAGCATGAGCTGGGGAGGGACACAGAGAGAGGAGAGAGAGAGAATCCCAAGCTGGCTCTGCACTGTCAGCACAGAGCCCTACCTGGAGCTTGATCTCATGAACTGTGAGATTTGCCAAAATCAAGAGTTGGAGGCTTAACCGACTGAGCCACCCAGGTGCCCCAAACTGTAAGAGACTCTGAAAATAGAGAACAAACTGAGGGTTGATGGAAGGAGGTGGGTAAGGTGGGGGATGGGTAAGATGGGTGATGGGTGAGGGGTATTAAGGAGGGCACTTGTTATGATGAGCACTAGGTATTGTATAAAAGTGATGAATCACTGAACTCTACTCTTGAAACCAAAACATTGCACTGTATGTTAACTAACTAGAATTTAAATGAACATTTGAAAAGAAAAACAAACAAAAAAATGATTTTGTTTGCAGATAATATGATTGTCTGTATAGAAGAATCAACAAAAAACTCCTGGAACTAGTAAGTGATTATGGCAAGGTTGCAGGATACAAGGTTAATATACAAAAGTCAATTGCTTTACTATATACCAGCAATGAATAATTAGAATTTGACATTAATAACACAACACTACTTACATTAGCATGAAAGAAAGAAAGGAAGAAAACCTTACATATAGATCTAACAAAATATGTTCAGAATATATGTGAAGAAAACTACAAAACTCTGATGAAAGAAATCAAAGAAGATATAAATAAGTGAAAAAACACATGTTCATGGATAGGAAGACTCAATAATTGCAAAGATGTCAGTTCTTCCCAACTTGAGCCAAAGATTCAACGTAATCCCAACCAAAATCCCAGCAAATTATTTTGTGGATATTGACAAACTGATTCTAAAGTTTATATAGAAAGGCAAAAGACCCCAAACAGCTACCATGATATTGAAGATGAACTAAGTTGAAGGACTGATATTACCCGATTTCAAGACTTATTATAAAGTTACAGTGATGAAGACATTGGTGAAAGAATCAATAGACCAATGGAATGACTAAAGGTCCTAAAAATAGGCCCATACAAATGTAGTCAAATAATCTTCAACAAAGGAGCAAAGGCAATACAAAGGACAGTCTTTTCAACAAAGAGTGCTGGAACAATTGGACATACACATGCAAAAACAATCTCGACACAGACTTTACACTCTTCACAAAAGTTAACTCAAAATGAATCACAAAATTTAATCACAAAAATTTTTAATTTCTAAAAGATAGCATGGGAGAAAATGCAGGTGACCTTGGATTTGGCAATGATTTTTTAGACACAAAATCAATCCATGAAAGAAAAAATTGCTAAGTTAGACTTCATGAAAATTAAAACTTTCAGCTCTGTGAAGGACACTTGATAGAATAAAAAGATAAGACACAGGCTGGGAGAAAATCTTTGCAAAAGACATATCTCATAAGGGAATTGTGTCCAAAATATACAACAAATTCTTAAAACTCATCAATAAGAAGAAAACCCAATTAAAAAACTAGCAAAAGATCTGAACAGATATCTCAACAAAGACAACAAACAGATGGCAAATAAGCATATGAAAAGATGTTCAACATCATATGTCATTAGGGAACTGCAAATTAAAACAACAATGAGATACTACTACACATCTATTAGAATGGCTAAAATCCAAAACACTGACAACACCAAATGCCGATGAGGATGCAGGGAAACAGGAACAGTCATTTATTGCTGATAGGAATGCAAATGGTATAGCCACTTTGGAAGACAGTTTGGTGGTGTCTTGAAAAACTAAACATGAACTTACCGTACAACCCAGCAATCACACTCTTAAGTACTTACCCAAATGAATTGAAAACTTTGCTTACACAAAACCTTGCACACAAATGTTCATAGCAGCTTCGTTTATAATTGCCAATAGTTGAAAGCAATCATGATATTCTCAATAGGTGAATGAATAAACAACCAATGGTACATCCACGTAATAGAATATTACTCAGCAAAGAAAAAGGAGCTATCAAACCATGAAAAGACATGAAAGAGCCTTAAATACATATAGCTAAGTTAAAGAAGCCAGCCTGAACGGCTCTATATTGTGTGATTCCAACAACATGACATTCTTTCTGGAAAAGGCAAAACAGTAGAGACAGTAAAAATATCAGTGGTTACCAGGGGTTCTGAGGGAGGCAGGGAGGGGTGAAGAGGTGGAAAACAGGGCATTTTTAGAGTGGTGATATTGAATGATGTTGTAATGGTGAATACACGATAGCACGCATTTGTCAAAATCCATAGAATGTGCAATGCAGAGAGTAAACCCTAATGTAAACCATGTACTTTAGTTAATAATAATATAGCCGTTTTATCAGTTGTAACAAATGTACCACACTCATGTAAGATGTTAATAATAGGAAAAATTGTGCATGAACAGGTAGAGAGGGAGTAAGGGGAATTTTGTGATGGGGGAAAAAGTATATGGGGAAGTCTTTATATTTTTTGCTCAATTTTTCTGTAAACCTGAAACTGTTCTACAAATAAAGTCTATTACAAGTTTTACGAGTAATTAACACACTTAGAGAAAAAAATTGGCAGCAAATATAACAGACACACACTCTAGTTTCCTCAGGAAAGTTCTGGTTTATACCTGTTGTCCTGGTGTCCCATCTGGTTTAGTACTTATTCTCTAAGTGCCTTGGTTCATTTTCTTTTAAGTTGTTATTTATTTATTTATTTATTTATTTCTAGAAAGAGAGAGAGCACAAGGTGGGAGGGGCAGAGAGTGGGAGACAGAGAATCCCAAGCAGGCTCCACACTATCAGCACAGAGCCCAAGGCAGGGCCTGAACCCACAAACCGCAAGATCATGACCTGAGCCAAAACCAAGAGTTGGACACTTAACCAACTGAGCCACCCATGTGCCCTAAGTGTCTTGGTTTAAGTGATCAATTATCTGGTCACCCTAGACAAAAGGTTATTATTGGTCATATATGAAGAACTCTTGTAAAGCAATAAAGAAAGATAAACAATCCAGGGGAATCATGGGCAATCTATATGAATAGGTGTATTAGTTCGCTAAAGCTTCCATAGCAAAATACCATAGATTGGGTGGTTTAAACAACAGAAGTTAATTTTCTCACAGTTCTAGAGGCTAGCAGTCCAAGATCAAGGTAGTAGAAGGTTTGGTTTCTTCTGGAGACCTCTAGCAGATGGCTACTTTCCTACCGTGTCCTCATCTGGTCTTTCTACTGTGCATGCACAAGTCTGTGTCCTAATCTCCTCTTCTTATAAGGACATAATCACATTGGATTATTGCCCACCATATGACCTTATTTTACCTTAATAATTTCTTTAAAACACTTATCTCCAAATATAGTCCCATCTGAGCTATTGAGGGTTAAGACTTTAACATATGAATTTTTTGGAGGTAGGGACACAATTCATCCCATAACAGTAGAAAATTCACAGAAGAAGTACAAATTGCCAATAAATTTATGTCTATATGTGTAATAACATCCAAAACCAGAGACAGGCAAATTAAAAAGAGTAATAACCAACAATCTCCCCAGTAGAATGACAAAAATAATAATAGGGTTGGCAAGGATGTAGGGAACTGCTTCATGTTGGTGGAAAAAAATGATACTGCTTTTGTTGAAGACAATTTGGCAGATTCTATCAACATATAAAGTACATACATTTGGACCTAGAAACTTCACTTCTGGTACTTGATCCTACAGAAATACAGAGGCACAAAGAAGCATGCATAAAGATGTTAATTGCAGTATTTTTTGTAATATTTAAAAATTGAAAAAAATAGGGGTGCCTGGGTGGCTCAATCAGGTAAGTGTCCAACTTCAGCTCAGGTCATGATCTCACTGCTTGTGAGTTCGAGTCCTGTGTGGGGCTCTGTGTCGATAACTCAGAGCCTGGAGCCTGCTTCAGATTCTGTGTCTCCTGCTCTCTGCCCTTCTCCTGCTTGTGCTCTGTCTCTCTCTCTAAAATAAATTGACATTAAAAATTTTTTTTAATTGAAAAAATATTTAAATTTCTATGCATAGGCAAATAAGCTATGGTATATCCACACTATGGAATACTATACTATGGTTAAAAAGAAGGAGGTAGACCTGTGATAAAACAAGTACCATATGATATCTTATGAATGGATAAAATGGAATCTTAAAACGTATTAAGTAACTCAAAAAAGAGGAAATCGAGAACAACAGATAAGATACATGGAACACAAATAGCAAAATGGTGGATTTTTTTTTTTTTAACGTTTATTTATTTTTTGGGACAGAGAGAGACAGAGCATGAACGGGGGAGGGGCAGAGAGAGAGGGAGACACAGAATCAGAAACAGGCTCCAGGCTCTGAGCCATCAGCCCAGAGCCCGACGCGGGGCTCGAACTCACGGACCGCGAGATCGTGACCTGGCTGAAGTCGGACGCTTAACCGACTGCGCCACCCAGGCGCCCCCAAAATGGTGGATTTAAACTCAACCATATCAACAATCTCATTAAATATAAATGTTATAAGCATCACAATTAAAAGGCACAGATTATGAGTTTGGTTTTTTTTTTAAAGGCATGATCCAATTATATACTGCTTATAAGAAACCCACTTTTTTTTTTTTTTAATTTTTTTTTTCAACGTTTATGTATTTTTGGGATAGAGAGAGACAGAGCATGAACGGGGGAGGGGCAGAGAGAGAGGGAGACACAGAATGGGAAACAGGCTCCAGGCTCTGAGCCATCAGCCCAGAGCCTGACGCGGGGCTCGAACTCACGGACCGCGAGATCGTGACCTGGCTGAAGTCGGACGCTTAACCGACTACGCCACCCAGGCGCCCCGTAAGAAACCCACTTTAAATATGGCCATAAGTAGGTTAAAACTCAAAGGTAGGATAAAGATATTCCATGCTAATACTAATCAAAAGAAAGCTATATTAATATCATACAAAGCAGATTTCAGAGCCAAGAATATTTCCAAGGATAAAGAAGGTCATTTCATAATGATAAAGGGATCAATTCATGAAGAGGTCATAGCAATTCTAAATGTATGTGCACTTAATAAGAAAGTTTCAATACATGACACAAAATACATGACAAAAATTACATAGAACTGCAAAGAGAAATGGACAAACACAAAATTATAGTCCGAGATTGCAAGTCCTCTTGTCTTTGTTTCACAATTTTCTATTCTACTGTTTCTTTATCTCTTTAAATCAAAGAGATATCTCTTTAAATCAATCAAAGTTTAGGCCCTTTTTGGATAATTTTTTCGTCTTTAATTTCTCTTGTGTGAATTATTCCATTTGTCAGGATGGAATGTCTATCTTGGCATTGGACTTCTCTATATATTTTATAATTTTTGTCTATGAGCTCATCTTCAACAGAGATTATTTTCCATGTGAGTCCTGTAAGTGTTCTGAGTTATTAAGGCCTCTTATGTGGTGATTTAACTATTGTTACCTCCTATTCTTTTTTGGGTTCACCCCTTATGACCCTCTATGGTTATAGGTTTCTGTTTAATTTCTGGTGCTGAGAAATTTTCCCTCATCCTTCTTTCTTTCTTTCTTTCTTTCTTTCTTTCTTTCTTTCTTTCTCTTTCTTTCTTTCACTTAGCTATGTTTTAAAATAAAGTTTTGAACAATCATATAATATTTTGCTATTTAGAGTAGGTTTGGGAAATTCTCATGTCAGATTAGTTTTTGGTTTTGATAGAATGTGTCAAAAGGTTTCCTATGATAAAACTTTGAAATTATCCTTAGCCAATCTTTTTTCTTGTTGTCCTTTGTCCTGGAATTCTAAAATTACTTTTTAATGAGTTTGTAATAAGTTGGGTATTGTTAAACTGGGAAAAAATGTCATTTTGGGATTATAAACTGTGTGCCTTTTAGGATGAATACTAAAATTTGCTTTATGGAAGATGTTCCTTTGTTTTAGTCCATACTGCTTGGGTTGGCCCTTTTAGCTATGCTATTCTTTTTTTTTTTTTTTTTTTTTAATTTTTTTTTT
>NW_024412419.1:21468928-21600205 GCF_014898765.1 Herpailurus yagouaroundi | reverse complement strand
GGAAAGGAAGACTTGGAAGGCAGATCTTAGATGCGAGTGAGAGGGAAAAAACTATTTCCAGGTGCTGGGGTGAGGGCATTACTTAGATCTGGACTCCAAGGAAGGGGAATTATTGGGATATCACTGGCCACATAGAGGCAGTTAGTCCACATAGCGGACTTGCAAAGGACTTTGAAGTTAGCTTGGGGCTGTGGGCTCAGCAGAGCCACTTCTAAGAACGGTTATAGTATACTTTCTAGTATGTACTTCCCTCCCCACTTCTGCCTATGATTTCAGGTGGCATTGTTAACTTGTCTTTGGCTGTGGTGTAAAGAATTGGGAGAGATCCTGGCCCATGCTTTGGGTGAGGAACCAAGGCCTGTCTGGATCTGGGTGTCGTGATGCCTGGGAAGAGAACAAGGCAGAGAGTGGTAGGCACTGATCTGAGCAGGAAGCCAGGGCCAGAGCATAGAGGGCTTTATAAACCTTTCCAAGGAACTGCACTTTACCTTGTAGGCTCTGGGGAGCTATTGCAAGATACCAAGCAAGATGGGGGCCTCTTCTGCCTTTGTGTGGCCAGCACTCTTTTATCCCTCTCTTTCCTGTGGTGTACTTATTCCGTATGATGTGAGTAGAGCTGAGTTTAATCTTCTCAAGAACAGGGAATGTGCCTGTGACCCAGGCCAGGCGAACAGGAGCAACTGACCTCCTGGCCACAGGGAGGAGTCTGTGATTCAACTTTGGGTTCGCGAATCAGGCCTAGGACTTTTCTGACAGCTGTTCAAGAGACCATCTGTTTCTAGTGGGGTCTCTAAACTGATAGAATATGCATCTAGGTCTCCTGGTGGCCAAGAGGCTTCCTGCCATGTGGAGTGCAAATAATTGAGAGATGGTGTGAGACAGAGCCCTCAGGCTGTAGTTTGAAGTACAGGATCCAGCCGTGGGTAATGCCAAGTAGAAATGGGCACTTGGAAGAGAGAGAGAGAGAGGATGAGAGAGAGACAGAGGAAACCCCAAGGACATTGTTGAGCTACTGGATCCCAGCCAGTCCTTTCTTTTACAGAAGCCAATAATTTTTTTCCTGCTTAATCTAATCTGTTGTATTTCTCTCGCTTAGAAGTAAAAGTTCTCACTAACAGTTGTATGTGCTCCTGATTTGTTCTTCCCTAGATTCAATATTCCCAATTCTTTTGACAATTTGAGATGGTTCCTGGATCCTTTCCACTGTGGTCATGGTCCTCTGGATGGAGATATCCACACTAGTGTCCCTGGGGTACCTTCTCTGTAAGGGTTATATTTACAATAAAGTACATGATTAACTCTTCTCTGAAGAAATCAAGATATAAGGTTGATACCTGTGGGTTAGGTGCTGGGAGGCCTTTTGAGGGGGCTCTCGGTCGCAGCAATATATGACTTGAGGTACCTACATTTCTATAAAGAATGAAGCACCTTGGCCGTACCATGGGGAGTTCCCAGAGGCCAGCACCTTGAGCAACTTCAGATTCTAAGTGGGAAGAAAAGTGGAAAAAAATGGGTCCTCGTTTATGGCCAACAATATCCCAGCCTGCCCTAAAATATAGATGAAACCATTCAGTCATCTTAACTGGCTATTAATGAGCCAATCAATAATTTAAAAGTGGCTTTAAGAAACAGCAAGAGGAAGGGGGCAGGGAGACTCTAGGGCCAGACCTTATCATAATCTGAGTGTGTGTGTGTGTGTGTGTGTGTGTGTATGTGTGTGTAGAAGGGAATAGTGAGTCCACTTCCTTTTTTATCCTCCAAGGGTCTGTAATCCTTCTGGTTAAGGTGGGCTAAGGACCTGACTTCAACAGAACAGTCCTGGGCTTAGACTCCCAGGTGATGAATCTTCTCAAGTGCCCCTTATAGACTGCTCTGAACCTCACTGCATCCTGCTTTTCTCTTCTACTATGATCACATAGTAAGTTACACACAAGAGTAAAATCCCAAAGTCTACCATTTTGGGTGTTCCCAAGTCCTTGGCCATATGGAGTCACGTTGCCTTTTAAAAACCAAGAGAAAATGGATCAAACCCTCAACCCACCATAGAGCAAAACCCAGGTTTCCCCCCCGCCCCCCCTGGGCTTCTGGGGATTTGTTCCCAATCTCCTCTTACTGTTTCTATTGAATTCCCTTCCTTCTTTCCATCCTTCTCTCCCTCCTCTTTCCCCCCCACACCCCTCCCTTTCTGAGGCTGTTTTGTTCTCTCCGCCTTGTGTCAAGACAAATGCAAAACCGAGATCCTTTTCCTTGATTTCTCCACAGTAGCCCTAGCACAGAGCATATGTAACACATTTTCCCTACACAAATCTGGGAGATCTGTGCTGCGTCTTAGCTCAGAAAACACCTTAAAGTTGGATGTCAGATACTCTCTTGGCCAGCCCGCCCCATCCCCAGCTAGCCAGGTCATCCTCTTGAGACCCAGCATTCACCTGTTCCAGGTCTCTCTCTCTCTCTCTCTCTCTCTCTCTCTCTCTCATTCTCTCTCTCTCATTCTCTCTCTCTCTGTCTCGTCTCCCCACCTCCACAGCAAGTTTCTCCTCCAGAACAGCTCTTTCCCACCCACTGCCCCAGACTGCCTCTGGGCCAATCTCTGTCTGCCCAGAAAACATTAAGGACCAGCTGTGAAATTACTTTTTCCTTTAACACAATCAAATTATTCATCTTAACTCCTTCGCCTACCCATCTCTACAGGCATGTGAAGATCCATCATCCCTTGATATGAAGTACGCCATTCCCTTGGAAGGCAGAAGTGGCCAGAACAGTTTTGTTGTTAAAATTGCAGCATTGTCTTTCCTACTAGAGCTCAGGGACGCTTCTGTCGGCCCCACCTGCCTAGTCCTATATATCCTTCCCCCACCTCTGCATCAGGCACCACCCCTCCCTTGTCAGCACCTCCTTAGCCCCATCCTACCTCCCCCATCCAAGAGCCTCTGGAAACAGCCCAAACTCCTATTTCCCCAGTTCTTGCTGCCCAGGGGTACCCTGAGCCGTAAGAAGGTTCTCTTCACCCTCCAGCAGTGAGATCTTAGGAGTTCTGCAGCTTCGGCTTACCTGGGACCACTCTGTCTCTATGTGGCTGAGGGTCTCACAGTGTGTGATTCAAACCCAGGGCCCCTAGAGCCCTACATGGTCAAAGAATGGTGAGCCCTGGCAAATCCCCAGTACTTGCTGGAGCACCCAGCCGATGGCAAGCATCAAGAAATGTTCATCTGTCTAAATCGGAGCTCCATTGCAGCCAGGCCCCGGAGGGAAGCAGTCAGACTGGAATTTGGTCTCCCAAATGTTGCACAAACTGCAGACCTGACTCCTGTCTACTCCCACTGCCCCTGCGGGTCCGTGACCTGGCAGCCTGGGGTGGACAAAAGGACACTACCCTGAGAGTGAAGGAAGACCCAAGGCTTCTGGGCTGGTTCTTCTATAAACTCATTTCAGCTGTTGGACACCCCTGCCCCTATATGGGTCTCTGTCTCCTCAGCTGCAAAACAAGAGGTTGGACTAGATGAGGTCCAGAGGCCTAGAGCCCAGTCCTGGGTGGGGGGGCAGGGGGGGAGGTGGCCATCTTACCTCCGGGTTGGAGCTCATTACTTTGCGGGCCACCGTGCTCACCTGTGTGGGCAGCGGCTGTGTAGCCCTGAGCTGGGGGCAGAGATTGAGGCTGTGCTGGTGCCTGACCTTGGAGGATGAGGATGCCGGAGATTTCTGAGGGACCGAAGGGAGGCCAGTGCGGCTGGGGGGGCGGGTAGTGGGGGAGGGAGAGTCACTCAAGGTGCGGCTGGTGCAGTGGCCCAGACAAGAGAGGTGACCAGGGTGAGGCAGTGGAGTTGGAGAAACATGCATGGATTCAGGATATGTTTGAGGCAGAAATGGTTGGTTGTTGTAATAAATATGGCAGTGGTGAAAGTTCCGGATGCCTGGGTCTCTCAGCACTTTGTTTAGGGCCATGCCCGCTAGCACTCACTTCCTTCCGGCCATTTATACATCAGGGAGGCTCAGCCAGGCTCCAGAGGAAGGATGGTCAGGGGGATTGAGGGCTCACTGAACTTTGCTGCCAGCTTACCTTAGAGACTGAGGTGGGACCCTCTTGTCTCCCTCACAGGGGCACCAGGAAGGGTAAGAACTGGTGGCAACGGAAGGTGGGAAGGGGGTGGCACTTGGCTTCCCCACTGGATCGGTGCGGGGCAGGACACTCCAAATGTCAGTGGTCTCCAGTCCCTGAACTGTCTTTATTAGCTGCCTGTTGTCTACAGCAGTGAGGAATGGCTCCCAGCTGGCCAGCTGATCTAATTTCAGGAACCGTCTCTTCCAAGAGATGGTTCACACTCAGCTTGGTCTGCTTCAACTCCCAGAGGCCTCTGGGCTGATTTCCTGCTGCAGGGTTCTACTGGCTGGGTCTGGCAGGCAGGGCGACTCAATCGTTTGGCTTTGCCCGGCAGGAGATTGGGGGCATCTTTGGGAATGGAGAAGGAGGGAGGGTCACCGGGGATAGGAGAAGACAGAGAACAGCAAATAGGGGCTTGGTGTGAGAGGGGTGGGCTATTTGCTAAATAAAATTTAAATCCTTAGCATGGTTTCTGCCAAGAAGAGAGAAGTGCTGATAAAAACCATATGTCTCTAAGTAAGTGGAATGAGGAACCCTGCTTTGTGTGCGCGTGTGCGAAAGATGCGGCTGTCGGTCTCCCATGCAATGGAAAAATCTCTATTTTAAAGAATACGATGTTAAGAGGCACTCTGAGACAAACCACATTTCGCAATTAAGTAGTTTACAAGGTCAGCGAAGGAAGGACAAAATAAACTGGCTGAAAACAGTCTTGCTCAATACCAAAATTTGTGTAAAAGTTCAATGTTGCAGTCAGAAACTATATTACAGGCTTATTATGTAGTTTTATAAAAATAGCCCCAAAGATAAGACTCTTTCAGGATGGGGAAGAAATTAAAAATGCTTTAAGTACTGGTGCAGATATTGTATTTCCTGACGCTTGAAAAGAAGAGTAATTTTTGTAAAATGTAAACGATGTCGTTTTTCTTTTTTTGCTTTTTCTAAACGGACCCTGCAGCGCACTAAAGCCAAACAGAGACGCAAATGTAACTACTGTTCATTCTGCAGAACAGGAATCGTATTTCTTCCTCCAACATTCAAATTCCAACATAACGTGGTTCCAACTGGCCTGCCCTGAATTTCCTCCCTAGAATGCTGGCCTTACCAGCCCCGCCCTGTTCTCCATCCTTCTCACAAGCCGAAACCCATGGGGCCCCGCGGGTGCCCTTCCTCCCGGCTGATGGGAGACGTTAGCCCTTCTTCAAGGATGTTAATTTCCAACCTCTGCCCCTTCCACTTTAATTCCCATTTGACGCTTTCGCATAGAGATTCCAGTTCCCTGGTGAAATTGTCGATCTTGTCACTTACTTCCTTGACCGTATGAACCCCAGTTGTCTGAAAGTCTGGGTCAGATGACGCCAATACCTGGATCACTTGTGGATCTGCTTCTGGGATGGAGATGCTTTGTTGGCTCTGACTGATGTTATTTTTCATCAGAGGATTTATTTTGGCTCTCTGAAAGGCAGTTCAGGCATCGGAAGGCCATCCTGGTCCAGTCTGGGTTGAGCTGGTCTGAAGCTGCCTGTTGGACTTTGAGAGGTCTGCCCTGTTCCCAGCTCGCCCTTCCTCCTGGTGCCTCACCCTCTGGGGTTCTCCCTGGGAGGCTGGGTTGTTTTCTGGGGCCCTTCCTCTTCAGTGGGGCTCTGATTCCCCGTTTATTCCCCCTGTCCCATCTGACTGCCAAGAACTCGGCTTGGCTTCCCAGTTTCTCAGCGGTGCTTTGGGTTCAGCCCTTTACTAACCCGGCCCCTGCTGCTTATGAATCTGCAAATGCCTTCGGGGGAAAAGGGCCTGGCATTGACAGCTTCTCTTCTCCCAGATGACTTGGCTTGCCTGAGCATCTGGAACTCCAAATTGGTTTCCCTGCCCCTTGAGATTGCCGAAACCTCCAGCTAAAGTTCTCAGGCTCTTATCTATCACTCTCTGCTTGGTTCTTAGCCTCTTGGCTCCGTGCAAATCACTAATCAGTGGTGCTGGAAGGAGGAGGGTGGCACTGAGTGTCACCTCCGTGAGCTCCCCTTCTCTCTGGGGTGCTGACCTCTCAAGTCCTGGCTACCTGCAAACAGGTGGCTTTTGGATTTTGTCCAGATCATTTCTAGCAGGAGCACTGGCCTTCAATGGGTTACTCTGACATTACAGGAAGTGGATTTTTCTATCTACTTCCTTAGAATGTAAGCTCCCTGAGGGCAGGGTGTTTCCATCACCACTCTGATCCCTGGCTGATCTCAGCCACAGCTTTAAATATCAACTATGCCTGGAAATGTTCGCATGCTGTCTCCAGCCCAGAGCTCTGTTCTGAACTCTCAGCCCTACGTATCTATCACTTGTCTTTGCCACGTGGCTGTTGTAAAGACACTCAACATGTCCCAAATCTTGTTCTTCCCCCTTAATCTGTCCCTGTCCCAGGCTCCCAGCTCAGGAAGAGGCCTCTCCTCTATCTGCCTGCTGCCTTTGTCTGAGACCCAAAGGTCACATTGACAATTGCCGCCGCTTCTCTTCCCACATCAGTGGCCCACGTTGCTGACTCCACGTTAAAATGTCACATGACATCATCCAGTCCTCCCTTCCCCACCACAGCCCTGTCCCAGGACTGTTCCTTTCCCCTGGGACATTCAGTAGTCTCCTCACATTCTTCCCCAAAGCCACGCTGGTCTCCTTCCAGCATGTTCCCCAGCCACCCGACAGCAGAGTGATCTCTTGAAAGCAAAAATCTGATTATGTCATTTCTCTGCATCATATTGTTCAATGACGTCCCATTGCTTTTTTTTTTTTTTTTTTTTACTGATCTCATGAAATTTATTTATTTATTTTTTTTCAATATATGAAGTTTATTGTCAGATTGGTTTCCATACAACACCCAGTGCTCATCCCAAAAGGTGCCCTCCTCAGTACCCTTCACCCACCCTCCCCTCCCTCCCACCCCCATCAACCCTCAGTTTGTTCTCAGTTTCCCATTGCTTTTAAGAGAGCTTTGAAGATAAACCCTCCAGGAGCCACCGCCCTGCGTGGCCCTGCGTTCTACCCCCAGCTCCCTCCCGGGCTCAGCTTAACTGACTGTTGCCCTTGGCATGGCCCGTCCTGAGGGCCTTCTTGGTTTTGCCAGCATCTTGAGTCCCTCTCGGCCCCGCGGGCCTTCATGCATGTTCTTCTCCTGCTAGGAGAAGTTCATCCTTCAGGTTTCAGCTTAACGTCCCCTCCTCATAGGAGCTTCCCTACCCCCAGAGTTGGTTAGGTGCCCATACGAGCTCGCTGTCACTGTATCCTGCACTCTGAGTTCATAGAACTCAGCACATCAGAATAAACAGTGAATCAGGTGATTATCGAAGATGCTTTTCCCCTCCTGGGCTCTAATCTTGAGGCCGGAGGCTGTTTGTCTTGGTCAGCACTCTATCCCCAGCTCTAGCAAGGTGTCTGGAACATCCTAGAAGATTCATAAATAATTTTTGGAGTGAGTAAAAGACCAACAAGGACAGCCAGCCACCTCCCACCCCTAGCTCCCCAGCAGAAAAACCAACACAGGGGGTATAGGGCAGAGAGAGGGCGGCTGGGATATGGGGTTTCTAGCTAGCGAGTGTCAGAGTGTGGCTATAAAAATGAGGAATTCTAAACAGTCTAATGAAGTCTTCTTATTGTCGGACTTAGCGCACTGGCTGGGGAGCCAGCAGATCTGGGTTCCAGTCCCAGGTCTGGCACAAATCATGACAAATAACATTTGTATAACGCTTCACAGGGCATTTCCACAGATAGGATTTCATTGAATCAACTCAGTGACCTCTGGCAAGCAACTCTTAGAGGCTTGTTGGGAGGGAGGACACCAGGGAGGAGTGGGGTTCCAGAACCCTCCTCTCTCCCCTGGGATCACAGGCAGGTTTCCTCCCGGGCCCTGAGCCCACGCATCTGTAAAATGAAGGAGTCCGACGATCTTTAAGGCTTGTCAATGGCGATTTAGAACTCAAAATTCAGAACTACTCCAGTCAGAAAGCAAAGTAGCACAATAGCAGGGTAGCGTATCCCTCGCCCCCGGCTCCTGATAATACCATGGGCGCCCCAGCGAGGGTTCACAAGAAAGCAGGAAGCAGGACAGAAAGCAGGACTTTTGTGTAGGGGGTGTTTTTGAGGCCAGCCCCAAGAAGCAGGAGTGAGAGGCTGGGGAGAGGCAGAAGTAGAGGAAAAAGCCCAGCTAGGTTAGTATGTCCAGATCATGGCTTCTGTCTTGAAGGGCCATGATCTCACCAGGACCTCCTAAGAAGCCACAGAGCCCATCCCAGAGCTGTCACCCAGAATTACAGGCACGGGAGCCTTTCTCCAGCCGTGTGGACGTTTGCCCTCGGGAGTGTCAGCTGAACTTCTGGGCTGTGCTCACCCACAGACTGAGGAGACTTCTTGGTAGAGACATCGCAGGGCAGAAAGTTCAAGAATCCTTGAGGGCAGTTGGAGGCAGGCCAAGCTCACGGAGACCTGTCCCCGCAACAGCGCCCAAAGTCAAGGTGGGACCTGGGGCACCAGAATGTTTGACGCAGGTCGCAACGGGGCAGGGGCACCACCATCTGGGCCCTTGCAACAATGGTCCTGGACTTTCCTCCGCTGTCCCCACCGGTCCTCTGCCCTGGGAGTGCCGATGCCCCCACCCTCTTTTCTGTGTAGTTCTTAGTGTACAGGGCCATCAAAATGGGGGTGGGGGGGTGTCTGTCCACCCGGGCAATTCAGATGGGGCTCCGGCAGAGCCTTGGAGAACAAGCCGTGGTCCTCCTGGGCTATCCTTGAGCACCGGCCGGCTGGCTCTGTGATGGAGAGCCCTGTCTCACTGTGAGGAAGTGGGTCGCTCACGACGCTCCTCCCTTGGGCAGGAGGGGGTACTCCCCCAAAGGTTAACAAAGGGTCTGCCTGCAGGCTTGGGGCTCCCCAGGCCTGGCAGTGGCGGTGCTCCCAGCTGGGAGATGCTTGCTCCTCCTCCCTGATGCTGTGATGCTCCTTCTCTGTCCTTCTGTAATAAACTCTGGACCCAGCTTCCCTCAGCCTTCCCTTTGGGTCCTCAGAAGTCTGATTTGTTAATAAAAAAAAGGAACAGTGGCTGCTTCTAGCTTTTTTCCTCCGCTATAAAAATTCTACTTGGTCCCCAGGCAATGCGAATGGGAGACTAAAGGGAAAAAAAATGTCTTTTATGGGAAGGTGGATAAAAAAACGCAAGGATTTAAAGTTTAAGATATTATCTGCCCACGTTCTTCCTCTGAGGGAATCTGTTCGACCCCCAAATAAATTTCATCCTCCTCCAGGAGAGGAAAGGGCCTTTGTTTCTCTGACCATACACCCCATCCGCACCCCAGATTTCCTGGTGTTGTATAATAAAGAATTTGGGTGGCTTATGTCCCTGACTCCTGGAAGGTAACCTCTACATTTGGGGAATTTCCCAAATGATAGGAGTGTCTTCATTATTCTCTGTGGGCCACTCAGACCATGACTGTGTTCATGCTAATCAGATGACTCAGGACAGAAGGACCAACCGTGCGATTAGAGGGTTGGGGTTTCGAGACAGGTGACGTCAGCCTGACCTCTGGGAAGGGTAGAGGGGCTGAGGATTAAGTTCAGTCACATGACCACTGATTCCATCAATAATGTTTACATCAAGAAACACTCTGGACTGGGGCTCAGGTCAGCTCTTCCTAATTTGTGTTACACGCATTCGTGATCCAGGATGATGGCGCGTCCCACGAATGCAGAAGCTTCACATTTGAGACTCTTTCAGACTCACACTAAGAGGGGTCTCTTCATTGGCTCGTCCTGATTTGTGCCCTTTATAATAAAACCGTGGTCACCGGTACGGTGCTTTCCCAAGTGCTGCGAGTTGTTCTAGTGAATTACCAAATTTGAGGGGATAAAGCTTGTGGCTGGTGTCTGAAGTGGGGGAAGTCTTGTGGCTGATGGGGTCTTTAACCCATGAAGTCTGTGCTAATTCCAGGATCAGAGCTGCCTTGCCCTTAGATATCTCTATCTGCTTCCTACCACTGCCTGGGGGAGGCTCAGTCTCCCCCAGACATAGGCTCTTTTCCACCCTCTCCCCAGAAGGCAGGCCCAGAGGCTTGAGTTGGGCCCGGGTGGAACCAGCCCAGGCAAAGAAGGTGATGTGTGGTGCGGAGAGTAGCCAGCTTGCTTGAGGGCAGTGGGAGGTATGGGGTGTGCCTGGCCCCCTCCTCCTCCCTGCTGCTGTCAGTGTGCAGGCTCCAGCCTAGCTCATCTGGGGACGGTCACTGGGGCCGGCTGGATCGGCCCTTCCTAGGCCAGAGCTCTCCCTTGCTTCCCTGATCCCTCCAGCTACTCATACTCCAGCGCTCTCTTCCTGGCTGAGTCTTTCCCGTGTGTGTGTGTGTGTGTGTGTGTGTGTGTGTGTGCACGCGCACACACACAAAGGAAAGAGAGTTTGTTCTCTAGAACTCCTCAAATTCCCCCAAGCTTCCACTTCCTGAACTTGCCATTAATAATATTTTGGTGTCTTCCAAGTTGAATGATTTATTTCCCATTTAAATCTTCCATTTATTCTCCCTCTCTCTGCCCCTTCCTCTCCCCCCCCCCCCCCCGGCCAAATAAATAAATAAACATTAAAAAACAAAAAAAACCTTACTCTCTGGGGCACCTGGGTGGCTCAGTCAGTTAGGTTAGGCGTCCGACTTCAGGTCATGATGTCACAGTTCGTGGGTTCGGGCCCCGTGTCGGACGCTGTGCTGACAGCTCGGAGCCTGAAACCTGCTTCGGATTCTGTGTGTGTGTCTCTCTCTCTGCCCCTCCCCCCACGCCCACTCTGTCCCTCCTTCTCTGTCTCTAATGTTTAAATAAACATTAACAATTTTTTTAAAAATAAAAATCTTCCATCTATTCAAAGATTTATTCTCTGTTTCTAGCCCCACTCGGAACAATCCTACTCCCCCAGGGCAATGTAAATAGAAAACTAAAGAACTGGTTTAAATATCTCTTTGGATGAGCCAGTCCCCTCTATGCAAATGTTCAAAATTTCAGATTTTGCACCCACTTCTCTACCCCATGTCAGTATCTGGCCACCTGAGGACACTCCCCTGGCCATGGGGAGACATCCTTGGATCCATACTTGTTCTATATACTTTTGCTGGAGTCCCATGAGGCACGATGGTCACACCTGACCTTCTGGGTAATGTGCTGACATGCATTATGGGAGTTGCAGTGTCCCATTTCTTCCTGGGAAGGTGCCTTAGTGGACTCTTCACCCTGGGCAGGCCTTTGCCGGAGCGCTCTGCCTCTCCAATCCTCTCCCTGGGGCATGTGAGAGCTTCCGGGTCCCCACAATGGCCAGGGAAGGCAGGGTCCTGCCTTGGTCTTGCCTCCCTGGCCACTAAGGCACCTTTGTTCTGCACCCCGCTGGATGGGGCGGACTTCTAGAGGTGTCAGGCCCCCTCCTCCACCCTCCACAATCGGTGAGCTCAGGGAAGCATGACTCAAGCGCCTGAGATTCTTGGCACCCCTGCACCCTCGTCCTTGGGTAGTGAGCTCATGATGGTGTGATGTCCTTGCTATCTTCTTCATCGTCTTTGTCCCCAAGACCAGGAGGGCAAACCTTTCATCCTTTTCCTCTATGCCTGCTGGGGATGCCCCTACAGAGTCCAGGATCTACACCGCCTAGGCCTGCCTCTTGCCACAACAAAGGAATTTAGAAAATCCTTTCTCCAGACAAAGGGTGGCTTTCCAGTCTCCTTGGTCGCTGGGAACTCAAACAGAAATGTAGTTGATGTTCAAAGCTGGGCAGTGACTTGCTCTAGCAAGATCTACCCTCGCCTCCCACAGTGGGTGGGACCCCCTGGGCTCCAAGACTCACAGGCTGAGGAAATAGATCTGAAACTATTTCAAAATATAATCCCATTTACATGCTCCTCTAATGATATATATGGTGGCTTACTGTGTGCCAGTTGCTAAGTTAGGACATAAACACTCCTTGAAATTATTTTTAATAACTGCTCTATTAAGCTATAATTGCCATACCACACGGTTTAGTGTTAAAGTGAACAACTCAATATTTTTCACTGTATTCAGAGAGTTGTAGAAACATCACCCCTATCCAATTTTAGAATATTTTCATCACCCCAAAAGAAACCCCATACTCATTAGCAGTAAACCACCCCCGTCCCCCGTATTCCCTCCCCCCCAGATCCTGGAAATTACTAATCTACTTTCTGTATCTATGGATTTGTCTGTTTGTAGACATTTCATGTAAATGAGCTTTCCTCATTTAATATAATGTTTTTAAGCTTTATCCATGGTGCACTGTGTATCATTACTTCATTTATTTTTATTGCCAGTTAATGCTCCGTTGTATGGATATGTCGTATTTTATTTATGCATTCATCAGTTGGTGAGCATTTGGGCTGTCTCCACTTTTTGGCTATCATGAAGAATGCTATAAACGTTCATGTACAAGTTTTTATGTGGACAAATGTTTTTATTTCTCTCGGGTACATAGCCAGAAGTGGAACCGCTGGGTCATATGGTAACCTGCTTAACATTTTGAGGACGTGTCGAACTCTTTTCCGAAGTGGCTGCACCATTTAACATTCCCACCAGCAGCATGGGAAGGTTCCAATTTGTCCACATCCTCCGCAACACCTACTGTCTGTTGGTTTTGGCCATCCTAGCGGGCGAGCTATGGTGTCTTGCTGTGGTTTTTAGTCTGCATCTCCCTGATGGCTAATGACGTTAGCATCTTCTCATGCACTCATTGGCCATTCATGTATCTTCTTTGGGGAAACATCTATTCAAATCCTTTGTCCATTTTTTACTTGGCTATATGTCTTTTTATTGTTGAGTTGTAAGAGTTCTTTGTATATTCTGGATACAGATTCCTCTTTGGCCCCTTTTGGATTTTAAGAGACCTCTAAATCAAGGTCAGGCCAGGGGTTGCCGCTTTGATAGTCTGTGGAGTTCACCGCAAGGTAACAGAAACCTTGCAAAGAATGCATTCCACCCCACGCAGAGGGTTCACGCAGGGGCAGACCTTGGAGAAGAAGGAGTTGGAACTGCCGGGGCAGGCCTGGGCCTGCTCTCTGTTCAGTTACACCCTTTTCAAAACCCCTGTTGGAGAAGAGTCTGAGAGATTTAACAGGCTGGAGGTGGGTGGGGAAGTTGGTTGGTTAGTGTATTGAAGGTGGAATCCATTTGGGGCATTTTTTTTCCTTTCTTTTCTTTTCTTTTCTTTCTTTCTTTTTTTTTTTTTTTTAGCATAGGCTTTTATTTCTTGGGCAAATGAGATGGTACATAGAAAAGCATTTTGGAATGACAAAGGGATATGCAAATGTAAGGTGATATTATTGCTTCTAGTGTTCTGTGTAGGAACCATGAAAACGCTCTCTAGAAAGAAATCACAGAGCCTGCCTGGGGGGTGGGGGGTGAGCAGGGTTTTAGGGGCAACGTGGGGGATGAAAAGGAAAGGAAAGAGGAGGGTGGGAGAGTTTCCAGACATTAGTTACTTCTGTGTGTGCGTGCATGTGTGCGTTTGTGTGCGTGAGAGAGACGGACAAGAAGACCTTTGTGATTTCTGCCATGTTCTTTTACCACCTGCGTGATTATCTATTTGGTATTTCTCTTTGAATGGGCTCCTCTTTCTTTTAATTAAATATGTCTACAAAGGAAACTTTATATCACAGTTACACATGGCAAACCTGCTTCATTTTCAAACTGGAATGTGCCATATAAACAAACAGAACAAAAACCAAAGTGTTATGTACTGCTATCTGGATGCCCTTGTCTCCTAGGCCTGGAAAAACTGCTCCCTGCTGGCTCACCTCTCCTTGTCACTCAGGCCTCTGCTCAAAGGGTGCCTCCCCGGGGGGCGGAGGGCCTCTCTAAGCCTACCCCTCCCCATCCTTGCTTTTCCTTCTTTGACGGTGCTCATCACTATCTAAGGGACATCGTTTTTCCCATGTGTGTCTGGCTCTGAGCAGGCAGGGGCTGTCTTATTCCCTATTTCCACTCCCTAGCTCAATAGATAGTTGCCGAATGACTAGCTCATCTAAGCTGCAAAGTTATTCTCTAGTTTGTTTTTCTCCTCTTAGCGTGTGTCAACCGGGCATTCAAGGACACCCCGGACAGTGCCACACTGCTACCTGCACCTTGCTGTGACGGGGGGGGGGGGGGGACTGCGCAAGGCTTGAGAACGAAGCGGCCTTTCTGAGTGTGATCCCACAGCGCCTCCCCCCACCCCCAGCCTCCCAGGCCGCGCTGTGGGAACCCCCCAGGCCACAGCCGCAAAGCAGGCTTCGGATCCTCACTTGCCCATTGGCCAGCTGAGTGACTCCATGGCATCACTGAGCCGCCCCTGTGTCCGCCTTCCCCAGAGTAAAAGGACCCATTCCGTCCCCTGCCAGCCTCACAGACCCACCAGGCGGAGAAGCTGTTCAAAGGGAGCAGCAGCTCAAAGGACTTTCCAGAAGATGGGATGTAAGTACTGACACCGCCTGCTAAGATATCCTACCCCTTTTCCCCAGGCCCAACTTTTAAAAGTAATGCTATAATTCACCTCTTTACTGAGCACTCAGTAAATTTACAATTTCGTTGTATTCTTTCAATAATCCTCCGAAGTGGGGATTTATTGTTCCCATTATACAGATGAGTTTAGAATATAGTTTGGTGATTTGCCCGAGGTGACGCAGCCGGCTTAGGTTCTCGACCATGACGTAACAACCACAGAAATGTTACCACCTCCACGAAGACTTCCTGCCCCGCGTGGTTTCCACTTCTAAATACCCATAATTCTGCACTATTACCTCTCTGGTGGAATCCACTCAATCTCCCTTGGGGGGTGTGTGTGTGTGTGTGCGCGCCAAGTATCTGTTTCTTGAGGGCTGAAATCATTCACTCATCTCTCCCAGGGTCAAGCCGCGTACTTGGCACACTGTGGCTACTCCACCTGTGTCCCCAAGTAAATCAAGGACCGGAGGCTCCTGGATTTCTTCCACCAGGCTCCGTCTCAGAGGAGGACAGATGAAGAAAAATGAGCAGCTGTATTTCCAGAGATATAAATTAGCTCCATCAGAAAGCCCCTGGGATGTTTACCTAGGAGAGCGTGTGGAAAGACATGGGCTTGAACCAGGAGACCGACACTGGCACAGTGAGGGCGGACGTGAAGACCCTCCCAGAGGCAGGGCAGGGAACAGGGCTTTGGGAGGACCCTCCTGGCCTTAGCATTGATGGCCTGTGCTGGACTTCTCCACCTTTCCAGATTCACTCTCTACCTGTTCCTCATCCTCACAGGAGAGTAGAGGAAGAAGAGAGAGTGATGTCGGGCTCTTTATTCTGTGTGCATGGGTCAGGGCGGATAACAGCTCTGTGGTTACTAGCCCAGGAATCTGCGCTACCCTGGGTGGTTTCCCTACACCCGGACCTTGCCTTTGTGGTGAGTCCCTTTGTCAGACCCGCTTCAAGTTCTCCTTTTTTTAAACATCGTTTGTTGTCAAGCTAGCTGACAACAGCGTGCACAGTGTGCTCTTGGCTTTGGGGATAGATTCCCATGATTCATCGCTTTACATACGACACCCAGTGCTCATCCCAACAAGTGCCCTCCTCAATGCGCATCACCCGATTTCCCTTCTCCCCACCCCCATCCACCCTCAGTTTCTTCTCTGTATTTAAGAGTCTCTTATGGTTTGCCTCCCTCTCTGTTTGAAACTATTTTTTCCCCTTCCCCTCCCCCATGGTCTTCTGTTAAGTTTCTCAAGTTCCATAGATGAGTGAAAACATATGGTATCTGTCTTTCTCTGACTGATTTATTTCACTTAGCATAATACCCTCCAGTTCCATCCACGTTGCTGCAAATGGCAGGATTTCATTCTTTCTCATTGCCAAGTAGTATTCCATTGTGTATATAAACCACATCTTTATCCATTCATCGGTTGATGGACATTTGGACTCTTTCCATAATTTGGCTACTGTTGAAAGTGCTGTTATAAACATTGGAGTACATGTGCCCCTGCGAATCAGCACTCCTGTACCCTTTGGGCAAATTCCTAGGAGGGTTATTGCTGGGTCATGGGGTAATCCTATTTAAAAAAAATTTTTTTTAATTTAACGTCTATTCATTTTTGAGAGATAGAGACAGAGCATGAGCGGGGAAGGGGCAGAGAGAGGGAGACACAGAGTCTGAAGCAGGAGAATCTGTGCTGACAACACAGCCCGATGCGGGGCTTGAACTCACGAACTGTGAGATCATGACCCGAGCTGAAGCCGGACGCTCAACCGCCTGAGCCACCCAGGCACCCCTGGGTAGTTCTATTTTTAATTTCCTCTTCAAGTTATTCTGATTTGAGCGCGCCTTCTATTCCTGAAGGGACCCTGGCTGATGGCGGGGAATGCCCTTTTCTGTACTCTTTCAGTCATTTCTTGAGGTCGGGGTCTATGCTTATTCATCACTATGTCCCCACACTTGGCACCGTACTTGGGATGTGGTTCTAATAGCTAACTAAGATTATCGCGCACCTATAATGTGCCAACATTGTTACCTGCATTAACTCAAATAATCCTCACAAGAATCCCACAATTATCACCTTCATTTTACTGTTGAGGAAAGTAAGATCCAGAGGGGCTGAGTACCTAGCCCACGGTCACATGTCTTGTCAGCATGTAGCAGAGCTGGGGTTTGAACCCAGCCGGTGTGACTCCTGAGCCAACAGGATGACTCTCAACCCCGCCAGTGGGTTGCCTTCTGGTTGTCATTTGGGTGTCAGGCGGGTGATGCCTATTAGTCTTGGGAACCCAGAGAATCTGTTTCTTTGCCCACTCAGAGGCTCAATCGAGTAGAATGGGCAGAAGGTGGAATGTAGGTCACCATGGCAACCGGACCACCTGGTCACATTACCTGCTGGGCCCTTGGGGCTGTGGTCCTACTGCAGCACAGAGAAGGGGGGGTTGGCATGGGGCAATGTTTGAGGCACCAGATGCACTGGGAGGACCTGGAAGAATACCAGGTGGGTAGATCAGCCAGGAGATTCTGGGAAGAGCGGGGAGCTTCCCGAAGCAGGTGGAGAGTTTCCCAGGCAAGGATGTGGTGGCCATTGAACCTGCATCCATGTGAGCCCTGGCCCGTACTCTGAGGCTCCCTCCCCCATTTGTCTCCTGCTTCAGAGCCCAGGGTTTTAGTTGTGGCTTCAATCCTCTCTCCACGCTGTCAGAGCCTGGGGAGGAGAGAAGGGCGCCATTTTCTCCTCTGCCACCACTGGGGGTGTCCCCTGCAGAGGGCTGGGGTGCCTCCATTTCACCAGCTACGGGATGAGAAAATGGGCTTCTCCTTCCCAGTCCCTGAAGCTCCCCATTCCGCAGGGGGCCGGGGTAGGGCCGGACGGAGTGGGCAGGTCATCTCTCTGTGGTCTGTTGTAGGCCCTGACCTTCCTGACCAGGAATGAAATCCTGTGGTGAGTAGAGGGGCCCCTTGCCTCCCCTTGAGCTGAGGTCTCATCCTGGTACAGCCCCGTGCTGGTCCCTGAGTGTGGTTCCTGCCCGGTGCTGTGGAGCCCCGGAGATGAGGCTGGAACAGGGAGGGCAGAGACAGAACCCAGTCAGGAGAGCTGACACCGTGATTCCCAGGGCCCAGCTTGAGTTGAGCGAAACCTCAGGCGTTAAGCCACTATGGGACCCAATGCGGGATTTCTTCACATAATCACGGAAGTGGACAGGGCCTCCTCGGGGTGATGGGGGGAAGGAAGAAAGGACTTAGGAAACAGGTCGGGAGCCTGGCTGGATAAACTTGGATGCATTACTGAATCGCTCTAAGCCCAGGGTCCCTCTCCAAGCCTCTCTTCAGGGCCTGGAATGTGCCAGACACTGTGAGGACCCTGGGAGCATAATGGAGAACAGCCCACAGTCCCTGTTGTCATGCGGGTTGCTGTCCAGCAGGGAAGGCTCCGGGCCAAAGACAAGCGTCATGCAGCATGGAGAGGCTGCAGGCGCCCTCCTCATCGGATTGCAGAGAGAGTGACTGGTTTGGTGTGTGAGTGCTCCGTCCAGGCCCAGAAGGTTGACTGGAAGTCCCATGTGACTCCTTCTCTTGCTCTGCCAACCGCTCAGCACCCCTTCCCCAGCCCAGCAGAAGAGAGGTGCTTACCATCTGGACAGAGCCGAGCACACAGGCTCCAGCCTCAGGGCCGCCAGGCCCAGTGATAAGCAGGGACGAGCTCCGGGTCAGCGTTTTTGAGCCCCACTTGTTAGGTATGAATTGGAAGCTGAGGGACACTAGCTATTTGAAGAGAACAATTTAAAGCCTACGTTAAATCATGTCATCATAACATTTCAGAACACCAGAGATAATAAGAGCCTAAAAACCTCTGTAGAGAAAAAAACAGAGACAAAAGACATACAGAGGACCAGGAATCAGAATGGTTTGGGACTTGGAAAGGTTGGAAGACAGCAGCTAAAGACCTTCGGAATTATTATTATTTTTTTAAGCCGTTTTATTTATTTATTGAGAGAGAGAGAGACAGAGAGGAGAGAGAGAGAGAGAGAGTGAGCGAGCCAGCGGGGGAGGGGCAGAGAGAGGGGAAGGGAGAGAATCCCAAGCAGGCTCCACGCTGTCAGTGCAAAGCCCGATGTGGGGCTCGAACTCACAAACTGTGAGATCGTGACCTGAGCCCAAGTCAAGAGTCAGATACTTAACCAACTGAGCCCCCCAGGCGCCCCAAGACCTTCAAAATTATAAGGAAAAAATCCCAATATAGAATTAAGTCATAGCTAACCTATTAATCAAAAGTGAAGGTGAAGTGACTATTTTTTGACATGCAAATTATTTTTAAAAAGTACCTCTTATGCATGCTGTCTGAGGAAGCTTTTGGAGGACATGCTCCATTAAAACTAGTAAGGAAACTGTGTTCCTCTGGTAAACTAGACTGGTATATACAGGGTACTTCCGTTTTTGTAAAACATAAGGTTCTACATGCACACACACACACACAAAGGGAAGATCTCTGGAAGGACACACACAGCGTGCACGTGGTGATCGTAGGTTAGCTTGTCGTCGGAAGGGACCTGGAGGACTGACTGTATCAGTGTTAGTGTTGGTGCCTTGTCTGGAAAGCGAAGGGGCAGCTTTGACACGGACACCCAGTGGCACTTGCAGTGGCTTAGGAAGCTGATGGCACCGGAGAAAGTGGCCAAGTTCGGCTAGACTAAGCCCCAGTCGCTTTTAGACAGTTTTTCTATGTGGCCTCTGAAGACGTGTTGTGATTTTCCTACTAATGTGACAAAGAAATGCGGCCTGGATGGCAATGCAGTTGGATAGATCAGTGCATTTGAAAAAAAGTATCCAGGACACCACCAGACAGGAGTAACCTCCAGAGGGTGGCTCTGCCTCATCTAGTATGTTCCCACGCTCTTACCTGTGACTTGCATAGGCCATAGAGGCCTGGTCACCAGATCTGCAGGGGATGCACACTGGGAGGGCAGACCACACGTGACAGGTTCTGGTCCTCGAGCCCGCCCCTTCCCTGTGCCAGGCTGCCTGGGCTTGGCCCTCCAGGAAGGGGTCTGTCCACCCTAAGTTTCTAGCCTGTGGGGATTTTCTATCTCATCTCGTTGGTCTTTTAATTTTTTTTTTTTTCAACGTTTATTTATTTTTGGGACAGAGAGAGACAGAGCATGAATGGGGGAGGGGCAGAGAGAGAGGGAGACACAGAATCGGAAACAGGCTCCAGGCTCCGAGCCATCAGCCCAGAGCCCGACGCGGGGCTCGAACTCACGGACCGTGAGATCGTGAGATCGTGACCTGGCTGAAGTCGGACGCCCAACCGACTGCGCCACCCAGGCGCCCCTCGTTGGTCTTTTAAAGAGAAAGTCCCTTTCAGCCTCAGTTCCAGGTCAGCCCTCCCTGACTTCTGATTGAATTGCTCCCGGAGAAGCCTTCCAGATGTCTCTTTGGGCTCGGTGCACCAGCCCTCGCAGGCTCTTATCTGCAGCTGTGGCTGCGGACTCTGCCTCTGGGGTCTGAGCCGGAGAGGGCACGCGTGGTTTCCTTTTGACCTCCACGGTTGGAGCCCAGGTCGGCCCGCCTCCGTCTGAGCAGTTTGGATTACTCTGTAACCCTCAGTGACCTCTCCTGTCATGATCTCGGGCTGCATGTAGGTCCGCTTTGGGAGCCTGAAGCTTTGCCCCCAGCCCCTGCCATGAGGCTGCTCTTTCCTCTTAGCGCCCCTGAGTGCCCAACACTTTCTAGCCTCCAGGCCCCATCCTGGCCATTAGCGCTGGTCCTCCTGGGGCACCAGAAGGTCAGCAGGCAGAGTGGTTACAAGCTTGCTTCCTTGAAGCCAGAGGCCTGTGTTCGTTCGAGACTCAGCTCTGCCACCTTCTAGCTCTGTGACATTTCTTACCTTTGCTGAGCCTTTGCTCAACCTGTTCCCACACTTATAAAAAGCATGATACCAAGTCCTGGAACCTAACCCCGCATGGTTGTTATTAGGACAATTAAGTGATCGAATGCATGTCAGGGGGTTAGAGCAGACCCCGGCACGTGGGTCAGTGTTGACCATGTGGTATAGCTGTTATTTTCATGCTATTATTATCTCTCTCTCTCTCTTTTTTTTTTTCTTTTGCAATGAAGAAACTGGCTCAGAGAAATGAAGTGATTTGCCCAAGCCACACAGCTTGAAAGGAGCAGACCATAAAAGCCACCTTTTCAGGCTAAAGATAGGGCTATTTATAAAATACCTTCAGGCTGTGCTGTTGGGCAAAGAACTATTGACCCCATGGCCCGGGGAGCTGAGCCCAGAGGAAAAGAGTAGATGCGGAGACTGGCAACGGAGCCGTGTTCTCAGTCCTGCCTGGACAAGCGGAACACGAGAGCTCGCGGGACTTAGAGGTCCTGCCCCCTCCCTGGCCTTGAATGAGAGCCTCTAGGGGTGGGCCCGGGTCCTTTCACAGAGTCTCCACAGGTTTCTAACGTGGGACCCAGTTGAACACCACTACGGAGGGCCTCAGAGGCAAGGGTGCAGAGAAAGGTACGGAAGCAGCCGTAGGATGCCCGAACTGGAGGGCGCTGGGGGCGGGAGGGATCGTTGAGTCTCTCATTTTACAGAGGGGAAACTGAGGCACAAGAAGGGATTGTGGCAGGTCCAAGGTCCCGAAGAGTGTGAGCTGCAGGGCTGGTCTCCCCTGTCTTGGGGCCTCTGAGCCCGCCGACGGCCCCTCCCCTCGTCTGGGAGGGAGCCACAGCATGGGCTCCTTGATTTCTGGCAGGCTGAATGTGTGAGTTTTTCAAATGGCTTTGACTCTTGAGTCCATTAGTGATTAATTCAGAGTTCCATTTAGAGCCGGCTGATCCATATTTGGAGGAGGAGAACGTTTTGTGGCAGCTGAGATGCAGCCACGATTCATCTGCGGGCAGCCCACCCACTCGGAGGCCTGGGATGGCATGAAATCTGGGCAAGGCCCTCCCCACAGCAGCCCTCCCCGCCAGAAAGCTCTGGGGGGAGGGCGGGGCCGAGGAACTCACACCTGGGTAGGGGTGGATCCTTGGGGGTGGGGGCTGCACAGCCTGGAGAACCCGCTGTGGGGTTCGGGCCACTCCCGTGGGGAGCCAGGGAGCAGTCCATCCTGGGCGCCCGCCATAATGGCACAGGACCTCAGAGAATTCTTTTTTTTTTTTTTTTTTAATGTTTATTTATTTATTTTTGAGAGAGAGAGAGAGAGAGAGAGAGAGAGAGAAAGAGAGAGGGAAATAGAATCTGAAGCAGGCTTCAGGCTCCAGGCCCCAGGCTCTGAGCTGTCAGTGCAGAGCCTGAGGCGGGTCTGGAACTCGCTAACTGTGAGATCATGACCTGAGCTGAAGTCGGAGGCTTCACTCACTGAGCCACCCAGGCGCCCTGGGACCTCAAGAGAATTCTAAAAAATTAGTACAACTTACTGAAAGCCAGTCTGCTTGTTCTCACCTCAGGCCGGAGTTCTAACAGTGACAGTGACAGCTCCTGCCGCCCCCTCCCCGCTGTCCCTTCCCCTCGTGGGCCACTGGGTCCTCCGGGGATGATGGCCTTCCTTTTCTCCTCGATGCCTTTTAGTGTCCCCCGTGCTTTCCTGGAGAATGTTTCCCCTCACCTTTTCCGTACCCCGCTTTTCGGCTCCCTCCCGAACTTTCAGAGAAGTGTCTGGTGACAAGTTCAGGGCCCCTTACGAGGCTGATGGAGCCTGTTCTTCACGAATAGCCATGCACCGGTCTGGCTCCTGTGTTCAGGCCCTTGACATGAGTCAGCACAAGGCCAGTGATGGGGATTAGCTCCCCATCCGGCAGAGTCAGGATTGAAGCCTAGGTCTGTCTCTCTGCTCAGAGAGGTCAAACAACTTGCTTCAGATCACACAGCTAGTGGAAGAGGGATCAGGGTCCAAATGGGTCCCCCTGACTGATCTGGCAGCCTTCCAGCAGGAAGCGGGGAAACGGATCATACGCCCAGTTGGGGTCTTTGAAGGGATTTGGTAGTGAAGGGACTGCTCTCAGAGGCTGAAGGAAACAGCCAGGGACTAGCGATTACCGCCCCCGAGGCCCACGGCCCAGGCAAGCACCGGAGCTGAGTGAACGTTGGAGGGATCACACATACACAGATGCTACCAGAGCCGGCCAAGGCTGGAAGGGGGAGGGGGACACACCCCACCAGGCTCTCTCACTACCTCCAGTCTCCCTGTGGTGCCTCCCTTGGGCCAAAGCCATCCGGAAGCATCTGGAAGCCAGAGGGCAAGGGCGGTGGGAGGCACCATAGAGATCAGAGCCCCGCCTGGGCAGTCAGTGGGAAAACTGTAAGAGCACAGACACAGCTGATGTCCTTTCTACTCTCCCACGGCCGGGATCTAAAGGACATTTTCCCAGTCGGTGAGCTGTGAAAACATGAGAGGCCGGATGGGGAGCAGATCCTGGCTGTCAGTTCTCCTGGTGTTGGGCCTCCATTTACCATAATCAGGGCCCTGGGAAGGCCTCTTCTCTACCTGCAAATCCTCACTTGTAGAATCACCCTCTGGAGGCTTCACTTAGTCACATGTCCCTAAATCCCACCCATCAGAGGTTCATTTGGGTCACCAAACCACACACCCCGCAGGTGACAGTGAGGGGCTGTTAGTCACTTTCCCGGGTAGGGATTAACTTGGCCAGATGCTCGCCTCCCAGCGCTCGGCCGAGATGAGAAGCTGGATGGTGGGCAGAAGAGAAGGAAAGGACCAAAGGAGAGAGGGTAATTTTGGAGCAGGAAGGATCCTAGGGGAAGAAGAAAGGGCAGGCCCAGGGACCCAGGTCAGGTTAGAGGGCACCCACCATCATGGTCTGGGGCCAAGCTCTGGGAGGCAGGGCACAGCGTGTCTGAGTTGCAGGACAGGAGCACAGACAGGGGTGTGGAGAAGCTCGGGATCTCCTGAGAGCCTATGCAACGCCAGGCTGACCTTTATACAGCTCCTCCTGTTTACTCCTCACATATTTGTGAGGGGAGATTGGCCCTACCGTGACAATGAGGAGACTGGGGCTCAGGTGGTGTCAGAACCCTGTTCAATGTCTCAGAGCTACCAGAATGCAGAGTCAGGACTTGAACTCAGGTCTGTCTGGCTCTAGAGACGGTTTTTCACCAGCGTGTGTTAACCCCCCACCCCTCACACACTCACACACACTCACACACACACACACACACACACACACACAGTCACCCGAAGGCCCTGCACTCTCCATCATGTCAACACCCACCCCCGCCTCCTGGCCTCCCAAGAGAAATATCATTATTGCCCATTTTCCCGATGGTGAAACTAAGGCTCAAGAGTAAGGCGAGGTCACGGCACCGGAGTGGCAGGGCGGGAACTGGAGTGTGGGCCTCCTGTGTCCCAGGCCACCACGTCTCCTCTCCACTTTCTGGGTCACCCGTCCTAACAGACCCAAGACCTGTGACCAGGATGGGGTAGGAGGGCAGGAGGATGAGGGCTTGTGCTCTCTTGGCCTGGGGCTCCTGCCCTCCCCCCCACTCGAAGGTCACACAGCCCCTTCGCCTTCTGCCTGCCCCTCACAAGCAAAGCCTCCAGCACAGTATGGACCTGCGACAGAGACACTGACTCAGCCACACCCACCTTCTCAGGGCCAAGGGCCGGGCTGGGCAGATGGCTTGGGGTTGCGCGCTGGCTTCCCCAAGGCCCTGCAGGCTTCTCCATCTGCAAGTGAGGGACTGGACGGTGTGACCACAGATGTCCCCTCCAGCTCTGACATTCTATAACGAACACCTGTGGCGTATGTTCCATGCTATAGAGCACACTCACACACCTTTCCTCATGCCCGGCTCATCTTTGCACCCCCTACTGTGTGCTGGGCACCCTGGACTCCTCAAGGATGTTTCTAGAAGGGTGGAATGAAAGGTCTAACTGCCTTTGCTATGTCACTCAATTGTAAGTCCCCTTCTTCCAGAGATCCCGGGGGGACAGAGGCACACGGTCTGCAGTCCATGAGCTGAGCCTGCAGTTCATCATGCCTCTCTTCTTAGCATCCATGACACCTTCCTGAAGCTCTGTCCCCCTGGGAGGCACTACAAGGAGGCGACACTGACCACAGACCAGATCAGCTCCCTGCCGGCCCTGAGGGTGAGTGCTGGATGGGGGCAGGGGGAGGTGCCACTGGGGGCCATGGAGGGGTGGAGGACACTGGGGGAGGGGAGGGCACTCTGACCGTGGGCTGTCTGGTGGTAGCATCTTCAGAGGGGCTCTTGGACCTCCAGGCACGGGCCCAGCAGGGCATGCTTCCCCAGCACTTTTCTTTAAAAAAATTTTTTTAAATGTTTATTTATTTCGAGAGCGAGAGGGAGAGACAGAGCACAAGCAGGGGAGGGGCAGAGAGAGAGAGGGAGGCACAGAATCCAAAGCAGGCTCCAGGCTCTGAGCTGTCAGCACAGAGCCCAACGCGGGGCTCGAACTCACAAACGGTGAGATCGTGACCAGAGCCGAAGTCAGACACTTAACCGACTGAGCCACCCAAGGCGCGCCCCTCCCCCCCCCCCCAGGAGTTTTCATATGAATCTGGCCTCACTTTATCCTTGTATCAGTCCCATAGGCAGGACAGGCATGGCAACAGTCACCATTTCTCGGTGAGGGGCAGAGGTGCACTGGGGCAATGCCACTTGTTCCAGGTCCTATCGGTGAAGGTGGCAGGCCTAGCCGAGGTCCCCCTGGCTCTGCTGACTGATCTTCCAGAGCCTGCTTGTGATTCCCTTTTGAGCCTCAGCTTAAACACCGCACCGCACCCCCCTCCGGCTTCCTGCCGGCCATTTACCTGACGCCCCCTCCCCCACCAGAGGACCCTGCACCAGCCAGCTCTCTCTCCTCTCTTTTATGCCCCAAATGAGATAAGCAGGAAGGTCGGGGATCCCCTGCAGAATCATTCGGGCCTAGGGGAAACCAGGGTGCCACCCCAGGTCATTCTCCCAGCCCCCTCCTCAGCCCTTCTCTTCTGCTCAGGCTGCCTCACTGGACTAGGGCTTTTCTAGAACGACTGAGAACCTTCTCAGGTTCTTCCCTGAGAAGCCAGGAGCAAGACTTGGAGCCCGGGGACTGTCATCCCAGCCTGCCTCCGTCTATCTCCAGGTGTGACTACAGGAAAGAAGGACACGTGCATTTCTGTTCTTGGTCCCTTTATCTTCTCCCCCTGAATTTAGCTGATCCTCCCTGAGTGAGAGCCTGATAGATAAGAGAGGTGGGCCAGATGTTCATATCTTCTCCTAGATTTCCCAGTTTCCTGGGCCAAATCTCATAACTCATACACCCAGTACACACACACACACACACACACACACACACACACACACACACATCTTGTGCTTGTTATAGCAGAGTCCTTGTACAAACCACTCCCTGTGCCTCAGTCTCCCCACCTGTGAAATGGGTGGAGTGGTGGGGGTGGCTGGGGGTTGTTTGCACATGCTCCCGAAGGCTTGCTGCATCCCCCCAGGCCGCCCACCACCACCAATCTTTTAAGGACCATCCTTGAGTTTTTTGTTCCTGCTGTGACAAGGCTCTGCCCTTCCCCCCGCAAAGCACCCGGAAGAGGCCAGAGAGTCACAATAAAAGGGCTCCCCAATCACTTCTAAGATTTTTAATTAAAATTTGTGCAGTGCGTAGCGAGGCAGTGTCGGGTTAACAAATCATGGCGGTGTCAGTCTTCCCGATTTTTCATTCGGATCTCGGCAGAATAATGGTTTGAATTTGTCATTGTGCGACGAGAGCCCGTCTTCTCTTCTGTCTGGAACAAGATGGGCTCTGAGAGCCGTGGGCGCCTCTTAGAAGAGGGCTGGGGACTCGGGTAGGGTCCTAAGGAGGAGATTGCACAGGTGGAGGGGACACACATTCAACTAGGGCTCTGCAGCATCTCCGAAGCAAGGGAGCTTGTTTTGGGCAGAGACCAAGAAAGAGCACAGAGCTGGGGCTTGACATGGAGGCAGGAACAGAAAACAAAGGAGTGAGAAGGGGGGTGAGGGGGGGAGTAGGATGGGGGAGCTGGAGCTGGGGTCTTGGAGAGGAAAGGAGCACAATCCTCAAAAAGGTGAAATAATTGGAGGATGTGTCTGGCCCAGGCAGACGGGGGCCTGTCCTTCTGGTACCCCCTGCTCGCACACACACCCCCACCCCCTCACCCCCGACACACACACACTTCCAAGTCCCCACTGCCCCCCACGCACCCATGCATGCACACGTGTGTGCTCAGACAGCCAGACACGCGCTGGCTGGGGCGTGTCTCAGAAGGAGGCTATCCACTCGGGCCCTGGGACCGAATGGGAAACTTGTGCCCTCCGCTCCCCAGATGGGGGACAGTGTCACTCAGGCAGTCTCAGAATATCAGAAGGTGAAGCCTTAAAATCAGGCACCACCAGGGAATCACTGCCAAATGCTCTCTGCCCCGGTTTTACCCCTCAGAAAACTGAAGCCCCAAGAGGGAAACACCTTGCTCAGGCTACGTGACCGCAGAGCCTGGCTGGCTGTGACCCCACTTCCAACCGGGGCCCCCCCCTCTGATCAGGGCTTGGCTCAGTGCTGACTGAGCACTGGGTCTGCAAGGCGCCCTGGGGGCACAGGGGGAGCGCCTGGCAAAGACCAGCCATGGAGGGCCGGCTTGGAGAGTGAGGGGTGACATGTGAGCTGGCACTCCACATGGCCCCAGAGCACCCTAGGCGGGCCTGGGGGCTCTGTCCTGAGCCCCAGGGGAACGCGCGCCGCACTGGCATCAGAGGGCCGGGTCAGGGCCCGGCTCCATCACTCCACCTGTGCTGTCTCCCTCTAAGCATGAATCCCTGTCTGCAAAACAATGTGTCTGCCCTCTGCTGTGTAACAAGTGCAGGGATGAGCCACAGTCCTCCACATCCTCCGTTTTTTTCCCCTTGTCCGCTGCTCTCTTCCATCTCCGGGGCAGGGAGCCAAGTGAAGGGTGAGAGACTGCAAGGCTTGAGAACAGAGGAGGGGCAGAAGGGTGGCCTGGGGTCTGCGTCCCACGGTGGTGGGAGGGCTGTGGGGGTGTGTGCAGGCAGCCGCTGCCCACAGGGAGCACCAGCCCAGGCCGCCTCTGGAGCGCCAGACCCCCAGGCACTTTACTGGACAGTGGCTGGGAACTGAGACGGGATCTTGGGACCAGACTTCTTTAATTTTACTTATCTCTTCCCTCTGAATGGCCATCGCTTTACTCCATTGTACAAATACAAACCAGATTGTTGTAGAAAAACCGGAAAACAGGGGCGCCTGGGTGGCTCAGTCGGTTAAGCGACTGACTTCAGCTCAGGTCATGATCTCGCGGTCCGTGAGTTCGAGCCCCACTTCGGGCTCTGGGCTGATGGCTCAGAGCCTGGAGCCTGTTTCCGATTCTGTGTCTCCCTCTCTCTCTGCCCCTCCCCCGTTCATGCTCTGTCTCTCTCTGTCTCAAAAATAAATACACTTGATCTTAGCCAAAAGGCCGAGAAGCGATGTCTCAAAAATAAATAAAACGTTAAAAAAAAAAAAAACCCCAGAAAACAGAAAAGTCAAAATGCAATACAAACTGTCAGGGTAGCTCACCTCAAGGGATGACAATCATGACTCTTTTGCCTTATTTCCTTTCAGATTTTTTTCTAAGCAGATATGTGAAGTGTTTATTGGGATCCCCTGGACTTTTTTGCATGATTCCCCGCCGCCCCCCCCCCCCCTTGTTGGTTTCTTTGTTCCTTTTCCAGCTGGTTCTGAACAGCCAGGACGATCTCACACATTTGGGACACCCGACCACTGCCACTGGATTAGAACTCGCTTGCTAGTTAAGTGATCTGAGGCCAGTCGCTTCCCGAGGGGAATGATTCAGGGTGTGAGGAAGCAAATAGACCCCAAGCAAAGGAGACTGGGCGGGAGGGGTGCCGCGTGGAGAGCCCGTTTTCCAAAGCAGGTGAGAGGCCTGGCTCTAGGTGCTCCCAGGCGTAGACCTGGGTCCAAGGATGCAGGTGTCGTGACAGTATGAGGAAGCGCTTTCTAATCAGTAGAGCTGCATGCAGAGGGCACGAGTTCCCTGTCACTGAAGGGTGTGAAGCGGGGCCAGACAAGCATGTGGCCGGGGTGTTCCCTCCTCACCTCCCGAGCCTGGGGCTCTGGCCCTGGCACTCGTTCTTGCTGTCTTCTGTGTCCACCTCCATAGTACGTCCCAGACTTTGGATGTTCAGTGTCCGATAAAACTCCCCCCCCCCACCCCACCCCCCCCCAATTTTTTTTTCTCTTTTTGAGAAAGAACCATTAGAGACGCCAACTTTCCAATTTGGCCAAGTAAGGATATTTACAAACGATGGGATCCACCATCACCATCATTTCATTTTTTAAGCATGTTCATTCTAGATCAAAAATATAAGAAGGATCTAATCCCAGAAGCAAGGGCAGTTCTTCCCGTACACATCTCTTTTTTGTGCTTCTTTTTCTACGTTTGCTCCTGGTCATTAAGCACTTTGTCACCGGTCATCACTGGTCCTCAGACTAGCTTTTGGGGATTGAGGACTAAATCGCCCTCCAGGTCTTTCCAATCTTGGTCGCAGAGGGAGGCTCGCTTCCCGAAATGAGCAAGGAGAGGCTTGCTGGGGGGTGAGGGCCCGAGTGTCCCTGGGTCCTCAGGGCCCAAGGATGGGAGCAGTCTGACTCACACTGCCCAGAACACATCTCTGGAAAAGGCTGTGAGAATTGGGCCCCAGGGAGCTCCGGGTACAGCTATAACTTGGCTCAGGGGCTTGAGTGGTCTGGGAAGAAAGTTCTGTTTTCTTAACTTGGATTCACTGGGGGAAAAAGTGGGTTGGTTAATATTGGGAAGGGTCTGCCCATCAACATATGAACAAGGCGAGAGGGTTGCCTGGGCAGCCGAGGGCCGCGGGGCAGGGAGGGGGGGACCCTGAGGACGGGGACACAGTGGCCCTTTTCCACTCAGAAGTTTCTGTTTTCTCTTTGCGGCTTTCTTTGGTGTATTTGAAAGCGAATTAGCTCAATGTTTCTGTTCCTGTAAATAACCATCTTGCTTTCTGTAAACTTGGATGAGTAGTGGCACAGTGTGACCCAGGTTTCTGGTTTCCGGGCCCAGGATGGCGGGTGGAAGGACCTGTGGGAGATCCCGGGGTCTCAGAGCCAGTAGGGTGGAGGTTCGCACACTGAAGGGGCCACCACACTGCTCTCGGGCCTCTTCCCGCCTCCCCCTCCGGGGTTCCTGACGGCAGGTGGGGTGTGTGCACAGCCTGGCCTCTTCTGCCTTTGCCTCCAGCATCAACTCTGCACTGTAAGCACAGAGAGGTTAGGAAACCTGCCCGAGGTAGCAGGAGGCCCTGTGGGTGTGGCTCCTAAGGTTCCAGCTCCGTGTCAGTTTCTGTCTGTCCCCAGTTTCTCTGAACCTTTCTGATGCCCACTTATAGGCTGGGCCTATCCACTTCAAATACTTTGCAAAGAACCCACTCCCAACGCTTTCAGCAAACGAAGAGTCCTCATACTTATTCAGGCTTTGGAGAAACTACCAGGGTAGCAGGGGGACAGGAATGGGAGTGTATTTTTTTATTTAAAAGGGTTTTTTTTTTTTTTAAGTTTTCAAATCAAAACTGTTTATGCACGTCGAGAGTCAAGTTGCCCTACAAGGGTTACCCTCACTTCCCTTTTCTGGAAGCAAACACTTGCAGCTCTCAGCTGATTCTTGGCTCTTGCCTCCATATCCCTGGAGAGGGCTCTTGTATGGCCCCCTCTTCATACCTCGGCCTTTGACCTCCTAGAGAAGAGGCTTAGCGCTTCCCTCCCCCATGTCCATCCCCCACCTCGCTCCTATCCCCCACCCTCCCAGTGTAGGTATATAAATGTTTCGATTGGATCAGTATTCAGTGTACACGTTGTTATGACTCCATATGCTACTCAGAGCTGAGCCAGGAAATCGGCTATGGTTACTTTTCCCTTTCTGCACGTTTTTTGTTTTTGTCTTTCCTGGATGTAATCATTGCTTTTGGTTATGCTTCTACGTACTTATCATTAAGTTCACACTAAACCTCTGCCAATCACCTGAAAGTCTCCCCTAAGGCTTTCAGGAGTGAGATGCTTTCTGTACGTTCCGTTTTCTTTCTTTTTTTCTTTTTTTAACTTATTTATTTATTTTGAGAGAGGGAATGAGCCGGGAGGGGCAGAGAGAGAGATAGGGACAGAGGATCTGATGCAGACTCTGTGCTGACAGCAGAGAGCGCGATGCGGGACTCGAACTCCCGAACCATGAGCGTGAAGTCAGATGCTCAACCAACTGAGCCACCCAGGCGCCCCTGTACGGTCCATTTTCTTGGCTAAATTTCTCTCCGTGTACTCCCTTGTTTTGGTGACGCACATCCCCTAGTAGCTTCCTCCTAAAAGGTTCACGGAGGTAAACGTCTTGCCACCATACCTACACCTGACCCAGGTGATAATGTCTTTATTCTCCCCTCATACTTGATGGAGCATTTACACGGAATTGAACTACAGGCTGGTTGTCAGTTTTCCTTGGAATTGGAAAAGCAGCACTGGGGTGCATTTTAGCTTTCGCTGTTGTTACTGAGAAGTCCAAAGCCTTTCCATTTCCCGATTTTTTTTTTTTTTTTTTGGTAACTTGAGTTTTTCTTTCTGGAAACTTTGTCAGCTCTTCTCTTCGGCCCCAGTATTCTGAAATTCCCAGTGACGTGAGTTGGCGTGGGCCTTTCTGTCCGTGTACAGGGAACACAGGACCCGCTCGGTCTGGAAACTGTCGTTCAGGTCTAGGACGTTGACGCAACGTCTTATCCCATCTTTTCCCCACGGTGCTTTCTCCCCCGGCTTCTTTGGGTCTCCAGCTTTGTGTCAGAGGCCTTCCTTGGCTATCTGGAAATCGTCTGCTCATAATGAAGAGTGGGGGTCAAAGCTGGAGTCCCTGTGTGGGCTTTCGACGGGGAGCTTTCCTGGAGGGTGAGCCGAGGGGGGCTATTTCTTGAGGTCTCCCTAGAGAGGATGGGGGTAAAGTTCTGCAGAGAGGGCTACTGGGGTCTCAGACTTCAGCACACGTATATTTATTTGATCCCCGGGTCTCAATGTGGCTGACATCGCCGGTGCAGAAAGCCTCTATTAAGTCTCTCCCGAGAACACCTTTCCCGGTGTTGTGCAGGGGCTGGGAGGGCCAGCCACCCGGCATCGAGTGGAGGGTTCTAGAACTCCAGTGCTTTCAACATCTTCAATCGATCCTCCTTTCCCGACCTCTATGAATTTCCAGTGCGGCCAGGTGCTTCCGGCTCCAGAGCCTTCCAAGGGTCCTGGGATGCAGAGCAGGCTGCTAGCTGTTCCCGCTGTGGGGTCAGGGTTGGGCTCTCTCATGTCTGCCGGGTCAGTTACCAATCCTGTTCCCACCTGCTTCCTGTGTGTGTCAAGGCGCTGCTCTTCTCTCGTGTTCTCTCCGTTTCTGTGGGTGATGCCTCTAAAAACTCCCTTTCCTAGTAGTTTTCGTGGGTGTCAGAGAGAGTGAAAATAGATGCAGGCGTTCAGCCCGTCATCTTTACCCAGGAATAACACCTGCGTTCCTGACGTTCAGGAAAGCTTTACAAAGACAGCCTCTCCTCACTGTTGCTGTCTCAGAATATGCCACACGCAGCAGCTGCCCCCAGAATGTTCCCGCTCCCCACTCCCAGCCTCTTGAATGCTCCACTCTGCTCGCGTCCTCAGAGCTCCTGTGCTGCTCATTCCCTCCTCCTGTCCCCACATCACCCTCCAGCGTAGCCAGGCTTCTCTGGGAGCCCCTCCCTCCCTGAGGACCCCTGGGAAATGGCACTCCTTGTCCAGCTGATTTCCTTACCAGGCAGACATTCCCACGGATAAGACACATTTGTGGACTCAGTCTGATGAACGGGATTCTCACACCGGGTTCCATCCATTTACCCTATAATAGTTATCGTGCGTTTCCCATGCACGGCGCGTTGAGTGAGGTCTCGGGGGCTTCCTTTCTCATGGCATTCTGGGTCAAGAACAAATAGAAGAATCACAAACTGTGGGGGCTTTGCCGAGCTCTTGACCCCAGTGCCAAATGCTGGAGCCCAGACAGGCACACCCAGGCCCCCTCGGGGGCGGGGGGGGGGTGTAGCGCGCCTGGAGAGACCCTGCCCAAGACGCTTGGTCATCTCTGTGAGCATCTCCTCCCCACTTCTTAGGATGCCGAGTGGCTTCTGGGGCAGCCAGGCACGTCTAGGCACAGCACCCCTCCCTGAGGGTTCTGGAAGGACCCCCCCTAGAGCTGTCCTGTGGTTGGTCCAGGGCTGTGGCTCGGCACAGAGACACCTGCACGTCAACTCTCCCAGCAGCCTTGGCCGCTGAGTCATTATCCGAATTGACAGCTGGGGAAGCAGAGGGTCAAGGGGAGTAGGCTGAAAACTCCGTCCACTGAAAACTCTGCTACTATAAACGACCATCCTGCTTCGTCTTTCCGAGCCTGGGCTGGAAGGGGTCCCAGAGGCCCGTGGGTTCCCAAGCCCCTTTTCCCTGGCAGGTGGATGGCACAGCTGGAGAGACTGGAACCTGCCTGTCCAACTGAGAAGAGATCGGGCCGGTGGGAAGGCTGTACCGGGACTTCGGGAGTCTTCCTGGTGCACTTTTTGACCCACCTTGTCAGAGCCTTTCAATGGCTACCACCTCGCTGCACCTCCCGAGGGTGGACAGGCATTTGCCGCTGAAGCAACGGAGGCCCACAGGCAGCGCGTGACCCATACAAAGTCGCGGGGCCCGTCAGAGGCCGAGTCAAGGTTGGAACCCAGGCCTCCTGCTTCAGACTAGACTATTTCCACGCCTCACTTCTGAACTCCCACCGCCTCCTGAGGAAGCTCCTGTTGAGGTTAGGTCCCTGACGGGGGGCTGGCCTGCCCGCCGCTAACATTCACCTCTTGGCTCCCATGAGCTTAGGGCAGTCCTCTCAGCATCTGTATTCAGCCAGAGGACAGAGACCGGAGCGCGGAGGGAAGGCTGCAGGCCGGAGGGGCTGTCTGATCACCCACGGCCCAGGCCGGGACAGCTGGACCCAGTGGTAATCCTCATGCCGTATTTAGGCCACTGCCCTGGGCCCTCCGCCCCCTCGGATATCCTCCCTGGCTTGCTGACAATAGAAGCAGATTGGACGGTTGTAGCAATTCTACTGTCCAGCCCCACGTGCCCCCCGCCACTAGTTGTGTGTTTCATGCAAAGCACACAACAACAAGCCCCTTGGCGTGCCCTGCCTCATTTGCTTCTCACAGCAGGAGGGTGAAGCACGGTGGTACATCCCCATTCTACAGATGAGGACACTGAGTCCACGAGAGGTGAAAAGCTCTCCCCAGGTCCACACACAATTGCAAAAATACTTCTTTCTCCTCCATCTTCTGGGGGCAGATGACATCAAGGTCACCGAGCCGGTGGCACATGCACGGGTGCGGCCGAAGGAGGAAGGAGGACGGGCAGGAGCTGGTGGCCTGGACAGGTGGTGATTGAGGGAGGAATGGCTTTTCCCATCTCTAGCCGAGGTGCCCTCCCGAGCCCTCCCTTGGCGACAGATCACACATGTGGGTCTTGTATGTTGGGGAGGCCTGCCTTTAGGTCCAGGTCATTTCGTCAGGGCCCCTCCCAGAGCCCAGCCTCCCGGGGCTCCTGTGGCAAGCCTGGGAATTGTCTGATTCCCAAGTCCCCAAGCCACGCTCCCCTCCGCCCCCCCAGTGCCCAGACTCCCCAGTGGAACAAATATTCCACTGAGAAGAGACAACCCAGGGGCAGTCCTGCCCCACGGACACCCCAGCCCAGCCTCCCAGGCTCCCACCCGGAGGCCCCACCTCACAGGGCAAGAGGTCGCTCTGAACGTTTCAACTCCTAGGAGAGAAGTAAGCTAGTTCACAAGCACCCCCTCCCAAGATAAATACCGGGTGCTGATCAGAGACCCAGCGCCTCCCCAGAGGGGCGGGAGACCCAGGGCCACGGGGGTCCATTCAGCAGCGTGCAGGCCAGCCGGCCACCCCGTCTGTCCCACCCTCCCGGCCTACCCTGAAATCTGTGCTGTGCCAGGCACAGTGTTGGGATGTCACGGACACATCATCTCATTTAATCCTTAAAGTTCCCGGCGAGGAGGAAGTTATTATCCTCCCCTCCAGCTGGGAAGCAGAGGAGCAAAGGGGTTAAGCAAATTGTCCACAGTCACACAGCTGATGAAGGGCAGCAGCCTCCGCCAGCAGCTCCACGGCCGACTCCCTCCTCCTCCCCGGGGGGAGGGTCCCGACTCTGATGCAGAGTCAGAGCTGGGAGGGCAATTTGGCAGCTGGCTCACTCCCTGCATTTTCAAGCATCATTAGATCTTTTTCTGACAACTTCATCAGTTAGCAGGGCTCAGAATTGGCAAAAATCCGTATTTAGACATTCAGCCAGAGAATTAAGAAGTGGTTGGTTTCAGAAAAAGCTCAGCGATGTGGGAAGCTGCCTCTGCTGCGGGTGAGCAGTCAGCAAGGGGAAGACGGATCTGGCCCTCGGCGTGGGTCGTCGCATGGCGGACACCAGTGGCCCTGAGCCCATGTCGCTGTCCACCTCGGAGCCTCAGTTTCCTCATCTTCCAAATGGGGGTGATGATGCCTCCCACACAAGCAGTTAGGAAAGCCTGGGAGGCGGGGGAAGGGCTCTGGGTTCCACTTGTGGCTCTTTTCTCCGCTGACTGACTGGCCTTGGGTGAACTTTGGCCTCAGCGTTCTATCTGGACCCCGGAGCAAACGAGGCACGGATGCCCTGTGGCTCTAAGCTGGGGATGCAGGGGGGAGGAGGGAGCCCTTGGGATGGCCAAGGGCAGCCCCTCCCCCAGTGGGTCCTGATGGGAGATGCTGAGGGCTGCCTCTGCGGGGGGGCCTTTGGGAGGGGGTCATGCGTAGCACTCCCCTCTACTCACAGGAGTGACGGTTGTTCAGCCCATACGTCACATTGTCGTCCGGGGCAGGGCGGGAGAGGTGTTTTGGGTTCATCTGCAGAGTCCGAGCATTCTCCTGCCACCTCACGTGCCACATCTTTTTTTGGGCCCTCTCACGGACCTGGGAAGTAGATACTGTTCGTTGTCTCCAGGTCAAACCCCAGTCAAACTAGGACTGTTGCCCACAAGTCCTGCTCCGCTCCCCTGGCCTCTTACCACACCTCTCACTTCTGGAAGGTATGTCTCCTGCAGCCAAACCCACTCGGGCCTTTACCTGGTTCTGTCCATGACTCATGATTTCTCCCAAAGCTCCCAAGAGCAGCAGCTGTCTTACCCTTGAGAGCACTCGAGGGGCAGTTTGGCATTGTGGACCAGCCAGGCCTGGGTCTGAATGCTTCGGGGAGTCGTTCAGACAAACCCTCAGAACCTCAGCTTCCTTACCTTTAAGATGGGAACGCCAAGGGGCCCCTGGGCGATTCAGTCGGTGAAGCGTCCGACTTTGGTGACTTTGGCTTGGGTCATGATCTCATGGTTTGTGAGTTCAAGCCCCACATCGGGCTGTCTGCTGTCAGCACAGAGCCTGCTCCAGATCCTCTCCCTCTCTTTCTGCCCCTCCGCAACTCTCTCTCTCTCTCTCTTTCTCTCAAAAGAAATAAACTTTAAAACAATAAATAAATAAGATGGGAACACCAAGTCTCCTTTCCAGGGCCGTGTCAGGGCTGTGTTAGGATCCAGTGAAGTAAGGGTGCCAGCCTTCCCCAGGTGACACATCATCTCATTGCCTGTCCCTGTGACAGGCTTCTGGGGGTCGAGGCGGAAGTGGCCAGCCCCACTGCCGGATGAGGAAATGGAAAGTCAGGCAGGTGGAGGGGCTGTGTGGCCACAGAGCCAGCCGGTGGCCGGGCGAGGGCTGGGCCCAGGCGCCATGGGGGCAGTGGCCCCACCGGGCTCCCTGCCCCTGGGAAAACCATTCCCGAGGCTGAGGTGAGAAGGGAATCCGGATTTCCTTCCCGAGGTGGAGACGACACTGATGGGATCAGTTAAAAAGCATTGCCTGCGCCCGGATTCCCTGGCAGCACCCAAGGGAACGGGCCGCAGAGGGCTTGGGGACATGTTTGTCCAGCACCCTGGTCCCAGTCCTGTGTCGGGGAGTACAAGGTAAACAGACCCCATCTCAGCTTTTCAAGAGTCCTGGTCCCAAGGGCCCTTCTCAGCCTGTTGGCTTGAGGCTTTATTCCCCTCATGTCTTTTCTGATAACTTCATTTGTGCCCCCAGAGACCTCAGACTTGTTTAAAAATAGAAAAATAAACAACAATGTTCCTGAAATGCCCCCTCCCCCCAGCTTTGGGCCACCTAATGAGGTGCTGGCTGGGCTGGCTGGGGCTGGGTTCCCAGGATTTTCCACCCTCCGCAGGCCTCAGGCCTCCCGCCGCCTCCACAGGGACAAGACGCCCCATAGCTCTGGAGGCTTCCCAGGGGCGTGAGCGACAGCCAGTGGGGGCTGGCCTTGCGCAGCCTGCCCGGAGCTGTGGGCCGCTGGGGCTCCACACAGCTGGGGCCGGGGACACATCCACCCAGGTGCAGAAGGCCAGGCCCAGCACGGGCCCAACCACAGAGGGACCTGCCAGGGACCTTCCCCTCCTCTTAGCTCAGCCCCTACGGAAGCCACGGGCCCTTCCTGTGTGCCAGGCACTGGCTGCGACCCCCGGGGCTCTGCCCACAAGTCTCAGGCTGACGGGCTTGTTGTTCACGGTCCTGGACCAGGGTTTGCAGTTTGTGTTAGGACTTGGGTTTTCCCCGCCTGAAGGACGTAGTGATAGCTTCTCTGCCTGCCTCGAGGGCTTTTACAAAGGCTGGATGAGATGATGGCTGGCCGTGAAGATGCCGAAATGGTCTGGGAAGGTGGAGAGGATCTCGGGCAGCCTCCCCAGAGGAAGAACTTCTGGAAGGGAGGCAGTGGCTTTGCCCTCTGACCTCGCAGCAGGGGCTTGAGGGAGTGGGGCAGCGTCCCTGGTTAGCACCAGGCTGTCGGAGGGTCCCCAAATGCCACCACCACCGGGAAGGCCGCTAAGAAGTGGGCGTGTCCCACCTGAAGAAAGACTCAGAGGATGTAGGTGGAGGACGAGTTGGATCACTTGGATTAGGTGAAAATCCCTGAACACATGACACTTTTAGAAGCCGGAGCAGGCTCGTTCGGACGGCAAGCTCCTTGTCCCTGGTTGTCCCTGGAGGCATCCCGGAGTGAGCTGGCCAGACAGCAAGCAGTGCAGGGGGATCAGACTTGAGGCGGGGGTGGCCCACCTGCCTAGGACGCTGAAGTAGAGAGTAGGAGCAGAGATGATCGATGTCCTTCCATCCCCTGAACGTGCACGTCCCTGCCTCCGGAGCTCCCGCCAGGCTCTTGGGAGAGGGTTCATCCCCCTCCTCCTCTCTGCCTGACGCCTGAGGGAAGTGCTACCCGCAGGCCAACCCCGCGTCAGGGGGAACGGAAGCAGATGTCTAGACCAAGACCGCACTTCTCAGGTGGCAGAAAAGGCAAAGATTAGAAATGGGTTGTCTTTGGAGATGGCTGGAGGCACCTAGTTCATCCTGCTCCTTGGCCCCTGTTGATCCAGAGGCCCTCCTTCACCCGGCACCCCCAGGACTCAGGTGTCCCCCGTTTTCAGGAGGTCGGTCAGGGAGAACAGCTGGTGGGCAGTTCTGGGTCAGGGACAGGTCGGTCCCTTCTCTGCACAAGCAGTGTCCTAGCTGGCCGGCCGCTTCTGCTCTCTGTATTCCCGGCAAAAGCCCTCCGGGAACAGGGAAAATCCCGAAGGTAAGGGTGGGCTGCCCAGCAAGGCCAGGCGGTTGAGATGGGGGACCCCCCCTTCCCCTCAGAGAGGCCTCTGAGCCAGCAGCGACCCTGAAGGGCAAGGGAGGCCGGGACCCTGTGGTTCCCCAGTCACGCAAACCAAGAGAGCCAATAAAATCCCATAGAATTCTCAGGAAAAATGCTCACTATCTACTTAGTTACCAACCCGTGGCTCTCTACTTTACAGTGTATCTGGAAAGGTACAGTGACCTTCTTCCACCGAACTTTCAGTCCAGTCGGGCACTTCCCTGCTGGCCTTGCAGGAGAAGTACATCCACCGGCCCTCTCGCTGGGTCTGGGAGCCCAATCCAGCTCGGCCTGGGGCCCAGCCCTTGCTCTGCAGAGAAGAAAGCAGGAAAGCAAAGCAAAAGCCCCTGCTTCCCACCTCCTGGGAAGGAGAGTTTGTTTTTAAGCTTAGCAAAATGTCTCTGAAGCACACGTTGTTTTTTAACTCGCTTTTTATTTATGTTTAAATGCTATGTCAGCATTAACATACGTTTTCTACAAATGAATTCCTTAGCATCCGACCACCCTAACGAAAGTTGTCATCGCTTCTGGGACCTTTCCCTCCTGGGCACACTATTTTACATCACTGTAGACACACAGGCATGCAATTTTATTTTGTGCTTTTTCTACCGTTAGGCGTAAATGTTGGCTTTTTTTTTTTCCGTGTTGTTACATAGTTCATGTAATTATCATTTTAATGGTAGCATAATTGCATTGCGTTCTGATTTACTAAACCACCCTCTCATTGCAGGACATTACCATGGTTCCCAGTCTGGGATTTTTCTTTTTTTTTTCTTTTTGCTACTATAAATAATTTTGCAATACGCATCCTCATGTATTATTTTCTTCATTTTAGGGAATTATTTTCTTAGTTTAGATTTCCAGGTTCCCCTTGGAGGCAGGAGAGAGATAGGGCCGTCCACTTGGTGAATTTGAACTATGCAGCCATTAAAATGATAATTATACTAAGTAGCAACACCAAGGAACATTTATGCCTCTAGGGGGGAAAGAGGGACAAAATAAATGTAAAACCTGGGCTCTGAAATATCCCTAACCCAAGTCAATGGTGAAAGATAGAGCCCTGGAGACCGCTCTCCAAGTTGATGGAAAGGTCGCTTTACGTGTGGTTTTTCTTTTCTTTTCTTTTTTTTTTTTTAAATTTTTTTTTCAACGTTTATTTATTTTTGGGACAGAGAGAGACAGAGCATGAACGGGGGAGGGGCAGGGAGAGAGGGAGACACAGAATCGGAAACAGGCTCCAGGCTCTGAGCCATCAGCCCAGAGCCTGACGCGGGGCTTGAACTCACGGACTGCGAGATCGTGACCTGGCTGAAGTCGGACGCTTAACCGACTGCGCCACCCAGGCGCCCACGTGTGGTTTTTCGATAGGCGTGTGTTGGGGTCCTATCCATTTTCCCCATCCTCCACGAGGGTCTGGCGTGAGCGCCTCCCCAGACGTGCCGTGCACCAGGGATTTGCTCGGCGTTTCCTGCTGAGATGTGGTGGCCCTAGCTCTGGGACTCCTCCTTCTGCGCTGGGGCAGGGCTCCACGTCCTTGCTGTGGCCCAGCATCAGTGCGTCCTGCCACCACCACTCCTCCCCCCACCCCCAATGCCAGGATTCACAGGACACTTTTCAGTCCTCCCCTTGGTGGAGGACCAGCACCAGTCACAGCACGCTGCTCGGGGCTCAGCCTGGACCCACCTGCCGACCCAAGAGCCTGACCCCTCTGTGCGCATTTTTTCCATTTTGATGTAGCATCTTCCTGGGACACAATCAATGGAGGGGGCTCAGGTTTGAGGGGCAGACGGACCTGGGATCTGATGGCCGCTCTCCCTCTTGTTTTGGTTAAGTTCTTCCACCTCTCAGCTCTTGGGTTTTCTTTATCTACACAATGAACTTAGTCATATCTACCGCGTGGATTGTTGTAAAGAACAGATGGGGTCACATGTGTGAGTGTGAATGGCACAATATGTGACGTGCAATAAATGTTTAATGAGCACCGGTTTCCCCCGCGGGCCCAAGGGGAAATGTGGATAAGTCATGGTGCCCAGAGGTCTGGGCCCGTAGTAGGCACTTAATGAATGCATAAGTAATGACGAGTCGTGCTGGCTGGGCCCTCAGCCGCCAAGGACAGCCTGCTGTGGTTGGGGTAACGTTCCCGGGATGAAGGGGAAAGTGAAGGAGAGGAAGTTGGGGGCTTCGAAAGGCCAATAATCCCAAAGATCAGGGACCGAAAGGGTCCAGGGCCTCTGAGCCGCTTCGGTTTGGACTTTGTGATGTTTAAAGGATCACTGAGCATCGCAGAGGGAGAGTAGCCGCTACCGGGCTGGGGGGCGAGCCCATTTCGGTTTCTATCGGTTGATGCAGAGTGAGTGACGAGATACAGCAACTGCTGTTGCTTAGATGTGTTGATAAAAGAGAGACTGTTGTCTCCGGGCAAAGATATACATTCTGCAGAGTTCACAGAGGAACATGTTCCCAGGGGCCCTGGGGTGGGTGGCCCCAAACAGCTGCAAAGCAGCCCCCACACTCTGAGAGCCCCCGCTGCTTACAGACAGGAAGGCTGCTTATAAACAGCAGGCCGGAACCGGGCGGGCCGAGGGGCAACAACACGCAGCCTGCCCTCCCGTGAGAAGCCCGGGGAGCTCAGCTCCGGCCAGCTCCCCGAGCGTCTCGGGCCTGGTCTGCCCTGGGTGACCTCATTGCGTCAGTCACCGTGTCCTGCTTTGCACAAAGTGCCCTTCAAGTACAGGTACAGGACGTTTTTATATTGGCTCTTTGGAACTTTGTTTGCATTTTCCACAGAAAGACGGACAAACTCTTGTTAAGTTCCCAGCCTGAACCACAGGTTGACGCCACTCACGGTGCAGCCTCGTTCAAGTAGAGGGACCCGTCCTGCCGCGATTGCAGAACGTGGAGCCCTAAGTACCTGGGGGCCTTCCTGCCCCGGAAAACCCCAGCTGACTTGGCTGTGAGCCACCTTCCTCTGATACGATGCCCTGTGAGAGCGCAGAGCCCCCCCCCCATTCTTCTCTTCCTCTTCTCCCTCCTCGCCTTCCCCTTCCCCTCCTCCTCCTCCTCCTCCTCTTCTTGGAAGGAGAGGGCTTGCAAGGACAAAGAAGGGCTCTGATGTCTCCCTTTATGCTTATGTCCCTTCTCCTTCCGTCTCCCTGCACATGTGCTTCGCTTCTTATTTACCCAACAAAATCCTTGACCTCTTCACTGATTTCCGCTCCACTCACGCCAACCACTGTATGGATTTTGGTTGGCACTGCTGAAGGGGCAGGTAGGTCCAGGAAGGGTACCATCTTGAATCATTTGCATCCACTGCCTTTCCCCCCCACCCCCCGCCCCCGCCCCTCGCTCCCATCTGTCCCCCTCACTCTCCACAGCCTAGAGGGCCTTTTGGAGCCCCCGCTTCTCCCTCTCCCTCTCTCCACCCAGACCTCCTGGAGCACAGGGTCCCACTTACAGGACCCCCCTCCCCAGATGCCAGCTGCTTTAGTATCAAGAGCAATTTTTTTTTTTTTCTCATTATCTTAGTAATTCAACAAAACAGCGAAGCTACAGGATTGAACTAGAGAGTCGTTCGTTCAACACCAGCGCTTTATTTGGTACTCCGGGAGGAGTGGTTTTCATCAGAAGGTCTAAGGCAGTAAATGGAAACATTTCCGAAATAAATCTGGCAGAAATTGGAAGAGGGGAGTGAGAGGGAAAGCAGCTGAAGGACACGTTTGCAGGAGCGACAGTTTGCCACGGGTGGAATTGACCATGTGCGGCCAGAGTTCAGATAAGGGAGGGCCCCCGTGGGGTGGGGGCGATGGACCCCACCTGCCTCTGCAGGGGCTGGCCCGTGGGATGGATGGGAGCGGAGGGAAGCGAGAGGGAGGCAAAGGAAGTTTGTGAGGTATTCGTGCAAAGCAAATGTTTGCCAGCTGGGCATCGGCCCCGGGGTGAGGCTGGAGGCTGCCTGTGCTGCCCACCGCTTCCCCATTTGGCCCCCATCCCCACCCACATCTTTGTTGGCTGGGCATGCTGTGTCCTGGAGGGGACACGGTGGGGGGGGGGGGGCCGCATCTGATGTCGTGCCTCTGTCATTGATAAGCACTGTGACTTTGACAGGGTCACTTAGTGTAGTCTAAGGATCCGCACCATAAAAGCCACCTGGGCAGCTTGGTAAGATACAGATTCTTGGGTCCTGCTGTGGCAGGAGCTGATTCACAAAGCCTCTGATGGGGTGATGAGTGCAAGTTCTGGTGACAGGTACCTGTGGGTTCAGACGCAAAGCCAGTGGGTGTGTTAAGCATCTTGGTGAGTCTCTAGCCAGCCCCCCTCGCACCCATCTTCTCCTCAGACTGCTCTCCCCTGAGTCCCCTGGAGATGTCGCACGGAGGTGAGGCCTCTGGCCACAGTCAGCAGTGCCCCTGAGGAAATGTTGGGCCACGGGCATCCCCTGGAGCCAGAACTAACGTTTCCACCCCCCATCGGCAGGCAGGGTGAGCTCCGGGCAACATGTAGGCCCAGGTGACATCTTTGCTTGGGAGCTCAAAGTGTTTAAGGGCGCCTGGGTGGCCTAGGCGGTTAAGTGTCCGACTCTCGGTTTCAGCTCAGGTCATGATCTCGCGATGGTGTGATGGAGCCGCACATCAGGCTCCATGCTGGGCGTGGAGCCTGCTTAAGATTCTCTCTCTCTCTCTCTCTCTCTCTCTGTCTCTCTGTCTCTCTCCCTCTGCCCCTCTCCCCAGCTCTCTATCTCAAAAAAATTTTCTCAGCTCTGCCAGGGCCTAGGGGTGCTGGCGATCCTGGTGCAGGGGATGGTGAAGTTGGGGGGCTTACTAATTGAAGCTAACGCTTATTGAGGTCCCGCCAGGAGCAGTTGTTTTGCAAACATGAGCCCATTCGGTCCCTATAAAACCCCATGAGCAAAATTACGATTCTGCCCATTTTACATACGGGAGGCTGAGGGGGCCCATGGTCTGCCCAAGGTCACGCAGCTGGTTTTGTTGTGGTTCTTGTTACCCAGGGATGTGATGTATTGTTTGGCTTCTAGAGTTGATCTCGAGCTGTTAAAAAGGAGGTGGCGGGATGTACGGATGTGAATAGACATTCATCTATAAAATGGCTAAGTCCGTCTTTCCTGTAATAGGTGTTGGTAAACCAGTGAGGGACAACTGGTCTTTTTGGCTCCCCCCCCCCCTTTTTTTTTCCTTTCTTGCTTGGGCAAGTTGCACTTGAGATTGTATAAACCTCAGAAGCTGCAAGATACCAAAATCTTACAGATGTCAAACAAAATTATTCTACTGGCTTTTTAGAGTCAGCCTGACTCCGGAGCCTGTGCTCCTTCCGTTCCCCACCTTGAGTGCCCCACAGCACGATGCCAGGCCCCTGGGCCACCCCCAAAACAATGCAGTTCCCCGAACTCCTCTGGGGTGGCAGGTAGCTCTTGTGGAAGGTTCCTCGGGGCCGTGGCAGGTACCTGTGGGCCTGAAATCTGGGGAGAGATGGGGCTGGTGGGCCTGAGCCAGGTTTAAGCCACGTGGATCCACGGATGTTTAATAATATTGAACATTTTTTTACTGCCTTTCTCCCCTGTTTGTTCCTCCAGTGATCTGCCTCCAGCTGCCGGCAGGACACATCCTCAGCCTGTCCCTGCCAACCCATCTGTCACTAGGAGACAGCTCCCATACGGGCCTCTCTGTTTTTAGACTTCAGGAAGGTTGAACATCTAAAATGCAGAGACTGTCCCTTTTTTATAAACAAAGTCCTGGCCAACTTAAGAGTGCATTCACCTAAGCACATCGCCCATCCCTCACGCTCTCTGTCCCCGACTCCCCTTAAATGGAAATGTCAGGCTTCTCTCCACCTGGTGAAGATCATACAGACCAGTGTGGGCCTTTGAGAGGCTGGAGGGTCCAGGTTAAGCCCCACGGTTGCTCTCTCCTACAGAACATTTTTATCCATCCGGCTGAAACCTGGCCCGGCTGGAAGGGGAGGGAGGGGCTTCAGGCCATGGGGAGAAGGAAGGGGACCCTGCTGCCTGGCCTGGTTTCCTCATCCCCGCCCCAGAGTCCCACCATATCTTGCTCCCTGCCTGATGTGGCCTTGGCTCCTGTCCTTTCTCTGTCTCCTGGCTGGTTTCTCTTTCCGGGCCCTTTGTCTATCCTACCTTGTAGCAACACTACTCTGTCCAGGCTCTTGTCATTTTACTTGTACTTGATTCAGATACTTCTGTCCCCTGCCCCCGCTGTTTCTGAACGGACTTATTTGAGTGCCTGGGTTGAGTCCCATAAAGGACAGAGGTGGCATCTCCATCACTTGGGGGGTCCCAGAATCTGCTCAGTGCCCACTGTGCAGTGACTCACCTTATGCATTTGCTCCAAGGACTTGAAGTTCAGGTCATGAGCTTTGTGCCTTTGTGTCCTAGCTGAGAAGCCATATCCTCAAGCTCTACTGGTTTGTTCTCTGATCGACTGCCAACTATCAGGGGCCTGGGACTCAGGGTAATGCCTCAAACCCCACCTGCTTTGTGTGTGCAGAAGTATGAATTTGAGATATTGTCTTGGAAAAAAAATTAATTAAATACCCAATGGAGTCAAGAGCAGCGGTGCAGACAAAGCATTGAATTAGGAGTGTGAATTCTTCTTCCCTGGGCTTTCCTCTCTTTGTAAAACAGAGTGGTGATGTGTATCCTGCCATCTGCCTGCGAGATAGGCACAGCCCAGATCAGTGACTTGCACACAGTAGGTACTCACCCGTGCTGGGTTTGAGAGCTGACTGAACAACTTCAACTCAACACTGCCACCTGCTGGCAGAGTTACTCTCGTGCTGAAGGGTGACCCGGTTCAGACCCAGATCCAGGAATTCCTCGGGGGCAATGGGATGGAAGGAAGAGAAGCCGTCTGTGAAGGGACATCCAACTTGTCCATTCTCAGTCCAGCCCAGAAGCTCTATCCACCCGTGGTTTCCAAGCACTGCCTCTGGTGACAAGCTCCTTCATGTCCTCAGCGGCCACCTTCCTGGGGCAAGTAGCCCAGGAGCATGGGGTTAGAATGGGCTCCACCTGAGAGACCTGGAATCTCTGACTCCCTTTTCCTCCAGTGACCAACTCCGACTCTTGGGTGAAGGGCCTTTTTATCCCATTTACATGGATATTTAAGTCCTTTATTTTCTGATATAAACATCAAATGCTGTTAATTTCCTTGTACACAGTGCTTGTACCAAATACCACAGGTATTGATATATTGTGTCTTCATTTTCATTTAGATCAAATCATTTTCTGAATTCCCTTGTGCTTTCTTTGACTTTGGGGGTTTTCAAGATATCTTTCTGTTACTGATTTCTAATTTCATTTTGTTGCGGTCAGAGATCATATTCTGTATGATTTAAATCTCTTAAAATTTATTGAGACTTCCTTTATAACCTAAAATGTGATTTATCTTGGTAAATGTGCCAAGTGCACTTGAGAAAAATGTGTATTGTACTGTGTAAGGTGGAGTGCTCTGTAAAATGTTGAGTAACACAAGTTGGTTGATAGCCTTTTATATCCTTAATGATTTTTTGGTCTATTGTTCTACCAACTATTGACAGAAGGATATTGAAATCTCTAGCTATATATATGGCTATGTCTCTTTGGAAAGGATTTAAATATTTTTTTGGTGTTTATTTATTTATTTATCTATTTGTATGAAATTTATTCTCAAATTGGTTTCCATACAATACCCAGTGCTCATCCCAACAGGTGCCCTCCTCAGTGCCCATCACCCACTTTCCCCTCTACTCCACCCCCCATCAACCCTCAGTTTGTTCTCTGTATTTAAGAGTCTCTTATGGTTTGGCTCCCTCCCTCTCTAACTTTTTTTTTTCCTTCCCCTCCCCCATGGTCTTTGTTAAGTTTCTCAGGATCCACGTAAGAGTGAAAGCATATGGTATCTGTCTTTCTCTGTATGGTGTTTATTTATTTTTGAGACAGAGAGACAGAGCATGAGCAGGGGAGGGGGGCAGAGAGAGAGGGAGACACAGAATCTGAAGCAGCTCCAGGCTCCGAGCTGTCAGCACAGAGCCCAACACGGGGCTTAAACTCATGAACCGTGAGATCATGACCTGAGCTGAAGTCGGACCGACTGAGCCACCCAGGAGCCCTGAAAAGGGTTTAAAATGAGAAAAAGTTCTTTTATATTTACTCACATATTTATCATTTCTGGTGTTCTTCATTCCTTTGTGTAGATCCAAGTTTCCTTCTGCTGTTTTCCTTCTTCCTGAAGGACTTCCTTTAATCTTTTTGTAGCTCTGGTCTGCGGATGAATTCTCTCTGCTTTTGTTTGTCTAGGAAGAACAAGTCTTTTGCCTTTAAGTTGGGAGGATATTTTTGTTGGGTATAGAATAATAGGATGAGAGCCTTTTTTTCTTTCTTTCTCTCAGAGTTAAAGCTATTGCTCCCTATATTTTGGATTGCCTAGTTTCCTTTTTATCTTTGTTCCCCTATATGTATGTCTTCCACCCTAATGATAAATTCAAATTGGTGGGACGTGGCTAACTAATGACAAACTTTATTTACATTTTACCAGTTTTCTCATTTATGTCCTTTATCTGTTCCAGTAGCCACTCCAGGCTCCCACACTGCCTTCAGTCTCCCCTCATCTGTGACAGATTCTCAGTCTTGTCTTTCATGATTTTTTGGAGAGCGCCAGCCAGGTGTTTTAGTAGGACCTCCCTCAGCTTGGGTCCGTCACCTGTGTTCTCTTGATTAGACAGGGGTTATGGATTTGTGCAATGAATACCACAGAGGTGAAGTGCCCTTCTCATCACAGCGTATCAGGGAAGACATAATATCAACATGACCTATTACTGGTAATGTTAACCTTGAACACGTAATCAAGGTGTTGTTTCTAGGTTTCTCCACTGTAAAGTTACTTAGTAGATGGAGCTAGAAAATACACGTATGTATATTAACTCATATACACCACACACTACTATTTCTGGTTATGTATATATATACCGATACCCATGAATTCATACTGATTTCTCTGACCAACCCAGCACCACATCCAGACTTCCCCTCTTGCTTATTTGTAACTTCTTTTGACAGTGAGAAACTTGGGTCCTACTATCTGTTATTTATTTACCTGTTTGCTCAACCCCAGTATCCATGTCGTTTCAGAATGGTTAACCCTCCCCCCGTGTGAAAAAAATTTGCTAGCTAGAGCACAGTGTTGGTTTGTGGGTTTGTTATTATTTTTTTTTTTTTTACTTATGTACTCAGTCAAACCACCATTTCCCGAAGTCATTTGGTCAGCCTCTCCCTCCCAATTCCTTTTGGTGAGGTTTTGTCATACACTTGTAATACAGTTACTTTCACTTATCGTGGTCTCCATGTCATTCTAGGTTTACTAGCATCCCGGGTCTTTAAAACTTTTTAAATTTTTTGTTCACATCCTATAAACTTCACCCATTGTGGGGTATGGTTCTATGGGTTTAAACAAATGCATAGGGGTGTGGACCTGCCCCTGCAGTACCACCATACAGAACAATTCCATCACCTGAAAAATTTCCTTGTGAGGCCCCTTTGTAGTTAACTCCGTTCCCTCCCCCAACTACTGACAACCACTCATCTGTTTTTCATCCCTACAGTTTTGCATTTTCCCGGATGTCATACAAATGGACTTACACGATGCATAGTCTTTTGGATCCGACTTCTTTTACTTAGCAAAACACATCTAAGAATTGTCTACGTTGTTGCACAAATCAACATGCAACAGAGTTGACTACCAGAATCGACATGCAGGAATTGACTAGTTAGCTCCTATCTATTGCTAAGAAGTAGTCTCATGTATGGATAATCTAGACTTTGTTTATCCAGTCACCTGTTGAAGTACCTATCACTTGCTGTGGCTTACCTTTTTGCCCTTTTAATGATGTCTTTTGAATAACATAAATTCTTGATTTTAATATACTCCAATTCATGGATTTTTCCCCCTCATGATTAATGCTTTTTGTATATTGGTAAAGAATTTTTGCCTCAAGGTTATGAAAACGTTCTCCTGCTTTTGTCTCCAAGTTTTACTATTGGTTTTCCGCATTAGATCTATGATCAATCTGGAATTGACTTTTGCATATGGTGTGAGGTAGAAATCAACCCAGCGCCAATTATTGAATAGACTCTCCTTTCTTCCACTCTGTAGCCATGTGATCTTTGTGATAAATCAATAGCCCAATATGTGTGGGTCTGTTTCCACAATTTTTATTATGGCCATTGGTCTGTCTCTCCTTGTACCAGTACCACACTGTATTGATTACTAAAGCTGTAGCAAGATCTTGATTCATATAAGTGCTTCAACCTTCTTCCTCTTCTTCAGAAATGTTTTGGCTGTTATTCATCTTTTGCATTTCCACATAAAGTTTAGAATCAGCTTGTCAATTTCTACAAAAACCCCAGCTGGAAGATTTTAACTAGCATTGCATTAACTCTGCAGATCAATTTGGGAAGAATCAATATCTTAGTAATATTGAGTCTGCCACTCCATAAATATGGTTTATCTGAGGGAATCTAAAAAAAAATTTTTTTTAATGTTTATTCACTTTTGAAAGACAGAGAGAGACAAGAGCGCATGCAAGAGTGGGGTGGAGAGAGAGGGGGACACAGAATCCGAAGCAGGCCCCAGGCTCTGAGCCATCAGCACAGAACCCAACGCGCGGCTTGAACTTGTGAACCGTGAGATCATGACCTGAGCCAAAGTCGGGCGCCCAACCGACTGAGCTACCCAGATGCCCCTAAGGGAAGTTTTTAAAGGCACTAAAATACAAAAGATTTGTTACACCCTTCTCCTGGGACTTGGTGTTTGCTCACCCAATCTTGCACAGATATGAGGAGTCTGTGTCAGTAACCTCAGGCCTCCACACAAGACCCAGAAGGGACTGGCATCTTCTGTACCCCTCCCAGCAGACACCTCCCTCTACTCCCTTCCTTGACACATGCTTTACATCTGTTTAAAATCTAAAAACTACACACGTTCATCGGGTACTTTTAACAAGTATTGATAGCAGGCAAAATGAACAAAAATGAAGCCTTATTCAAAACCAACAGACACCAAAAATTAAGAAAGTTTAATTAGCCATGAGAAGTTCTACATGAAATACTACTATTTGATCTTTTTTTCCCCCTAAAAAACAAGCTCTTGAAAATAAAACTTCATCAGTGACGTCACTGTTGAGTCACTAGCGTATTTTTGTGTGAATTTTTTCCAGCAACGGTAAAAAGCTCCTTTTGACTGTGTGCTACTTGGAGAAATGGTGAGGAGATATTTTTAAACTAAGTCCAAATATTTTCCTTCTGATTTTCATCTTCAAATCAAATCTCTTGTTCAATAACTTTGAGAAGATCTTTTAAAAATTTTTAGTTTTTTTGGCAAGGACTGCAATCTTTTTATTGTCAACAAACTGTAGTTTCTGTTTCCAAAAAAAAAAAAAAAAAAATCCCCAGCATTTGGGGCTTATTTTCATCTTTTTTAGTTTTGTCACGCATCGATGGAGATCGCACTACTGAGTTACCTGTATAAATTTCTATGCTGACATGTTTATATTCCCTTGTTCAGAAGGCCTTCGCACTGGGGTACGTGTTATTCTTGAAACGAAGGCATTGCTTTGTCAAATGTCATCTTCTTCCTCCTTGGGAGTATTGGCGGCTTCTAAATGAGTGTGAAATTTAATACAGACTGCAACTCTCTAGATAGATCCCAAGATTCATTGGTTCAGATTTCAGACTTTTAAAGTAATAGCAACACAAATCTGAAACACAGTAAACTGGAACTATGATCACTCAAGAGGCTTGCTCCACTCCCGCCTCTTCCCAGCTGTTCTGTCTGCTGGTGGCTGGGCTGGACCCAAGGACGCCGGTTGAACTGGCGCTCAGCTCAGGGTGGAGAGCAGGGAGAGGTATGGGCCTCTCCTGGACCCTCAGAAACCATCCCTGCAGCACTAAGAGCATCCCTTTGCATAGAGCTGCAGGCGTGCTGAGGACATGTCGCCACAGGGGAAGTCTGTGCCCTGGGATCATCCCTGGGAAGGGATGAGGCAGGGAACCTGGGAGAGGGGGAAGCTGCCATTGCTGAAACAGAGACAGGCCAGGGACACCCTCCTGGCAGGTGCCCGCCGGGTCTCACAGAGGACGTACCAGCCACCCGTTGGCCTCAGGGCCCAGAAACAGCTCTGGTGACGCCTGGCCCTGTGTGTCATCTGCCCTGCCATCCTCTCTGGAACAGCATCCCCCACCCCTCACTCTGGCACCTCCACCACGCCCCAGCCTACCAGCTCCCTGTTAACTTCACCTCCTGTCAGCTCCACTGTGTTTTCTCTCACTGTCCTGTTCCAGGGCTGCTAACGGACGGCCACCATGGCCCCTCCTGGCTAGCCGGCAAGACGTGGAGCTCTCACAGGCAGGTGCCATGACTTTGACTTCAGGCTAGCCTCCATTTGGCATTCTGTGTCAAAAATGTGTGTGTGTGTGTGTGTGTGTGTGTGTATGTGTGTGTGTTATATTAAAGTAAGACTTTTAAGAGGTTCTAGTTGCAAGGATTTTTATGTTTTAAAGGTCACATGTTCTGCCTCGTCGCTACCTTTTCTTTTATGTTTATTTGCCACAGGGGCCCGTAGTGGAAACAGTGCTGGACTCAGAATTGTGTCCTAGGCTGAGTGACCTTGGGTAAGTCACTCCTTCAACTCTGGGGACTCTTTTCCACGTCCATGATTTGTGAGGGGATTAGACTAGACCAGAGATCACTAGCTATTTTTAATCATGCCTCCCCAGCACTTAAAAAATGGGGTTGCACACCCATAATATGTGTGTATCCCAACCCTATGCCTTTACTATGACACCAGTATGTTACAACAGAAACATGCAAAACAAAAAATTTAAAAGATTTAAAAGCTAAGGGCGCCTGGATGGCTCAGTCAGTCGGGCGTCCAACTTGGGCTCAGGTCATGATCTCGCGGTCTGTGAATTCAAGCCCTGCGTCGGGCTCTGTGCCGACAGCTCAGAGACTGGAGGCTGCTTCGGATTCTGTGTCTCCCTCTCTCTCTGCCCCTCCCCCGCTCATGCTCTGTCTCTCTCTCTCTCTCTCTCTCTCTCTCTCTCTCAAAAATAAACATAAAAAAATTTAAAAATTTAAAAGCTAATTATTTTATCAACGAAATAAACATAAAATATCTTAAAAACAAATGCCCCTTTCATTTGTACAACAAAATTTCCTCCTCTCATAATTGTATTGTTTGCTTATAATTAATAATCATGGGGTGAGGGCAAGCAACGTGGTTGGATAAGCTTCATTATTCTTTACAATCTTGCTTTAACACTTGGAGATGGAATCATTTGGGGGTCTGGTTCTAGTTGAGTTTATTTTTAGTGGCTGTCACAGCTGATCCAAAGAGAAGAAATGTATCATTGGCCGCCTGTATTAAATTATGGCACTCATTTTCAATCCCATCCACCAATTAAAGGCCTTTTATTGAAATTAAGCTAGTAGATGTCCATCTTCCCTTATGCCAGTCAGTGGCTCTTAGAAGCTAATTGGAAAACATTGCATTTTTATATTTTTAACAAATGGACCCGAAATCCACTGACACTTTCCATTTGGATGGTTTTCAAACAGATTAGAAAAGTCTGTTTCTAATATGTTCGAGTACACAGATAGAAGCATTATTTTAGGTGACTCCGCGTGTTTTCAACAACAAAAATCTGATGTTCAAAACATTCTCTCCAAAGCAGGAGTTTTTTTGGAAAAGCAAGGACTTTTCTCACTCACTGTTAAAATGAGTCACCTCTACCTTGAAGATTCAGAAGAATTTGAGCTCATTTTTCGGTGGATATCTGCCAACAATCCCTTGTCATCATAAAACGTTCAGCGAATTTGGAATGTTTGCCTTTTTGTACAAGAAACACATATAATTCCTCTTAAAGTTTGATGGCTATTTTAAGTGTTCTGCCAGGAGATGGCCAGCAAACCTCTATGTGGTTCAGAAGATTTTCAAAGCCACTTCCCTTCTGATCACAAATCACTGTGTATGTTTTGCTGTGTTTTAAACTCTTTTTAAAAAAACGAACCACACCGATGCATCCTGTAGCACTTTGTGTACTCCCAGACTTAACCTCTTGACTGTGGTAGCCTGCAGGAAGTTTTGCAGGGCATTGGTTTTGCATGTGGCCATCCCTGAACCCTTACCCAGAATCCTTTTCATCACGGAGCAGCCACTCCATCAGTGACTGCGCTCAGACGGTTTTTCCCATCACTGGTGTTTTCATTAAAGAAGTAATGTACTGTTCAGTCAATATCGCCTCTTTCCGTTAGTGGCTCACAGAAATGTAGTTCTTTATGTATTTCATTACTGAAACCGAATCTAGGAAAACCATGTTAGAAACATCTGTACTTTCCTTCAACTACTTAGCAAACTTCCCACAGTGTGAAATTTGTTCTAATGCTTATTTCGCTACATCTTCAGCAATATTTTCCCCACATCTTCCGAAAGTCTTTGCAGTCAACGCATTGCGTTCTATGTCCTATTCTGGCTACCTCCCTCCTTCCCCCACTACCACACCGTCTCCTTCCCAATCTTCTTTATAAGACAAGGTGTAAGGTGTGTGTGTGTGTGTGTGTGTGTGTGTGTGTGTGTGTAACAGTCACGTGACGTGGATCTAAGAGGGAGTAGATTGGCTTCCTGGCAACCATCTCTGCTCCCCCATCACTCCCAGAAAAGCCAAGTCCTGAAGGTGGGCCCCCAGGGAAGGGAAGATTGGTATCTCACTCCCTGGCTGGATATATGTTTAGGCTCAATGCTTGCTGGTCTGCCTTGCCCCTGTCTGAGCACAGGAAATGAGAATTGAAGCCGGGACTTCAGTTATGTCTGACTCGATTCTCACCGTTTCAACTACCAAATAACGAGGAACTTGTATTTTAAGTAGCAGAGGTTCTGCTCTGACATTTTCTGGTTTGATCACCACACTTGCATTATAAGAATTATCTTGGATTGTCATTTCTTTGCAGGAATCTTGTTAAGCCACCATTTGCAAGAGTTAATTGAGTTAAAATTTGGCAAAGTAATTTGTGAAGCCACTTAGCTACATACACGTGACCTGGAACACATCACAGTGGAGAGCCCTTATCGGCATCCATCTGAGGCCATCGCAATAAGCTTTTCAGGGAGTGGGGGTGTTGAAGTGAAAGGGTGAAGGAAGCAGACACTGCAGGAGTTTGTTTGGAGGTTCTAGCAAGGTAGCCGGGATTCTCCGGATTCTCCGGGCCCCTGGTCGCTCCTGGGACATACGTATGTATATACACGTGAGACTAACCCTGTCACCTAGGGACCTTATTCACAACGCATTTTCCTAGATACGGTAGTTTGCTAAAGCTGCCGTGACAAAGTACCACAACTGTGTGGCTCGAACAATAGAAGTTTATTGCCTCCCAGTTCTAGAGGCTAGAAGGCTGAGATCAAAGTGTCTGCAGCGTGTGTTTTTTCAGAGGACTGTGAGGAAAAATCTGTCCCATGCCTTTCTCCTGACTTCTGGTGGCGTGCTGGCAATGTCCGGCATTCCTTGACTTGTAGATGCGTCACCCCAATATCTGCCTTCCTCTGCACATGGTGGTCTCCTCGAGTGTGTGTCTCTGTGTCCAAATTTCCCCTTTTACTGAGGACACAAGTCATATTGGATTAGGGGCCCACCCTAGTTCATAATGCCCTCATCTTAACTAATTATATCTATAAGACCCTGTTTCCAAGTGAGGTGACTTTCTGAGATACTGGGGGTTAAGACTTCAACATACGAATTTAGGGGAAGACACAATCCATCCATAATGCTGGGCTACATCCCAGGCTTTCTAAAACGGGATATCTGAGGGTGGGAGCTCACAATTCATGTTCTTAACAAGGACTTTAGATACCTCGCTTGCTCACAAAAGCTTGAGAGCTCCATGGCCACCTGAGGTGACATAGAACGTTCTCCCTCTCATCTCAAACACATAGGAATACCAAATAAAACTAAACCATAGATTTTTTTTTTTTACATTCATTCATTTTTGAAAGGCAGAGAGAGACAGAGCGAATGGGGGAGGGGCAGAGAGAGAGGGAGACCCAGAAACAGAAGCAGGCTCCAGGCTCCGGGCTGTCAGCACAGAGCCCGATGCGGGGCTCGAACTCACAAACCGTGAGATCATGACCTGAGCCAAAGTCAGATGCTTCACCGACTGAGCCACCCAGGGGCCCCTAAACCATAGATTTCAACATGTAGCTCAGTTCAAAAGAAATGAAAAAGAAATTTTCATGTGTTGTAAATGGGGAAATCAAAACCAGATGGGTACGCATTGGCTGTTGCTGGAAAAACCCTAAGGAGAGTTCAACAAGCATACAGGCTGGGGCTGGGGCTCAACTGTCCTTGAGGGAGGTAATAGGCCCATTGGGTGCTTGAGGCAGAGGAACTAATCCATTTGCATGCAGCTTGGAGCCTTGAAGAGGTATCTTGTCAGTGACTAGAACAATCAACCAGAGATTTGTTTCAACTAATTAAAAATTGGGCACAGTTAGCCGTTCAGATCTACTACGTGAACTCACAGAAAGAATCAAATAGCTTTCTTGGCTGAGGTGCATCTAAGGAAAAAGAATCTGGGTCGGTTGAGGGGAGGGATCGGGGTCCTTTTAGAACACTACAGCAAAGTTGGGATCTGATAAGACCTGGCAGCAGGCAAGGAGAGTTTAGAACAGCCAGGACCGGGCCACTGAGCAACTGGGGGAAAGGAGCCCAGGTAAGTGGAAATGAATTAGGCAAACAGAAAGTGGAGGATGGTGCCCAAGAGGAATTTGCTGTGCTTGTGATAGATATGTGAGGGCCAGGGAGGCATGAACCTGATCCCGACAGACCTCCTCACTCCTCTTCCTCCTTCCCTGCAGGTCAACCCTTTTAGAGACCGAATCTGCAAAGTGTTCTCCCACGATGATGTGTTCTCCTTTGAGGATGTCCTGGGTATGGCATCTGTTTTCAGTGAGCAGGCTTGCCCCAGCCTGAAGATCGAGTATGCCTTTCGCATCTACGGTGGGTGACTAAGTGGTGGGGGGGGGGGGGGGAAGCACCATAGAGTATACATCAATCTGGAACCCATCAACCTCAATTCATTGGTGGGATGATGTTCACTGGGATTCACTTGGGCGTTTATGGGTATTATCATCTTTCCTGAGTACTATAACATGGTTGTGAATTACTACTTCAATGGATAGATGGATGCCCTACCCTCCATGCCATCAGAGTCAAACGGAGTCATTGGTGTTGATATTTCATGGTAGCAGTGTGGACAGGCCAGAGAAAGAGAGAGAGAGAGATTGAGGACTACATATGGGTATGAAGGAGCTAATGCTTGTTTGGCAGAAATTAAGAGATTTGAACACCAGAACTCGCTCAGCCACTGAATTGGCTGGGAAGTATTGGGCAAATCGCTTCACCTTTCTAGGCCTCAGTTTCATCGGCTTTAAAACGAGGTGTTTGAGAAAGATCATCTCTGAGGTCCTATGACATTTTTTTGGTCTCTGGTTTTGTCTGGGGTAGCCATAAAGCACTGCCAGAGTTCTGCTTGTCAGCAGACTTATGTGCCCTTAGCACAACTGAGATGGCTGGAATTCTCAAGAGAAGTTAAAAGGAAAGAAACAAAGAAATCTGAGAAGTCTTCAAACAGACCATGTGCAAGGCTTTAAGCTCATTGTGGCAACTCCTTGGTCCCAAAGGACTTGAACATTCAGGCTGGTGCAGTTTGGCATTTCCCCTGTCTCTCTTTCCTGCCAGGTCCTCCTTGTCTCCACACAGTGGACACCGTCTTATTCTTGCTTTGCCCAAGTGGACTTGGATAAAATGGGGTGGAGGAGGAGTTTTAAGCCTGATGGACCTGTGAGGGCTCAGGTTTCTCACCTATAAAAAGTACTCAGTGATATTTTTGTATCTCCTATGTCCTCAGGCTTAGTATCCAATAAACTCCAATGAAGTCACAGATTCTCCTGTTGAGAATAGCTGAGTAAGTCCTACCATACTGTCACTTCCACAGATAGCATCTATAAACTCAAAAACTACATATAAAAATCAACTACCTGATGGCACTAGAAAGTTACCAGAGGCAGAGAGTTGACACTTGGAAGGAGGAAATGGTACTGGATGGTCCTCTCCCTCACTCTTTTCAAACTTCTTTAGCCTAAAGGTGGGCTTCAGTGAGGGGCATCATGCAGGACTGATAGAAACCCTAAATTTTTTTCTGACTTGAAGAATCAGAAAGTTTGGGGCACTTTTCCCCTGGAAAGTGCAAATAGGGAGAGTTCATGAATGAAAGCGAGAGAAAGGACCTCTAAACCACATATGCAAGGCAAACTCAAAGCAGCTCAGGTAAGGATAACAGAACTGAGATTTTAGCAGCCACTGCATTTAACAAGGTCCCTGGGTGATGGGGTTTGCAGTTTAAGTCCAGTCAATTTCCTGATAGAATAAAAAAAAAAAAAAAATCAACACTCTTTGGAAGAATATAACAGAATCCATAGTTTTTACAATAAATCATTCATAATGTCTAAAATATAATCCACAATTATTCAACATACAAAAATTTTAGAAAACCAGAAATGTCCAAGGTATAATACAAAATTATTCAATATACAATTATAAAATAAATAAAAATTGATATTTTCTCAAGAATGGAGCCGGACTCTGGCATGACCCAGATGTTGGAATTAGCTGATAAGTGTCTTAAAACAGCTACTAAACCTTGGCCAGTGATATAAAAGAAATTCATAATGAAAGAAATAGTAGGGATACTCAACAGAGAAATAGAAACTATAAGAAAGAATCAAACAGAAAATATAAAAGTGAAAAATAAAATATATATCTAAAATAAAAATTCATGGGGCACCTGTGTGCCTCAGTCAGCTGAGCATCTGACTTCGGCTCAGGTCCTGATCTCACAGTTCATGGGTCTGAGCTCCACGTCAGGCTCTGTGCCGACAGCTCAGAGCCTGGAGCCTGCTTTGGATTCTATGTCTCCCTCTCTCTCTCTCTGCTCCTCCCCTGTTTGCACTCTGTCTCTGTCTCTCTCTCTCTCTCCAAAACAAAAGCATTGAAAATTTTTTAAATAAAAAATAAAATTAAAAATTCACTGAATGGACTTAATAGGAAAACTGAGATGACAGAAGGAAGAGTCAGAAACCTGAAGATAGTTCAATGGAAATAATCTAATCTGAAGAATAGAAGAAAAATACATTGAGAGAAAAAGGAAGCAGAGCTTCAGAAACATGAAGGACAATAGGAAGATCTAATATATATTCAATTGGAATCTCGGAAGGAAAGAATTAATGGGAAAGAAAAGATATCCGAAGAAGTAATGGCCCCACATGTCCTAAGTTTGACACAAGGCATGCATTTACAGTGAACTTCAAGCAGGGTTAAGTGCAAATGAAATCACATACCCAGATTTGGTTGGCTCAGTGGCTCCCACCTGTTCACCAGTCTTCCTCCTTCCTTACCCCAAGTACTTCTGGGGCTCCGCGGGGAAGTCTAGCCCACTAGTTGCTGCCCCCTCTGTGTCAGGACTTGTGCCGCATGGCACTTGCTGTGCTGTCCCTAGCCTCTTCCGCCTCCTGTCCATACTCTCCTGGATGGACAGCTCTACCCAATGCAGAGCACTGGCCCAGGCTGAGTACTCTCATATTAGCCAAGAGTCTTTGGGTTGCAAGTATCAGGGACTTACCTGTGTGAAAGGCAGCTGATGAGGGACAGCAGTATATTGGAGCCAGTATATCCACAAACCTCGTGGATTTAGGTGACACATTTATAATCTCACAGTTTCTGTGGGCTAGGAGTCTGGCGCAGCTTCTCCGTGTCCTCTCTTAGGATTCTGCAAGGCTTCAATCAAGGCTCTGTCTGGGCTGCATTTGACTGGGGAGGAATTCACTTACAAGCCTACCCTGGTTGTTGGCAAATGCATTTCCTCATGTCTATGGAACTTAGAGCCCTGGTTTCCACTGGCTATGGGCTGGAGGCTGCCCTCAGTTTCCAGAGGCTGACCCGTGCTCCTCGCCCCATGGGCATCCCCTGACACGGCCACTTCCTTCTTCAAAGACAGCTAGAGAGAGAGAGCCTCTGGAGCCAGTGTGCTGGTAAGGTAGAGTCTTATACAATATTGTAATCACGGAAGGAATATCCCATCACTGTTGCCAAATTCTGTTGGTTAGTTATAAGCCACCAAAGGGGTGTGAGGGTTATATATGCACAAACACCAAGAGGTGCAGGTCATGGGGGGGGGGAGGGGGGCACTAGAACTTGTCCATCAGGAACAGCATGGAGCCCATGGTAGAACTGAAGCAGCCTCCCGAGGATGCAGCTGGCAAGTGGTCAGGAAGTGAGGCAGCTACTTTCTTCTTTTCTCTCTGTGGTTCCCTGGTCTCTCAACTCTGCTTCTCCCTGTGCAATTTCTCTTTCTGCAGACTTTTATGCTTCTGTGCCTATGGGCCAAAGATGAACACTGGTCCCCCATTTTCTCAGGAGATACTGATGGCTCAGCCAAACCAATGGTCTTGCTGCCCCCAGGTTGGGTAAACAGCTTTGTCCAATCAACCACAGCCAAAACGATGCAGAGTCACATAAATAAACCTAGCTCTAGAGCCCTGTTGCTGGGGGTGGGGACACTTCTCAGAGATGGCAAAGTGTAGGCAGAGCAGATGTTCCCAAAGATGTCTGCCTCAGCTGTCTTTCCATGGTTTCCAGAGCTAAACAAACAAAAACACCCAAGCCTTCAGGGAGCTACAAGAACAGCAGGTTCTCTTTAAGCTTCAAGGCACAGGAGCTAAACTGTGTTCAGCTCAGAAGTAGGGAGGACGTCCTCACTCCCAGGAGGTCAGACTGAGTGCCTCAGGTCAGATCAGGGGTCAGATACCACCTGTCCCCCACACTGTCCTTGTATCTTCTTCCAGCCCCTCTCTCCAGGCCCCCTTAAGGGTTTTCCTTCCTCCTTGAGCTCAAGTACAAAAACAAAAAAGCGCAAAGCCTTCATGCAAATCAGCTGTGCAAATAGATGCCTGGGGACTCATAAACTCCAAGGCTTCATCAGATATACCCAGACAAATCTGAATTCTCTCTGGGCTCAGAAGATCTGTCGCCTTACAGAGCTGTCAGCAGGATTAGGGATGGGACAAGTGAATCTCGGAGCCCGGTGCTTGGCTCGAGGTAGCGGCTCAGTACATTGAGGTGGTAATGGCAGCACTGAAGGCAGAAGGGGAGGAATAAAAAGGAAGAGGAGACAAAAAAGGAGAAGGTGGTGGTGGTGATGCCGTGGTGACCCTTGGTAGCCGAAGTCCAGAGACCTAACTTGATGCTCTGACTGATGCCTTGGTACTCCACTTGTGGTCCATGCACCAGCAACATCAAAATCTCCAGGAAGCCTGTTAGGGACGCAGCATCTCCAGCCCCTCTGTGCACCTGCTGGAGCCGGGTCCACATTTTAACAAGACCCCCAGCTGGTCCCTCCACATCTTAAAATCTAGGCAACACTCCTCTAACTCATTGCTTCTTCAACGTGGCTGCACACTGCACACTATCTGGCGTGTTAAGACCCACGGCTGCTGGGGCCCCAGCTGCGGAGATCTGATGTAAGGGTGTTGGGTCTGCCCTGGTGGGTGGGCAGGCTTTTGTAAAGCTCCCTGGGTGATTCTAAAGTGCAGTGGAGTTTCAGACCCACTATACCAGGTAGGCCTGCATTCAGTTATATGTAAGAGTGTCCATGTTAAAAAAAAAAAAAAAAAAAAAAAGCCTGGGGCTCCTGGGTGGCGCAGTCGGTTAGGCGTCCGACTTCAGCCAGGTCACGATCTCGCGGTCCGTGAGTCCGAGCCCCGCGTCAGGCTCTGGGCTGATGGCTCGGAGCCTGGAGCCTGTTTCCGATTCTGTGTCTCCCTCTCTCTCTGCCCCTCCCCCGTTCATGCTCTGTCTCTCTCTGTCCCAAAAATAAATAAACGTTGAAAAAAAAAAAAGCCTGGAATTAGGGTGTCCAGAGCCAGGGGGAAGTAACCAAGGGTCTGGCTCCTTCAAGCCCCTCAATATGCCATCTTTAGTATGGGACTGTCGTCCTTATCATCACAAGATGGTTTCTGTGCCTACAGACTGTGTCTTCATTCCCGACAGGAAGCTAAAGGGATGGGAGAAGGGATAAGAATCAAGTGTACATTCAAGGGCACAGATTAAGTTGACTCTTCTTTAACGAGTGTCCTTGGACGCCCCACCCGGCAGCTTCATACTGTGTTGTCCAGAATGATGTCACACGGCCACATATAGCTGCAAGGGAGACCGGAAAGTTGAGTATTTTAAGCTGAACGCGGTGTCACCCTGAACGAGAATTGTGCTGCTGAGAGTCGGAAGGAAGGAGTGAATGACCATCGGTCAAGAATCCAGCACCGGGGATGCACCTGCTGGGCTCCACTTTCCGCTTTGAGGGACATTCCTGACCTCTAACAGATCCACCCCCGGCCCTCTCTGGAGGGACTTTTTAACCTGCCAGAGACCAACACCCCAGCGCTGCCTTCCTGTTCCATCAGCACAGCTTCCATCGGATGTGAATGACCCTCAGGCAGGTGCCGGAGTGCCAGCGGGAGATCTCCCACACCGCCCCAAGATCTGACACGGTGCCAAGGGCCGGGAGAGGCCAGGGAGGCAGGCTCAGTTCTCCTGGGAAATAATGGTGAAAGCGTGCCCTTCCTCACTCAACCACATGGGCTAATTTCTGTAAAAGTACTTTGTAAATTGCAAGGAGTAGCATGACAGGTTGAGATGACGATGGCAAGAGGGCTCTGGGGGGACCTGAAGGCGGGGCCCCCGCTCTCCAAGCCGTCTAACCTTCCCGTTGTCGGGAAAAAGCAAGAATTAAAGGTGGGCCCTCCCCCTCTTCTCAGAGCGGCCCAAAGCTGCAGGTCTGAGGCTGCCGAGTCTGCATGGGCTGGCCAGCAGCCCAGAGCTCTCAGCCCCCACCCCTTTCCCAGGCTGCTGTGCCCTTGCACCCCCAAAGGAGGGGAACTGTCCAGGACTACATTCTACTCTAGCAAATTATTCTGTTTTCAGATGGCCTGGGACCAAAGCCATGTCACTTTGCTGCAGTCTCTGCATATGGGACCTGGGCCAGCAGGACGCCCGGGGACACTGCGGGGTCTCTGGGAGAGGCTGCGGAGCTTCTTACCAGCAGTGCAATGTCACTGCGGCTGCCCACTCCCTCTGGTCCGGGTGCTGGTCCCTCCACCCCTCCACCTGCTCCCAGCCATCACCCACGATGGGTGACAGCACAGCAGCACAGGGAGAGCCTGGATGAACGTCTCAGGCCTTAGCCTCCAGTTCCTGGGGCTGATAAACAGTTGGCCAGGGGAGAGCCACCTGCTTCAGAAGAGAGGTGGTGAGCTGTACTTTCCATATCCATATCCCGTCCAAAGAAGACAGACAGAAGTCTGGGCTCTAACCCTGAAGGAGCCTGGGACATCGGCAACCTCGCCCCTCCATTCTAGGCCCCGGATAGCTCTAGCTTTCATTCTTCAAAGTGAGATGTTACACAGTTTCCGGGGTTTGCGTTTTTAGTGTTTAACAATCATCAAGTGGCATAGAACTGAGCCTCTGCTCTATCTAATACGCGCCTTCTGTCCTGGGCGTCTTCTGTGGTCCAAGCCCCATGCGAGATGGCTTCCCTGTAGTTGCATTTTTAATCTTCACAGCCACCGTATGGAAGTACGGCTATTTTCTGTGTTATGGATGAGGAAACTGAGGCCCAGATGATGCATTAGTTAGGATTAAATTTGGTTGCAGATGACAGGGAACCCCAGGTGGTTTACTCAAGGCAGCTTCCCAGATCTCTGGCAGCTGCCTGTTATTTCTGATGCAGGAATTCCAATGCGGTGGAAGATCCTCCCAGCCATGGTCCAGGACGGCTCCCCGGGGTTCTGCAATGTCGGGGTGCAGCAAAGTGACTGCCGCGATGTCGGGGACATGGTGTCCCTTTATCCTCCCTTCCTAGCGTCGCCTCACTGTCACAAAGGGCTATGCTTTCTCTTTAAAGACTTCCTGGAAGTTGCTCGTGTCTCGTTGGCCAGAACTCTTAACATGCGGGGCCACAACTAGCAGCAAGGGAGGCTGGGAAATGTTGTGTTCATTTTAGATGGTCATATACCCAGCTACAAAATGGGCACTTGAATACCATGAAAGCAGTTATGAGTGGTTAAGACCACAGACGGCCCGCAGAGTTGTACCGCCTGGGTTTAATATTGTCTCCATCGTTCATCAACGTGTGACCTTGGGTAGTTCATGCATTCACTTACTCAAGGAATATTCGGCGAGCCTTTACTCTGTTCCAGGCACTGTTCCCGGAGCTGAGGACACAGTGGCGACCAAAAAGACAAAACCTTCTGCCCTCCGGGAATTTACATCCTAGTGGAGAGAAATGAAGCTAATAGGCGAAATATACAATGCGTTAGGCAGTGTTCTGTGCTGGGAGAAAAATAAAGCAGGGAAAGGGACAGGAAGCGTAATTTTAGGCAGGTTCTGGTGAGAAGTGGCATCTCAATGAAGACCCAAAGGATCGCTGGGTGAGTGTTCCAGGAGGGGAAGCACAGTGCAAAGGCCCTGGGGCAGGATCGTGCCTGTCTGATGGGGAAAGGCAAGGAGGCAGAGTGAGGGCAGGGTAAACCTTGGGGAGCACGGTCAGGACCCGGGCTTTCTTCTGGCTAGAGATGGGAGGCTGTGAGAAGGGGTGCTGAGGGAGGAATGTGGTACAAGGACCACAGGCTGCTGAGTGGAGAAGAGACTGAGGGGGGCAGACGGAGAGGAAGCACACTGGTTAGGGTGCCACCAGGGTAATCCTGGAGAGAGGTGATGATGGCTGGGCCACGGTGGAGGCAGTGCAGTGGGGAGGTCATCAGGCTGGGTCCACTGTCTCTCCAGGGGGGATCTGGGAGGGTTTATTGACACCTTAGCTGTGGGGAGCGAGGAAAAGACATGGTCCAGGACGGCTCCAAGCTCATTGGCCAAGTGACCGGAAGAGTGGAGTTGCCCAATTGCCAGGAAACACACAGCTGAGAGCAGCAGGTTTGGGGACAGGGAAGAGGGAGGCACATCAACAGTTTGGGTTGGGATCAGTTGAATCTGAGGGACATATCCTACCTCCAAGTGGGGAGGACAGGAGGGGCTGTGGATGGATACATGTGCCTGGAGTGCAGGAGAAGCCCAGGCTGGAGATAGATATTTAAGGCAAGAGGCTGAAATGAGATTAAGGAAGTAAGTATGGTTATTTAATCTCAGCGTGCCTCACTTTCTTCATCCGTGTTCTGAGGATTAAATGCAGTAAATAGAAAGCACTTAGATCATTGCCTGGCACATCTGCGTTTGTCGCGGTGGCCGCTGTATCTGCCTAAGTTTACTGCACTTACACATGGCTGACAAGTGGTTCAGGGACTGTGCTGGGGTTCCCCTCATTCGGCATTCAAGGCTCTATGCAGTTCAGCCCACCTTCCACACTTAACCTCTGGCTCTCTCTCCCAGACCTCCAAGCCTCTGCTCCCCTCACCCCAGACTGATCACTCCGGTGCTATTCCTTCTCTACCACTGTCCCTAGTGACCCTGGCACCTCCTCTAGTGGCCATTTCTGTAGGTCCTTCTCTGCTGCCTCTTCCTCCAAGAAGTCTTCCTCATTCACACCCCCAGCCCCAGTCAGACATGAACTTGGCCACCTGGAAACCCTTGGAACCCTTGGGATGCCTGTTCCTCTCTCCCTGGAGCCAAGCCACTCAGGTGCCCAACTGTCTCCCCTGCACCCCAGGACTAGAAGCCCCAGGAACCAGTCTGGTATATCTGTGTGCCAGAGCTCGGGGATGGGCACCCAGCAGGCACCCACCGTGTCCGCCCACTACACCTGAGTGAGGCCGTGGTGAGAAGCACGTACCGCCACGGGAAGACAAGGCAGTCCTCGGCCACTGGTGCCGAGGACAGCAGTCCAGGAGGGCAAGTCCTATGTGAGAAGCTGCTGGAGCTTGAGGAGGGAGCCATCCTGGGCCTGAGGTGTCAGGGAGACTTCACAGGGAGGCCAGGGAGAGCAAGCTCGGGCTGAGTCAGAGCATCCCAGGGCTTGGAGGAGAAGGGGGGCCCTCTCTCCAGGGGGGTGCCTTCTGGAAAGGCCGGAGGCAGGAATGCTCTGGGCCTGTAGAGAAGACCTGCACTGACAGGACCAACGACACCCTTCCAAGGGGTCTCTGTAGGAAACCGGGTTAAACGCACCTTGGCGGTCCAGTGTTCGGGGAGCTGGTGTAATGCCCCCGTTCCGCTGTCGTTGTTGACATACAATGTTATATTAGTTTCGTATGAATGACCTCTATTTTTGAACTCAAAAAGGAGGACCCAAGGTCTGACAAGGCTCAGGGTGCCCCCTGGAGTGGAAACCGGGCATTATCCTCGGCGCAGGTGGGGCAGGCGCTCGGGTCACGCTGCGCAGGGGCAGGGGCCGGGACCTGTGCTCGAGTCCAGGCGTCCTCCTGCTCCTCCGCGTCCCCGGCCCCCAGCCACCAAGCCACTTACTGCCTTGTGAGTTGTGAGCTGGAGCTCTCCGCAGCACGGTGGCTGAGGCCGGCTCGGGGCCCAGCCCGGCTGGGTCCCCGTCCCTGCCTTGCACGTACTGGCAGGGGAGGCCAACATCTGACGCCTCTGTGCTCGTGTCCTTTCGGTAGTGAGACCAAGAACAGGTCGTACTGTGTAGATCCAGTGGCCGAGAACCGGTGAAGCTCTCAGGATACGTCTGAGCGGGTAGCGTGCGCTCACCGAACGCTCAGTGCTGTCGCTATTTTTAGCGTGTTATTTAGCGCTGCTTTCCCTTCAGCCGGCCCTGCTGCCGTGGCGCCCTCCCCTCTCGCCCGCCCAAGTGTCACCAGGGGCCAGGCTCTGGGCCCGCCTGGGACAGCGGGGCTCTGGGTGGCCACGGCTCCCTGGACTCCTGGGAGGCCGAGCAAGGCCCCCTCCTCTCACGCTCTGCCTCCACCCTGCAGATTTTAACGAGAACGGCTTCATTGACGACGAGGACCTACGGAAGGTTGTCCTCCGACTGCTCAACAGCGACGACGTGTCGGAGGACCTGCTGACCGACGTCACGAACCATGTGTGTGCCCGGGGGCCACACGGGCTGGGTTGGGCCAGGCTATCACCCAAAGTCCCTGGGTGGCAGGCGGGGTGAGGTGTCCTGAGGGACGGGCACACGGATGTAGGCAACTACCCCCTAAGTGTTTGTCTTTCCTCCAGAATCTTAATTCCCTTCCGGGGTCCCCAAGAGCAGGTGCCCGAGCCACCCACACTGCAGTCACCGCAGGCAGGTGGCCCAACGGAGGCTTAGCATCAGATGGACACATCACAACGTCCCCTGGCCCACATTATCCCAGCACAACACAATGCCCGGATGTCCTACAGTGACAGCCCCCAGTGTGACAGGCCGTGAAAACAGCCTTGTGAATCTGTTTGTCCTAAGACCATGAGAACCTTCAAGTGCTTTTGGTCTAGGTCGAAACCAGAAGCAAAGATAAAACCAGGAGGGGTCATCACTGCCTCCTCGACCTGACTGGGCCCCTTGCCCTACAGAGCCCCTGCCTGTGTCTGGGTGACAGGTGGGGGTGGGGGAAGCCACCCTGTTCGCCTCCCTGACCATTTCCACTGCCACGTTTGTGTTAGAGGCACCAAGGGGACTCTTCCACAATGAGACGAGCCCATGAAGTCCCAGGCTTCAGCGCACATAAGCTTGAATTTTCATGCCCTTGTCTGGGGTGGGAAGTAACAAGGGTGGGAGGTGGGGAGAACACCTGTCTCGCAGGGGGTCCCGGGACTCGGATATGTGCCGGGCCCTTAGCAGAGAACCTGGCCTGTGGCCGCACTTGGTGAGAGGCACCCCTCCCCCCTCTGCCTGTATCTCCACGTCACTTTCTCACCCTGGGCCCCTCTCTGCTCTCTGGCTCCTCCTGTACCCCTGGCCAGGTCCTGAGTGAGTCGGATCTGGACAATGACAACATGCTGTCTTTCTCAGAGTTTGAGCACGCGATGGCCAAGTCTCCAGACTTCATGAAGTAAGGTGTTCCAAAGTGGGAGGTGGCGGTACCCAGCGTGGGGTGGGGGCAGGAAGGGCCAATGGGGAGCCTCCATCTTCCCAAGGGGGTCATGAGTGTCCAGGATACTTGGCCAATTCTTTCAGAATTGGCAAAAGCGGGGCTTCTGAGAAGTTAGGTGCCCTAAATTTCTAACCTTCAGAGAGAGGGAGTGGGGTTTTAACCAGCAAAGGCAAGGCTGCATTCACGGCTTTGCGAATGACGTGGGTGGTCCGGACGTGGGTGCTGCCCATGTATAGCTGGCCTGGCCCACCGGTGTCTTCTCCCCAAGCCCAGGGGGCTCCGGGACTGCCTGGTGGTGGTGGCCTTTGCCACTGCCCATCCTGCTCCCTTGTCCCAACAACTCCCGCGGTCACCAGGAGCTGGGGATTTGCATGGGGGTGTGAAGGTGCTGGTTGCGGAGCTCAGAGAAAGCGCGAGTATTTCCAAACCTTGTTTCAGGCAAAGGGGCCTTAACGCTCTTATATCTTGGTTCAAACACCCTTAAGATGATTGGCCAATTCCATACTGCCCAGGCCGCGTTTAACAGTCTTGTTCGGATCCTTCTGGTATCGGGAAAGATCCCATGCCCCTGGGAGGCAGCCCCTTCGTGATCGAACAGCCCTGTTGGAGTGCGCTCCTTGTGTTGAGTTGGCATCAGTTTGCATGTGTCTGCTGCTCCCCCCGGGCCCTAATCTGCCCTTGGTCTCACAGTCTAGGTGATTTTGATAGCAAAGAATGCCCACTCAAGATGGTTTGACAAAGCAATTAGAAAGGACAAAGACAGCTACACCTCAGAACACCCAGCCAGGAATCAGCATGTTTTCTCTCTTCTCTGTGCCTCGAGTCTCTGCCTCTCACCTCAGCTCCCCTGCACTTTGCTCTACATGTGAATCGGCGATCTCTGCTTTGTCTGACACGAGGCCGAACGTGGCCTCCCCGCAGCAGTCAGGTTTATATCTCCTGGGTTCTGAATGGCCCTCGGCCACTCCTAAGTAGTATCTCTCGGCTCTGACTCCAGATTCCCAGAGAGAGAATCCAATTGGCCCGATGACTCTGGTCAGGTGTCCACCCCTCTTCCCACCACCTGGCTTGGGGACAGGGCTCTCCATTCTGTCATGGCTGCTATGGGGCTGAGGCTTGGGCAGACCCTCTGAAAGAGGGTCCCCACCTGGACCCACCCCAACTAAGGGTAATTCCTCTTCTTCCATAACAGCCCAGCACATTAGTGAGGCCAGAATCCTCTCTTCCTTGACTTTTTCTTTGAATCTCTCCCGTTTCTTTCCATTAGTTTTGGCACTGTGAGGTTCTGACGCCCTTTGCTTTCTGGTGATGCTAAAAGGAGCATAAAGAGGCCTTTGGGTTGGCTTGTGACAGCTGCAAGCTGGCCATGTCTCAGACAGAGGGACATGAGACCAGGGCCATTACGAACCCAGAAATTGGAGGGTACTTTAGATTTGCAGCTCAAGGTGGCTCATGGGATGCTTTCCTTCAGCTCCTTTCGGATTCACTTCTGGGGATTTTGATGTGGCTACAAAGACCCGATCTGGCAGCCTCAAGGGGGAACCACTGGAACTTGGAATTCAACCCCCTCCAGGCACTGGGGGACTTTGATCAGAAGTACGATTCTGTCCCTGTCCCTCCCTCACTTCTAGGCTATTGTTTATTCAATAAAGCAGAGGAAAAAGCCTTTCCCTTGCCCTATCGGTTCCTCTTTTGACTACGGGATCGTGTAGAAGTGCTTTTTGTTAATAACCCCTCATTCCGGCGCTTAAGCTTGCCAATGACCGTGAAAACTGGATGACCAGTCTTCTGGGGAACAGGGTTCAAATCCCAACACATGTCACAGCAGGGACCAGGCCAAACGGACTGAAGTTCACCAACAAAATCTACATCCTCCCCTCCCTTCACTGGAGCCACCTCCCAGCATCCTCCGGGGCCAACGTACAGAGACGTGTATATAGCGGTCACTCCAGTCGGCCTCTGGCTTCCCGGTCCTTGTCAAGGGAGAAGACATCTTGGCCCCATTTGGCACCCCCAGGCCCCGGGATGCGACAGCGTGTGACCAACAACTGGGATTTATTTGTTTTGTATTCAGCCACATCCTGGAATGGATTTGGCCACCACAGGGACCCTTTGGGGCCCAGCTGGTCTTGGGTCACAGGAGCAGGCCCTTATAAGGCCTCTGAGAGCCGACAGATGCTCTGACAGGCACGTGGTTTTTCCTGTTTACATCATCCTCTGGGGAGGTGTCTAAACACTGGCTCCCAGGGGAAGGGCTGTTTCGCCCTCACCTGAACCTACAGTGGTGTCTTTGCCTTTCGGTCCTGACTCACCCACTCAAGAGGTAATAGATTTCCCATTGATCGATGAAGTCCCTTGATCAAATCTAAGAGGCACCGGAATGTTGGAGAACTCTTGTCCTGCGGATACACACCTGGCCTGAGGTCCCCATCCCAGATCTTGTCTATCGAGGGGCTGTCACCCACATCCCGTCCCCTGCCCCGGCAGGTCTCCCAGGAAGTGGGGAGCAGCAGCTGGACGAGCGCACACTCCAAACCCCTAACCTCACGCACGTGACCTGGGAACCCGTTCCCCCGGTTTCCTTGAAGAGTGGCTTAGTCCGCATCACTCCTTCGTGTCCTATTCTAGAAGCAGCCCCGGGGGTAGAGGCCAAGTCAACCTGTCCATTCCAGTCTGGAAAGAATGCAGAAAGTGGTTGCTTTACACAGATCATCCTCCCAGGCACACAGGGTCCTTCAGCACTGTGTCATCCCTACTCCCCAGTCTCCACATGGGCCACAAGCAAGTTATGTAGTGGAAAAACTAGGGCTTGGGTCAAAAAAAAAACCGGGGCCACTTCTAAGCTGTGTGAGCTTGGGCAACTTTCTCAGCCTCTCTGAACCTCAGTGTCTTTATCAGTAAAGTGAGGCTCCTGCTACTTCCCTCTCAAGTTATCGGGTGGATTAGATGATGCCAGGCCAGGGCTCAGACTGGAATTCTTCTGCATCAGACCCCCTGTGCAATTGTTCTGGGGTCACTTCACTTTCATTCTCAGATGTACAATAACGGGGCTTCCTCTGTTACACGAGTGGGAGCCGATGGGGCGTATCTCTGGACCTGAGTGACCCTGCCACCAAGACTCGGGAGCCCTATAGTCCTTGGTTCTACCTGCCCCCACCTCAGAGGAGGGCTGGGTGGGCCCAGTGGGTCAGTGGACGCTGCTTCCTGCTGGCTTGAACCCCTGCACTGAGCTTTTGACAGCCCTTAAGACTCGGTGTTGGGCGGGACCCTTGGGCGCTGTCCCGCTATGGCCAAACGTTCCCGGAGGCCAGGGGCGAAGACCACGGGTTTGGACGTGGCTAAAGATTTTATTCCGAAAAGCCGACCTGGTCAGGGCCAGGCTCTCCAGTATCACGCTCTGAACTCAAAGTAGCAGTCTCTCCTCTGCCGCTCGTGGGGGGTGACCCTCTTCCCCGAGGGGAACCTCTGGTAGGTCTTCAAGTTCTCGGGAGATACTCTTAAAAGGTGCCACTTCTTCTCTGGGCTCAGAGGAGGACTGGGGGAGGACGGAGACAGGGTTATGCAGCGTTCCAGAAAGGCTGTGCCCACCCACAGCCCCATGTGCCCAATTTTCTAGCCCACCCTGAGCTGGCTGCTCATCAGCTCAAACGTCTTGTAAGTCACCCTGCAGTCGAGATCAGAATAATTTGCATTTGCACAATGGCGCAGCGGTGAAGAGGGAGAACGTGGGTGTCAGACAGACCTGGGAGAGATTCCGGCTCAACTCCCGCTGGAAAGGCACACGGATAAAATGGACCAGTGTTGGTACCTCCCATCCCTGTTAGCTTTGTTTTGAGGACTAAATGAGGTAATGTGTATAAGGAAGGCACTTAAATAATGCTGGACGAGGAACAGATACGCAACAACTGTTATAAGAAATGATGGCGATGGTCAGCAAGTAGTTGGAAACCCAAGATCTTTCCACTGACCTCTTGACCCCTCCTTCCCCACACAACACCTTGGAAGCACAGACTTCCGATTGCCGTGCCTTGGTGACAGGAGGGACAGCAAGGGAACCATGTGCCTGGATTATCTCAAAGGGCAGAGCTGGCCTTCCCTGGGGAAAGCAGCTCTCTCAGATAAAAGGAGTGAGGTCCAGGCAGTGGGGAACTTTCATATTTTGTTAGATGGACAGTTGGACTTTGAAAGATATTTTGAGGTCCCAAGGAGAACGTTTTCCGAGTCTGGTCGGGACTGGGGGGACGCATTTCCCGCTCTTGTAGTGCCCTCTGTGTCCACCAGAGGGCAGCAGTTCCTTGCTACTCAGAAGCAGCGGTGCCCACGTTTGGACGAGTGTAGCTGCAAGGCTGACGCTGCAGGGGGGAGGAGCCTGCAAGGTTCAGGCCAGCCAAGATGACAGGTTTGCTCCCAAACTCCCCGTGCATCTGGCCAGGAAAGCACTCTTTCAGATTCTGCTCATTCTGCTCATCCCTCTGAGGCTGCCCTTAACCTTGACCCCCTTGCTGTGTGACTGTCCCCCTCTGCACCGTAGGCTCCTTAGGGTGAGGTCTTCACTCATTTCTCGGCGTGAGTGGCTGTGTGCCTGGCTGGAAGCAGGTGCCCCATGGACATGTGTTTGTAGCATGCGTGAAGCGGGGGAGGGCAGGCACTCACAGGTCGGTGGGGAGGGGGTATCGTTCCCACTCCTTCACAGGCAGCACGAAGTAGGGCACCTGGGGCACCGTGCCCGTCTTGTCTAGATAGTACTTCCTATGCTGCTGCGCCATCTACGGCTCGAACCAAAGAAGAGATGACAGGTTGTCAGTGTGCAGGAGTGACCTGGGGCACCCGCAGTTCCTGTCTGGCTATACCTGGGCAGGGGGTGGGGCCATCTCCCTTAACGCCCCTGTTGGAGGCCCCAGCTGGGTGTCCTCTCTGAGACCAGCTCCCATCTGTCTAATGGCGATGATGGCTCACCCCACCCCAGCTTTGCTACGGAGAGTAAATGAGGCCAGCGATCAGCGGAGGCCAAGGGTGTGAATCCTGGCTCAGCAGGTGGCACAGGTAAGCTCCGTGTGTTTGTTTCTCCCTTTCCCGCCCCCCTGGACTGGGGGTGCTATGCGTGAGAGCCATGAGGGAAAGCAAAGCCCCCCCCCCCCAACGCCCATTGACACGGTCCCACAGCCCCTTGGAGTCTGGCAGCATTGACCTGGTCCTCTCCTTGAGGACCTGCCTTCCCATACAGTTCTCTGCCCTGAGGACCAGGGGGCACCTGCGTCTTTGAAATCAGGCTGGAGGCATGTTTGCAAGAGAAGTGAGGGAGAGACCAGGGTTTCTAGGGACACGGCAGAGAATGAGCCGTGGCCCCCAGTGAGGTGGGCGAGCACCCAGGTGCCTGTGACCCACCGGGACACGTCTGCACCAGGCCCAGGGGAGGCTGTAAGAGCCCGAGGGGCAGGACAAGGACATCGGGGTGTGGGCAGTTAGGTTCTGGTCTGGGGCTGAGGTTGACTTGGGGTACGGCTTCAGAGGGGCTGCTAAGCAAGGAGGTGTCAGGTGGGCACCAGGACCCGGGTACAATCGAGACTAGACCTGGGGCTAGAACCAGGGTCGGGGGCTTAGTGGCCCTGTGTGTGAGTGGTGGGGGGCGGGGTTCATCTTGTAGGTGGATCTTTGATGTTTTACTCTAGTAGGAAGTAAGCGAGGGTCCACGGGGTCATGGGGCAGAGGTGAGGGTGAGAACACCTCCCTGGGGGTGGGCTGGGGCAAGAGCCCCAGGAGTCCCTGGGGTGGGGGGTCATCTGGGAAGCAGTCTAGGCCCTGTCCCCGACGCCCCCAGCCAAACTCACTAGGTTCCCTGCTGGCTCAGGGGCTCGGAGAAAGCAAACAAAGTCCCTCTTGGAGGGTGACGGAGATCACTCCAAGCCCCTCCCCCCACCGCCCGGGTTGCTGGGGGGACAGCAGCCGGGCCCAGGTCAACCCACCTGGTAGAAGCCGGTGAGCTGGGCGGAGCGGCCACTGTCCAGGTTGAAGCGGGTGTAGCTGGGGGTGTGCAGCCAGCGGTCCCGGGTGTGGGAGGGCTTCCTCAGCACGAGGTTTGGGTCTGAGGAGAAGAGGGTGGGGAAGTGGCCGCCTTTGCTGAAGACAGTACGGCTCTTCTCCAGGGCTGCATTGCGGTGGTCCTGGAAATACTTGAGGGTGGCGGTGCCGTAGGGGGAGCCAAAGGAGAAGGCCACGCCGGGAACATGGCCTTGGTACCTGCGATGGCCACGGGGGGGGGGGGGGGCAGGTCAGTGCACGGTTCCGAGGCCCGTTCCAAGACAGGCCCATAAAGCCCGGGGCGGGGGTGGCGGCAGGCCCCGTGGGTCACTTCTGGGCCTTGAGAGGCTTCCCTCGGATGCACTGCCCAGCTCGGGGCTCCGGGGAAGGGCGAGCGAAGGAGAATCTGGGCCTCTCCTTCCTGACAGAGGCTGGTCACCCCCCCGGACCAGGGGCTCCCGCAGGGGCCAGAGCACCGGGGCCCCGTCCTGAGCCCTCGGCAGGGCCGCGGGCACATCACTCTCCTATACTCAGGGTTTGGCCTGAAGATGGGGAGGTCTCCTGCCACTATCTCATCAGGGGTAGGGAGGATCTAAGAGGTTGGTGGGGACGCAGCAGTGACATGTGACATCAGATCTGTGGTGGCCAAGGCCTGGGCTCACACGTGCAGCTTCGCTCCAGCCCAGCCACCTCACGAGGCACCACTCAGATGGCCTGCAAGGGTCCCGTCACCCGTTGCAGCCACGGAGGCCAGCGACAGGGACAGGGGACTGGCGGGCGGGGACGCTTGGAGACACAGAGGACACAAGCACACACAGTACGCTGAGGAGCCCTGGTCGGGTGAGACTTCCACAGAGAGCCAAAGACTTGTTTTGGCCACGTGACGGCCGAAGGGCATGAGCGTCAGACTTTGTGCGAATGACGGAGAGTCATGCTTCTCCAGTCAGTCGCTTCTCACCCCCCTAAAACCTCACCCTGGCCCCACGGTGCCAGTGAAATGGCTTTTGACAGGGACACCTGGGTGGCTCAGTCAGTTGAGCGTTCCACTCTTGGTTTCAGCTCAGGTCATGATCTCACGGTTCGTGGGTTCAAGCCCCCCGTTGGGCTCTGTACCGACAGTGCAGGGCCTACTTGGGATTCTCTCTCTCTCCCTCTCTCTCTGACCCTGCCCTGCTCTCTCTCTCTCCCAAAAAAAAAAAGAAAAGAAAAGAAACGGCTCTTGACAAGGGCGCCAGGGGTCTCCCACAGCATTGGACACTGCCGACCTCTGCGGTCTTGAAACGCTGCTCCTGGATTTTACGACACTGCTCTCTCCTTGTCTGCTGGCTTCACCCGCCTCTCTGACCGTTCCTTCTCAGTTTCCCCCGTATGGTGCGCCTCTTCTGCTCTCTTTCTCCGGGGCCTGTCCTGCGCCCACACGGTCCCCTGGGTGATGGTATCCATGCCAGGGCCTTCGCCTTCCCCCTTGTGTGGATGACCCTGGTCTACATCTCCAGCCCGGAAGCCCCGTCAGACTCCTGCGCACGGCCGCACACTACACACCCCTTGCGGGTGTCCTGGGCTTTACCCGCACCCCCGCCTCCAACCTCTAGTCTCATCTTGGTGACGGGCACTCCGCAGGTGGCCAAGTCAAGCTTCATCCGTCACGTGCAGTTAGTCCTCAAGCCCAGGGTTCCATCTCTGCCCTGGGCGTGGGCCACACGGCCTCTTAGCTGGGCTGCGGGCACAGGAGCCCCCCCATCCTCCTAACTGCGCTCTTACCTCCCGCCCCTTCCCCCTACCTCCACCAGAGCGACCTTTCTGAAGCCAAGCCCTCAGCGTGGCATTCAAGGCTGTCCGCGAGCCGACTATGTCCCCCTCTCCAGCCTCACCGGCCTCCCTGCTCCCGGTTGTAAAGAACCATTTGCATGTTCTTTCTCCCACCGCCCGCCTGCATTTCTCCCCTGGGTTTCTGCCCTGGGCCCCCGGCCCCGGCTGCTTGCCCCCCAGGACTAAAGACCTGCGCTGTCACTTTGAAGATCCTTTCCTTGCCGCCTCTTCTAGGTCTAGGCGGTCCCGCTCTCCCTGCTGCACCGCGAGCCGTGCCTGCTCCCAATGCTCGTGTCTCTTTTCATGTCTTTGTCTCCGTCACTAGACTACTGGGAGCCTCTCGGGCACAGCTGGGTCATGTCTTCCTCACCTTCAGATCCCCAGTTTCCCGCACCGGGTCTGGCACACGGTCTGAGTCGGAAATGTCGAGGAAACAAACAAAAAGATGAGTGGGTACGCGCCTAGGGCGCCAGCGACGTCTGCGGCCGGACCTACTCACGCAAACGCCGGAAGACCAGGCTGCAGGGACCCCGGCACCTGTCCTGAGGCCTCCCTACTGTGGTGCTTGACGCGTCCCCTTCTCTCAGCCGAGTTCCCTTACCAGGGAAGCCCCAGGGGGTGAGGGGAGCCTGAGGGCCGCTGCGACATCGCAGGCGTCCCCCTCTCACCAGGCCAAAGGGCACGGCGGCCTCTGGGGTCAGCGCTTCAGGATCACCTGTGCCGGCTGCTCAGGGCCCCCTTGGCCTCCTCCCCAGTAGAGTCAGATGGCATTGCATGGTTTCCTCCTCCTCGTCTTCAGGTGGGAGGCGAGAAAGCCAAGCACGGTGATTAGCGACGGGGCTTCCGATCGCTCCCCACAGCAGGCGAAACAGAAGAAGAGCCCCCCCCCCCCCCGCCCCGGGCCCCTGGCCCTACCGCCCCTCCACAGCGTGTCCCTTCCAGAGCCTCGCAGCATTTGAGGTTCCCCGGGCCCAAGCGGGGAGTGAGGGGAGAAGCTGTCCACCACACGCAGGCCTTTGTCCGGCCTCGCCCCTCCTGCCCTTGAGACCACGACCCCGGGGATCCCAGCCTTCTCCCTCCTGCCTCTGCCCTTCTGTCCTGGAAAGGTGCTGGGGCTGGTGAGGCCTGCAAGGTCACCTTGGCCACTTTCGGGACAGAGTCCTCCTCTCCACCATGGTTTAGCCCCTCCTGGGTCTGGAGCCCCCATTCCTGCCCCTCCCAAGGCCTCACGCGTCCAGTCGGCCCCTCCCGGTTTCTCTGGGCCTCTGCCCTCCCTCCTTGCCATCCATAATCTCTCCTCTCTTGGCTTCTCCTCCTCTGCCTACCGAGACGCACGTTTCTGTGCATTTGTCCCAGGCTGCGACATCCTCCGGCGGACCCTGCGGCCTCACGTGTCCCCCTTCCTCTTCCTTTATCCCCGAATTTCTCTGCGGAAGGAACACTGTACCTTCTGCCTTTGTTTTCTGCTCCCCCATTCTTTCCTCGACCTCCCTCAGCCCGACCGCTGACCCACCGCTTAAACGCGAGCCTGTATTTTTTTCATCAAGGTAACACGAGACCATCCAATCGCCACCTCCAACATCCTCGGCTCACCCTCTCCCTGCGGCACCTGCACTGAGGCAGAGACTCGTTTGCAAGAAACGGCACGCGAGCAGGCCGAACGGAGCTCCTGGGGGTTCTCTGCACTGTGTATGAAACCTAATAAACATACAGGCTCCACAGCCGGGGGGTCACAGATAAGCAAGTAGGGAGCCACTTCTTCCTTCCCCGAGCCTCTGTCCCCCTACTCGCTTTGCCACCTGGGGGTGGAAGGACATGGGACTGGTGGGTTGAAGAGGGAAATGAGGCTTGTTGGAGACCACCCCGCCCTCCCCCTTTTCCTTGGAAGCAAGCAAGCCCACGTGACTCCCCTGTGCCCTGTTTTGGGTGGCCACACGCTGCCCTCCAGGAGGAAAGCCTGTCCCAAGCCAGCCCCGCCTCCTCTTTCCGGGGCTCTCAGCTTTCCCTCTTAGGTCATCTTTCTTATTCCTCAGGGGGTTCGGGATGAAGGAGGAGAGAGGTGGGGGCCATCAGGTGCTGTCAACCCCCAACAAAAAGACAAGAAAGCAACAGAACGAAAACTAAAGAAAGGTGGCCCGCCACAGTCTGTAGGGACAAGAGCGTGACCCGAGAATATCCAACCGGCCATGCGGTCATTAGCCGTAAAGGCGGCGCCCGGGCCTTTCCCGGCATGAAAGGGCTCAGGAAATAAAGCAAAACCCATAGGCTCCTGCAGGCAGTGTGCAGGGACAAAATCCTGCCAAGGAAGAGAGGAGTCAAGAGAAAGGAATACCCAGAAATGTAGAAATTGTTAAAATGACTGGTTAGCTTCAAGTCTATTTTTTTTTAATTTTTTTTTTTTTTAACGTTTATTTTACTTTTGAGACAGAGACAGAGCATGAACAGGGGAGCGTCAGAAAGAGAGGGAGACACAGAATCGGAAGCAGGCTCCAGGCTCTGAGCCATCAGCCCAGAGCCCGACGCGGGGCTCGAACTCACGGATCATGAGATCGTGACCTGGGCTGAAGTCGGACGCTTAACCGACTGAGCCACCCAGGCGCCCCCTATTTAAGTACGGAACTAGAAATATCAGCCAGGTGAAGGCTGCTTGCACAACAGAATGTAAATGTTATAAAACCTGTCAGAGGAAAAAATAATCTCCACCACAAAAATTGTGTGGGGGGGTGGGTGGAGGGGCATCGACTTGCTAGGAATTTGTAAGGCAGAGTCAACCCGCGGCACCTAAAATTAAAACACGCCGTTGAAAAACATGCAACACAGTGACTCTCGCCCCTGAATGGTTTTTATTCCCTCTCCCTCTCCCTACTTTAGAGGGATCTTTTACGAATTAATCTCTCTTGAGCTGAATTGGCATTTGTCTAAAGTCTGGCCATTCTTCCCATTTTATGTCCGTATCTTTCTCCTCAGTTGAGTTCTAGTAAGATTACATTTCATGATTTTCATTTTATTTTATTTTTTTATTTAAAAAAAATTTTTTTTCAACTTTTATTTATTTTTGGGACAGAGGGAGACAGAGCATGAACAGGGGAGGGGCAGAGAGAGAGGGAGACACGGAATCGGAAACAGGCTCCAGGCTCTGAGCCATCAGCCCAGAGCCCGACGCGGGGCTCGAACTCACGGACCGTGAGATCGCGACCTGGCTGAAGTCGGACGCTTAACCGACTGCGCCACCCAGGCGCCCCATGATTTTCATTTTGAAGTAGCAAATATAGCATGATCATATGTTTCTAGCATTGCTTTGTCTATCTTTCTGGCCGGCCGGCCAGCCAGCCGGCCTCTAGTCTCTTAGCTGAGTAGACACGCAAAGAGAAACTTGGAATGCCGTCTCCCCAAATGCTAACCCGGGTTAATTCCAGGCGTTTGGATTTGGGCTGGTTTGTTTCTTGACGCTTTGTACATGCATTTTTTTTTTTTTTTAAGACAGTGGGATAGTGTTGGGAGTTACTTTACTGGGAAGCTACTGTGCCCTGCGTACTGGGGACGCAGAGGTCCATAGCTCAGCCTTTCTTCCTGCAGCCTACCCCCTCATTCCATTATTTACTGAGTTACACGGTGGGTGCACGAGCTGTGCTGGAGGTGGAGGGGCTGATGCTATTAAATGCAGAGAGGGAGGCCCGTTCCCGGGGTGGGGGCGGGGTAGAGGTATTGGGGAACTCCTCCAAGGGCCTTCCTTTGTGGTCTGGCTTTGAAGAGGGGTCAGCGTGGAGGGGACTCGCCTGGGAGCTGGCTCTCTTCCTCTGCTCATCTACTAGGTGCTTCTGGGTGCCCCAGAGTCCCCTCTCTCTTCTGAGGGACCCTCTCCCTCTGGGAGAGCTCATTTATGTTAGACTTCCAACACCTCCCGTACACCAGAGATGCCCGGATCTGTGTCTCTATGTTTCTTTTCTTTTCTTAACGTTTTTAAGTTTATTTTTGAGAGAGAGAAACAGAGCGTGCGTGGGGGAGGGGCAGAGAGAGAGAGAGAGAGAGAGGGAGACGTAGAATCCGAAGCAGGCTCCAGGCTCTGGGCTGTCAGCACAGAGCCCGACGCGGGGCTCGAACCCACGGACCGTGAGATCATGACCTAAGCCAGAAACCAGGACTCACCCCATCCTCCCTTCTCCATCCTCCTCCGCACCCCTCCTCTCTCCCCAAGTCCCCAGGTGACGTTCCCCATAGCAGCCAGCCTCCCTCTTCGCTCACCGGGGTGGTCTTGAATCTCCGAGCCAGGCTCCCAGACTGAAGTTTCACCCCCCTCTAGCCTGTTGTCCATGCTGCTGCTGGAGTGATCTTTCTCAAACATGTGTCACACCACCGTGGTCACCTCTCTCCCTTCTCACTTCCCCACAAGCGCTCAAGGCCCCGGAAGCATCACATCTCTGGGCCTCACGTGCTGTCCGCACCCCTGAGGCTTTGCACACATTTCCTCTACCTGGGATGCCGGGTCCCGGGGGGTGGGGGTGGGGGAGTTCCCTACCCACTCCCAGCACCAGGGCTCTCTGGCGCCTTCCCTTACCACACACCCTCTACCTAGATTGTGTGTCACATCCTTCGTGCACAGTCAGGTGTACACTCGTCCATCTCCTGTGCTAACCTGTGCTCTCTTTATCCTCGGCACCTACGAGGCACCTAACCCAGGACAAGTGCTCAATAAATGTCTGCTGGAGGAGGCAGAAGTCCAGAAACCCAGGGGCCACCACGTCCCCGAACGCTGTTTTAAAGGGGCTTGGCTCTGATCTACAAAGCGCACGCAGTGTCCCACCCACAGGGGCCTTCGCGTTCGTACTTGGAAGAAAGGAGCCATAGACATGTGACGTGTTCCCGGGATTCTTGTCTTCACCACCCCCAGGCTCTCTGCTATACTCCTCCTCTGCTCCCCGCTTTTCCACCTTCTCTGAATGCCAAGATATTTGCATCCCAGTACAATAGAAGCCCTCTCCTCCGCAATCCTCCTAAGGTTCTGCTTCCACTGGGGATCCTATTCAGAACCTGCCACTCATGGAGGGGCACGGGTGTGTGCACAGAGGTGCACACGGTCACATTTCTTTAGCGCTCAGAGGGCACGCCTTGGCTAGCCAGGTCTGTGTCCCCTGGATGCACTTGCGTTTGTGTGCCTCGAGCAAGCCCCTGTGTGGTCCTATGGTAAAGCTTTCCCAAGGCCTGTTTTTGTTGGCCGTGGGGCTGGCTAAGGCGGAGAAAACAGAGGGGAATGAGTGACAGGTTTTGAAACAGGGCATCCAACAGTCCCCGTGGCACTGCCACACCTCCTCCTGGACCCCCTCATCTGCTGCCCGGCTCCTCACCCACCTGCACACAAGCTGGGAGACAGTGCTCAGCTGGGTCCCCAGCAGCCACCATGGGTGCGCACGCGCGTGTGTGCGTGTGTGTGTGTGTGTGTGTGTGTATCCCTGTGCGTACAGAGAGTGTACAGGGAGCAAAATGGCCCCATAGCTGACATTAAAATTAATTACCAGGAGCCATCAGAGATCCCATGAGCAGCCTTATTAACTAATTAACTTGCAACTATTCGGCACATCCTCATTCCGCTGGCGCTCTCCTCTCCTCGACACTTCCTGCTGAGTGCAGTTCCTTCAGATCCTTCCCCTGGGCAAAAACTTTCAAGGGCTCCCCATTGTCTATGAAATGAGGAAGGAACCAGCCAGGCACTCCAGGCCAGGCCTGACGCGGGCCTCCTGGAGGGGGTCTTCCAAGCTTCTAAACCACATCCGTGTCCTTCCTACTCCCGCTCAGTAGGCCATCTGCAGCTCTGGAGGCAGAGCCGGCCAGCACCTCCACCCCTGCCTTCCCTCAGGCCATCCCCTCCATCCCCAAGAGGCTTCTCTCCTCCTCTGCCGACCTTGTGACCTCAGCCTCAAGGGCCATGTCCAATACCCTCTTTTCCAAGGAGCCACCCACAGACCTGCCTGTCCTCTCCATTGAACCGTCTGTGCCCTTTGTGACCCTCTTTATGTCCCACCTCACATTCTCGCTGTGTGCAATTACCTGGGCCTTTAGTGTAGTCTTCCTTTCTGGAATATAAACTCCGTGGGGGGTGGGGGGGGGGAGAGCAAGGAGTTCTATATGCGCCCCCATCAGTCCTGGCACTCAGTAGCTGCTCTCCAAATATTTGTTGAAATGAACTGACAGACGGAGGCACATTTTTTAAGGGCTGATGATTCTTCTGGAAAGAAGGAGGGGCCCTGTTATGAAGCCACCGTCTCCAGGAGCACCTGACCCCCTGTTCTCAGAAAGGCTCCCCAGTTCCTTAGGGTTGCGTGAGAGGTTCAGTGACCTATCTGGGCACGCGGGGTCTCCTATGTCCCTTTGGCAGGTGGCCTTTGTTTTGTAGCCCGGGATGCACCTGCCTGTCCGGGGCCGCGCCTCCAGTGGCAGGGCTGGGGCTGAAATGGAAAGGACTCCCCTCTCCCACCCGGAAGGTGAGGTCTCAGGCCTGAAGCAGCTGGCAGGAGGCGGTGGTGTGCTAGAGGTGGCCTGTCTTGGCTCATACTGGCTGACGAGAGCTGATGACTACATTTCGAGCATTTTTGTCCGGGCTGTGGTTAAACAAGCCCGGCTTAAAAGCGAAATTATACAAAAATACAAGAAATTATATAAAGTCACAGCGAAAGAAATCACGTTGACGGCAAAGGCAATAAACACCCAATGCTCATCACCACCTAATCGTATCGCCGTGTTTCGCGGCCGTCTGTGTTCTTGGGGTTAGCTGTGCCTGTTGTGTCTGGAGGGCGGAATGACTGTGTGCGCTGTTTTGCGTCCCGCCCCGGCTCTGCAGTTGTGACACCATTTTGGCGGCTTGAAGTCAGCCGTGGTGGGGGTGTTGATGCCGCAGACAGTAGGTGAGTGCTACAGATCACGACCCACCCTGTCTCCAGAGAGCTGGTTGTCAAACATTTACCAGCAGATCTATCGTACGGGGATCCTGGGGAAGTGGATACAGCCGCCTTTGTGGGACCGCCGTCCTGGAGGTAACGGCCACCCTCCTGATAGTGGAAGGCACTGACTTTAGGGTCCCGGAGCCCAGGCCAGCTCCGCGGCAGATATGGGCACAGCTGCCACTCCAGGCAAATGCAGGGAAGTCGGGGGCGGGGGAGGGGGGGTTGCTGGTGACAGCCCCTGGCGGAGCGGTGGGCATCGGGGGCAGTAGTAGCCTGGCCGTGAATGAACGCACGGTGGCAGGTCACGTGCTTGGACTAAGAGCCTGGTGAGGTGTGGTGGGAGGCGGAGACGGGGGGGGGGGCGGGGGTGGATACCACTGAGGTCGACCTGCTAGCAAGAGGCACAGAGCCCCACTGAGGCTGATCTCATCCCTTAAAAAGCCTCACAATCCCAGGGACTGGGACCCAAGAATCCCCCACTCACGGCAGGGGGGCGGCACACAGCCCAGACAGTGGCAAGGTGCCTGAGGGCTGTGCTGCCCAGAGCAGGAAGGGACCAGACAGAGCACCCTGGCCAGCGAGTCTGAAGACCAGCATCCTGTTCCCCTTGGTACCGAGAATCAGTCCCTGAACACCGCAGGGATCTAACTAATGATAATAGATGCAGTTGGAGGGATTCAGAAGAGCCTGGGTGCTGAGGTCACAAAGACACGGCTGGGTAGCTTGCTGAATGACCTGAGGCAAGCTGCTTATTTCTCATCTGGGTTGTTGCAAAGGGTTTTTACAGAATGTTTGTAAAGAGCCCAGCACGGTGCCTGGCACGCAGTAGGTGCTCATTACCTGGGGGCTCCCAATGCCACCACAAGGCATCAGGGACCCGGTGCCAGGCCAGCTCTTCCAACGCCAGCCTGGGGCTCGTGCAAGTTCCCCTCTCCCCCGGCCCCAGACCTCAGTGACCACATCTGGAACAGAAGAGGGCTACATGATCTCCAAGGTCTTTACCACTCTGAATACTCCCTGCCTCTACGAATCAAACTGGTAAGGGGGATGATCGGAGCGTCGGAGGAGACTGGCTTTGCTTAAAATCCTGTGATTAATGTTCGAAAAGGCACAAAAATAATAATTATCCAAGTGTGGTGGGGAATCTTGGATTCTTTCATTAAGTTAACAAAATTACCAATGAGGTAGCATTTAGAAACATAAGATAAGTCCATTCATTCCTCACTGATGGGGATCTTTAGGGTGAGCATATGCCTCCCAGAAAGATCCATGCAGAGAAAGCCACAGATACAGGCTCGGCTATCCAAACTAGTCCAGTTCATGCTTGGAGCCTTCTTTATGATTCACTCATTACCACAATTTCTAGATCAATCACAGGACAAAGTGCTCAAGGGAACTGCAGACAAGCGGTGCGGCGACAGAAGCAACCTAGGATTGCTTCCGAAATATGCAACTTCCCCTGGCAGAGCAGGGGGACACTTTGGGAGGGTTAAGTTTCCAACCGGGGACAGTGGGGAACATCAGAAAAAAATATAATTGCGCGTAGAATTGAAACCTCATGGTGAACACCCAGAATGCGGTGTAAACACCACTCTCCAAGGCTGCAAAGATGGCTTTTAACTAAACCTTCTGTTATCTACACCACCACGGGAACCCATCGACGGCAGCCCCCTGCTTGTCTTCTCACAACCTCTGGCACCTCTCCAGCACTCAACACGTCTTTACCAAAGGAATGTCCAAATGAAGCAATAACTACCTGGCTAGATGCTTGGAGCCCACCCAGGGCCCACCCGTCTTCTTCTCGCCTTCATCCGACAAACACTACTGTTGCCTGAATCCTAGGTGGGCTGGGGCCCAAAGGCCAGCCCCCCTTCTCCAGTTCCTCACGTTGTCACTCCTGCCCAGGGATCTCCAAACCCAGCTCACGAGGTGGCTCCCTCTCCTCCCCCTTCCCCGGGTCCCAGACTGGGCATGCTCTGCGCTGGCTGGGGACTCACTTCCCAGGAAGAGGGATGCGGAGAGAGCCCCTGTCCGCGCCCAGCCGCCGCCTGCTCGCGGCACGCAACCCCTCCCGGGAAGGTCACCCAGCCAGGTGAACACCTGGAGCCCCGATTTCTTTCAAACCCCAAAAGCGCAAGTGCGGAGTTTCCAGTTTCTAGCGAGAGGAGGGTTTTGCGGGGTGGGGGGTGGCGCTCCGACAGAATGGTTCAGGCAGGGGCGGGGGTGGGGGGGCGCGACGGCCTTACCCGGGCACGAGGCCGGGGGGCACGTAGGTGGCATTGAACTCAGTCAGCAGGGTGCCCGCGCTGCGGGAAGCCATGGTGGGTGCCTCGAGCGCGCAGCGAGCCCGGCGCCTGCCCCTCCCTGCCCGACGACGGTAAACAGCCCGGGGTCCCCTGGCAACCGCGTGCCTGGCAACGTGACCGTGACCTGGGCCAAGCCACCGCCCGCTGCATTGTTCCGGGGCCAGCCCCCTACTTGCTCTCCTGTGGGCCTCCAAGCTCAGCTTGCACGTCCGGGAATGGGCTCATCTCTGCGCTTCACCACCAGCAGGGGTGTGGTGCCGCTCAGACGCGGGATGGGGTGGAAACTCTGTGGACAGGCCCGGCCCCCATGTGCCCCAAGTGCCCTTCTGCCCCCTGCAAGACTCGCTGACCTAGCCTGGAGCGTCCTCGCTTTGGAGACAGAGCAGAAAGCAGCAGCCCCACCGTGGCTGTGCTCTGGGAGCCCGAGGGGCTGCAGGGAGCCCAGGAGCCAGCGACCCCCCCCTCCCCCCCCCCCACCCCCCCGTTCCTCAAGGGGAGTTGTCTTCATTAATCTCTCATCTCTCCCTGGGAACTTCCCTCTCACTTCGTCTTGCCCCTCAAACTACTCCACACGAGTGGTTTACAAGGGGCAAAAAGCGAATGGTGGAAAGGTCTGGGGGTGTGATTTCCACCTGTCCCCGGGACCCAAGTTCAGTTGGCGTAATTGTGCCACAGAGCAAACTTGCCAAAGGCCCCGGTGAGGCTTTCTCGTAACAGTGCCCCCCTCCTGTAGCTGGTGCCCCCAGGTCCGGTTTCTCCAGCGGTCCTCCTCCCGGCCGGAGTCTGTAACTGGGGCATGAGAGTGGTGACAGCCTCCAAGGCGACACGCTCTGCGACTTGGGGCCAGACCTGCCTCCCTAGCTCCCCGTGCAGCAGCCCTGGTATCAGCAAGAACCCTCTGCGGCTTACCCTTGGCCTTCACGGTTCCATCCAATCCTGTCCCACGAGAAGTGTTTTCTTCACAGCTTGATTCTGTAAACGGCAGTTGATGAAGACCACAGACACTAGTGAGCTTGCAGGACGCTTTTGCAAGAGGAATTCTCAAATGGCTTTCTCTGGCAGATGACAATGGAGTTGGGGGAGAGGGGGTGCACAGGCCTTCCACGAAGTGCAAGAAGCAGGAAAACGGTGGCCTGGGGAGGAAACGGAACTGAAGGGGAGTGAGTGCTTGTAACCAGGTGGAAGTCTGTGCCCGCCCTTCAAACTGCGGTCAGATCTGTGTATGTCTAAATCCCCCCTGCAGAATATGAGCAATAAAGAGAAAGACATTTGTAAAAGTTATAAAAAAAAAAAAACAAGGGGCGCCTGGGTGGCGCAGTCGGTTAAGTGTCCGACTTCAGCCAGGTCACGATCTCGCGGTCCGTGAGTTCGAGCCCCGCGTCGGGCTCTGGGCTGATGGCTCAGAGCCTGGAGCCTGTTTCCGATTCTGTGTCTCCCTCTCTCTCTGCCCCTCCCCCGTTCATGCTCTGTCTCTCTCTGTCCCAAAAAAAAAAAAAAGTGAAAAAAAAAAAACAACAACAAAACAACAACAACAACCCTCAGGTCAGGTGTGCTATACTCTGGGAAGGTGTTCCCCTGGCCCAGGTCGAGTGCCCACTGTGTCCCCCATTATAATTTGCCAGCCGACTGTGCCCATGAACCTGGCACTCTTGTGTTGCCTGCGTTCCAGTCTGTCTCTTCTGCTTAAGGCCGGAAACTGGATCACATTCGCCTCGGAATCCCCAGCACCTGTTACTGGAAGGAGCTAGTGTATGCTTGCTGAATAAATTTTAGACTAAGAGTTCCAGAAATGGATAATGGTCAGGAGGGAGGAAATTAAAAAGTAAGATCTGGCTTAGGTTTCAGAAGGTCAGCTGTCTCCGCTAAAGGGATGCCATGTGTTGGCAGAATGGAATTACTACCCTTTTATCGATATAGAAACTGAGGTTGGGCTGAGCTCAATGCCTTGTTTAGGGCGAGTTCATGGGCTTTTCTCTAAAGATGCACAGACCTCATGAAATTCACCCCCTACAGGAGAGAACCACCCAAGGGCCTAAGGAGGAGATGGAGGGGTTTTGTTTTTTTTTTTTCCTCTCAAGTGCCACCAAGCCCTATGAACAAAGGTCACCTAATAACCTTATTTATAGAACATGCTAGTTAATTTTTTTAATTTTTTTTTCAACGTTTATTTATTTATTTTTTGGGACAGAGAGAGACAGAGCATGAACGGGGGAGGGGCAGAGAGAGAGGGAGACACAGAATCGGAAGCAGGCTCCAGGCTCCGAGCCATCAGCCCAGAGCCCGACGCGGGGCTCGAACTCACGGACCGCGAGATTGTGACCTGGCTGAAGTCGGACGCTTAACCGACTGCGCCACCCAGGCGCCCCTAGTTAATTTTTTTTTTAAAGAGACATTAAACTTGCCTGGTTTAAAAATGTTTTTGGACATTCATGCGTATTGAACAAATACAATATGCTAAAATACTCTTCGCTTCAACATGGTTAAGTAAAAGTGAGAGAGAAGAACAGGAATTGGAGAAGGAAAGGGAGAGAAGAAAATAGAAGATAAATTTAAAAAGAAAAAGGAGGCAATGTGGCAAGGAAACATCTAGAAGGAGGCTCTTGTGACATGCCGCGGGCCACTGGCCTCTAGAATTCCCACGGAGCAACCTCTGATTAGCATGCTGTGAAAAATTTAGTATTTCCTTTTTGAACCTTCAGACTCTGCTCCCTCCAGGTCGCCAAGCTCGCCCCCTATCCTGTCAACCTGCACTGGGCATCCAACTATACACAGGACTCTGTGCGAGGCTCTGGGGTTGCAAAGATGTAGGACACCAGGGTGTCCCCATGGTGAGGATGAAGCAGTGAGAGGAGAGGGGCGGGGCAGCACCCCAGCCTGGGTGGGGGTGGGGGCAGAGACTTTTAGGAATGGGCACCAGTTGGGCTGAGTCCCCGCCAGAAGGCAGTGGTGGGGTGGGGGCATACCTTACAGAGCAAGCAGCAAGGCCAAGGGTGCAGATGATCCTGCAAAGGCCCCAGGTTTGGGGATCCTGGTCCCCAGGGTCCCTTTCTCTATAAGCGCCTCCCGGGGTATGTTGCTGGAAGAGAGGGCAGTTCTTTTTTGGTCCTTGGAAATTCTGCCAGATAGCCCTTCCCCACTGCCCCCCGACCCCAGCAGCTAATGGGCTACAAGTCCTAACGGTTCTGCTCCAGTGAGGCTCACCGGCCCGGCCTTCTCCATCCCCAGGCCCCAGGATGGGGCTGGGTTAGTGTCCTGGACCTTAAGCATCGCCCTTCGTGGAACATAAGCCTCTGAGGCTTTCGTAGCTGGGCATCTCCGGTCACGCTCAGCCTGGCTTCCGAGCACGCCGTCTTCCCAGATCCAGGAGTCCCAAAGCAGGAGGCCAAGACCCTGCCTCTTGGGGGTACAATCTCTGTGAGAGCAGGTGGAGGCAGAACATTCCCTTTTCCTCTTAGGACTCTCTTTTCTGACAGCAGCCACCGGGCACAGCCTTAACGTTGTCTGATAGATGCTGAGTTTCCAGCTGGGGGACCCTGAGTTGGGATTTCTAGATGGCACAGTGGGACCCAGCCAGGCCTTGCCCATCCAGGCTCCCTGAGCCTCACGGACGCCCGCAGCCCTGGTGGCCAACTTGATTCGGGGGATTGAATCACCACCAAACACCAGTGCGACAGCCCAGCTTCCTGTGCACACAGCCGGTGGAGCTCCTTCTCCCCCGCAGGGGTACGCGCCCCTGGCCCCCCGCCCCCCCACCTTCCACACACACGCCCATCCGTGCCCATCTGCCCACTCCTGGGGCCAGAGCTTGCCTAGCAGGGTGCAGCAGAGCCCTGCTGAGAGGCGGGCAGGAACCTCTGCTCCAGGAGCTGGGAAAAGACATCTGAAGCTGGGCAGGGCTTTATCTGGGAGCAGGCGGCTGCTGAATAATGAATTCTGACTCTGAGCCTGCGCTCCCAGGCTGCACGCAGGGTGCACAACACACACACACACACACACACACACACACACACGCTGGGCTGACAACTTGGAGGGGCGGGGGCTGGCAGGGCTGTGAGTCTCTGTGATCGCTGGAAGGAGCAGCTCTCTGGCTTGGTTGCCTTGGTCTCTGTGGGCAGCATCAGAGGGGGCGCAGGAGGAGGCGGCGAGGGAGGGAGGGAGGCGTGTGAGCCGAGCTGCACCAGGCTCTCTCCTTCTCCAGCTGCTCCCGCCTGGCAGCGTCCAGGCTCTACACACCAGCATGGCCCTGTTTGTCCACCTCAAGACGGTTTCGGAGCTTCGGGGCAGGGGCGACCGGATCGCCAAAGTGACTTTCCGAGGTAGGGAACCCCTGGTCTGAGAGGGTCCCCAGCTCTGCGCTGATGGGGATGAGGCAGGGCAGAGAAGATGGGTGGGAAAAGAAGTCCTAGGAGGGCTGGGGTGATGAGGCTTTTCAGGGGCAGCTATCTGCTCCTGGCCTGGCTGGCCGTTGTGATTTCCTGAAAATCAGGGTGCCCTGTGTTTCCATGTCTGCATCTGTGTGTCCCTCGCTGCACTTGCCAATGTGGAATGTGCCTGGCGGGGTGCAGGGTCGTCTGCCTGCGGGGGTGTCCTGGGGAGGTGGAAGTAAGGACCCCATCTCCGAGCTCAGGGGGTCCTGCGAGCCCCACCGGCTTCCCCTGTCAATTCTCTTCTTATCCTCCTCCTTTCTCGTGCATCCAGCAACCATTTACTGTGATCCGTGTGCCAAGGCCGGGGGCTGAGCATGACCCAGGCCCTGCCCTTGAGGAGCCCACATCCAGTGGGACAGAAGAACCAGGGGGCAGACGAGTAGGACAGGTGTGTGATATGATGAGGATGGGGACAAGTACAACACGCGAGCCACAGAAGCAGTGCCCCAACCCAGGCTGGGGCAGGATGGTCCGGGAAGGCTTCCTGGAAGAGGTAGCCCCTTGGCTGAAACCCGAGGGACCAGCAGGAGGGAGCAAGGCGAGGAGGTGAGGGCAAAGCAGGTGCAAGAGACAGGATGCTCATGGCTGGGGGAGGAAGGAACTAGAACATGGAACAGGGGAGAGACTGAGGACCCATGAGGCTGGAGCCCAGACCGAGCGCAGAAGCTGAGGCGGCAGAGGCCGGCGGAAGCAAGGAGGCGAGACTGCCTTCACCCTGAGGACGGCGGGCAGCCCCTGAAGGTTTAAGTAGAAAAAGTAAGGCCAGGGTTACCTGTGCCACCCCCCTCTGCTTCCCAGCCCTGGGGCCGGGGCATCTCTGGTGGCCTTTGGCCAGAGGCCAGAGCCCTGCTCACCAGACATGGCCCTTCCTCCCAGAGAGGGGGTGAGATTGGGGGTGGGACAGGAGCTGAGATAAAGAGCGAAGTGAGCATCGGGGCCCGGGCGGGATGCACATCCACACCTGGGTTAGGAGGGAAAGGGGTGACCAGGGGCAGCAGCCCGCATCAGCCTTCAGTTGGACTGGCTCCGGCAGGAGGTCCACGTTGTGCACTCTGCAGCCTGTTGTGCACAGAATCGGGAGGGGGGCAAGGGACCGCAGTGTCCCCGCTGGCAGGTGCGAGAGGAAGGGCCGGCAGGCTGCCTGTTGCTTCCCACACCAGCCCAAGGACGGCTTTGTCTGCAGCACCCTGGATCTCTGTGTGCCACCTGCTGGCTTTAGAAAAAGCAAGTGTGTCCTTTCATGGGTGAAACGTGTCCCTGTGTTCCACAGACGGCACAGTATTTGGCTGTTTCGCTACGGATGGCTATGCTGTCGGGGCCCCGTCAGGACAGTCCCTGGCTGCGCAAACCAGTCCCGTTGGCAGGCAGAGAAACCAAGGCCCAGTTGTAGAGAGATCCGCACAGCCTCAGTGGAGGGACTGAGACGTCTCACCCCCGGCCCTGGTTGCTCAATCCTGCAAGCCCCTTTACCTCTTCCTGGTCAGCTGGGGGTGAGCACCCTACCTACCTGATGCACACCTTTTTCTTTGAGCAGTAGGGCCGGCCCTCCAGCCTCAACTGACCACACAGGAATTTGCCTCTTTGCAACCTGTGCCCTCTGGACTGAGTGGAGAGATCCACTTCCACGCTCTGTACCTGCAGCAGGTGGCCAGAGACGGAGCTCTGGGGAAGGAGCTGGGCAGCAGGAATAGACAGATGACAAGGAGATTTCCAGAAGGAGTCCCTTATAACAACCAGATATTTCTCAGCCATTCGTCTGCTGCAGCCAGCCGTTGACAACCATAGATACTTCAAAAGACCAACACTAACAATTCAGAGGAACCGGCCCAATCTAGAATGTTCCACAGCACCTCCTGGCATACGCAACCACTGATGTCCAGGCAAACAGCTGCAGGGGGAAATGAGAAACTGGAGACCAGCCACAGGGAGATGTTGGCCCCGAGTTCCCCTAATCCCTTGAGTGAAGTTCAAAGTTTGGGTGGGGGACCCCTAGAGAGTTGTGTCTATCGGCAGTGACCCTGGTAGACCAGATGACCTGGCTGGAATATAGCTTGACTTTCTGTGCTGTGCCACCCAGGAGCCCTATGGGGCTATGGTGGAGAAAGCTCTAGATATGGAATCAGAAGCCCTGGGTCGTACCTAGGTTCTGCCACTCCCTTCGCCTCTTTGATCCTCAGTTTCCCCATCTTAAAAATGGGCATGTTGATAATATCGACCTCACCAGCTTGCTTCTGTGAAACAACAGGTGTTGGAAGAATTTAAGGAAGGAGCATTCAGATGACTGATAGGTCTGTGAGGCGCCCATTCAAGTGCTGCTTGGGGCAGCTACGGGATCCTGAGTCCTCTCTTCTCCAGCCCGATTTCCTTCTTCTGTTGCCCAGGAGCAGGAGAGAGGGCACATTGTGAGATACAAAGAGGAGAGGAGAGCCTTTCTGAGGGCTTCCCGACCTGTGCCGGGAGCAAGCAAACTGGGCGTGGCCTCTGCTCCGTAGGGACCCCTGGCTAAGATGATCCAGGCCCGGAGCAGACCGCCCCTGAGACCCCTGTTCCCATGTGGGCTGGGCAAGCACCAGCTGTGTCCCTGGCCATCCCTCTGTCCCTGCCACTGGGTCAGCTGGCCGTCCCACCCTTAAGCTCACACAGTGCTCACCACCCAGCCCTGTCTTGAGCTCTTAGCTTTTACTACCCCAACGGTGGCTCCTAACATGATCCTGCCCTTACTCATTAATTCACTAGCCGTCCTGATATCTGTGGACAAGCCTAGGACCCCGGAGGTGAAGACACAGCCCCTGCCTGCTGGAGTTACAGTCCATTGGGTCAGACAGAAGACACAGAAGGCTTGGCCCCCGGTCCCAGTGGCGCACGCAGACCCCAGAGTCCCAGAGCCTTGGCCTCCCATGAACAAGATGAGACAATGGTCCCAGTTTAACTCAGAGGACTGCAGCCAGAATCAGGAGTGTCTAGAAAGGAGCCATCTTGATGGCAGGTGGCTACTCAAAGAGAAACAGTATTCACCTGGGGTTTGTCCTTTTTCAGCTGCTAAAATAGTTCTTGGCACCCATCAGAACCAGGGGACACAGGATGGGAGGGTCTCTACATCCCTCTAGTCCAACCTTGTGCCCAGTACTCAGCCCATCCAAACCTGGGGAAATGGTGACAGACTGCCTGGGACAAGTCCCTGAGCTTTCTGGCCAAGACACCGGCTTTGGGGATTGGATGTGTGAGATGGGTGCTGTCTGGGGGCTGGGTCTGATCTCCACTTAATTCGCCAGAACTGGTGATAAAGGTCTGCTTTATCAAGGCTTCCCCCTCGGCCCAGAGACTTCTCTCTCCTCCTCTCCCCACCCCCCCCTACTGTATTCCTGTAACTCTGAATTTCCTGCGATTCCCCAAAGATACAAGCCCAGTATATCTCCAGACCTTGAGACATTCGTTTCTTTTGCCCAGAATGGCTCCCGCCCTCCCTCTTGAAGACTCCCATTAATTCTATCCACCCTTCAAGACCCAGCTCACATGTCACCTCTTCTGTGAAGCCTTCCCCCTCCCTTGTGGTACTGTGTGCATACACCTGCCACAGCTCAACTAGGGCACTTGGTATTCTAGAAACCGCCCCAGTTCTGGATGCTGCACCCGTGTCTGAGCACCTTTAAGACAGGGGTCCCACCTGAGCTAGCCTAACTGAGCCCCATGCTAAGCACTGGGTCCCACCATCCAAATGAGTATGAAACAGCCCCTGTCTTTGAGTCTTCGCTCACTAGTGGGTTGTCAATCTTCCACGGTGGCACTGCCATTCTTGGGTTCAATGTCCCCAAATGTGAGCCCCCCCACCCCCACCCCAGCTTTCTATCCAAGGGGGATCAGGGACTGGAAGAGGCCTCGGAAGCTACGAACCAAGAACCCTCCATTGACGTCCCAGGCCAGAGGGGCTTTGGGGACCCCAGAGGGAGGCTGACCTCATTCTCTAGCAAACACTGGGGAGTCCGGCTCCAGCCCACGGGTCAGATGTCAAAGGGCCGCACGTGGCCCCCGCCCCTCACAGACCGTGCTCTCTCTAAACACTGCTGCCTACAACACATGGTACAGGGTGGGGCTTAAAAGGCAAACCAGGGTCTCCTTATTGGATAGAGGAGCAGAGGCGTGTGCAGACATAACGGGGAAGCGTTGTCCTCAGGAGGACCAAGGCGCTCCTCGCTGTGGGACAGGAAGTACAGCCTGTTCAGGGGATAGCAGCTTACTTGGAGCACATCCGGAGATACAGAAGGAAGCTTGAGGGAGGGTCCTGGCTAGAGGCAAAGACTTTCTGGGTGAGGGACTGACCAGAGGCCAGAGAAAGGAAATCCCAGTTAAGTGCACTGACTGGGAAGCCACAGGTTCGGCTGGAGGAGAGGCTGCAGGAAAGTGGACGGGGAGGGAGATAAATCAGGATCCTTGGGGCCAGGTGAGTGACAGCGTGCTGGGAGGGGGTGGGGCCCCGGCCTAAGCACCGGGGACAAGGTGGCCTGGCTGTAGGGACCACCTGGACTCCAAATTAGATTTTTCCCCATTAAAATGGAGGAGGTCTCCCTCTTGAGAATAAATACGACTTCTCTCTGGAGACTTCTCTGCCATCCCTGGTGAAGGAGGCAGGGTCCCTCAGTGCCCCCAGTCCTAGGAGCCACTCCCAGGATGCCTGGGCCTATATGTGCACTGTGGCCCAGCCCCGTGCCTCCTCTCTGGGAGGCTGTGGGATAGGTGTTTCCCCCCACGAGGGGGTGGGCATTGCCCCCGCTGAAGGGGACAATTGGAGGGGACCTTCAGGACAGCCTCTGCGGTCCACGGCTGGCTGTGGGCCCAGCTCGTGCTTTTGCTATGCCTCCCACATCCTCCATTGTACCCAGCACACACAGGCCCCTCACCACCTGGGGGTGGGGACAGATCTCCTCTGTCTAAATTCCAGGTGGCAAATGTCCTCCCCCTCCCACCCAGAGCAAGCCAATGTAGGCAGAGTGCACCGAACATTCCCCAGGCTTCTCCCGCTTTGATGAGTGTGTTTTCGTGATATGGAAATGACCATTAAATTGTCTTCTGCTACAAAGGCCCTCAGCAAAAATGCTGCTGGAAATGCGCTCAAGAATCGATCTGCAAATAATTCCCCTGAACTGTGCGTCTTCCTTGGCTCTCTGATCCACCCTTACTCATAACATAAATGCTACATCTCTCCCACCGATTCCCGTGGCTGTGTTCGATCCCTTTTTTATTAACTTTTTATAATGGAAAGTCTCAAATACATGCAAAAGCTGGGAGTCTTAGCTCGCAGTCTTAACAACCATCAACTCCTGGCCAATCTGGTCCTGTTTGTTCTCTTTCCCACTCCCACACCCCACATTATTTGGAAGCAAAGACCAAACACCATACCGTTTCATCTGTAAATATTCAGTACGTAGTTAGAAAAGACAGACTCGATCTATTTTAACCCAGAGATTACATCTTTCCTAAAAAGGAATAATTTCTTAATATTATCAAATTTCTAATTGTCTCATCGGTGTCATAATTTTTTCCAGTTCATTAACAGCTACTTTTTTTTTAAGTTTATTTATTTTGAGAGGGGGGGGCGCATAGAGAGAGACTGAGAGAGAGAATCCCAAGCAGGCTCCTCACTGTCAGTGCAGAACCGGACATGAGGTTCAGGGCTCAAACTCTCGGAACCGTGAGATCATGTCCTGAGCCGAAATCAAGAGTCGGATGCTCAACTGACTGAGCCACCCAGGCATCCCTGAAAGCCATATTCTAACTTGTTTGGTAAATCAAGTATTTTATCATTCGTTCACTCATTCTGTCATTCATCCAGAGGATCATATTGGGTGAGGGCCAGCTATGCGCCAAGTGTGATTCTAGACAGTGGGGTGATGGCAATAAATTAGAAAGACGTGGTCCCCGCCCTCCAGGCAAAGACAAGTCATGGCACAGGTCACCATGAGCAGCATGATGAGTATTCTGGAAAGGGAGGTACAGGTGCAAGGCAGCATGAGGCAAAGGAAGCCTACTCAGACCAGGAGTTCTGGACAAAACCTACAAAGGACCCCGTTCTGGGCAGAAAGGCTAATATCAGTCCAGATGTGACGGTGTGGATCCTTGTCGAGGGTTGAGGGAGCTGGAAGTGTTTGCTGGGGATGGGGTGGGAGTGGCGCGGTGGGGAGGCTGGGGGCAAACACAGTCTTCAGTATCACACTGTGCAGTTTAAACTTCCGCTTTGTAAGTGAATGGGAGTCGATGATGCTTTTAGCAGGAGGATGGGATGGGGACATCTGGTTTTGGAAAGGACATTCCGGATGCCAGGACCCCAGGCCGGGAGCCTCAGGGAGGAACCTGGGGCAGTGGTACAGATGGTGGGTGGTGCAGGAGGCCGTGGGTCTGGAGAGAAGCCATGACATTGGTTCGGAGGAGGGGTAGTGAGTTGGTAGTGAGCAAGAGGGCAGGACGAGGGTGGCTCTGGATTCCGTACTTGGGTACCTGGATGAACAGTGAGGCCACCGATGGAGCAGGGTAGCATGGAAGGAAGAGCGGGTTTGGGGGCAGGGGGCACAGAGAGGAATAGACTTGCCTGTCAGCCATTCTAGTGAAAATGCCCTCCAGGAAGCCAGAAATCCGGTTTAGTACAGTGAGTGCCCAGAAGGCGGGTGGAGCCCAGTGGTGTGGGAACCCAGGGGGTACGTTGAAGGTCAAGAGAGGGTGAAATATGCTTGAGTCCTTACAGGGCTGCTTTGGGGTCAAGTGAAAAAGGTGATATACACGAAAGGCTCTACCCGCTGTAGGGTTTATGCAAATACAAGGATTCTGCTCTCCGTCCCGGGCTGTCCGAATGCTTCTCACACTGCCAGTTCCAGGAGGGTCTCCTGAGACGGAGAGTGTCATGTGATCATTTTTTACCTTCAGCCCTTGTCTACTTCCTGCCTGGACTGATCCACCCCCGAGATACTGGCTCAACTGTCTTTGTTTCTACTTTTTATTTTTTTTCCCCCCAAAGCAGAAGGGCTCATTTGGCTTAGTTGGGAATCAATTTCCACTCGCTTGCTTTACTTTTTTTTAAGCCAAGGTTTAAGATAAAATTGTGACTGTAGCTTTAACAATATTTCTACCCTGTTTAAGAATGTGAAAAGTCACTCTCCCCCCGGGCTTTATTGTATGCCCAGTGCCTGGCACAGAGTGGGTACTCTGTGCAGTTTGTGGATCACTAGGACCTCAAGCTCCTCTAATCTGGCACGGTAATGGGGGAACCTAAGACCTGGCAGTTGCTGAGTGCGTGGCTGGCACTGTTCTAGGCTTGAAGGGAAACACTCCCCTCTCTTTGCCTCCGTGCCTAGGTCTGAATAATAACAACTGGGGCCATCAGTTAGTTACACGGCAAAGTGAGAGTTCGAGTGAGCACCTACAAGGAAGTATAGGCTTAAGCTGGGCCAGAGAAATGGGGTTTATTATCCCTGACCTGTTCCTGCCTCTCTGATGAATCTCTGACACGAGGCTGAGTTTCTGCTGTGTGTACCTGGGTGTTAATAGGATGGGGCAGGGGGAAATACACGAGTGAAGGTGGAAATTATACTTGAATAAGATTCGTGGAAAGTAAAGCTTTGGAAGTAGCTGGAGCCTCCATCTGGCTGAGAAATGGGAGAAAGAGAAGAGACAACTTTCCCCTGCCGGAAACCCAGGGCCTGCATAACCCAAATCTGGCTCGCCGAGTTGCTGGCGATTTTAAGAGAGCACATTATTTACGGAACACAGTTGAGAGGAAAGTGTTATTACAGGAGATAATTACAAACAACCAGACAAGATCATTAGGGATATAGAACGTTGGACAACACCATCAACCGCCTTGACCTAATTGGTGTTTCTAGGACATTTCGCCCCAAACTGAAAGACACACATTCTTCTCAAATGCACATGGAACATTCATCAAGATAGACCATATGCTGGGTGATTAAATAAGTCTCAATATATCTCAAAAGACTGACATCCCACAAAGCATGTTCTCTGACCCTAATGGGATTCACTTAGAAATTAATAACCATAAGAGATGTTAAAATCTCCAAATAATTGGAAATTAAACAATAGCCTTCTAAATAACCTATGGTCAAAGAAGTAAACCAAAGAGAAATGATAAGACATTTCCAGCTGAGTGATAAAGAAAATACAACATGTCAACATTTATAGTCTTAAATACCTATGGCAGAAAAGAAAAAAGTCCAACGTCAGTGATCTAGGTTTCTGCCTTAAGAAGCTGCTGAAAGAAGATAAAATTAAACCCAAGTCTTAAAAACATCATGATAATTGAAATGAGCCAGACACAAAAGACCACATATCAAATGAATCCATTTAATGTACTTGAAATACCCTGAATAGACAAACCCATAACGACAGAAAGTAAGTGAGTTGTTGCCGGGGACTGGGGCTACAGAATGGGGAATGACGGCTAATGAGTGTGGGCTTTCTTTTGGGGAGCACGACATTCTGGAATTAGATCGTGGTAAATGTTGTACAACTTTGTAAATGTACCCAAATCACTGAATTGTACGCTCGAAGTGGGTGAATTGTATGGTTCGCGAATTAGATTTCAATAAATAGAAATCAATACAACCTAAAAAAAAAAAAAATTAAATCCGAGAGAATTTAAAAAAGGAAACGAGGGGCGCCTGGGTGGCGCAGTCGGTTGAGCGTCCGACTTCAGCCAGGTCACGATCTCGCGGTCCGTGAGTTCGAGCCCCGCGTCGGGCTCTGGGCTGATGGCTCAGAGCCTGGAGCCTGTTTCTGATTCTGTGTCTCCCTCTCTCTCTGCCCCTCCCCCGTTCATGCTCTGTCTCTCTCTGTCCCAAAAAAATAAATAAACGTTAAAAAAAAAAATTAAAAAAAAAAAAAAGGAAACGAAAAAGCCAACAAAGCTGAAAGTTGACTCTTTGAAAACAAATAGGTAAATTGTAGCAAGAATGAACAAGAAAAAAAAAAAAACCAAGAAAACACGAATTACCAATATTAGGAATGAAAAAAAGGGATATCATTTTATTAAAAAGAAAATGGGAAAATACCACGAATAACTGTATCTCAATAAGTGTCTACAACTCAGATGAAATGGACAAATCCCTTGAAAAAAACACTTGCCAAACTGACACATAGTTCAGGATCTATTAAAGACATGAAATTTAAAATAAAAATGATGGCGATTGTGATGGTACACTGCTTTCCCATAAAGAATGCTTTAGGTCTAGATAGAATTCACTGGTGAATTCTAGAAAATATTTAAGGAAGAAATGATACTAATCTTACACAAACTTCTCGATAATAGAGAAGGAAGAACACTTTGTAACTCATTTTATGATACCAAACCCTGATAAAGGCCTTATACAAAAAGAATATTAGAGCCCAATATCCCTCATGAACAAGGATGTAAAATCCTTAACAAAATATTAGTCAGTTGAGTAGCCATCCACGAAAGGGATGACACATCATGACAAGTGAATTTTATCCCAGGGATACAAGGTTCGTTTAAAATGAGAAAGCTAATCAGTTTCTGGGTGTTCTCAGTCGGTTGAGTGTCCGACTTCAGGTCAGGTCATGATCTTGCGATTTGTGAGTTCAAGCCCCACGTCAGGCTCTGTGCTGACAGCTCACAGTCTAGAATCTGCTTCAGATTCTGTGTCTCCCTCTCTCTCTGCCCCTTTGCCGCTCATGCTTCCTCCCTCTCTCTCTCTCTCTCCCTCAAAAATAAATCAACATTAGAAAAATAAAATTAGAAAGCTAATCAACATATTCACCATATTAACACAATACAAGAGAAAAACCACCAAAAGATACAGAAAAGCTTTTGACAAAATCCAATATTTATTCATGATAAAACGCTCAGCAAACTAGGAGTAAGGGGGAACTTCCTCAATCTAATAAAGGGTAACTACAGAAAACATCCAGCTAGCTAGAGGTGCCTGGGTGGCTCAGTTGGTTAAGCATCCGACTCTTGGTTTCAACTCAGGTTCCATGATGACAGCATGGAGACTGCTTGGGATTCTCTGTCCCTCCCCTGCTTTTGCTCTCTCTCTCTCTGTCTCTCAAAATAAATAAATAAACTTTAAAAAATCCAGCTCATATCCTACTTAATCCTGAAACGTTGAACATTAAGATCACTAGCAAGGCAAGAATACTCACACACAGACTATGACCCCGTAATAAAAATAAATGAATTACTGATACATCAACAACATGGATGAATCACAAAAATATTACATTGACTGAAAGAAGCGAGACACAAAAAAGTACATTCTGTATAAGTCCATTTATATAAAGTTTAAAACAGGCAAAACTAACCTTTGGTGATAGAAGTCAGAGCAGTGGCTGCTTATGGAGGGTAGAGACTGATTGGAAAACGGGGTGAGAGAGCATCTTGAGGAAATGGCGATGTTCTATATCCTGATTGTATGATGATTACACAGATGTATTCAGTTATTGAAACTCACCGAGTTGTGCACTTAAGATCTGTGAATGTAAGTTGTACCTCGTTAAAAAAAAAAAAAAAGAAGCTAATCATACCTAAAATATCTAAAACTTGAAAAATATTACATAGCTTGGGAAGAAAATTGTTTCTGATTATAGACGACTAAAAAAAGCTACACAATGTGATTCACAGTAGAAAAGACCATTTTTATACTTAAGACATAACTTAAATGTCAAAAAGAAAAACAGGACCCTTTAATGGAATAATAGCCATTTTTTATTGGGTGATGAACTATGTACCAGGAGTGCACGCACTATCTTTTGCTCCAATTTAGGGATGAGGAAACTAACGAAGAAAGGCTAACTTCTTCAAGGGCGCATGGCTAACAAGGGGTAGAGCTGGGGTTTGAACTCAGAATGTCTCCCCGAAGAGCCTTACCACTATCCTGTGACCCCCTGTGCTTGTAAGGGACTTGACGCTTTACTGAGCTTCAGTTTCCAGTTCCAGGATGCAGGCTGGTCCAGGACAGTTGTCCCCAGTTTATAGATGATAACTCTAAGACTCCGTGGCGTGGAACCGCCAGCTCCAGGCATGGGTACAGGCCATGATGTCCCTGAAGCTTGTCCTCAGGACATTCTCCTTCCCCTTTAGATGGTCCACCACCCCACCCCGAGGTGGGGTGACGCTTTTCATTTTCCCCTTCGCCGTCAGAACTCGCCTGTCCTGTGTCCTGCTCCTTCAGGGCTCCGTTCTCCGCTCACACTGTCCTCTCTGCCTGGACGTCCCTCTCTCTCTCCCATCTCCCCAGAGTCAAGGCCCAATGTCTTCCTTGATCTGCTAAGCTGAGCTCTTTGCTCCTTTTCCTGTAGGCTCACTTTATTCATACTTTGCGCACGCCAGTGATGACATTTTGTCTTGTATAGTAGCCTTTTACGCGTCTGACCCGTCCGCCTCCCGGATTGTACGAAATATCTTTGTAGATCCCCACCCCTTCCTCCAGGGCCGAATGGCCTCACTGACACAGCAGGAGAAGACCCCCTGGCACGTGGGAGTGACTGAATGCACCCCAGCTAACAACCCAGTCCCTATATACCTGCCTTTTCTCAAGGTCTGCCTCTAGCAAGGTCAACTGTCTGGAAGAGGGAGCTGTTCAGTGCCAATGAGGCATTTGTACCCGTAAGTGGCATCACGTGAAAGCCTAGCAGAGCACTCCATCCTGCAAATGAGACAAGAATTGAGCTCACCTTCATCTCGGTGAAGTGCAGGAGGGATATCTTCCAAGGCAAATGACATACCAGATACTTTTATTAAGCTTTGGACTCTTGAGTCCCTCCATCTGGGTGTATCCGATGCCATGGCACTTATTATAGTCGTGAACACAGAGTCAACCACTCAACCTTCATTTATTGACTCAGAGAGGAGTTTTTTCCAAACCAAACAGCTCCGCTATCCCAGGAGCAGCTGCCTCCGAAGGAAGGGAGGGTGCTCTTCAATTTTCCCCACGTAATCTCCAGCTCGCTCTAGCCGCAAAGCCTCCTTGCTGCAAGGAACAGGCTATTTTCTTTCTCCCAAGCCTCATTCTCAATCTTCTCTGTGGCAAGAAAGGTGATTGGATATTGGGATTTTAAATGGTTTTGTCTCAAAGCCATTTAAAATGGAGCTGAAATGTCAACCGGATTGGTGTTGAATGGAGTAGATGGTTAAGTGGAAAGGAGCTTGAAAGGAGAGACAGGGTTAGTAATCCCCACTGATGACTTGGAAGGGGTGACAAGAGGTCCCTGGCTCTGTCTTAATGAATGCAAAGGACCCCAGGAATGATCCCTGCCACCGTTTGTACAGAACCTCCTAAAAGATGGCGTTTCAAAAATGCCTAAGGGCACTCTGTTCCTGTACAATTGATTCGGTTGTCTTAGCAAACCTTTTTTAAATACTTTTTTTTTTTTTTTTTTTTTTTTTAATATCTAGAGGTAGAATTTAGCTCATCCTGTTTGACAATATTCACTACATTTAAATCCCCAGAGCCGGAAGCAATGAGGTTTTCCTGCATTTTGAAACAGAGCCCTGATGTATAAATTCTGCAGTGGCTAATGTCACCGTGTTTTACGTCGTCTCTAACAAGGCTGTAGGAAATACGCAAGGAGGGATGGGTTTGAGCCTCCGTGGCTTCATGCACATGTTGGACTGTCCCTCCCTGCCTCTGCTCCGGCTGGGCTGCTTGGTTTTCGCTCCGGGAAACCCTTGAATACCGCCAGGTACAGGCTCATTACGATCTTCTAGGATGAAGAGGCCTTTGATTATTCAGAGAGGCGGGTCCTTGGGGGAGCCCCAGTGCACACATATGCTCACCCGATTCTCCGTTTATATTGGATGTTTCCTGTGGGGACAATTACAAGAAGCTCAGGCACCATCTCTCAGGTTTCCCTGTCCTCCCCTGGCTGCCTTGGGGTTCGTTGTTAAGATTTTTCTTTTTGGTTTTTTGTTTTGTTTTGTCCCTAGCTAGTGCTAGAGAGTCTTTATTCCCATCTGTCTACTTCACATCTATTTTCTGTAGCTTCTGCTTTACAGCTTCTTCCTCATTATCTGAGATGCAACCCTTCCCCAATATGCCCATCTTCCAAACACACACACACACACACACACACACACACACACACACACATTCTTCCTCAGACCATGCACCTGCCTCTGACATCACACCCCCAGCCTCCCTCTTGTCAGGGAGTAGCTACAGACTGGCTCCTAAAAACCAGGCAGGCCCTGGAGATCTCTGTACCAACCTTCTTATCCTGGAAGTGAGGCAGCCAAGGCCAGGGGAGAGAAGTGGTTCCCAGGGTTTGAGCCCCAGCACAGTGCAGGGTCAGAGGGGGCTCACTCCAGTACCCCGTGGCCTGGTGCTGGCCATGCTGGGTCACTGCATGCACCCCCTCTCCATTGCCAAGTCCTCTCCTGATTCCCCAGCTTGCCCTTCAGAACCAGAACTAGGCCTCAGAGTGGGGGGCTGAATTCAACCTTGAGACAGCCCTTCAATGACATGGACCACTGATTTAGGTTGGCGGGGATTTAAAAGCATTTTTTGCGGGGGGGGGGGCACCTGGGTAGCTCAGTCCGCCAAGCATCCGACTTCGGCTCAGGTCATGATCTCACAGTTTGCGGGTTCAAGCCCCGCGTCGGGCTCTGGGCTGACAGCTCAGAGCCTGGAGCCTGCTTTGGATTCTGTGTCTCCCTCTCTCTCTGTTCCTCCCCCACTCACACTCTGGCTCTCTCTCTCTCTCTCTCTCTCTCTCTCAAAAATAAGGATTAAAAAGCATTTTTTTAAGAAAATAAAAGCATCTTTCTTTCAATTTCAAAAGTAAAGCACAGTCATGGAAAAAAAATTCGAACTTAAGCGTGTATGGTGAAAGGTCAAAGTATGCTGCTTTCAATCTCTTCTTCCCCCTGCTAGCCCGAGGGGACCATTTTTAATGGTTTGAGATCTCTGCGTATTCACAGATAAAATACCTTGGTTTGGGTCTTTGGGGGTGCGGGAGTTGTATACAGGATCCTGTTATTACACGTGCTACCTTTTCTTCCCCCCGCTGGTGTGCAATTGACAGACGATAATCATTTCTTTCTAATACCCCTATCTCTGGGTTTCTCCTCAGAAATTACACATCCTTCCCACATGCTCCACCCCACACACACCAAAAACCAACCCTCCCCCCCCAAAAAAACCCAATATTTAGCCTCCCTGCGTGTACCACTCTCCAGCTCACACAAAATCGTGCCTTGCGGTATGAGTTCTGTGGCATTGAACCGGCAGCCTCTTCCAGCTCCTACTAGACCATCTGTGCATTTCATCCACCCCTTTATCCTGAGTTTCCAGGGGGTAGCCTGGTACATCGTAGACTCCAGTGAACGTCTCTCAGAGCAAACCGAGCTGGCCCACGCGCCGCACACATTCGCCCTCCCCAGGCCCCCCAACCTGCCCTCCTTCTCTCCCGGTTCCGGTTCTTCCGGAAACAGGGCCGGTTCTGACTGGATGGGCCAGAAGGGCGGGCAGCTTTGCTTCTGCCCTGGCAGGTGGCTTATGGATGTGGGGTGCCGGAGTCTGGGAAAATGCGGGTCCATATCACGCTCGCTGGTACCCCGGGCCGGTGGGGAAAGGGGGGGGAGGCACGGCGGAGAAAGCCCCAGAGGTTTTCCGGTCCAAGGCCCACGGGACCATGAATGAGAGAGCCGGGGAAGGTGAAGGCCCTTGGCTTTGGGGGGAAGAAGGTGTGGGATGTGGCTGGTCGTGGGGGGGCCTGGCTTGCGCAGCAGCTCCCGGGCCTGGCTGCGGACACGGTCGCAGAGGCGGCTGCCGGCCGGCAGGGCGCCCACGGCCCCGGGGACCAGGCTTCTGCTCAGGACAGCCGCAGGCCAGGGAGAGCCAGCGGAGCCAAGGGGACAGCAAAGGGCCAAGAAAGCCACCGGGAGAGCGGCAAGCTGGAGAAAAGAGTCCCGGGTCCCCTCTCATGTCTACCTCTGACCAGCCCGGGCCTTTTTTACTTTAGTGTTGCCACTCGTAAAATGGAGCTGATGGCAGTTAGGCCTGTGTCGCAGGGCTCCCGAGGCGGTCAGGGGAGACAACACGGGAACTTGCCACATCCTGGAGAGTGCAGCACAAGACCTGGGGCCCCTGGTTGGTGCCGTGCGAATCGAAATGCTGCAGTGGTGACTGCCAGGTGGGGAGGTCTCACCCCAAGCTTCTTGTTTTCTTTCCCTACCCAGGGCAGTCCTTCTACTCCCGGGTGCTGGAGAACCGTGAAGATGTGGCTGACTTCGACGAGGTAGGATGCCCTGGGGAGCAACTCAAGCCCCAACCGAGGAGCCCACTGGCCCCGCATTCCCTTCCACCCAGATCCTTCTCAGGGACTTCCGCGGGGAGACACGGTGGGAGAGATTCCCCCAAAAGGTTCTTTTGAACCTCAGGCTTAGAGAGTCGAGTAAATCATGTGCCCCTGCTTATGGTGCATTATCTCAGTGTTCCTACAACCGTGCTCTGGTTTTGATGTATGTTTGCATGTATCGTGGATGTGTCATTCTCTTTTATCCCCATATTCCTTCCCTCCATCTACAACCATAGTAATGTGCTTAACGTGCATCTTTTGGTTTCTTGTGTGTTCTGACACAAATTTTTGAGTACGTAATTTTGTTTCCTTAAATGGCATTGTTAAAGTAAAATGTTACTTAAATAGATTTTACTTTACTTCACTGTGTAAGATTCTTGAGTTCCATCCACATTGCCTCACTAATCTGTTGCTTCTACCTGCTGCTCAGTACTCTATGGGCCCATCCAACACATATCAGGGTGTTCCTCCAGCCTGGTTCGTCTAGAACCCAGGGGGTTCCTGGGACACAGACTCTAAGTGATAAAATGGGGAAAATCCTGGTCCCACTAGGATGAGTTGGTCATCCTGCACATCCTTTACCTACTTACTCCTCCAGAAAAGAACCTCCAGCTTGCCTCTAACCAACCCCCATCCCCACCATCAGAAATGCAATGACTATTCTTATGCCTTTCCCCTTTGGACTTGTGTGAACATTTCTCTGGAATATACAGCAGGACATGGAATTGCTGGCTCACAGGGGTATGCATACCCTTCGGCTTACCCAGCACTGCCATGGTCTACACTTCTACCAGCAGTGCATGAGGATCCCTGATTCCCACATCCTCATCTACACCTAGTGTTATTCAGCTTTCTGATCTTCATCAGTCCAACAGTGGTGTCTCACTGTTGTTTTAATAAGACATTTAAAGTTTCCTCTTTTGTAAATTGCCTGTTCATAGCCGTTGCCCTTTTTCTCTGTTGGTATAGCTGTCTTTTCTTTTTCTTATTGATTTGCAGTGGTTCTTTGTATGTCCAAGATATCAACCCCGTGTTGGATTTAGAGACTAAACATTTCTCTCAGCCTGCCATCTACTAACTCTGCCCCCTCATTGACTAGAAGTCCTTAATCCTGGTGTGTTTTCAAGTTTTGTTGAAGATGTCTTTCCAGTCTTCTAGGTTACAGATATATTTCCCTACATTTTCTGATTCTATGTATGTGGAATCTTTTACCTTGTGTGTGGTTTTAGAGAGGGATCATTTTATTTTTTTCCATATAAGAAGCCACTTTTCATGACATCAACTTGCTAAGCAATTATATTCTCTCCATTTATTGTATGTTAAGGTCTGTGTCTCAGCCTACTAATCTATCCCTTTAATCTGTTTGTCTGTTTTTGAACTTTCCCACACTGTGTCCATTAATATGGCATTTTTGTATGTCTTAGTATCTAATGAGGCAAGTACTCTCAAGGGAACTATTCTTTTTCAAGGTTGAACTATTTGTGGACCTTTATTCTTCCAGATCATTTTAAAGCAAGTTTATGAAATCCTTCCAAAACCCAACTGGAATTTGGATTAAATTTGCAAATTAACTTAGGAAGATATTGACTTTATAATATTAAATCACCTACTCAAAGATTTTTGTACTATTAAATCATCTATTCAAATTATCCACCGTGTTTACTAGCATTTTTAAGTTTTCTGCATAGGAGTCATATAATCTTGATTATTTTCTAGATGCTTCCTGGTTTTGTTGTTATCACGAATGGTGCCTTACTTTTACTACATTTTTTAGTTGGTTATTACTGGCCTAGAGAAGGCTTTCCTCTCCTTTAGAAGTCCTGCTTTCATCTAAGTCTGGATGGTTTGGGGAGGGGGCTCTTCGGCCCCCTTTTCAATTTCTCTGTGTCTTCTTGTACCAGTTTTGGATTTCTATATTTTTCCAGACCTTTTGACGTTTCATCTAGGTTTTCAAATTTACTAGTACCTATTTGCAGGTAAAGTTTTAAAATTGTTTTAAAATCTTTTTTGTGCTCATGGTTATTTCCCCTTTTGTATTCCATACTGAATTTATTTGTGTCTTCGTTCTGTTTTTCTTGACCTTGCTAAAGATCCGTTTATCTTATTAATCTTTGTTAAGAACCAGCTTTTGGATCATTAATCTCTTCTGTTGTTCTCCATTTCATTGATTTCTGTCCTCTTAAATTATTTCTCTCCTCCTTGTTTATTTTGTTTTCCTCTGTGCCTCTTTTTGTAACTTCCTGAGCTGGGTGCTAAGCCTGTTATGTTTAACTTTTCTTATTTCTTGATAAACATGTTTAAAGATATAAAGTGTGCTCTATATACAGTTTTTTTAAGTTTATTTATTTATTTTGAGAGGGAGAGAGAGCATGCGTGGGGAGAGATGGAGAGACAGGGAGAGAAAGAATCCCTAGCAGGGTCTGAAATGTCAGTGCAGAGCCTGAAGCAGGGCTCAGTCTTATAAACTGCAAGATCATTACCTGAGCCGAAGTCAAGAGTCGGACGTTCAACTGGCTGAACCACTCAGGAGCCCCTATACACAGTTTTAACCACATCCTACAAAATTTTATATGTAGTATTTTCATATCTTCAGCTTTAAACATTTTTTATACTCCTTTATGCTTTTCTTTTATTTTTTATTTAGTGAAAAATTTTTTTTAATGTTTATTTATTTTTTGATAGAGAGAGACAGAGCACGAGCAGGGAAGGGGCAGACAGAGAGGGAGACACAGAATCCGAAGCACGCCCCAGGCTCTGAGCTGTCAGCACAGAGCTCAATGTGGGGCTTGAACTCACAAACCGCGAGATCATTACCTGGGCTGAAGTCGGGCACTCAACCGACTGAGTCACCCAAACGACCCATAATTTTCTTTTAAATCCAAGAGTTAACTCAATAAGAATATGTTATTTACTTTCCAAATACATATGATGTTTTAGCTGCTTATTTTTTTATTTCTACTTTTATTTCGTGATGGTCAAAAGCAGTCTGTATGATATTGATCCTTTGGAATTTATTGAGACCACAGTGATGGCCTCTATTCATGGTCATAAATGGTCCCTCTGCCTACAAGGAATGTGTTCAGTGCAGGATTCTCTAGAGACAGCAATGTCACTTCAAGCTTGTATGATGTAAGTTCAGTCTTCATAGTTATACTATTCGGTTCTTCACATATTCTGCTTTATTTTTCTCTACTTGATCTATCAGTTTCAAAAATGATTGCAATGAAATCCACTTTTACAATTGTTGATTTGTGTGTTTCTTCCTGTGGCTGTCAGTTGTTCCTTGATGTGCTATGAAACTGTATTACTAGTAAGTTCTATACGTTCATGATGGCTATGTCTAGTTGCTTATTTTTCTTTTTACTGGTATTTAATATCTTTCTTTGTCTCTGACAGTGTTTTTTTTCCATTACTATTTTATCAGATGTCAAGATTACTATCTCAGCTAATTTTGGTTCACTTGCCTGGTGTATCTTTTTTAATTCTTTTATTTTCTTGGTATATCTTTGTTCATGTTTCCATTTTCAACATTTCTATGCTTTTAAATTCAACTGTGTCTTTTTAGGGCTTGCATTATTAGATTAATTTTTCTCACCCAATATGAGAATCTCGTGCTTTGATTAGCTTTTTTCATTTACATCTATTGTAATTGCTATTATTGTAATCGCTATTTTTATTTCTACTATCATTTTATTTTATATTTTCCATTTACTGAACTTTTTGTTTGTTGTGTTGTTTTCTCCTTTCCAGCTTTCCATTGGCTAGATCAGGTTTTCTTTTGTGAGGTGAAAAGTTATACCTTCTATGTTTGTTTCCCAGGCAGTCACCATTCCTTAGTCACGTTTATGTATCTCTGTCCATGGCTGAAAAACAAATCGGTAATTATAGCTCCCCCTATCATGACAAGTATTGTAATACTCTCCTATGTCTCTTTGATATCCCTTCCTCAGCCCCCACAGTCTGGATTATACATTTTTTAGAGACTGAGAGAGAGAGTGCAAGTGGGGGAGACAGGCAGAGGGAGAGAGAGAGAGAGAAAGAGAGAGAATCTCAAGCAGGCTTCATGCTCAGTATGGAGCCCACCCCGGGGCTCGATCCCACGACCCTGCCATCATGACCCAAACTGGAACCAAGAGTCAGAAGCCCAATGGACTGAGCCACCCAAATGCCCCTAAATTATACAGTTTTCATTCTAGGTTCTTATGAATGTGTCTTCTCCTTTTATTTGTCCAAGCCTTCTTTTTCTTTTTGAGGACAGTAGTAGTCTTTTTACCAAGATATCTGATCACTTTTACTTCTCCTATCTCTTGAAGCCTCTCTTGGCATTGATTTTCTTCTTATTTGAGTACTTCCCCTAAAAGCGGTTTCAAATTGGGTCTTTGTGTAGCAAACCTTCTAAAGCTTTGTAAATCTGAGGACAGTTTCGTATTCAGATCTCAATGAGACTTTCACTAGATACAAAATTCGAGGCTCAAAATTCTTTCCTTTACAACTTCAAAAACATCAGTGCCTGTTACTGTTGAGAAGTCTGATGGCCATCTGGCTCTTGTACCTTTGTGCGGGATCTTTTCTTTCTCTCTGGAAAAGAAAGTATAATTCTATCTTTGATATTCTCAAATTGTATTATAATGTGTCTAACTGCAGGGTTTCTTATCTTTCCTGTTTTGCACTATTTTGTGAGCTCTTTTCAAATCCAAGGCTTTTCATCTTTCACTTATTATAGAAAATTCTGTCTCCATTATTCTTTTTCAAATATTCCTTCCATTCAGTTTTTATATTGTTCTCTCCTCTGCAACTCCCTATTATCAGATGCCATCAGATGAACATCTAGCTGCCATTTCTTAGCTTTTATGGGTTTTTTTTTATCTACCAGTCTTTTGCTGCTGTTTTCTGAGAGAGTTCTTCAAAATGATCTTCCAATTTACTAATTTGTTCTTTTTTTCTTATGATCCCTTGTTCTTGTTTTATATTGCGAATCTATGCCAAAATGGTCCATTTTGTTCTAATGATCGTGCTTCAGTTGGAATATACTGTTCAGCGCATGGTCTTGCCTCTTTAAGAGATGTCTCTCCAAGGGTCTATTTACTTTGCCCTATTCAAGTGCTCGTGGTATCAGTCACTCTGTCTGGTAACCAGTATTGGGGAAGCATCAGAGGTCAGCTGGGTCAGGCCCTGAGGGTTGAAGGGCGGGCATGAGTACCAGGGACGCCCCAGTCACCGCAGAAACAGGCAGGGTCTCATCTCTAAGCCTTTAAGGAGAAGCATGGTTCACAGAAAGCAGGCTAGATTTTTTAACAAAGTAGCTTTGGGGTTTCACTGAGAGGAGGCCCATGAACACATATTCTCTCTCTTTCTCTCTCTCTTTTTTTTTTAAAGTTTATTTATTTATTTTGAGAGAGACAGAGACCGTGCGAGTCGGGGAGGGGCAGAGAGAGGGAGACAGAGAATCCCAAGCAGGCTTTGCACCATCAGCGCAGAGCCCCACGCAGGCTTCGAACCCGCGAAACTGCAAGATCATGACCGGAACCGAAACTGAGAGTCAGACGCTTAACCAACTGAGTCCCCCAGGCTCCCCTCCACCTACTTTCCTCGTCGCAGTAGGGCTGTCGTCACCATTTCATGAGTAAAGGAGCAGGCAGCGATCGCCTGAAGGTGATGGCAGGGATTGGTCAGTGCAGAATTCAGGAAGATTTTTTTCCCACCTGCTATCCTACTGCTGAATCTGCTCCCCGACCTCTTCTGCTGGGCAGCCTCTGTCCTTCCCCCACACAGATCCACAGATCTGCTCAAAGAGGCTTTGGTCTCGTGTTCTCACAGTTGTTTGTTTATTACTTCCTAGAATCCGTATTTCCCTTTGGCTTCCATAGTTTCTCCAGGGTTGATTTTGGGGTGAGAACCAGCAGTCTTAAGTTACCACCCTGGCCTGAAACGAAATCTCTACTGTGATCCCCAGAATAGCTTGCCCCTACTTTCCTGGGCTTTGCTTCTTGCGTTTGGCTCAACTGCACTGGGAAGGGCCTCATGGCAGACTCTTCCCTTTGACGCTGGTATTTAGCTGAGAAGCCACCAAGCTGAGGGGCCACCCAGAACCCCTGTCTCCTCCTCGCATTGGGCCATCCCACACAGTGTGGTTGTGTCTATAGGCCCAGAGCCACAGGCACAGAGAAGCAAGCACTTGACCTTCTCTCCTGCGCTCAAAAGCAGCCATTGGCCATCACCACCTGCAGGCTCTGCCCTCCCCAGGGAGAATTCTGTTCTGGAGGTCTCGCCTCCTGGCTGTGTGACTTTCAGCCTCAGGTTCTAAGCCTCTGTTACCCATGTGTCAAATGGGGCTAATGATGGATATGAAGTTATTGTCAAACGATGAACAGAATGAAGGATAATGGCAAAGGTGGACCCATTACTGCATACTAAGCCAGCATCCTGGCCTTAGGCTGGCCTGGCTGTGCAACCTATGCTCCCTTCCCCTCCCCAGTTCGTCAGTCAGGGCTCCGAGAGGAGAGACTGGTTGCGTGAAGACACAGGCCGCCTGGCTCAGTCCCTCACAGTCCTGCCTCCCTGGGCCTCTGCCCCCAGTCGTCCAGGCAGAGCATCTGACTGCCTCCTTCTCATCAAGTCTCCCAGGGGACTTGTTCGCCCAGGCCTCAGCCAGTGAGCAACCTGATGCCCTTTCCAAGGGCACTACCACCCCTTTCCATTCACGGCACCCAGGATACCTGAGCCACAGGTATACATGACATTCAAAGTTAATCACCGTGTCCTCTCTCTTCCCGATGCCGCTCGACATGGGGCAGGTGGAGAGTCAGTCCCTCTGGCCCCAACACGACACGGCGCCCCGTTCTGAGTGCCTCCCATGTGACAGGCTAGGATACCCCAGAGGAGGAAGCGGCTTGACAGCACATGAGAATCCACGTAGGAACGTGGCCACGGGGGAGCCTCTGGTTCCATGGTGGGGTTTGGGGGGGGGGGTGCGGCGCGCAGAAGCCAGGGAATAATGAGCAAAAGCACATGGCCAGAGTCAGAGAGTAGCCCCAAGCTGGGGAGAAGTGGTCCTCACCTGGGGAACATTCCACCCACTCGCGAGCTGACTGGGAAGCTTCTGGTTGTCACAGTGGGGAGCCCACCGGCACTTGGTGGAATGGGGCCAGGCAAAGCCAGGGTTCGAAGTTCACGTTCAGATTAGATTATGAATCCTCTGTGGATGCAGCCGCCGGAAGCTGCTCCTGGGCCTGACCCTCCCACCACCCTTGCAAGGCCTTACTGGGTCCTTCCGCGCCCCCTGACACCACCCCTCCCTCTGACAAGTGGCCAGCAGCGCACCCCCACGAAGCAGGGAAGGCAGCCCCCCCACCCCCTACTCAGGGAGGGCCCCGGGGCCTGGGTCAGCTCAGCCCCCAAAGAGAGCCTTGAAGGGCACCCATGCTTACACCTGTCTCTGCAGACTGGGGTGGGCAAGTCATGAACTCTCTTGCTGGTCCCTGAAAGAACCAGCCTGTCTGTGGTTCCAGAACAAGCTTCGAAAAAGAACCTCATCTACCCCTCGCAAATCTTCTGAAGGCATCTTGGTTTTTCAGAAAGTCTCTTTTCTCACACTTGCTTACCGTGCCCGGGGCCTTAGGAACCAGCTCAGGGAGGTACAAAGCGCATTGGCCGGGGAGTCATGAGAACGGAGCTACGGTCCTCACTGAGGTATTTACAAACTCTGTGACCTTGGGCTGGGCCCTCAACCTCTCTGGGCCCCAGATTCCCCTTCTGTAAAATGGGATGTATTCCTCGCACTACCTTGTAGAACAGTCACATGGCTGAAAAATGAAATAAAAGACAAGACAGCAAATGTCTCTCCCTTCTGTGCTCGGACAAGGGTGAGAGGGGCTGCTGCAGGCTGGGCTGAGGAACTTGAGTGGGGAGGAGGTGGCCATGGAAGAAAGACAATGCTTCGGACAACAATGGGTGGAAACAGAACCTGGACAAGGTGTCTCCTTTCCCTGAGGCTGGAACCTGAGATCCTGCATTTAACCTACAGCTCCGGAGGAGGGAGGGAAGGAGGGAGGGGAGAGAGAGAGAACATGAGACTTTATGCCAGACCAGTAGCTAGCAGAGGCCCCTGCCCTGGAGGAATGGGAGTGGTCCCCCTAGCCCACCCCAAGCCTGGGTCTAAGCCAGGATTTAAACCCAAGTCTATGTGACTCCAGAGCCCCTGGTCACTTACAAAGTGAATGCGACTCAGTCCTACCTTTGAGGGGCTCAGGCCAGTGGGGAGATGGACCCGGTGTAGACAAAGGTAGACCACGGGTCTTCTGAACCCAGAGGAGGGAGAAGTCATCAGCTTGGGGTGGGGGACAGGGGCTGGCCTCACCTGCCCACTTTGCTTGTCCCTGGAAGTCATGGGCTGTGAGCTCCATGGGGCCAGGAATGCACCTGACTGGTCCATCACTGGCCTGGTACCCAGCACAGGGCACAGGGAATATTGCCACGCAAAAGAACTAACATAAGAATGAACCCAGCTTGAGTCTTGGGTCTTCACATTGCCAAACAGTCTCTTTCCTAAAGCTTTGCAACACGCTCCAGTTCCGCCCCCCGCTCAAATCTGGAGGACTGTCCCTTTAAGTTCATTGTCTTGCTGATTGGGGATGTTTCCAGACCTAGTGAGGGAAGCTCAGGATAATCCAGGTCATTCTCCGTCCTGCGTCAGGGAAACCTTTCCATGGGTTCTAGATCGCAAGCGCTGATAGGAGGCAAAACTTTGCCGCCCCGGCCAGCACCTGCCAGGTCGGGCCCAAGCCTGGAGCTGTCGAACCAGGTCACAGCTCCTCATTCCCGAGGATCCTGAGACCCCCTCCTCCTGCCAGGGGTCCTCCTTTCCCCCTTCTGCCCCTAACACTTGCCACCTTACTGTTGTCAGTGTTCCTATCACGGGTGGCAATTTCAGGTCCGTGGGTGTCTCCAGAACTATCCAGGAACTCCCACAGAACTAAGAAACATGCTTGCACTCTGTACTGCCCACACTGCCATATACAAAGCCTTGCGCAAGGAGGTGCTCAGCAAACCCAGAAGGTGCTTGGGAAACATTTGCATGAGGCTTCCCGGACCGTGACGTCTTGAGTGGCAGTGTTTGGCCTAGCTGCTGTCTGAGTCCCTGACGTGGCGTGGAATCTCAAATTGGCCCAGTCTCTGGGTCACTAATGTTCAGGGCACCTCCAGAAATAGAAGGCACAACTTTCAGCTGTTGTGGCCACGGAAAGAAAATCGTGCTAGTGCCGTCGCAGGCTGGGGAGAGGCCCTTTCTTCTCAGAAGCCTCCTGCAGTTCCTAGAGTGCCATGCCCAACAATGCCAGGCCTTGCCCCCGGCTCCTGGAACTAACGATACGAGACGAATCGCAATAATAAGCGGCCATGTTGGTTGCACTCTTACCCTGGGCCAGGCTCTGGGCCGTGTTGCCCCAGCCTCGCGGTAACCCCAGAGAAACAGTACTGTGACCGTCACCTTCACTTTACAGAAGAGCAAGCTGAGGTGTGGAGAGGTGAACTAACCCACCCGCGCTCACCCACCAGCAGGGAGCAGTGCCGCGGCCCAGCCAGCCAGTCGAGGTCCGTTTGTTGAGTGCCTCCTGTGTCCCAGGCCCTGTGCCAGATGTAGGGACACCTCCATGAACAAGATGAAAGAAACTAGGCCTGTCCACTCTGCTCATGCTCTGAACTTCTCGGAGAGCAGCAGTCAAGCTATCCCTGGAGTTCTTGGGGCAACAGAAGGAGAGGGAGCAAAGCATCAGTGTGTGGAGGGCAGGGAGCACAGGTCCACCACTGCTGCCAGGCCTCCCTGATGTGAGTCTGACTGTTTGAGAGATTGGCATGCGTTCGAGAGAGTGTCACAGTTAGCTACTGCTGTGGAACAAAGCAGCCCAAAATCCAGGGACTGAGATATCCACATTCTAGTGTTTCTTACGCTTGTGTGAGTGGACTGGGCTCAGCTGGGCAGTTCCTCTGCGTCCAGCTGGGAGCACAGTTGGTGCTGACTGTTGTCTGGGGCACCTTGGGCCTCCTTGTGGCCGCACGTTCTCCAGGACCTCTCGCTATGTGGTCTCTCCAGAAGGGTAGCCTGGACTCCTTTACCTGGTAATTGACTTCTGAGAGGGTCTAACCGTAATCTCAAATACTAAGCTACATTCCCACTTACCAGCTGAATTACTTTGGGCCAATCCTGTCTGAGCCTCAGTTCCCTCATCTGCAAAACTGGGACTAAATTATGTGATGTGTATGAAGCGTGTAGCCGAAGCCTGGCGCATGGTCAGCCCTCAATAAATAAACGTTCTTGTTCCTGTCGATCTAGAAGGATTGTCAGCGCCACAGATCCCCTCAGTGAATCTCCCTGGTTTCGCTGGTGGGTCAAACCCTGAGCCAAGTATCAGGAGACTTGAGTTCAAATCCTGCCTCTGCCACCAACTGCCTATGTGCCCTATGACACGGCTCACGCCCTCCGCTTCCCCATGTGTAAAACAATCCCATCTTGGCCACGTTGCTGTGAGCCTCGGTTCTTAGCGGAAAGTGCTCGGAGAAGTATCTCGTTCTACCCAGACATGCTTGCCGGGGGCACAAGCCCAGGAGCTCCTGAGACCCCCAAACCTCCCACTCTGGTCTTGCTTCATTCTCCATACACGTCTGAGCACGACACCCTCCACTGAGGAGGAAGTAACAGCAAAACTGAGGAGGCCATGAGAAACGACATCTTTTCTGGTAAAAGAGAAAGGGGAAAGCCACAGGCCAAGGCAGAAAGTGATGGAGGGAGAGGGAGAGGCCGCGGAGGGTCAGGGAGGGGTGAGGGTCAGCCCCAGACAGGTCGAAAGTCCCCACGGGGAAAAATGCGACCAAACAAAATAAGCCATGCCTCGGATTTCTGCAGTGTTGTGTTGTCGCTTTACAAAATCCACCTGGGTGGTCTCATTGGGTTCTTTCAACAGCCCCGTGAGGGAGATAGTGTGGCCCTCGTTTTACCGACAAGGGAGCTGAGGCTGAGACAGAGCCAGGGGTGGCCTTCGGTCACACAGCTAACTGGCGGCACCTCCGGGACTACCCTCTTGGTTGTCAGAGGGACTGAGAGAAGTGACACAGGGCACGTCCTTCACTGCTGTTCCCGGGGCTCAGTAGGTACTTGCTGTGCGAAGGGAGGTGGCTGGAAATGCCGCGTGGGTCACAGCCAGGGAGACTGTGAGTCCCGGGGAGGGGGATGTAGACCTATTTGGGGAAGCAGCGGGGCAGCCACGGAAAAGTTTCCACCAAAGAAAAGTGAAAATGGAGGGAAGAGCCGAGGAACATTTAGACGCGGACCAAACACCAGGCCTCTGCTTCTGGAAGAGGCCAAGCGGGAAGAGCAAAGAGCTCCCGGGGCCCCAAGTCCTTTCCCTTAGCTGGACACAGCCTGCCTGCTCCGCCTCATGGCGGTGGGGGAGGGAGAGGACACTGGGGTTTCACTGTCCCGGGAGGGTCCTTCCCTTGAGCAGGGGGCCTCAGACCTGGATTCACGTGGGAGCACCTAGAGGCGCCTACCATCCCGCGCCCGGACCTCCAGACGCAGAGCGGGATGGTTAAAAACTTCTGGAAGTGATTTTGTGCGCAGGCAGGATGGAGAACCACTGAGGGAAGGACAGGGACCGAGAGAGGCTGGTAGTGGGGGCGAGGCAAAGAAGAAAGCAGGGAAGCAGGAGAGGAGGACAGAGAAGGGGGGTGGGCAGACATGGGCGCCAGAGAGGTGAGGGGCGGGAAGAGCGAGTGAGGCTGGCCCGAGGACTCCCTGGGGACTAGGCCGGCTCTTCCCACGTGAAAGCCTCCGGACGGCCCTGGTCCCTGGCGTCCACGCTCCCTGTCCCCTGACCCCAGCCTCACCTGACCATCTGCTTCCTCCTGTTCCCTCCTCCTGGGGCTCCTTCTGGGAAGCACTGAATGTGATCAGTTCTGGAAAGGGCAACCCCTGATCAATCCCGGAAAGGGCACCCCAAGCTGTGCCCCGGGGCCCATCCTGTGGAGTCTCATCGGCAGACCCGGCTGCCGACGCCCCGCTCCCCGGCCCTCCCGGACTCCCCTGCTCTCTGTGCATCAAGGGCCCGTGACGACCAGCTTGGTGTTCCTGTCACCCCGTGACCCGGTAAACCACACCCCAGTCGCTAGGCAAGTCCGTGCCTAGGGGTAGGCAAGCAGAAGTCTCAAGCAGCCTCCTTGTCTGGGTCCCTTTTCCTCGAGATGACTTCTGCTGATCCTTCGTGGTCACTTTGTTAATGTCACTGCTCAACACCCCTCCCTGTCACGGTCCCACTTCCACAGTCATGTCCTTTTTCTCCTAATCTGTCTCTCCTTCCAAAGCCCAAGATCCCACCCACACACCCTCAGGTGGACCAAACACCCCTGCCCCCTTCATCCCAGGGAAACCGAAAACTTGGAGGTTCCCCAGGCCTCTCCCCTCAGCACCGTGGCTAATGAGTTGGGCCTGAATTCACGATCTGGCTTATTTCCCTGCAGCTCAATTAAAAGCAACTTCATTAAGGAAACCACATACTTGGCCAAGCTCGAGGCATCCAGACAGCAGGGCAGAAGCTGCTTAATGGGCTTGCCCACTCATCCTGCCCTCCTGCTGTGTCCATGGCCTCCAAAATCCTCCCCAGGCCCAGCTCAGAACCCTCTCCCTCCTCAGCCTCCACCCCCTCTCTTTCCGCTGCTTCTCCCTCCCTCACCTGCCCACTCCAGCCGAATCCTCCCCGGGACTGAAGAGAGGGATGTGGGGCCATTTTCCCGAGACAGGTCTGTCCACATCGGGTATTGACCTGCCAAGCTGGCCCGGTGCCTCCCAGTCCCCCTTGTCCCCAGTCTGGGGGAAGGAAGCTTCAGAATGGCTTGGGGGGAGAGTCCTCCGCCCCCCCCCCCCCCCCCTGCCGCCCCTGAGCCTGCTCAGCCACCACCAACAGAGTTCTCTGAATCATGTTACCTCTGTGAGACCTGGCTTCTCGAAAAAGAGAACGCAGGAGCAGCCTCTTGGGCTGGAGTATTCAGTGAATTAGTGCATCTAAAGCATTCAGACCCCCTGCATATGAAAAGTTCTCTCTAAATGGCAGCTCTGATTAAGATTACTATCGTTACTGGGGCGCCTGGGTGGCTCAGTCGGTTGAGCGTCCGACTTCGGCTCAGGTCATGATCTCGTGGTCCGTGAGTTCCAGCCCCGCGTCAGGCTCTGGGCTGATGGCTCAGAGCCTGGAGCCTGTTTCAGATTCTGTGTCTCCCTCTCTTTCTGACCCTCCCCCGTTCATGCTCTGTCTCTCTCTGTCTCAAAAATAAATAAACGTTAAAAAAAAAAAAATTAAAAAAAAAAAAAAAGATTACTATCGTTACTATTTATTTCTAGCCTATCGAGCAGTCTGGCTTTGGTGGGGTAGAAACATGAAACAAATTTAAAAGTCACCACCTTCCACCTGTTCTGTCAAAATCCCCCTGGATACCATCTCTTCACGGCTTCGGGAACAGACCTCAGAGCTTTCTGGTCATTCTCAGTCATCCAAAAGTCCGGTCCAGAAAGGTCTGCTATTCCAGCCTGACACCTCGCTTCTGTCAGGCTTGTGGTGGCTCGGCACATGGAGTGGGGCAGAACGCTGGCTCAGACCCTCCACATCTACCCCCTGCAGCCCGCGTCCCCTTCCTGAAGGGTCGGCCAGGGTCCCCTTCCTGAAGGTGCCTCAGTCTCTCTGAACAACTCTCCCGGCAAGGTGCCGCAAAAACACCGTGCCTAGGATATGACCGTGGCCAACGTTCCCTTCCCCAGTCTTCTTTACATCCCAGGAAGAAGGAGGGCTAGGGTGGTGGTCGGGTGGGGGGGTGGCGGCAGCAGGCCCTCGGGGAAGCCCTGAGGGGAGGTGCCTGCCTCTCTCTCAGCAGCTGTCTTTAGACCATGGGGTACTTAGCACCCTTGGCCCCGGCTTTGGGCCCACAGTGCCATTTCCAGGGCATCAGGAAAAATCCCACTCAGCTTCCTGCTCATCATTATTAATCGATTTAATGATGAAGCCAAGACAGAAGTGGTGAGAGTAAATTTGGAAACAGGGAATTGGAACCAGGCTGTCCCTCTTCTGTGGGCCTGACCCTGATCACAGCTGAGATCCGTCCCCAAAGTTAACATCACCCGTGGGAGGGGTGATTTGACCTGAATGGGGGAGCCCAGGACCTCCCACTCAAAGCAGAGCCTGGACTGGCCGGCATGATTCTGGCAGGAGAGAGCCGGAAGCTTACAACTCCACCCAGCGCGCAGCAAAAAACAAGCCCGCTCCCACAATCCTTGCTGTTCCCCCCGGAGCCCAGCCTCCCCCGCCCGGCTGCACCACCCACTCCAGAGCATGCCCGAGGCGTTGGGCTGAGAGTCAGAAGTCCTGGTCAGCCCTCGGTTCTTCCACTTACCATGTGACCTTGCGAAGGTCACTAGACTTCTCTGTGCGCCATCTTTGAAAGAGGAATGGGTCACAAGGTGCTGGTTGGAATTAAATGAGATTCTAGATGTGAAACTTATTCCTGTGGAGCACTGGGCCGATGTGAAGGGCTACCTTTAAGGAATCCCCCTCCTGCTCCTCATACCCCTCCCCGTCATTTCCATTTAAGACCACAGCTGTCTCTCTCTCTTCCTAGACCTTCCGGTGGCCAGTGGCCAGCAGCATTGACAGCAATGAGATACTGGAGATTCAGATCTTCAACTATAGCAAAGTCTTCAGCAACAAGTAAGTGTGGGGTGGGAGAGGTGGGGCCCTAAGGGGCTGGGGGCCTGCCCTTCTCCTTGGGCTGCTCTCTCCTTTGGGTTTAAAAGGCGACTCACACCCCCAGCCTACCCCGGATTGATCATCAAAGACCCCTCTCCTTGCCCTCTCATGCTGTCCTCGGAGTCTTTCAGCCCTCCCAACCATTGTCAGCCAAGAACACCCTATCCTCCCTTTCACCCTTTCTGTCCCCAGCCCCACCTCAGCTTCTTGTCCCCTTCTGTAAGTCTCCCCATTTACACCATCCTGGGTGACAGTTACCCAGCAGAGGAGTTAATATAATGGCAGATAATATAATGGGCCTCTGTAGCCTTGAGGACAAACTTGTCATACCCGGGGAGGACGAGAGGCTCTGAGGCAGTTTGGTGTGGTGGTTTGGGAGTCAGGCAAGCCTCACCTCAGATTTCCAGTTCAGTCATCTATTGTGTGACCCAGAACTGGTTATATAACCTCTCTGTGTTTGATGTATTCACATGTAGAAAGGGTAGGTACTTATCTCAAAGGAAGCTGTGAGAATTAAAGGATATAGATGTCCATTCATTCATTCCCCAAATGTTAACTAAGTGCCCACTGTGTGTCAGGCACTGAACTAGGTGCTGAGGATAGCGAGTGCCTGCCCTCATGGAGCTTACATTCTCCAATGAACACGCCTATGACATGAGCACAATCACTACAAAGGGTTCAGTAAAAGTAGTGCCCATCCTTCTCAGAATTCAGAATGACTTGAGGAGTCTGGAATGGTGGCTGCACATAAGAAATGTAAAGTCCCATTTGGGGGGTCAAAAACCAATTGCTTTTATACCAGCTAGAGGGTGTCATGGCTGAAGAGCAACATGTCCAGAAAAACATGGAAATACTACTCGCTGAGAGTGCATTACTCAACAGCGGGAGGAGACTACAAATAAAAAAGGGGGGGACATAATCCTAGGTAATTTTAATAGAAGGAGGACAATCAGAGCAGGGGTGTTGAGAGAGGAGGGTTCCAATGCCCTCATGCTGGTTGGAGAGAATACCAGTAGTCAGCTTTTTGTGGTTGCCAAGGGAAGGGACTTTAAATCTGACAAGAGGATGAGAACTGGAGGAGAAAACCATAGAGGACATGTTCATCCATCTATATATCTATCCTTCTGTCCATCCTTCCATCCAACCTTCTGTCCATTCTTCCATCCCTCCATCCTTCCATCCATCCTTCCATCCATCCTTCCATCTATCCTTTGGTCCGTCCTTCCATCTATTCATCCATCCATCCATCCATCCATCCACCCATCCATCCACCCACTCTTCTAGTCACTCATCAAACACTTACTGAGCAAATATTCTGTACCAGACAGACACTGTGGTGGTCGCTAGAGGTATTAAAATGAGAGACTAAGTCACCATGCCTGTTCCCCAAGAAAGTTTTCTGCCATTTCCAGAGGCAGGACCAGGACGAGGGTGCATTGCTGGGAGACAGTAGACAGCTGAAAGGTAGCTTGAGCTCTCCAACCAATGAGCTCTTGGGAAGTAACGAGCTCCCCATTACTGGGAAGGCCAAGCAGAGAGTGAACCATGATGTTGTAAGGGGGTGTTGGATTGAGATGGGCTGAACAACATAGACTTCAAGGATTCTGTGGTTTTTATTGGAAGCCCATGACATCTCAGCTGAGCATGGGATATGGGAATTTCAGCCTGCTGGCAGGCCCACAGGGGAGAAATTTAGGGCAGAGAGGCCTCCCCTTGGCCTCTTGGGGTGGCACGTCATTCAGGCAGCTGCTTCTGGTATCCACAAGAGAAGTTAGTGAGATACCCCACCAGGGGCCCCCAAGAGGAAGCAAAACCTTCTTCCCTGGGATGAGACATCAGGTGACCTGTGAGGACAGAAGAAATAGGAACAGAGAAGGGCCCACACGCAGACCGAAGTGGGCGTGGAAAACGAAGAATTGGAAGCTGGGGACCAGGAGAGACATCCAGGCACCCCAGCAAGGACCCACACGCAGATGTCAGAGCTTCCAGAAGCTTCAGAAGTCAGCCAGGGCAACCCTTGCCGCACAGGTAGGGAAACTGAATCTCAGAGAGGCTAGTGAGGCCACTGGACAGTGAAAGGGCCGGGGTAAGGCTCTCTGCTTCCTCGTCTCCTTCCTAATCCTGGACCTTCCAGAAACCAGGATTTGTGAGCAGCGATTGTAGAAGCTACAGACATGAAAGAGATCGGTACGTTGTTTCCAGCGAAGCTGCTAGACAGCCCCCAAAATGCTGGAAACCCTTAGAAATAGCCAAATCCTGGCTACAAACAAATCGAAGAATATTTGTTAAATTGAGAAACTGAACACCATCCCAGTGAGTACGCCGAAACTTCAGGCTTCAATTAGTTGTTCTAAGATGCCAGAGGAGACAGAGGAGAGATTCTAACCTAATTCTCCCCTCTTCCTCTCTTCCCATCCTCCCTGACCCACCCACGAGGAGGCAGGAAACCCCTCCCAGGGAGGTCTGGGCCTGAAGGGAGAGGGTCCTCTCATTTCCTCGGAAAGCCCATGGAATGTTGAAACACTGTTGGCTACAGGGCTGGGATGGGGAAAGGGGTGCCCGTCTCGTGGAGAGCACAGACAGAGCCCATCCTGACACAGGCCAGCCTGGGGGCCGGCGTGAGAGGGCAAGGTACTCGGAGTCGGGTGGGGCCCAGGTCTGCCCACCCTGCAGTTGCCAGTCTGCTTCCCAAGGGGCAGCCGAACGGAGGGGAAGCCTCTGGGGTTCGCACCGGGCTCACCAGCCAGCAAAGCCACACCTGCCATACCTGGCCCCGGGCAGGCCCCCAATTACTTTGTGGAATGAATGAATGAATGAATGAATGAATAAATGCCCCCATGGGGTCAGGAGGCAGAAGGTATGCAGGGTGGAAGGGTCTGGAAGCAGAAATCCAAATGGCCTTTCTTCCTTGAAGAACTCATGGCACCCTCCAGGGTGAGAGCCAGGTCACATGATTGAGGCAGTCGGGGAAACTGAGGTAAAGGAAGCTGGGATGAGAAACAGGATTCATGGCCCTGAGCCCATTACCACCTATCTCAGAGAAAGACTTGCTCTAGAAGTAGAGGGTGGCTTGGACACTGGCCCCTTACCCAGTGGCTGTAGGGGCTTCCAGGAGGAAGAGACATGGTAGGTCTGCCTGGCCCACCTTGAATGAGGTCTTCCTTCAGGAACCGTGGGCCTCCTGTGAGAACAAGGTGCTGGGTCCACAGGATCTTGTGTGTCCCCCTTCACCTGTCCAGAACTGTCCAGAACCTTTGGGGCGGGGGGCGGGGGGGATGGCCTGATGCAGGTGCCAGTCTCCTGGGACTTCTGAATAATTCAGGGGCCAGGAGAGCGGCGGAGGCCTGGCCAGACCTTGGGCACTTGACACGGGCTCCCAGGGGGAAAGCAATGAATTATTGACAGGCCCTGGTGCCTGGTTGCCGCTCTATTGTGGTCAGTCTGTGGACCCATTCATGCCTGAGGCCCCCTCCCTGCTGGCTAATTATCCAGGAATTCTGCCCTCGCCCAGCCTACCTGGCCACTCCGTGGAGGCCAGCCCAGCCTCCTGGGGGCGGGGGGGGGACATGGGCTCTGCAGGGGGTGCCTTCTTTGTGACGGGTAACTTGCATGGGCCACATAAGCATGATTTTCAGAGGACAGAACATCAGGTCCCAGGTCCTTCATCTAACAGTCTTGGGGGAAACTGAGGCCCAGAAAGGGCTCTTACCCAGGATCACACGGCAGGGTCAGGGCAGAGGTGGTCTTCAACCCAGACCTCCTGACCCCCAGGCCAGTGCTCCTGTCCTTTCACAGGACAAACGGCCTCACACCTCCACTTCCCAGGGGAAAGGACGCTGCATGTGTCCAAGGGCACATGACCCCACCCTGCCTGGTCACCCTGGGCCCCCTCTCCTAGGCCGCCCCTCCGTGCTGACCCACCCAGGGGAGAAGAGGCAACAGGCCGACCTCATGAGTCTGCAGCCGGGCGGACAAAGGGCAGCCCGGCCGGACGGGGTGGTCTCTGGGGTCACCACACAGGCCACAGCTGGGGCTTCCTGCACTAGCTCCTTCCCCAGAGAGTGTTTACGGAGGGAGCTGAGGGGTGGCATTCGGTCGGAAGCAGTATTAGGACACTTGTGTTAAAGTTGTGTTTTCAAAGCAGGCACCCTGGTGTTGCTTAGAGCGGTGCGTTACAGACGGACCCACGAAAAAATGCAAAGTTTTATAAAAACGCTTTCCTTCATACTTTACTTATGACTGGGGTAATAGCAATTGTCCTTTTCAAAGAAGACTATTTTTTATTTTCATTTGGAGGAGGTTGGGGGACTCTGTTAGGGGTGAACCCCCCACCCCCACCCCAAGCCACCCCCTGGGTCCCAGGGTCCCAGGGTCCCAGCCCCACCCTCTGGGCACAGACAGACCCTGGCTCTGTGAGGCTGTGCACCTGCCCGCAGAGCCCATCCTGCAGAGAAGACCGGCACTGCCTGGGCCCTCCAGACAGCAAGCCCTACACTCAGGGGAGGGAGGAGGTCCAGGTGTCTGAGTGAGGCGGTGTCGGAGGAATTTCACTTGAATACTCTCACCGCCACCCAGTGAAGCGGGTAGTGCCACCTCCTTTGGAGAGCCGTGGGGCTCAGAGAGGTTGGAGAGCTAGCCAAAGTCACACAGCCGTCAGGTGGTGGAATCTCCCCCTTAGATTCTGCAAGGTGAGCCCACTTCTATCTGACTCCAGAGCCCAGGCTCTATCCACTGTCTACACTGCTTCTGTTAAGGATGGCACTGAGTCTGTGTGTGGACAAGGCTTAGACCAAGAGTGGGGAATTTGCCAAGAGGTGGACCTTGGCTCACTGTGGGGTTAAAGCAGTGAGAGCAGCCGTGGAGTAGTGAGATCCCCATCACAGGGTGTCTAGCAGGGGCTGGAGACTGCATGTCAGGGAGGATGCTGAGGGACCCTCCTGAACAAAATGCTGGACAAGCCTTCCTCTTGGGCCCTCCAAGTCCAAGGTCTGAGACTGACCTTAGTTAGCACCACCCTGCCCCCTGGGGGTGTCTTGCCACATTACAGCATGTCTGCTGATCCTCTGCGGTGCTAGGAGCGTCTTCTAGGAAAGTTGTGCCTGAGTATCCACAGCTCCCCCAGGTTCCCCCCCACCCCCGCCGCCCCCACCGCGATCCCATCCCGGCACTTCTCCTCTCTGGGCACTGCTCAAGCCGGGGAGAGGCCAGGACCCAGCCAGGGAGGAGGCGTCTGCTGGGCTGGGTCTGAGAAGCACCTAGAAGCCTGGTAAGGGGTCTCCAGTAGAGGAATGGTATGAACAGTCTCGCCCTCAAGAAGGTAGAACAGCCGGCCGAGAGGGCTCTGAGCACCAGGGGGAAGCATTTCATATTTATCCACGGTGGCTGCTCCCACCACTTCCCCTCCTCACACAGAAAAGAGGCCCTTTAAAAAAAAAAAAAAAAATATATATATATATATATATATATATATATATATAGTGTTCACCCTCCGTGTTCCTCAGGAGAATACAGACATCAGATACGTCCATTAAAGTCAGAATTCACCTGATGCCTCACCTGGCTCGAAATTGCCATCGGTTAACGGAGTCCCTTCCTGCTTTCTCGGCCTCGCCTTCCTTCCTCCGTGAATCAAGGGCGGCACCGGGTGATCCCAAGGCCCCCTCTGGCTCTCACGCGCTGCAGGTGCTCCCCTCGGTCTCTGCCCTTTCAACCAGAAATGGTGTGCACATTTTAATCTACCCCATATGGAATCACCACGTGAGGACATCTCTCCGACTACCCTGTTCTCTCCCAGAGCAATAACCTTCAAACGGCAGGGTGAAATGGGGTTCAAGTCAACTCGGTCAGCATTTATTAGGCACCCACTGTTGGTCATTAATTCAGCCAGCAGATACTGAGATCTCCTGTGTGCTGCGAAACTCAAATAGGGGCTGGAAATAGGAAACATGGCCCCTGCCCCGGAGAGGCTCAACGTATAGCAACACCCCTTGATATCAACCAGATTGCTTCTGGAATGCTGACTGTGACGGAATGCTAGACGCTCTGGTGAGAACTTGGCACTGAGGCTCTCAGCCCTCTAAACGGCTCTGGGAAGCAGGGATTTTAGTAGCTCACCTTAGGAGAACACAGATGGAGAGAGCTTAAATTGTCAGGGAAAGCAGGGAACTGGCTGGTGGCAGAGTTGGGCTTCAAGTCCCCGCCTCCGACTGCAAGACTGAACTCTTCACAGCCCTGCACTTTGTCTGGGAATATGGGGATCCTGCCACCAGATGGACCCTTGCCCTCAATGGGCTTGCAGAAGGCAGGTGTGGGCATTGCTGACTAAACGGGACCAGTGAGCCAGTGGTGTTGGGGCGGGTAGAGACCTTGGTGGTGGTTAGGGCGGCGGAAGGGGGAGATACTGCTCGTGGACCCTTCCCGGTAGCCTCCACACTGGGCATCTGGGCAGGGTCTCGGCTGAACCCCAACTCCACAAGCCAGGGGGTACCCTGCCCCCAGTCTGTGGACATCCCCCCAGGGGGTTCTCTGCCCACGAGCGCCAGGGAAATGGGTCTCACACAGGCAACCACTCACACTGGTCGGGGTCACGTACGCTCCTGGACACGCTGCCCTGGCCAGGACCAGCCCTGGCTCTGGGGCCACCTTCTCCAAGCTTAGCCTGGAGCCTGAGTGAGCCTTCCGTCTCTCCAGCCCGGTCCCCAGCCAACCACAGCCTCCTGGGATGGGAGCTCCTCTCTCATGTGACGTGGCCATGCCCCCTCTCCCGTCCACAGGCTGATAGGGACTTTCCGCATGGTGCTGCAGAAAGTGGTGGAGGAGAAGCGCGTGGAGGTGACCGACACACTGATCGATGACAACAATGCTATCATCAAGGTGGGTTTGCCCCAGAAAGTCCCTGGACTTGCCCTTTGTGGGGTCCCCTGGGGGCCACACAGGGTGGTCTGGGGGATGCTCCTAATAGATGGAGAGGTGAGGCAGGAGGAAGAGACTCAGGTCAGACTGCCAGAGCCCCTCTGCCGGGGGTGGGGCGTAGCCAGAGCCCTGGGCTCGGGGTCTGCCGTCCCAGGTCCCACAGCCCTTCCTGCGGTGAGAGCACAAGACAAGGGGGACTGGGACATCCCCTCCCTTCTCCACTGAGCAGCTCAGGAATCGCCACAGGGGCCTCTCCCATCACCCGAGGGCCAGGCTGAGCCCTGCTGGCCACTCCAGGGCGTGATCTTCACTCTGAATGCCTGCCTTGGAGCCTCCCTAAGACCGGCCATTCTGCGAGGACGGGGACCTTGTTTCTATTCCTGTTGTCACCTCCCATCTCAGCACCTCCAACACGAACACACGCGTACGAACGACGCACAGTCTGTGGGCACTCGGCACCTGTTCTAACAAAGGAAAGAAATGAGCTCATCTGGATGCCCCGATCCCGGACTCTGCTCTGATGCGTTTGTCCCCTTCGGCTGACTCATGCCCACTCACAGGCAGGGACACAGCCCCTGCGCACGGACCGCGGTTGGGCCACCAACTGTGGGACTTGGGCAGGCTGCCTATCCTCTGCAAAGTGAGCCAAATTATAGTATCTGCTCCACAGGAATTGTCCGAGGATTAGAAGAGAATATACAGATAGTGCTTAGAAGAGCTAAGCAAGACTTGGGATAAGTCAGAATAGCCTCAGAAGGCAGGCGGCAGCCACGGGGGAGCCAGAATGGGAGGAGCGCCAAGGGCGGAGCGGACGTTCCCCACGGTGCCTTTGTACCTCAGGATACTTCCTTGCAGAGGACAGGAGGGCACTTGAGACTTCTCAGCTGGGCCCCAGCCAGGCCGTTCTCTCCAGGGGCAGAGGTGGGCAGGGGGGCTTCCCAAAGTCAGGGGAGCTCAGCCACCCCAGCAGGGAGGCGGGGTGCAGAACAAGTTACGGTCACCAGTGGGAGGAAGTGAGAGGAGAGAGAACAGAGGAAGCGGGCAGAGACGAGCAGGCAGCACGGACCATGTTCTGTATTTCTAGAATCGGGTTTAGGAATTTAGCAGAGGACAGGCCTCACAGATTATCTAGTGCACCTACCACCCACCTCTGCCACTCATTTTGTGGATGGGAGCCCTGAGGTCCTGGATGGGGAACGAATTTAGTCAAGGTCAGACGGCTGGTCAACAGCAGAGCTGACACCGGGACCCAGGGCTTCCAATTCCAGGCCACCATTTTGCCAGCACAACACACCTGGTCCCATCCAAAGGGCCTCATTGGCTCAGCGGGAAGGCCATGAGGCTTGGAGTCAGTCTGGCTCAGCTCAAGTCCCCGCACTACCACTTTCTAGCTGTGTGACTTCAAGCAAGTAATTTACCCTCTCGGGAATGTTAGGTACGATACGTTGAAGTGTTGAGAAGATCAAATGAGGTTTGAGCTGAGCCTGGCTCAGGCCTGTAAAATGAGTTTACAGTAAAGCATCTTAGCATGACATCTAGAACAGCGAGGGCTTTTCCTTCGACTCCCCCCCCCCCCCCCCCCAGAAAATTGTCCGGAAGCCCACGTGCCGAGCGAAGGCTGCCTGTGTGGGTCGCCAGAGCAAGCCAACCCCCAATCTCTGAGGGAGGGCAAGTGCATCTGGGAGGCATACTGACACCCGTGCAGGTTGAGGAAGGAACTAGAATGAGTCTTCCCTGTGCACCGGGGAGAAACTAGAGCTGAAAGGAGGCAAGTGGCCCAAGGACCCAGAGCAAGAGGCCTTCCCAGGATTCTCGGGCACACAGCCTGGGCCCAGGTGGGCGCTCCACTTTTCCCCAGAGAAAAAGCCCAGAGCGACCCCCAAGTCCCTTCTCCAGAGCAGGAGTGTCAGATGAACAGGAAGATGTGCCGACCCCATGCCTTCAGAGGCGTCCGGGGGTCCCCTCTCCTGGAGGCACGTCCTGCTCACATCCCATCTTGGGTTCGCATCAGGAGTGAGAGCAGGGCAGCCCCGCTTCTGAGGACGAGGGGAGACCTCTAGCACTGGGGACACTGAATGATATTCTTCGTAGACAGTGGGCCCAGAGAGCCTACTGCCGTCTGGGCTCAGCTTGTCCCGGGCGCGCCCTCCACCTTGGGCACCAGGGAGGAGTAGAGCCAAGTGCAGCAGGACCAGGGGCCAGAACCCGTTAAGCGGACTGAGTCTGTGAGTCTCAGTCTTTCTGAGCCTCAGTTTTCTTATCTGTAAAATGGGAGGTGTGGGGAGGCTAATACGCACTTTGCCTTCCTCTGGCCGGGGGGGGGGGAGGAAGTGAAAGCACTTTGTAAACAGCACAAGGAGTGCGCGGGATGGTGTTTGCTATTGCTGTACCCTCGCTCACCACCCGCCCCTCTCCCTCCAGACCAGCCTGTGCGTGGAGGTCCGATATCAGGCCACAGATGGCACGGTGGGCTCCTGGGATGATGGAGACTTCCTGGGGGATGAGTCCCTTCATGAGGAAGAGAAGGACAGCCAGGAGACGGATGGACTGCTCCCTGGCTCCCGCCCCAGCTCCCGGACACCAGGCGAGAAGAGCTTCCGGAGGTAAGAGGCTGGGCCCTCTGGCCTCCCACCACCCCCAAAGACACTGGGAGGATTCCTGGGCCTTGGTTCCCCACGAAGGGCCCTCTCGGCATGACTGGGCTCAGTGGACAGGGCTGAGTTGCTGGAGAGACATACACGAAGCAGGAGTGTATTTCTACAGGGCCCTTGACACCTGTTCCCCCACCCCAGGTTCACTGGGGGGGGGGGGGGGGGCAGGGTATCTGGGATCAGGCTGAGGGGCCCGGCCTCCTGCTCCCCTGAGGGAGGACTTGAGGGAAAGAGGCCAGACCCCTGCCTCCTGACAGAATGGGTGAAGCAGACAGGAGGGGGCCCTAACCTTTTGGGTCCAAGACCCAGAAGTGCCAGACCAGCCCCAGGCAGCCCGCCGTCCACCCTGGCCCCAGGCAGGCCCAAGAGAGGGAGGCCTTTTCCTGCCGGGGTGAAGCCAAAGGTCCTGGTCGGGACCCAGCCTCTCTCTTGTTGAGAAGAGTGTGTCCTGACACCCTCAGTGTCTAGGATTCACCCCTGCGATGTCCTACCACACACGGGTGTCAGGAAGCTGCGTCCAGGCCTGCTCATTCCAAATGCAGGACTTTTCCCCAGAAGGAAATGCAATGACATTACTCTTAGAACTCCGAGAGACAGACCCTAAGTTAGTAAAATGTTGGCTACGGATTCCTAGCCTGCTGGGAATAACGTGCAAAATGCAGGTAAGTCAGTGGCACCTCTAAAGTTTTAGAGAAGGGGACCCCTTCCCGGTGATCGTTCCCTCCAATCTCCTGCCCTTTGCTTTCCAAAAAAATGTATTCAGTCCCTGTTCTGAAAAAAACCACCTATGTAAATCAAGGTAATTGAATTGATATGTTTTTGTTAGACGAATGTGCTTTTCTTCTTTGTACTTGAGCCACTCCTCTCGGGCCACACACACACACACACACACACACACTATACAAGCTTAAGACCCTGGGAGCCAGGTCAGGTAACAAGGTCAAAGGGACCATGCGTGTGACAAATACAGCGGACGTTGGCTCCAGGCCAGCCGGGGGAGGGGTGGCATCACCCACTCCAGCTGGGAGGGAGCCTGTCCTCCTTAGACTCTGGCCAGCCGGATGGAGAGGGCATGCAATTTGGCCTCAGGAGACTCAGGTCTGAGTCCCAACTCTGCCTCCAACCAGTCTTGTGGCCCTCGGCCGGTCACATACGCTCTTTCCTGTCTCTCCTAACCTGTAAAATGGGACCCAGAACAATGAGAACGCTCCCCCCATCCTGCCATTAGGAGAGACGAAAGGACCACAGGGGGACAGGTTGTAACCGGGGTGCCGAGTGCTGCCCCACATAAGGGCTGGGGACAGACAGGCTCTTGGCAGCTGGACAATGCAAAGGGTCGGGAATCGGGCTGGAAATGGTGACGGGAGCCAGAAGACGCTGATGCAGAGGGCACCAACCCCTCCCAATCCTCTGTCCCCACGAAGGAAGAGCACGCGGGGACTGTTGGGGACTCTGCAGCTGGGCTCTAGGAGGGGGAGCAAGACTGGAAGCCAGGTGACAGCCAACAATTGAAGGGAAGGAGCACCGGCTCTGAATCAGGGAAGCTAAGTTCCATTTGGCCCCATCCTGGCTGCCACTAACTAAGCCGAATGACAGTGAGCGAGTCCCCTACCCCTCTGGGCCAATTACAGGAACGGGCTATGTATCCTGGCTGCCTTAAAACTGTGATGTCCCGAGGGACCCAGGGATACTCTGGATCTCATGGGTAGTACCAGTGTGAAACAGCTGTCTGGGAGCTCTTGACAGCCGAGGGCCACCCTCTGTGGCTACTGTGGCTCGGGGCTCACGAGAAGGGGCCAGGAGGCTGACAGATGGGGCTTGAGTGGAGGCAGTAGAACAAAGTGAGGGGCTTTGGTCCCCAGACCAGCAGAGGGCCTCTCCTATCCTCCCTCAACCTGGCTCAGGGTTTCCCCACCTCTCCCTGGTTTCAGTGCCTCTCCCAGGGCAGCAGCAGGAGGCCGCAGCAGGAGGAAGGGTTTTTGTTGTTGTTGTTGTGTGTGTGTGTGTGTGTGTGTGTGTGTGTGTGTGTTTTTAAGTTTACTTATTTATTTTGAGAGAGACAGAGAGATAGGCAGACAGAGAATCCCAAGCAGGCTCTACGCTGTCAGTGCGGGGCTCGAACTCACAAACTTGTGAGATCGTGACCTGAGCCAAAATCAAGAGTCGGATGCTTCACCGATCAAGCCACGCAGGCGCCCCAGGAGGGAGAATTTTATCTGGGATTGGGAATAGGGAGAGGGTGACAACCGCGGTCAGAGCCCCCTTGTCTTCCAGATGCCACCGCCCTGTGTTGGAGGGGCTTTGTGAGGGAGCACGCGGTTCCCCTGCTGTCGCCCCTGCGACTGGCCCAGACGCTGAGAGCACCTGGGGGTCGGTGCCCTTGCCAGGCCTAGCCACGCAGCCAGCAGGCCGGGTGGGGGGAAGAGGTGAGAACATTCAGGGAGGGCCCTTTGCTGGTGAGGAGAAGGTAGAACAGCTTTAGAGCATTTGGGCTCATCCTACGGCTTAATTCTGGCTGCATGTAAAGGGCATGTGAGCTCTGGGTCAAGGAGTGTGGGTGCTACAGGAACCCGATAGTTGGCCTTGCAGCCCGAGGTGTTATGTCTCACCCTCGTCTCACAAGTACCAACCAGCCAGGCCTGTCAGCTCTGGAGTCTGGGAGAAAGCCACCGTCTTCCAGACTGGCGAGCCCTCCAGACAGGCTTTGGTTAACAAAGGGACGGAGGAGGAAAGGGATATATGTGCCTAGCCTCTGACCCCCAGCGAAGTCTTCCTTCCCCACATCTGCCCCTTGTCCTCCGTTCATTCCTAAAAAGGCCCACCCCTTCAAAGATCAAGGTGCTCAGTCTACTAGGCGCCTCTCTTGTCTCTCCTCTGGCCAACCAGCAGCAGCAGGAAACCCTCATTGCTAGCGAACTGCAGTGTCTCACCTGGTCTTCTGGATCCACAGGGGTCTGGGGCGGGAATCCATTCCTCCCCATCCAACATGGCTCCGTAGGGCACTTGCTGGAGGGCGGAAGGGGGGCCCGGTGGAGTGAATGGGCAAGAAACAGCCTTGGCCTTGGCCTGGCAGGGACTCTTCCATGGATGACAGAGGAGGCTGATGTGGGGAGGTCCTGGTGAGCCCACACTTCTCCCTCTGGGGCCTGGGCACCCCCCAGCTGGGCTCCAGCCATCTGCTCTCACTACCCCAGGACAGGTCTCGGCAGAGGTACTCACTTAAGGGAACTCACTCTGAAGGCCTTAAGTATCTTCCTGGAAATTTCTCCCATGTGACCTCAGGGAATGTCTGCCGGGCACCTCCGCCTGAGCACCCCCCCAATCCCCAGCCCGACACCAGTAGCCCATTAACCCTTTCCTCCCACGGTTCCATCAATCCCAGGCCCCAGTCAGTCTCGTGCCCTCTGAGCCACTCTGCCTACTTCTCTAGTCTCTGCCCCCAACCGGGGGCCTCTGATTTTGGCCAGGTTTCTGTAAAATACCCTGGGAATGTTCCAGAGGCAATGCGATGACGTGGAGAGACACAGGGCTCAAATCCCGGCTCTGGTCTCCGGAGCTACACTTGCCCACCTGTAAGAGGGGCATCAGGGACGTGAGGATCAAATGACAT
>NW_024412419.1:21444992-21468918 GCF_014898765.1 Herpailurus yagouaroundi | reverse complement strand
TGCCCACCTGTAAGAGGGGCATCAGGGACGTGAGGATCAAATGACATGCTTCATGTGAGTCGCCCACCGCAGCACCTGGCGTGTGGTCGGTGCTCAGCCAGTGCCTGATGCCTTCCTCCTTCCTTTCCAGTCTCCGTGACCTGCCCCGGTCCCTGAAGGGAAAGGAGACTTCGGCCCAGCACGAGCGTGCACACACTTACCAGCGCCGCTCAGGTGCATGTGTCTTTGTGACACCAGGGAGCCGCACACACCGCTGGCTTCTGGGCTCCGTTGCTGATGCGGCTCTAGGAGCCACAGCCTAAAGGGACGGAAAGGAGGCCCAGCTTTAATGGTGCAGCTTCTCTTAGGGCTTTCCTGCGGATTTCCTCTATTCTGCGACTCTCTCCTTATTTTCTCCATCTGCCTGGCCCTCCTGCCCTCCACGGCCCCACCCCCTTCCGCCCAGCCCCCCCTGCCTGAGAAGGCAGAGGTTCCCGTTGGGTTCCTCTCTGCTGGATCTCATCTTGGGAGAGCAAGGAGGGACCACTTTTCTTGTTCTCCTTATGGATCATTCTTCCACTCCAGCAGAGATCCATGGAAGCCAGGTACCCCCACTCCTATACCATGGGTCAGGGGGCAGCAGGGTATCCCCACAGTGTGTGCCCTGGGATGTGCATGGGGTCAGCACAGCCGACCTCACCCCCCAGTTCCCATGATCCCTCCCCCACCTCAGCACAGAGGAGCCAGGGCCAGGGCCATGCTGGGATAGGGGTGAAGCGATGCTTCACCAGCTGTTTCACCCGAGGTTAGGGTCCCCTCCACCCCCGGCCCAGGGCTGAGTGTTCAAGTGAGGTCTGGCCCCGTGAAGCACTGGGTCCCAGCAAGCCTCAGAGCCCCCCAGCGGGCCGCCATATTGAATCTCCCACACGGTGGCTGCTTTCAGTGGCACACCCAGAGCAATGTGGATGGGGGTGTGAGGAAGAGACGGAGTGAAACCCAGGCCCAGAGAGACAGAAGGCTGGCTGAGGAACAGAACCCACCCAACCTACCCGCTGAAAACACAACGTGGACCCTAGGGGGAAAGTCCAGCCCCATCCAGGCCTTCACGGAGAGGTCTCCGAGCAAGGAGGACAGAGGCCGGGCCACATCCCATCCCTACTGCTTGTGGCCGAATGACTGAGGGCAGGCTGAGCACAGAACCCTGAAGCTTTATTATTCACGTTCGTTGTAGTCATTAATAGCGGTTGTGGTAAAATCATGAGAATGTTCTTTTTTTTCACAGAAAGACAGTCCTTTTCCCTTCTCCGTTTCCACACTCAGAGTGTGGGCCTGTGTGCGGCCCCTTTGTGGGCCCAGCGGCCTGGAGTGTGTGAGGACGGGGTGAGGCAGGCATGTTCCAGGCAGCCTGTGCTGTGCGCCACCTGGGCCTGCTGTGTGCCTGAGAAGCTCCCCCGCTGGGCCAGCCCGACGGCTCTCCAAGATTTCAGAGCAAAACCGGAAGGGAAAGAGAGAGAACCTCACGTTTTATTGTTCAGGTGTATCAATTCCTCCTTCCCGTTCCATCCTTGCCCAGTCCTAGGGGATGCAGTTCCCCTTCCGGTTCCCCTATTGCAATGATTTTCAGATTCTTCAGGGTCACAGAGTTCTTTAAGAAAACAACAAGCAAACAAACTTGCTTCAAAACTTGGATGGGTAACTCAGAGAAAGGCGGCCCTGTTTGGGTTAATGTGAGAGTGCAGTCAGTAAATCTCCCATTCGGCCCTCATTCTCAAAAGCTCACTGGGGCTCCTGCTCCACTGGGGCAAGCCCCATGCAGCTCTCAGTGGGTCCCAATGGCGACCCATGCCTGACCGGCCCGCCTCCAGGCCAGGCCTGGGGCCAGCACAGGGCTGCTGAGACTATCTCCCCTTCTCTGCAGCGAGGTGTTCTGTGACCAGCAGAGACCTGGCTAATGCTAAGTACTTTGAAAGGAATTACAAACTGACCAGCTTGCCTAATGGCCAAAGCTGGACTTCAGCTGTGAGCTACGTGGGCCTGTAGGTCCTGAGCTGTCATGGCACAGAATCATGTCCGCCTGGGCAAGGCCTGTGCCAGTACAGCATGAGGAGAGGGAAAACATCACTAAAACATCTCCTAATTGTTGTCTGCTTTCTTTTCTTCATCTTCCTTGCCATAGCATTAGGGAAGGATTGAGAGAACATTCCAGAAGGCTTTTCTGAAAGCCTCCCTAAAGAGGGAGAAGGGCACGGTTCTTACCCTGCTCTGCGCCCTGAAGTGGTAGCTCTCTTATTGCCACATCCCCAGAATCTCCCTGGCCCACCCTTGCCCTCCAAGGCCGTCAGAGCCTGAGAGCTGCCCACTCCATTGGAGGGGATCCAGGGAGGAGGTGAGGAGGAGCAGGGTGGCCCAGGCCTGGAGGGTGGCCAGGCTCATCTAACCTTGCATTCCCTGAGGCATCTGAGACCCACAGTAGAAATCACCAGGCCCTTGCCTGTGAATGGAGGAGATCAGGTGACACCCTGAGGCCTCCTCCCATTTCAAGGCTCCAGGCTCTCCTGGGCTTGGGAAGTGGCCGTCCAGCCCCGCTCCTGCGACCAGGGCAGAGCCTGGGAACCATCAGACCCCTGCCCAGCAGGCTTAGGCTGCAGCGAGAAGCTGTGGGGTGAGGGGGTCCCTGGGATGAGGAGGCCCTTGGGGAGTGGGGGGTCAACAGGGCCAGGGGCTAAATCTGCAAGTGTCTCTGGTCCACACCCTCTCACTCACATCCCCTTGTCTCCTCATTTCTTCCCCCTACTCAGCAAAGGCAGAGAGAAGACCAAGGGAGGCAGAGATGGCGAGCACAAGTAGGTGTCCCAGGCCAGGGTGGAGCCCGTGGGGCCCAAAGGCTCCTCACCACAGGGTGCGGATGTCGGGATGGCCTGTCTCAGAGGGCTTAGGCGTGGGCTGTCCTGGCGAAGCCAGCACCGGGGGATGGCAGGGCGAGGGAGGTCTGTCCATCTGGCCGTGAGGGGTGAGGGTCAGGGAGGGAGGGGGTGGGGGTGGGGCAGGCATCTGGGCCTTCTGGTTTCTGCTCCCTCCTCCCTCCTTTCAACGTCTGGATTCTGCCTCCACTTCCCTGTTCAGCTCCACGCCCACGGGCCAGGCCCTTAGGCTTTCCTGTCAGGGAAGGTGTGACTGAAGGCAAAGGGGTGGGGGAGGCCCAAGAAGTGGCCACCTCCCGCTAAGAATAAAGGCAGGGCTGGGCAGGTGGGCATGAAGGCCTGGAGGCCCACAGACTCTGGGCCTGGAGTGGCCCCAGACAGACTCTGGGCCTGGAGTGGCCCCAGGGGTGGCTGGGGCATGAAGCCCCAGAGAGCTAAGGAGGGACGAGCATATGCGTACCCTCCATCTCCATCCCGCAAAAAGCTTCGTGGGGGAGGGAGAGGTCAGGGCCTGTCTGGGAGAAGGGGGGTGGGGACCCCAGATGAGAGAGGTCAGCCGTAGGAGTTGGAAAGGCTCAAGGCCTGGGGCTGATGAGTGGGTCTCAGAGGCCCCCTGAAGCACATGCCATCTCTAGAACTCTCTAGCATTGTGGGGAGTTCACAGAAGCAGTAGTAGTCAGGGCTGACCGGCTGGAGGGGGCCTCTGGTCCAAAGCCCTTTCTTCGAGATGATAAATCTGAGTCCCAGAGAGGGGAAGTGACCTGCCCCGGGACAGGAGCAGAGCTAGGACAGCCACACAGGGAATTTAGCTCCCGACCCAGAGTTCACCAGAGACCTGGGGAGTTTAGAGCACTTGACTGTACTCTGAATTTAATTTAATTCTCCAAACACACCAGTGCAAGCTGAAAAGCCAAGAATGGGGTCTTTATTTTCCAGATAGGGAAACTGAGCTTCAGAGATGTTAAGGGATTTGCCCCACACTGTGGCACCAGGAAGTTAAAAACTAGTTGACAGGAGGACATCGTGGGGACACGAGGATTGTGCCTATAGGGGTCTGAGGTGGTCAGCACAGGTATGGGCTTGAGGCATCCGCCTGCATTAAGGTCCCAGGGGACTCATCGTGGATCATTGCTTCAACAAAAGCATATGAACTCCAACTCCCACAAACAAAAGCACAAGACAAAGGCACCGTGGGGAAAACTCAGGCCCAGAGACCTGAAGGGTTGAGGAGGCTGTCAGGCTCTGAGCAAGGGAAGAAGAGGGAGCTTGGAGAGGGAGCCGGAGAGCTGAATCCAGGGAGGTAGGGGTGGAGGGTGAGAGATGATGGCTGAGCTGGGAGTCCCTCTCAGGGACCCGTTTCAAGGGCTCAGTTTCCCACATGGACGCTTAGACACGAGAGGTCTATTCATGAGATGTAAACACCCTGTCTCTTCCCCAGCCTCTGGCTGAGAGTGGCGATGCCCTAGGGCCCTTCTTGATTTCCAGCTCTCCAGTCTGTCCTGGGCCAGACCCCCCACGGCCGGACTAAGAGGCACCTCACAGTGGTGAGCACCTAGTAGACCCGCAGTAAATGCTGGTTCCCTGGCACTACCTGATCTGAGTCTCTTGCCATCCCTAGTCCTCACATGGGATACAGTCAACTGGCATTTATTATTCTTATTTTCATGTGTGGGGCATTAGGAGGATTGAAAGGGGAGGGAAATGAGTTTTTTTTTTAAATATTTATTTATTTTTGAGAGAGAGAGATAGAGAGAGGCAGAGTGAGAGCAGGGGAGGGGCAGAGAGGGAGGGAGACACAGAATCGGAAACAGGCTCCAGGCTCTGAGCTGTCAGCACGGAGCCCGATGCGGGGCTCGAACGCACAAACTGTGAGATCATGACCTGAGCCAAAGTCGGACACTTAACCGACGGAGCCACCCGGAGCCCCAGAAATGAGATTTCTAAGAAGAGACTAAGCAAGTTGAAACTCTGTAGCCAGGTGAAGAAAAGCTATAAAAACAGTTTTAAAACTCTGAAAGGTTACCGTGTGGCAAAGCTGGCTAGTTTCAAGCTCTGCTGAGAAGTAAGCAGAAGCGTGTGCAAGTTGCCGTAGGAAAAACGGAAGAATCCAGCCATGAAAGAACTCATGCTCCCCTTGAGTACGTGGGATGTTGGGAGAGGTTGGTCTGGGGATGTGGGAAATCTATTTCCCTGATGCTGTTTGCTTGAGCCTTGCAAGGGGTTGGGCCGCCGAGGAGAGCTGAGGAGCCAGCTCCGTGGCACACAAGGGCCCCCTTAAGTACACAAGGGCCCCCCACGCCTCCTGGTTCCACGAGGGCGCGGAGGCAAGCAGGCCAGTTTGGGGACAACTGTATCCTCGTATCAAGGGCCAACCTGTCCTGCCGAGATGTGGCAAGATATTTGAAACTAACTGAAATTCAACACACTGTGAAAAACCAACTGTAGAGCCTGCAATTATGAATTAGCTATTCTTGGGGCATCAGAAATAAAAGAAATACACCCACCAAGGGGCACCAGAACACGCCCCCAAGGTTTGAAAATGTGGCTGTTTAAACAATGCAAAGCACCATAGACCCCTTTTCTCTTAGGCAGGAGTTTGTCCTGATTAGCTGAGGCCTGAGCTAGTGAGCCTGGGTTGTTCTGATTGAAGGCAGTCTCAGATCGTCAGTCACAGCCTCCAGAAGAATACACAGACCTGAGTTAATGACGCCCAGCTCACTAAATTTAGTTCGGCCAATGTTCCCAAGTCATTCTGAATACCAAGCTCCCTCCTAGGACCCCAACCACGACATCCTTCTAGATCTGAGCCGTGGAACCAGCAATGAAACCATCAGATCCATAAATGAAAACAGAATTTACAAATAAGTGAACTAACCTTAAAATCTTTTCTCTAGAGGGAAATAGTGGTCTAAATTGTGGGTGCCTATCATTCTGACCTCAGTGAATCCAGCAATGGGGAAGCCCAAGCGGGACCGGAAATCCCCAGAGGGCCCTAGAGAGGCCCATCTTCCCTGGCTCCCGCTTCTGCTTCCCTGAAGCCAGGAGTAAGGAGCCACTTGGTGGCAAAGCATTTTTTCACTGAGCTGATTATTGGCTTGTTTTCTTTGTCTGTTTCTCACCACATTATATTTTTAGTTATTGAAGAACTCAGACCAGCTGCCGCATTTTATTTAAAAACAAGAACAAACACTCAGGACCCGAGCGTACCAGCAACCTCATCAAAGAATTACACATTTTGGAAATCTAAGTCTTTGATACAAGCCGATAATCTTCGAACATCCCTGACTAAATTAACATTTATTTCAAAACTAACCTTTACCCTTGGCCGAGAGAAGCAGGCACGCCGTTTCTGGGAAGCGGTGCAGCACTAGGCAGAAGAGACTGTTTCTATGGTCAACTTCTGATGTGTCATCGACCAGAAAATTCCAAAGGGCAGGGAGAGCTGAGGCCATCACGCTCTAGTGCACGCTGTCCAGATGAACTGAAGAACAAAATTCGTGCGAATTCTGGACATTACATTCACCCGACACGTTCCACATTTTTCATTAAGGGATAAATCTTCATTTTGAGATACCCCCAGGCACACAGGAGTACCGCCTGTATACCTGTCCACCGGAGATGGTTAGTAAGGCAGGGTCTGGGAAGAGGGGCTTCTCCTTTGATTGACTTCAGGGAGAGAATAGTAGGATAGTATAGTTTTGTTTTTTTTTTTTTAAATCAACTTTTCAACTCTAGCTCTGAGCCTCAGTCTCTTCTTGGGTTGAATGAAGAGAAGCATATGTCCCTCCCAGGATCGCTATAAAGATGAAATGAGTAAACATCTGGAAAAGGCTTTGGCCCACAGTAGTTGCTCAAGAAAAAATTATATAATGCCGTGTTGGCATATGTATAGATACCTCCCCTTATTAGAAGGGGAGACACTTTCTTTCCCTTCTCCACCATTGTTATGTTCTGGACAACACGATGCTGGCCGGTATAGACACATCAGTGTCACCTCAGTCTTCCTTGACCCACCTCACGGCTTTTTAGGAAGCCACGAACACACTAGTGTTTCCTAAACTGTGAGCTGCTGCTCATGGAAGGGTTCTTGATTGCTCTTTCACTGGGATACAGACTCACAGCCCTCTATGTCTTGCCCGGAAGTAAAGAGAGCAAAGAGTAAAGAAAGGCCCAGGATTAGGGTGGGGCCAGATTTGGGGGAATAAGATTGGCCCCAACCTCGAGTAGAGGGGCTTGAGGCTTTTAGGCCATCCCTACAAGGACAGAAAGGTTTTGCCCAACCTCACGTTACCCAAGATAATGGGTATCTTGGGATACCCATTACCCATTACCCATTATCTTGGGATACGCATTACCCAGGGGATCTTGGGAACCAAACTCAAGCCTCCACGGGGAGATAGACGCATGACCCAAAGGTGGGGGTGGGCTCTGTTGTAGGCGAGCTCAGAGTTTGAGTCTGCCCTGGCCACCCCCTGAGCCCACATGATGACAGGGCCACACCCAGGAGGAGGGAGAATAGGAAGAGAGAGTCAGGTATCCAGCTCATGCAATATTGATGGGGTAATGGAATACTGCACTTTACCCCCTGCTGATCCTACTCCGGGTCCCTCCTGGCACCAGGGATCACGGGCTCAGCTGCAGGGACATCACTGAAGGGACACTGACGACCCCTGCCCCCTTCCCTCAGCCCCCCCTGACTGCGAGGCCCTTCACCTGGGGGCACAAGGCCACACCAAGCCAGAGAAAGAGGTAGGAACTATGGAGTTTGCCATACGTTCCTGGGGGTTGGTTGAAGTGGGGGGTGGGGGGGGGAATTTCGCAGTGAGCAGGGACAGGCAGAAGGGGTGGAAGCCAGCACCAAACATAGATGGGAAAAGGCCCATCTCTTCCTTTTCGCTGGGGACCGAACAGAATCTGAGGGTGCGGAGAGATTGGGAAAGACAAGGCAAGAGTTGCACACCAGGGCCATTTGAGAACTGAGCGGCTAGTTTCAACCACATCTCAGACCTCCTCCTTGGCCTCTGCCCCTCTGATCCCATTCCTGTCTGTCTGTCCTGATGCTTTGTCTCTGGTCATCCGGCTTTCTTCCCGACCAGCTGAGGTGGGGTGCACGGACAAGGAAGACGGGCTCGGAGGCATGGTGGAACTCAGAGCTCTGAGACTGGACTGAGGGAGCTGAGGACAGCCCAGGACCCGGGAGGGCTCCACTCAAAGTCGTTCTTTCCAGCCCAAGATCACCTTCTCTGATCCCTGGGCCCTGACCCGCTCTTCAGTGGTGTGGAGGCATGAGAAAGAAGGAAGCAGTGGGGTCTCCTCTCTGCCCTAATTCCCCCTCGTGGCTCCCGCTTTAGAAAGGTTGGCCCCCACGCTATCTCAGGACCGGTACGTGAGGGGCTGGAGTATGAAGTTCACTTTCTCTTACGTGTTGTCTCGGGTTTTGCTCTCCTGTGTTTGTGTGTCTTCCTCCCGGCGTCCATCTCCCTCCATCTCATTCTGGCTGCTCGCCTCACAGAGCTGGGAGAAGTGTGTTCTCCGCCATGAAGCTCGGCAAGAACCGGTCCCACAAGGAGGAACCCCAAAGACAAGGTACAGACGCGCCCCCAGCCAGGCCAACCCCCGGGGCCATCTCTGCGCACGTGACGGAGACCAAACCCCTCCCCTCCGCGGGCAGCGCCCCAGCAGGCTCGCCTGCGATTGGCCGGCGAGGCCGCTTAGGTGGGCCCTAGCCTCCCATTGGCTGCCGGCAGAGCCGGGCCCTGGGGGTGGTCTTCAGGAAGGGGGCGCTCCTGGCACAAAGGGTGGGAAGGGCATCGCCCCTGGTCTAGAATTTAGCAGTACTCTCTGTCTGGTGGGCCTGTGTTTGAAAGGCTCCTCCTGCCCTCTCTGCTCCCCACCCCCCCACCTTTTTTCCTGCACACAGAAGCCTAGAGATTGTTCATTAGAGAAGGGAATAACAAAAACAAAACAAAACAAAACCAAAAAAAAACCAAAAAAAACAAAAAAAACGAAAGTGGTTTGGCCACTTCCCTATTTCTGGGGAAAAACCAGCATCCCAGGACCGCTTACCCAGTGGCAAGACTCACTGCCCTGTCTTTCCCCATGCCTTCTCACAAAGCTGCAGGGAAAGCCCTGGGGGAGAGAGGCAGGGTGGAGCCTGGGAGGCTGAAGTGACCCGTGGCCCTGGTGCCACAGGAGCAGCAGCCTGGGGGGGGGGGGGGGCGGGCAAGACAGCTGTTAGAAAGGAGTCAGGGGGGACCGGAAGAGAATTGGATCAGATAAGGAAGCAATGTGGAGCTTTCCCACCCAAGTCTGTTGATCACATGCCCTCCTTCAGAGCTCCTGGCTTCCCCCCCTTAGCATCCCCTGGGTGGCCCACTGGCCCCAGCATCTCTCTCCCTCTTGCCTCCATGCCAATTCTAGCGGTGCCCTTCTCCTTCAGACTGGAGAGGGTATGGCTGCTGGCTGAGGCCCAAACCTACCATATGGTTGCTCAGTATGGTCAGTTCTTCATCTCATTGGATATTACACCTCAGCGCAGCGTTGGGGTCTGAATTCCATCAGCTACTTTACCTGGATGAGTTACTTCTTAAGCTTCAGTTTCCCAATCTGTGACGTGAGAATAGTGCCTATCTCGACAATACATGGATATGAGGACAAGAGATACGTGCACGAAGTGCCCGGCATTGTGCCTGGCATAGAGTAGCCTCTTGATAAACAGTAGCCATCGTTTGAAAGGTACATAAGTATGGATTTTTTATTGCCCCCCCTCCTTCCACAAAGGGCATTCAGTGCTTATGTAAGAAATACACAACAAGAGTTACATTCAGTCAAAATACAAAAGCAAGACTAGGGGTACCTGGCTGGCTCAATCAGGAGAGCATACATACGGCCCTTGATCTCAGGGTCGTGAGTTTGAGCCTTAGGTTGGGTGTACAGATGGCTTAAATAAATAAACTTAAAAAAAAAATCTGTAAAAAAATAAATTTAAAAATAAAAGTGAAACTAGATATAATATCAATTAAAAGCAAAGATCAAGATCAGGTGGGAAACACTGCGGATAAACGGGCCATACATTCTAAGCAGATACTGCCAAGGAAGGCCGGAAATTGACTGTTAGCTTCCTGGATAGCAAAGCGCAAGGGGAAAGACAGTCACTTGTTCCACCATCCAGCCCACCTAATGGCCTTTCTTCTGCAGATGAACCGGCCGTGCTGGAGATGGAGGACCTTGACCGCTTGGCCGTTCGGCTGGGGGATGGGCTGGACCCTGACTCTGTGTCTCTGGCCTCTGTCACAGCTCTCACCACCAATGTCTCCAACAAACGGTGAGCACACGGGAGTCCCGCAGCCCAAACCGCCTCCGCCTGTTCAGGCAGGACCCAGCTTGCCGCGTGTGGAATTCGGATGGGGAAGAACTAGGGTCCCTGGGCGGCTTCTTCCTAACCCTGCCCCTTTCTTCTTTTCCCGGATGTCTCTCACTCCTACAAAGGCAGGAGGCTGCTCCCAAGTCATTGCACACCCGCGGGCCAAGGGGGATCACAGAGCTGCCCCGCACACATCTGAACCTGTTGACCTACTGTCTGTCTCTCCGTCACTGTGCCGTTAATCCTCTCTGTTGGGGCCTCTGAAAACAATTAATCCCCATTCTTTTGGACAGTCTTGGAGTATACGAATACCATGATTCTGTCCTCTGCCCTTCGCCAAGGTCCAACCAGTGCCAGTGCCCTCCTCCTCCCCTGCAAGCAATCCCCTTACGCCGGGCCTGACGGTACCTTCTCCTCCTCAGATCCAAGCCAGACATTAAGATGGTGCCAGGTGCCGGGCGGCCCGTGGATTACCAGGTAGGCGGGGCAACTAGAGGCATCGCTCTGAGACTCCACTCCAGTGGGTGGTTCTGGCCAGGCGTGCATTATAAATTTTTTTTTTCAACGTTTATTTATTTTTGGGACAGAGAGAGACAGAGCATGAATGGGGGAGGGGCAGAGAGAGAGGGAGACACAGAATCGGAAACAGGTTCCAGGTTCTGAGCCATCAGCCCAGAGCCCGACGCGGGGCTTGAACTCACGGACCGCGAGATCGTGACCTGGCTGAAGTCGGACGCTTAACCGACTGTGCCACCCAGGCGCCCCAAGGCGTACATTATAGACTCTGGATGCATGGGTCTGAGGGTCACAGAGAACCACAAGCTCAGTGTAAGTTCCCAAACTAAGCTCGTTTCCGGGAGGCACTCGGAACTAGAGAGGTAGAAACCTAAAGAGCTTGAGAATTCTGCTTATGCAGAGGACTTTGTGTCCAGCACTGGACTTCATCAAGTTGGAGGGACCTGGAAAAACCCAAAAAAGACCAAGGGGCACCACTATCTATCATATACGTCTCTGAAGAAAGATTTTTTGATGTGCTTTTTAAGATTGTTGTTTCCATTGTTTGTAATGCCAGAAGTAATGTAATGTCAATCTTGGTTATCCATAGATGGTGAGAATGTGGGTGGGTTTTTTTTTTTTTTTTTTCCTTTTTCTTCTCTGGTCTCTGAAATTAACGCTTAATGTTTCTGTTTGTATGTTTCTAAAACTGGAGACAAAATGACTGAGATAGGTAGAAATTTGAAGCTGTAGGATTGTTAATGTGGCCACAGTGCAGGCAGGATGTGTCATGAGCAGGGCTGAGCTGTTGAGAGAGGGCCACACATCGCGTCTGAACCCCAGTACAGCCCTCCAGGCCTGGGGCCCAATCATGGGCTTTGCAGGGCCACACCCCCAAGTTTGTTTCTTCTTGCGGAGTTGATCAGAGCCTGAGATACTCAGTTACACTAACACAATCCACGATGGACTAACGTACAAGCCAGAAGCACCTCGTACTTATTTATAAACTGGAAACAGGAAGGGCCCATGGATGACCCATTGCTCTAGACCCTTCACTTGGGGTCTAACAAGACCCAGATATGGGTCAGAGGCCTGGGCATTCCTAGGACTGAGTGAGTGTGCTCACTGGTCAGAGGAAACAGCCTTTAGGAGACCCCGCCTGGCTACCACTGTAGCGCCTGCCTAAAGTGTCAGAACCCGGGCCCAGAATCAGAGTGAGCCTCCTCTCCCAGGTTAGAGCTTTATCTCTGAACGCTCATCTCCCTGACCCTATGCACACCACCCCTTCTTCAAGGCGACAGCCCCCTGGCCACCTCGTTCAGGTGATGATATAAAGGACGAGGAGGTATCTGTCTTTGTATCAGGTGCATCTGGTCATGTTTTCTCAAGGACACACCTTGTCTCCCTTAATCCTCGCTTCAGTTTGTTTTCAACCAGTTGGTGGCCATCTTTCCAGGTGCTTGAAAATTAGCCCCAAGCAGTGTCAAGTGGCCCTGGCCCTGGCCCTGTGGTTTAGACAGCCTCAAGCCACTGGGCTCCTTGGAGGTTTGGGAAATGCCGCCCCCTCACCTCTCCGCCAAAACCCAAACACAGAATATCCTAAGACGTTTGAAGGCTTTTCTAGGGGGCTGGGCCCAGGGCTCTGCTCCTCTGTTTTCTGAGAACAGGAAAATTCCAAAGGACAAAGATCTGTTCGTCTTTGTATTTCCAGATACTGTTTCCTTTACAGTGTCACCGGCCTGCCACGTAAAGGCACATAGAAAATGGTTAATATAACTGTTATTTTCTAGAAGGCTTACAGGTACTATGCTAGGAACTGTGTGTGTGTGTGTGTGTGTGTGTGTGTGTGTGTGTTTTCCATTTAAGTTAATATAATTCTTATACCCTCCTAAATATAAGTATTACTACATTTCATAGGTGAGAAACTGAGGCACAAAGAGTAAGGAGCTTACCCTAGGTCACACAGTTATTCAAAGGTCAACTCAGGGTTCAAGTGCAAGGGTTTCCAACCGAAGCAGTCTGAGTGACTAATTTCTTTCTAATTGAGCCTCTTGGACAGTCACCCCCTCTGGTCCCCCCCCCCCCATTTATCTTTGGCTCACTACCTACTGCTTGTTTTCAAAGCTCTTTCAAACTGCTTCCTGACAGAGACCTTTATTAAGTGGACCCCACTTTCCCCCACCAAAGACTTTGCAAACATCCTGAATTGAACAGAACAGTTGTCGTATTTAACCGAGTAACATAGTATTTTCTGACAGGCTCGTTCACATCTCAACTATAAGTATCGACACACTTGGACAGAGCGCTCTGAGGGTACGAGCATGGATTTATTCTTACTTCCAATAAATACAATGTAGAAAGCAAGAAAACCTACCAAAGGAATGTCAGTCTCTGGAGAACTTGGCTTTGCCCAGTTAGAAAGACCTGAGAAAGCGCACCCAGCTGGTGGGAGGAGAGGGACTTAGATGAACTCAGATCTGGGAAGGACCCCGAGGACTGGGAACAGGGAAAAGGCCATGGCATACCCATCCCCTTTGTTTCTTCTGGTTAGAATGTATGTAATGTGCAAACCCTTTCCTGATTATTGGCATCTCCAAGGCGAGAAGCCACATTCTCATCCCAGCGAATATGCAGTTTCCCCCACCAGAGTGAGCAAATCTGAGCACTTAGCAGACATGTTCTCAGTGGGTCATGGGGTCCTGAGTGTGTTCCCTCCCCTCTCTTCTGGGCGCCAAGACCTAATACGTTCTCACCTCTGTGTCATCTCCCTGCCACTGACCCTCAACCCCAGCCTCAACTGCAATATTGCACCCACTTCCTGTCTGATCTCCCCACCCTCATAATGCCTCTTCCGCTCCAACCTCTATGCCACCACTAGACTGATCTTCTCAAAATGCATATCTGGTCATGTCCCATCTCAGCCATCTGGAGATGAGAAAAGGCAAAGGGTGTTTCGGAAGGGCGGCTCTCACGGGCCTGCCACCTGCTGTCTCCAGCTCCCCGCCGATGTTCTTGCGGCACAATCGGATCCCTTGGAAGCAGGTCACAGAGCACCATGACTCTTGGGTTCTTCCAGGACAGAGGTATAGGTTTACACTCAGCACTGTTCCTTGTGACAACCTCATGAAGCCACCTGGGGATCAGGCCCCTTATCTTGGAAGGAGAGGGCTGAATAGGCAACTACCAAGAGTCTCCCCGATCAGCTGATCAGTCAGGCCCTTCATGGGTCTATTTGCCTTCTCATCTTCTACCCTGGAAAAATCAAGTCCTCTGCTGATGATTGGAGAATGGAAGGAAAGGATGGCCAATCCCCTCCCTCAAAATTCGTTTTATTTGTTTTATTTATTTTTAATTAATTAATTTTTAACTTACATCCAAGTTAGTTAGCATCTAGTGCAACAATGATTTCAGGAGTAGGTTCCTTGATGCCCCTGACCCATGTAGCCCATCCCCCCTCCCACCACCCCTCCCGGAACCCTCAGTTTGTTCTCCATATTTACGAGCCTCTTCTGTTTTGTCCCCGTCCCTGTTTTTATATTATTTTTGTGTCCCTTCCCTTGTGGTCATCTGTTTTGTCTCTTAAAGTCCTTGTATGAGTGAAGTCGTATGACATTTGTCTTTGTCTGACTGACTAATTCAAAATTTGTTTTAAATTTCAAGTCCAAGTGACATATGCCCCTCCCCCACCATAGAGCCCCAGGTGGGGGATGGGGATGCAGCAGGAATAACACTCCCAGACCAACACCATACAGTGACCTCAATGGTTTCAGGGTTCCCTGCAGGGCCACCCCTCAGCTACAAAAGAGCACCTCTGGAGCCCTTCTCTTCCCACGCCCCCACCCTTTGCTCCTTTCAACCCTCTGCCCTCCTCCCCTCCCCACCCTTTCCCTCCTGGGTGTCAGAGCTCCAACCAGGGTTGCTCACCATTGTTGGCTCTGCTCAGTGGAAGAAGGTGGAAACTTTGGGTCCTGAGAAGGAGAGGGCAAAAACACTGGCATCACGCCTGGGCCTCTGGATAAAAACCATAAAAACTAACCAACTGCTCACATTTGGAAGGTTAATCTCTTGATGGCATATCTTACTGCCTTATTATGCCAAAACTGTGTCTGTCTACTTTCCAGTCTTGAGTTACAGAAAGTGTTTTTATTTTTTAATGGAGGGGGTTAATTGTGGGAAAATCTGATGAGATTTTTTTTTTTTTTAAGCCTTTGGCATACAAACTTTCATAGAGGTTAAAACCCTATAAACCACTGTGCAAGAATATTCCAGAAGGACTTGTAGTGCCTGCCTACTCTCTTCACAGGCAACTTCCCAGAGCTAAGTTGATTAGCTATATTTCCTTTTTAGCTCCCTGAAGAAATGGTAATTATTAAACTTCTCCAGAGCTCTGGAGTCTGAGCTTCATTGCCTTTGGCACTTCAAGTTCCAAATAGAAATGCTTACTTTCGTAGTTCAAGTGTTGCTTCAATTAGTAAATATTCAGTCTCCAGTTCTGTATACTTTCTTGGCAATGTTCTCATTGGCACTGAAGTTTTTATTTTTCTTAACATCGTTAGTTTTGATGTGTGGATTCTTCTTGGCCCTTGGAATATTTATAAGACTTTGATGGATACAGTGGATGATCATTTTCATGGTTACAGTTTTTTGTTATGAAACGGGAGCATGATTTTCTTGAGTAAAATCGTATTTAGAAGTTGCATCGAAGCACAACGATTGAAATACCAAATCTCCAAGATGAGAAGTATAAAAAGTAAGGCCCACAGTTTCACTGAGGAATGAGCTGAGGTAAATGCTAACACCAGCTTAGCACAGGCTGTTTTGTTGAAACGCAAGTTCGAGAGAGTCAAACGGAACGATCGTAAGCATCTACAGGACCCTACCTATTTGGGAGTTTAGACAATTCGTGAGATCAAGGCCCACATCAGGCTCTGCACAAACAGTGCAGAACATGAACATTTGTGGAATGAATGAACAACTTAAAAAGGGCTTCCCAGCATAGACGTAAGATTCCAGGGAGCTGGACGCCCCCTGAAAAGACACAGAACCCACAAAACACACAGCATCAGGCCAGCAAAGGTGGCTCAGGTTCCCAAAGAGATTAAACAAAAGGGGGAAACCAGGAATGTGGAAAGCGGGGTGGGGGGGGGGAATTCCAGAAACACGAAGCACTCTCGGAGGCCTGCAATCTTAAAATGAGAGATGCTGGGGCAGGAAATTAAAGGCACATCAATGAAGACATAGAAAGCTTAATCCCTGAGCGCATGAAACCCAGGGAGTGGTTTGCAGCCCTCTAGGCGGTGGAGCCCTGGAGGCTGGGGGAACACTTGAAATCCCTGTGAGCTTTGAAAATACTGATGCCTGGCCCCACCAGAGACCTTGGTTTTTAACCAGCGCCTTTCTCCTCCCCGCTGGTAACTGCAACACACACTTCCAGCTTATCCAGCCCACGCCCTTCCTTATAAATGAAGACACTGAGGCTTAGTGGGAAAAAGAGCCCGGGATCCGCAGCAGATTAGAGACAGTGCTCGGGCTGGAACCCAAGTCCGTTGTTGGCTCCCTGCTCCTGGGCCCCGACTCCAGGAGGACGAGCGGCAAGGCTCACGCGGCTTACCTCTGGCCTCCCCCTCTCCCGCCCGAAGGTCAGCATCACTGTGATTGAGGCTCGGCAGCTCGTGGGCTTGAATATGGACCCCGTGGTGTGCGTGGAGGTGGGTGACGACAAGAAGTACACATCCATGAAGGAGTCCACTAACTGCCCCTACTACAATGAGGTCAGTGCCCTGTGGCCCTGGGTGGGGGGATGAGACTTCCCTAAATGTAGCAGGAGGCTGGGCTCCAGCCACCGCCCCCAACCCTGGCCCATTAGGAGCAGCTGGGAGTCAAGGGGCACGAAGGGCTACCAGCAAGGGGGACCGTGGCCTGTGCTGTTACAACCCATTAAGCCCATTTTACACGAGGGGACATCGAAGGTCCTGAAGAAAGTCCTTGCCCAGATGCTAAGGGCCAGAGTCACCCTGTCTGCCGGGCTGCCTCCATGGTGCCTGAACCTCTGTGGGGATCCTCCCAGAGCACTGGCCTTGACTCTTAGGGCATGAGAGAGAAAAAGCCCACAGGCCCACACGGCTGGGACACCAGTGCTCAGGAAATCCCCAGCCCCCAGCCCCACGTATCGACCTTCCCAGGAGTCAGGAAATTCCACCTCCACATCTCTGATCTCACATCAGGGCACATCCCTCACTGGAAAAGCCTCCAACGTAGATAAGAGTCTGCTTTCCCTTAATGGATACGGAGACAGGTGCCCCTGGCCTTCCATGGTTATTTGATGTGGCAAAGCCATGTTTGGCTGACTCAGAGGCTCACCTTGCACCTGCCCCGCACACCTCGTGTTTCGTCCAGCTTGCTTCCTCTGTCCCAAGAAAACAGAGCTGCTCGCCCCACTCTGTGTGTCTCCAGCAAACTCCTACTCACCCTCCAGAGCCCAGGCCAGGCGTCCTTGCCGTGGAGCGGTCCTCCTTGCACTCTCTGGGTCAGAAGTCAATGCACTTCTTTTTCTGTGGCAATAACGTCTCTGAATTGCGGTTGGTCCTTCGTGTCTCTGTCCCTCGTGGACTGGAGGCTCCCGGTCTCCTGCATCACTGTGGCCCAGCCCAGAGCCTGGCGTGTCCCTGGAAGCGTTGGGTAACACTTTGCAGATGGTTACTCCCTCCTCGTCCCTCCTCCCCCAGCCCCCCCCCCCCCAGGAGAGAACCAAACATTGCTGAGTATGTGATGCGCTTCAAGCCCATGCCTGGCAACACGGGAGCCACAAAGATGACAGTTTTTGCCTGAACAGGCCACCGCCTACTTCTAGCCTAGAAACAGTTTCCCAAACCCCATGTTTATATGCACCAAGACTATTCCTTCCGCTCACGTGAATCTTAAATTTGTTCTCCATCACGTTTGTTCTTTTTCACAAACCCAGGTAGCTCTGGTTTAACTTCTGTTTCCTCTAAACCAGGGTTTCTCAAACTCATCACTGTGGACATTTGGGACCAGTTTTTGGTATAAGGGGCTAGACTGTGAATGGTGGGATGTTGAGCAGCATCCCTGGCTCCTGCCTACTCGATGCCAGTGGCAACCCCCACCGGTCTCCGGGCCTTGCCAAATGTCCCGCCCCATCGCCCCCGTTGAGAACCACCACTGCAAATGATCTTCCCATGATTCCTCCTGGTCCCAAAGTGGGGCTTTCTTTTCTTTTGCTTCTTGTCCTATGCCATGTTCCTCTTCATTGAAAAATATCCCCGGTCCCAGAGGTGTGCTACTTCTGGCTAATTCTCCGAGTTGGCAGGAAGCTTCCTTTGACTCCACTCAACGCAAGGGAGGGAGATGAGAACAATCAGCACGACTTAGCAGACTTCTAGGCGGTTAGACCAGGGAAATATTCTCGGGAAACACAAGGAATATGACCACAAGACCACTCCGAGAGTGCAAAATTCTGGTTCTAGCTTGGCTAGCTCACTCTGCTGCGGCTGACACAGCTCTGAGACAGCTGGCCTAGCCTTTGCCTCCTGCCCAGCTCGAGACCTGTCTTCATGTGGAGGGAGGCTCACGGCCATTGCCCTCCTAGAACAGCCTGACTGCTCAAGTCCAGGCCAAGACCCCTTCTCTGTGGGCACATCTGGTCCAAGTCACTGGCATCTTCCTTCTGCCTAAACCACCTCTCCCCTCTGCCCTAGATCCTTCTCTTTCTTCTTCCCATAGAATTTAGCATTACCCAGTCCACTCAGCGCCCCCAACTCTGCCTTCACTTTTCCCTCAGCTCCTCCTTTGCCTACAAGGTGTTCTACTCTTGAATATTCTCTCCGAGTACAACTAGGGGAAACCCCACTGCTCAGGGACAGGAACTAGAAGTCTGTGTGTCTATCCACCCACCCACCCCTCCATCTAGCCACGTCTTTCCCAATCCCACGTACTTCCTAGTGACCACCCCTTTCTGTCCTCACACTCACAGTCCAACTATGTGGGCTGTCCCCACTGCCTCTCTTCCCAGTCATGCCTCGATCTCTGCCCCCTGGCTTCACTGAAACTGTCCTCCTCTGGGTCACCAAAGACCATGCGGTCCCTAAGCATAAGTCCACGTGCCTCTCTCTTGACTGCCCAGCCCTTTCCATCCTCTCCACGACCCCCCCCCTCCCCCGCCCTGGGGGCCTCTCTGTTCCTTTCCCCTTCTCTCCAGCCCTTCCCCCACTGCCTTTCCTGACATGCTCCCTGTGCCCTCTGCTGCTTCTTGGAGCCCTGCCCTGGACCGGTCCCTTCCCGTTCTCTCCTTGGGTACCGCCCCCAGCCCCAAGGCGTCAGCTGTCACCTGCATGTCTAGATCTCCACCCACCTCTCCAGAGCTTCAGTGCCCCCGGCCAGTGCCACCGGGACATGTTGCGTCACACACAGCAGTTGGCGTGTACGGGGCACTGACCACGTGCACTCATGGGTTGAACATTTAACAAGGGTCAGCTCGTTCAGACTTCACGACCAGGCCTCCAAACCCCGCCCCCCCTTCGATGGTGCCCCTGGGGCAGTTCAACACGGCAGCCCCGAGCACTATCCCAGGGTGGTAAACTGAGACCCAGGGAGGAAGCGATTGGCCTAACAGTAAAAACTCGGTCGGTCTGGTTCTAAAGGCAGCACTCTTATCCCCAGAAGCCAGGAACAGGCTCTCCTTAGACATTGACCCGAAGCCTGTTGGCAACGTTTCTTCCTTGTCTCTGCCCACACATTCACCAAAGCATCGGTCCCTCTGTGCGCTGCCCCCCCACTCTCATTCCTGGCACATGCACACCAAGGCCAGGAGAAATGGGGCAGGGGGTGAGGGCAGCTCCCAGCTCAGGGAGGCAGTTCACACCCACCACATTTTACATTTACAGCAAATTAGGTGCCTTCACAGCCTTATTTTACATTTCAACGGCTGCTGAAATCAGGACAGACCTTCTAGGCAGTAGAGCATCGTGGCTTAAGGGCACTGTGTTGCCTGTATTAACTGCACGGTATCTTGTGGTATCTTACCGAGGCTCTGAGCTGGGTGTCATTACTCCCATTTCACAGCTCAGGAAACAGATTCAGACAGGGTGCTGCCCAAAGCCACACAGCTCCCACCTGCCGCGGGGTCAGGGGGGACCAGTGGCGACCACCGCTGCTCGCCTGAACTTCGGGGCTCAGGGGAAATGGCCAGAGTACGAACGGGCACTGCTAGGAGGGAGGGACTCATCACTGCCTTAGGCCGTTAGCCGCTGTCTGCTGGGTGAGAGCAGCTCTGGGTCCTTCCCCCTCTAGTACTTCGTCTTCGACTTCCACGTCTCTCCGGACGTCATGTTCGACAAGATCATCAAGATCTCGGTGAGTGGGGAGCCACTAGCTCAAACTGCCCCTTCGTGTGCCCTCCAAAAGGGCACCCCTCCGGGCGGACCAACCGTTAAAAGGCAGCCCCGTGCCCAGACACACAGCCGGGATGATTTGGGCCCCTGTCACCTGTTTAGCCAGGTGCCTCTGTGTAGGGTCTGACCTAGTGACCCGTACCTGGCAGTCAGCAAAAATGAGGGCAGGAGAGATTGATGCTGAGCCTCAGCGAGCCGTCCCTGCCCTGCCAAATGCCCTCCCGCTTCACCGAAAGGCTCCATGGCCCAGAAAGACAGGTGGTGCCACCATCAGACCACCTCACCCCTACCCCTCGGAAAGCCTCAGCCCTGCCCCACCTGACTGGGGGCTGGTGGTTCTGCCCGGAAGGTGATTCACTCCAAGAACCTGCTGCGAAGCGGTACCCTGGTGGGGTCCTTCAAGATGGATGTGGGAACTGTGTACTCCCAGCCTGGTGAGTATCTGTGCCCACAGCTCAGCAAGTGTGGCACTCGCCGTCCTTCCCGCCCTGGTGATCCCTGGGCCCAGCCTGGCCAGGACCATAAAGTCAGTGTGAGGCCACTGGGGGGCGTGGCATGATGGGGTGCTGCACACGGCCGCCGTGACTACCTGTGTTCAGGCTGCCGGATTCACAGGAGCCCCGCAGGGTAAGGGCATCGCCCCCTTTTTTTGACCTGAGGGGCCCGGGGCTCAGAAAAGCGCTGGAGCTTCCCCCCAGTCACCCAGTCGGTCTGGGGCGAAATCAGGCTGTGTGACTCCAGACGCCCACGGAGCCACACTGTCCTCCCCACAAATGCAGTGTGGCGGCTTCTGAGGGATGCGGGGCCCGCCGACCATCCATCGAGGGACCCGGGCCTCCCGAGAACAGCCAAGAGGGGCTGTGGGGACTAGTAGCATTGTGGGTCCCCGCGGGCCAACATTGGATGCCGTTGGTGAGGGAACCCTGAGGGGTGGCCCAGAGGACTCGTGAGGCATGGGCCGGGCAGGGGAGGTGCCCTCAGCCTGCCAGATGATGATGACTAACTGAGCACACGGCCAGCTCGGGAACCACGGGCATCCAAGCCGGCACCGGGCCCCAGCCCGTGTCCCTGAAGTGAACCCACCACTCAGGGGGCCATAATGACTCCATTGGGCCCTTGGACAGGGACAATACAATGTCACCCAGAGTGTCATATTTGACCCTCATGAAACAGGGAGGTAGGCATCAGCGTTCCTTCCCATTTTACAGATGAGACAAGGTGCCACTAAACTATTAAGTTAAATAAATTGGCGATTTCTTCCGGTTCAACCTCGTAGACATTCGGCTGGTGCATGCTCTGTGACTTAGACTAGGGAATCGGAGCCCAGACCCAAGGTGATACACACAAACATCACAAAATCATAGAATACTCAACCTGCAAGAGACCTTAAAACATCTAGTCCAGTTTTTCTATGAAGATGAAGAAACTGAGGCCCAGGATACTGAAGAGACTTGCCCGGAGCCTCCTGGGAGTAGAACCTGGTCTCCCGGCTGCCAGGCCAGCCTTTTCCACTGCCACACACACGCCGTGGTCCTCAGCAGAGGGTGGCCCCGGTGACCATTAGCGCTGTAGGGAGCAGGGAAGAGGGCCAGTCTCGATCTGGTGCCTCCCGGGGAAGCAGTCCCCGCTGTGGGCCGTGGGCTGGCGTGACACTGGCATCCTTGAGGAGGCATCCCAGCGCCGTACCGGTAGCAGGGGTTTGGAGAGTGAGTGAGGAGCCTGATGTGGGCCCCTGGGCTTCCCGGCAGTAGAGTTCTGGTGAGGGAACCACCGCCACTTAGGGAGCACCTGTTAAGTGCCAGGCACACGGCTATTGCACACCGTCCCAGCGGGCCTACCCCCCACGGCCCCGTGTAGACATCATCACTGCGTTTCACCGGCAGGAAAACAGGCTCAGCAAGCTTACATAGCGGGTCCAGGGAAAGGAAAAGAATGCGAACCCAGGCCCAGGGGGGCCCAAAGTCCAGGCTCTCCGCTAGGGTAACCCACCGCCAGATTTGCTGCTTCTCCTGAATCTGTTCCTGAGCCTGGTACCCTTCAGAGGAGGCTGAAGCCACATGGCCCCTTCAGCTGGGGCACTGATGTCTGCACTCTGATGGCCTCTGTTTTGGCCTGACCTCCCGATGAGTCCCTGGTCGCTGACCCAGCCACGGAGTCGCTGGAAGCACGATGCCAGGGGCACGGGACTCCTGGGTGCTGCTGGGAGTCAGTGGTAGCAGGATCTTCTGGAGCTGGTAGGCTTTCCCGGGGACCGCAGCTATAAAGGCAGAGGGCCAAGGTCCGTGGTCTAGATACCCCAAGCACTGGCGAGCCCCAGATGGTTCGAAAGGAGGAGTGAGGGAGGGGAAGCCTCTCTGAAGGTTCTGTCCGGCAGCTGTGTGCAGGTTGTCCACAGGGGTGGGCTAGGAGGGCTGCGGGCCAAGAAACCAGTCTGGAGGGTCTTCTCTTCAAAGACACCACACTCAGGGATGCGGGACCTTGTCCCAGCTGCTCGCCCCTCTGGGAGCCTCTGTCTCCTCCTGGCCATGCTGGGGACCCGGGGCCTAAAGACGCTCGGCCCCGCCGCTCTGCCGCTGTCCCAGGGCGGCAGGTGCAGTCCCCACCCCTCGCCACTGCAGAGCACCAGTTCCACCACAAGTGGGCCATCCTGTCGGACCCCGATGACATCTCCGCCGGGCTGAAGGGCTACGTGAAGTGTGACGTGGCCGTGGTGGGCAAGGGGGACAACATCAAGACGCCCCACAAGGCCAACGAGACAGACGAGGATGACATTGAAGGGTGAGGCTCCCATCCCGCCACAGCCCCTGGACACCTGACTTAATCCTTCCTTTCCCCAGCAGGAGACCCTGGGGAGGACTTGGCCCTCAGACCCCACCCCTCACTTCCCTCACCCCTGTCCTCGCCCACCCCCAGACAGCCCAGCTCCTCCAAGAAAGACCGAGGGCAGGGCTGGTCTCGGCATCCGCAGACTCTCCTCCCAGGAGAGGAAGGACTGAGGCGGTGGGGCGTGGGGGAGGGGGGCCGGGGGGGCAGGAGTTCACGGAGATTGTTCCAGGCCCCAAAGGTCTGCCGACGCCAGGGCGGGACCGGGGTGCCCAGGCCGGGCCACCACAGCCTTAGCTGTATATACTGGCAGGAACTTGCTGCTCCCCGAGGGGGTGCCCCCCGAACGCCAGTGGGCCCGGTTCTACGTGAAGATTTACCGAGCAGAAGGGCTGCCCCGTATGAACACCAGCCTCATGGCCAACGTGAAGAAGGCGTTCATCGGGGAGAACAAGGACCTTGTTGACCCCTACGTGCAAGTCTTCTTTGCCGGCCAGAAGGTACTGGGGTGCAGGATACAGGAAGCTGGGTTTGGGGTGAGAAGCGTTAGAGGATGATTGGGGGAGGGGTCTGGAGGAGGATGTGGGCAAAATCAGAAGCCGGGTGATGCCTTCGATCCCCTGGTGCATTGGAAGAGAGTGAGAGGTGAGGGGAGCTCCAGCTGAGAGGGGCTGGGGCCAAGGCCAGGTTGGGGGTCCTCCCTGCCTCTGTGTTCTAGACACCAAGAGCTAAGGCAGGAGCATTGAAAGGGAGGAGAGTCTGAGAGGCTGGAATGGGGGAGCGCCTGCCGGATATAAGTACACACACACATACACACATGCCACACATACACATACACACATCCATACACATGCATATACACATACCACATATACATACACACATCCCCCCACATGCATACACGTATACCTTCCACATGAATACACACATACACATAC
>NW_024412419.1:21421833-21444982 GCF_014898765.1 Herpailurus yagouaroundi | reverse complement strand
TACATACCACATACACATACATACACCCCACATGTACACATGCATACACACACCACACACACACAGGCATACACACATACCCCACATACATACATATACATATACATATACATATACATATACATACATACACAAACATGTACCCACACACCCCCCACATGCATATACACGTATACACGTGCACACATACGCACACCACATAGACACATACACTTGCACACATACACACACCACACATACATATACATATATGCATGCATGTGATATACACACACCACATATATGTGTACATGCAGGCACACACACACAAACCCTAACCTTCGTTCCCTCCCACCAGGGCAAGACATCAGTACAGAAAAGCAGCTACGAGCCACTGTGGAATGAGCAGGTCGTCTTTACGGACCTGTTCCCCCCACTCTGCAAGCGCATGAAGGTGCAGATCCGAGATTCCGACAAGGTCAATGACGTGGCCATCGGCACCCACTTCATTGACCTGCGCAAGATTTCTAATGATGGAGACAAAGGTCAGCAGCAGGAGACTGGGTTAGGGGGGAGGGGACTGAACGGAAGGAGGGAGTAAGACCTCCCCCCTCACACCTCCACACCTCCACCATCTCACACCTCAGCCTGAAGGGCCTGGGCATCGTGAGGGCTTGGTCAGCAACCCCTGCCTCAAAGGAAAGTCATGGCTCAGGTCTGCACAGAGCTGACAGAGCCTGCCTGAGCCAGGCTGCTTGGGTTTGAACCCCAGCCCTGACAGTTAGTAGCTGTGTGATCTTTGAACCTGTTTTCCCATCTGTAAGATGAAAATAATTATGTGTGTATGCATATAGGTTACATATATGTATGTGTGGACTGCTGCCATAGTCCCTATCTACAGACTTGTAGGGACTGACCCCTTCTAGGACCCAGGCACTGGGTACCAGGGAAATAGAGCAAGAGAAGTATCCATTCCTGTCCTCATGGTGTTCACTGGGGACTAGAGAGGCGGATGTGCTACCAAATGCTCAAAACCTAAGGCCAAAGGCACAAAAGGCCACATATTATATGATTTCGTGTATATGAAATGTCCAGAATAGGCAAATCCGTAAAACCAGGAAGTAGGTTAGTGGTTGTGGGGGAGGGGAAGTGGGACTAACTGCGAATAGGTACAGGGTTTCTTGGGGGAAGGGGTGCAAGTGTTCTGGAATTAGGTGATGGTTGTACAACACGGTGAATATACTAAAAACCTCCAAAATGCACATTTTAGAACGGCGAACTTTCTATTATGTAAAGGATCACATTTTAAAATGGTGAATTTTATATCCTGTAAAGTATATCTTGATTTTTTTAAATGGTATAATTTGTTTTTTTTAATATGAAATTTATTGTCAAATTGGTTTCCATGCAACACCCAGTGCTCATCCCAACAGGTGCCCTCCTCGATGCCCATCACCCACCCCACCACTCCCTATCAACCCTCAGTGTATTCTCAGTTTTCAAGAGTCTCTTATGCTTTGGCTCCCTCCCTCTCTAACTTTTTTTTTCCCCCTTCTCCTCCCCCATGGTCTTCTGTTAAGTTTCTCAGGATCCACATAAGAGTGAAAACATATGGTATCTGTCTCTCTCTGTGTGACTTATCTCCCTTAGCGTAACACTCTCCAGTTCCATCCACGTTGCTACAAAAGGCTATAATTTGTTTTAAACCAGGCAGAACAAAAACCAAACCAACAAAGCACACGCAGCAGAACTGGACCCTGTGTCACACAGGAGACCACAAATTCCAACAAACGGGAGAAGTTAGTAGGGATGAGGCGTTGGGCCGGCCTCCCCGGACAGAGGGGGGATCTTCGGAGAGGAAGGGGGAGGTCAGCGGAAGCGGGTGGGATGCCCCGTGAGGTGCCTATCTACACAGGCAGCAAAGGGCCAAAAGGCCACGCTGAGGAGTTTGAGACGAGCTGGCATCCGTCTTTCAAGTAGACTGTGGGCAGCCCTGCTCCAGATGCCAGGAAGCAGGGAGCGTGACCCAGGGAAGTGCTCCTGGCCAGGGGGAAGGCCTCCCCAAGCCTGCCTACGCACAGCAGATGCGAGCTCTCCCTGCAGCCTCCTGTTAGCCGCTCGCCGGCCCGCAGGCTGTCTCTGGCCTCAGACATTTCACCGAGCAAGGCACGGGGTCCTCAGCTCTGCAACCAGGAGGTGCAGGCCGGAGCCCCCGCAAGAGGTCCCACCACCCCGGGTGAGCCCCTTGTCCCTCTCCCCGTGGCCCACAGGCTTCCTGCCCACGCTGGGCCCGGCCTGGGTGAACATGTACGGCTCTACACGCAACTACACGCTGCTGGACGAGCACCAGGACCTGAATGAGGGCCTGGGGGAGGGCGTGTCGTTCCGCGCCCGCCTCATGCTGGGCCTGGCGGTGGAGATCCTGGACACCTCCAATCCTGAGCTGACCAGCTCCACAGAGGTGCAGGTGGAGCAGGCCACGCCTGTCTCGGAGGTGAGGTCCCAGGGGCGGGGGGGAGGGGGGGCGCTGGGCTGTCCTCCAGAGCCCCCAGCTCAGCCCGCTTCCCGCCGTGGCAGCCTGGGCCTGGGCTCTGCCTGTGGCTGTCCTGTCTGCCTCAGAGGGCAAGACCCCATGACGAGGCCTCCTTCCCAGGGAAGCAGGAGCCTGCGCCTTGCTGGGGGCCTCTCTTCCTTCCTACTGCTTGTGCCTGACTCTGCCTGGAGGTCCCCAAATGGAGCCTCATCTCTGCCCTGTTCCTGGCCATGGTGGTCCTTGTCCAGGGATGTCCAGGCTGGAGGGCAAAAGAATTTGGGCCTCGGCACAATGGGGTGGGATGTCCCCCACCATCAGCCCACAAGGCCCGTCTGTAAAGGAGTAGGGAGAAGCCTGGCACTGGGCCCAACATCCTTGCTGAGGTTTGGGGATGGTTTGAACCACCTTTCCCACAGAGCTGCACGGGGAAAATGGAAGAATTCTTTCTATTCGGAGCCTTCCTAGAGGCCTCAATGATCGACCGGAAAAATGGAGACAAGCCAATCACGTTTGAGGTGACCATAGGTGAGTGCTGGGCTCACAGAGGGGTCTTCAGGCCCGGGAACTGCTGGGTAGTGACCGCCAGGCCCTGCACCACAGGCGGGGGCAGGGGAGGGAAACTTTGACCGCTTCCCTTTGCACGTCCTGAAGCACCCACATAGTACCCAGTGTACCTACGCGAGGGCACACACCCGCCCACAAGGGTACCACCTGCAGGGCTGAGCTGTGTTCCGGACATGAGGAAGAAAGTCTTCCCTGCAGAAGGGAGAGGGGACAGAGTAGGAATACAGCCATGCCCGAAGCTGGATCTCGAGCTCAGCGGTCAGCAGGGCCACTAGCAAGATCTTCGCAAGGGGCGGAGGACGTGGGCGCCTTCCCCTGGCTAGCGTTCTATCGTGTCCCAGCAGGTAGACTCGTGGCACCCTCCCCACTCCCTGATTCACCTCTTCGCTCCCACAAACCCGAAGCAGTGGATCAGCTGGCAGGAGCCTGGGGGGAAAGGACTCTAGGCCCTCACCCGCTGCTTTCTGCCTCCAGGCAACTATGGGAATGAAGTTGATGGCCTGTCGCGGCCCCAGCGGCCTAGGCCCCGGAAGGAGCCTGGGGATGAGGAAGAAGTAGATCTGATCCAGAACTCCAGTGATGAAGATGCCGGTGAGGGTGGGGACCTGGCCTCGGTGTCCTCGACTCCGCCCATGCGGCCCCAGATCACCGACAGGTGAGCCAAGTGCATGGAAGGTCCTGAGAGGCCCTGCCTGCCGCCTCCCGACTCTCACGGCCTGGCCCTCCCACCTCCGGGGGCCCCAGTCCTCAACCCCCCACCTCCTCCCACCCAGGAACTACTTCCATCTGCCCTACCTGGAGCGCAAGCCCTGCATCTACATCAAGAGCTGGTGGCCCGACCAGCGTCGCCGCCTCTACAACGCCAACATCATGGACCACATCGCGGACAAGCTGGTCAGGGCCAGGCTGGGGGCGCGGGGTGCTTCGGAGGGCCTTGCCCAGCTTGGGAGCCTCCCCTGCAACACACAAGGCAGCCTGCCCAGCAGCTTGCCATGGGGAGGGTGGGGGACAGGGGGTGAGGATCGCAGGAATAGCCCCAGCAGGACCTCTGTTCCTGTCCCTGCTCCCATGTCCCGGGAGTGGGTGGAGGGCCCAAGGGCTACCTGGAGTGGAGTCCGGGAGTCCTGGCCCATCCGTTCCTGGTGTCCCCTGGGGGCCGCTGGCCACTCCCTCTGTCTGTGGCCCGCACTGCCCTCCCACCCCCCATCTAGCCCTGAGTTCTGCCCAGTCCCAGCAAGTCCACCGGGACCACAGCCCCACAGCCCAGAGGGGGCTTCTTCCTTCTGGAAGAAACAGAACCTGGGGAATTGGTGGTTTCCGTAAAGTGGCAGGACCCTGCGGAAGGGGGCGGGGGAGCATGGCGCTAGTGAGAGGTCCCAGGTCGCTAGCCCCGCGGTCCCCTGATGCATGGGGGGAGACGTCTGGGGAGGCTGAGGTTGGGGGGCTGGGGCTCAGCCTCACTCCGGGGCCACAGGAAGAAGGCCTGAACGACGTGCAGGAGATGATAAAGACAGAGAAGTCCTATCCGGAGCGTCGCCTGCGGGGTGTTCTGGAGGAGCTCAGCTGTGGCTGCTAGTGAGACGAGAGGGTGGGGAGCGAGGGGCTGGAAGGGGGGGGCTGGGCAAGGAAGGAGGTATCTGCAGGCCCCCTGCTGGCCCGTGGGCTCCGCTGAGCCCTGCCCCCCTTGTCCCCCAGCCGCTTCCTCTCCCTCGCTGACAAGGACCAGGGCCACTCGTCCCGCACCAGGCTGGACAGGGAGCGCCTCAAGTCCTGCATGCGGGAGCTGGTGAGGACACACCGGGGCTGGGGGGGGAGGGTGCCGGAGGTGGTGGGGGGACATCTGTCTCCGAAGTCACGGCCACCGGGGCCAGCCCCCTCCACCGTGCAGCATGGCCTGAGCCCCACTCATAGCACCCTCCACACACACACAGGAGAGTATGGGGCAGCAGGCCAAGACCTTGCGGGCACAGGTGAAGCGGCACACGGTGCGGGACAAGCTGAGGCTGTGCCAGAATTTCCTGCAGAAACTGCGCTTCCTGGCAGACGAGGTGTGGCCCCCGTCAGCGCGCGGAGAGGGGGTGCCCGTCCCCTAAACCGGAGTGACTAGAGCGGAGAAGGGGTTGCTGCACAGGAGGGGGCTGGACAGGACCACCGAGGAGGCCCCTCCTTCTCTGACAGCCCTCAGGGGACAGGGGTGGTGAACAAGCCCTTCGTCCTGTCGTGTGTTCTCTCCACTCCACCCGTGGGAGGGGAAGGAGGACCCGGCATCCGGGTCCCCTCTGCTCTGCAGACCCAGGCCTGGCCCTCTGAGGCAGAGATGCTGAGGGTCAGTCAGGCCCCGTGGCAGGACCCCTCCCTTAGCGGCCCCCCTCGCCCCTGACCCCAGCCTCAGCACAGCATCCCCGACGTCTTCATCTGGATGATGAACAACAACAAGCGCACCGCCTACGCCAGGGTGCCCTCCAAGGACCTGCTCTTCTCCATCGTTGAGGAGGAGCTGGGCAAGGACTGCGCCAAGGTCAAGACGCTCTTCCTCAAGGTGCCAGAAGGGGAGCTAGGCTTGGGGGGGGCGGGGCGGGGCTAGGGGCCAGGGTTTGCATCTGGCTTCCTTCAAGGGATCAGCCCCCCCCTGGAGGGAGAGGGCCCCCCCCCCCCGGGCTGGCAGGCCTGAGCCCTCAAGTAGCAGGTGCTCCGAGAAGAGCTGGAGGAAACCACCAAGGGGGGGGGGGGCGGCCCCGGCCCCCCCCCCCCCCCCCCCCCCCCCACACTCTTCCCACCCCAGTCCCCCTCCCCCGCCCCCCCTCCTGTCCCGTGGGACGGCTTCGGAGGGGCAGGGGCAGCTCTGACCAAGGCCTCTGCCAGGCCCCCCGCCCCTCCCTCACCCCATGGGGCCGGGCTGCTGACCCCACGCCCACCCCCAGCTGCCGGGCAAGCGGGGCTTCGGCTCCGTGGGCTGGACGGTGCAGGCCAAGCTGGAGCTCTACCTGTGGCTGGGCCTGAGCAAGCAGCGCAAGGACTTCCTGTGCGGCCTGCCCTGCGGCTTCGAGGAGGTCAAGGCAGCCCAGGGCCTGGGCCTGCACGCCTTCCCGCCCATCAGCCTGGTCTACACCAGTGAGTGACGGCCCCTGGGCCTGGGCCGCCCCTGGCTCCCAGCCCCGGCTCCGGGAGCCTCAGCCTGCTCTACCCCACAGAGAAGCAGGCGTTCCAGCTCCGGGCCCACATGTACCAGGCTCGCAGCCTCTTCGCTGCCGACAGCAGCGGCCTCTCGGACCCCTTCGCCCGTGTCTTCTTCATCAACCAGAGTCAGTGCACGGAGGTGAGGGCCCGGGGCAGGAGGGAGTGGCTCTGCTCTGGAGTACTGGGGAGCCTGTGAGTGTGTGGGACCTGGAAGAACAGATCAGCCAGCACCCCAGATCCCTGGAGGACAGCCTCGCAGATGTCTGCAGGCCCCCACCACACTGGTAAAGGCTTTAATTGTGGTTGCATCCACCACAGAGGAAAGGAAAGACATGGGGGTTGGGAGGGGCCTTGGGACCAACATGACACCCCTTTCCCTGGAGTCCCTGGAAGCTGCGGCGACTGGGGGTGACTCGTGCTCATGTATCTGCCCGCACCTCCCCCCACCGCCCATTACCCACCGCCCCGCTGCCCGGTGCCGCAGGTGCTGAATGAGACCCTGTGCCCCACCTGGGACCAGATGCTGGTGTTCGACAACCTGGAGCTATATGGCGAAGCCCATGAGTTGCGGGATGACCCCCCCATCATCGTCATCGAAATCTACGACCAGGACACCATGGTACGGGTGGGCTCCAGAACCAGGGACCTACGCCTTCGTCCCTGCGTTGCACCTACCTCAACAGCCACCTTTGGCTGTCTGCACCCAGCACCAGGGTGCTTGCCGGGAAGCTGGGGTGGGGGCGGGTCAGCAGCCACATGTCTCCTGCCTTGTCACTGCCGACCAACCCCTTCCCGATGCCGTGGGCCACCGGGATCTCAGGGAGGAGCTGGGCCAGGGTGTCCCTACCTCCTGCCACAGACTGGCCCAGCTCAGGCCCAGAATCACCAGGACATCTGCCAGCAAGGCCTGGTACCACCAGCCTGCCCACGTCCCTGGGCCCCTAAGCCCCCTGCCCACACCTACTGCAATCAGCAACGGCCCCACGGCTCTCTGTGGGAGCTCTGGATTGGGCAAGCAAGGATTGAGGCGACCCCTGCAGAGCTGGGGAGCCACCGCTCCAGCTGCTGGGATACCCCGAGAGCCCTGAACTAGACGTAGGACGATCTCACTGCCAGTCCCGAGTCTGCCATTCGCTGCCAGCGTGGCCTTGGCCGAGTCTGCGGTGGGCCCTAAGGCCTGGCGTCCCCATCTGTAAAATGGGGTGGTCGCACCCGCCCCTCAGCTGCCGGGGCTACGGCGAGGACTGACCGGGATCCCAGGTGCGAACGTGCGCGGTCAACTCGGGACCTGGGAGGCCACCTCGGTCATTTGTCCCGTCAGGGCAAAGCCGACTTCATGGGCCGGACCTTCGCCAAGCCCCTGGTGAAGATGGCGGACGAGGCGTACTGTCCACCCCGCTTCCCACCCCAGCTCGAGTACTACCAGATCTACCGCGGCAACGCCACTGCCGGGGACCTGCTGGCTGCCTTCGAGCTGCTGCAGGTGGGGCCGCGGGGAGGGGGGCCAGGGCCAGGGGCGGCTATCCTCCCCGTCTCACCGCGAGGCCGGCTTGACCGAAGCTGGTGGTGGCCCGGGGCATCAGGGGCCCGGGGCATCGGCCATTTCACCTGTCAGAGAACTCACGGGGAAGGAGAGTGTGATACTGTGACTCCCATTCCCCAGATTGGGCCTGCGGGGAAGGCAGACCTGCCACCCATCAACGGCCCGGGGGACATGGACCGAGGTCCCATCATGCCTGTGCCCGTCGGCATCCGGCCCGTGCTCAGCAAATACCGAATCGAGGTGTGTGAGGGCTCCGTCGGGGTCCTCCTGTCCCTGCCCTGGACAGGCCCTGCCGTGTTCTGGCTTCCTTGCCCCCTTGACTCTCTTTCCAGCAGGGCTCTTGTGCACACGTTACGTGGTTGGCACCCGGGAGACTGAGGGCCTAGCAGGGGAATTGACTTGTCCAAGGTCACACCCAGAGCCAGCACAGAGCCAAGCTCCCCACCCCCACCCCCATCCAGTGGCTGCCCAGCCTGCACTGAGTTACACTGCCTCGTTCCGGGACCTTCCCCAGCCCTCCTGTCCTCGCCCCCACACCCACCCTCGCCCCGAAGCACCTTAGGGACACCTGCCTCTCATCAGCTCTCGGGCCCTGCCCCTCCAGTCTTGCTGCCCACCCACGGCCCAGTTCCTTCTCAGGGGGCCCAGCCCACCCTCAAACGGCCCCTCTGAGGGGGCTCTCCTCTCCCCCCGGCCCAGGTGCTCTTCTGGGGCCTGCGGGACCTGAAGCGGGTCAACCTGGCCCAGGTGGACCGGCCGCGGGTAGACATCGAGTGTGCGGGGAAGGGGGTGCAGTCGTCCCTGATCCACAATTACAAGAAGAACCCCAACTTCAACACCCTCGTCAAGTGGTTTGAAGTGGTGGGTGCCGGGCAGGGCGGTGTGCGGCTGGTGTGGCTGGGGGTGGCCCGGCTCCTCGGGGCCCCCCTTGAGCCCGGGCTGCCCTCGGCCCACATCCCCCAGGACCTCCCGGAGAATGAGCTGCTGCACCCGCCCCTGAACATCCGAGTGGTGGACTGCCGGGCCTTCGGCCGCTACACCCTGGTGGGTTCCCACGCCGTCAGCTCTCTGAGGCGCTTCATCTACAGGCCCCCAGACCGCTCGGCGCCCAACTGGAACACCACGGGTACGGCCACACCCCGAAGCCCGGGCCCGGCTGCATCGGCCCATGGGAGGGGCTCCTGCCCACAGTCCAGGTCTCGAAGCCAAGCCGCCAGCTGGCTCCGCAGGGGGCATCCCCAAGTGGGTGTGGGGGAGGCCAGGGGAGGCCCCATTCTGGGGGCCAAGGCTACCTTTGGCCGCCCCTCGCTCTAGAGCCAGAAAGGGCTGGAGCCAGACACACCCTTAGAGGGCCCCGGGGGCAGGTGGCTTCCTCCACCAGCTCTTGGAGGAGACCCAAGCCTCCCTTCCAGCCTCCCTCCCAGCCCAACCTCCCCTGTTTCACTGCAGCTCAGCCTTCTCTCTGGCTCCCTTTCTGCCTCTCCGTATGCCCAACTGCTCTGTCCCTCCCTCTTGCTTCAGAAAGTTCCAGAATCAGCTTTAGGCCTCTGGTCCTTCCAGCCACTTCCGACTCTCACTGTTACTCCTGCTCCTTTCTGTCCGTCTGCCTGTCTATCCATCTCTCTGTCCAGGCAGGCTCCCTCGGGGTCGCCGTGTGCTGTGCGATGGCGGTCCCTCCTCTCACCCCCCAGGGGAGGTCGTGGTGAACATGGAGCCAGAGGTGCCTGTCCGGAAGCTGGAGACCATGGTGAAGCTGGACGCGGTAAGGCGCGTGGGGTCAGTCCTGCGCCTGCTGGGAATGTGTGACACTTCTCGCGAGCGGGGCCGCCTCCTTTGGCATGTCACAGTCGAGGGCCCACCCTGGCTACGTGTGCAAGCGGTCCATCCAAACACTGTCCTGGAATGTAAGACTGTCGGTCCTGCGTGTGCATGCCTGAGTGTGCATGTGAACGTGCACGCGTGCACGAGCGAGTGGTGTGCACGTACGAGAGACAGAGGGAGCAGTGACCGTTTGAGGTGATAGCCTGTAATTATTTTTACTCCAACAAGCCACACCACGTAGACACTAGGCTCCTTGTGTGAACACCAGCGTTCTTTCCAGAAGGTCCCTGTGTTTCCATCCCAGCCTTTAAAGAGCAGCCCTGCCTAGGCCTGGGCTGGGGAAGGATTTCCAGGTGGAAGCTCCTTCTTCCTCTTGGTCTTGGGACTAGGGGACGTTTATCTGCCAGAGGGGGACCTGGCCTCTGGGGTTTAGATGCAGAGATGGCACCTGCAGGGGAGGGTGGGGAGGAGGCCGGCCTGAACCAGGCCATCCTGAGTCCAGACAGCACCAAGGGGCTGGATGTGGGCTTCTTCCCTACCACATTATCTCCATCCCATTCCTGACCTCACGTGCTCCACACAGCCTGAGGCTCCTCCTAGCTTCTGAGGTCTGAGCTTGGTCTGAAATGACCTTCCCTTGGCCCACAGTCCTTACTTAACCCCACAGAGTCCCCGCCAGCTGGCTGAGTTAGCACTGGGCATGGTTCTCAGGAAAGGGGAGCAGATACGGGCCAGGGCCTGGCCCACAGCACTGCTGGGAAAGCCCGCTGCTGGGGGGCTGGGCCTGGAGATCCCATGACCCCTTGGCTCCCTCCCCGGGGGCTCCTCCTGGGGCCGGGGGTGGGCCCTGTCATTTCAGAGCATCAGTGAACAAGACAGAGGACAGCACAGGCCCAAGCTTCGCCACCTTTCCCCAGGCCCTGGGCTCTGCTGGGGCGTTTTCACCAGGGCCCTCTTCAGCTATGCATTTGTGTGTGCCTCCGCTAAATTTTTAAAGCCCTTGCCCTGGTAAGGGGGGAGAGTAGGGTTGAAGTTGACGCTGTCCGGCCATCGTTACCGAACTCCCAGCACATGTGGGTCAGGCTCCCTGCCCAACCCTCAATGCCCACCGAAACCATCTGGGGGGCTTTACAACTGTGCAGGTGCCCAGCCCCCACATTTGGACTCAGTGGCAACGTGGCACTTATCGTTTGTAAAGCACCACCCCCCCCCCGACGATTCTGACGTGTAGCCGGGGTTGAGAGCCACCGTCCTTGAAAGTCTGAGGAGACATCTGCCAAGCAGACCTTTTTCAGGTTCACCAGGCAGTGTGCTCCTGTCAGGGCAAGGCCCACAGAGCACAGGGGCTCGTGGTGAATGGCCCTGCACGAGGTCCCTCTCAGCTCCCACTCTTCTCCTCTCCTCTCCTGGATGGACACCGCCTGCCGCTTCATGCCCTCGGTAGCTAATTCTGCCCCTGTCTCCTTGGTTCCCCTCTGCAGACTTCTGATGCCGTCATCAAGGTGGATGTGGTGAGTGCGGGCCCATCCGGGGGCTTTGGGGAGAGAGGACCCTGCAGTGACATAGGGTATCAGGCCAAGGGGCCTGACATCAGGGACTGAGCCACTCCCCAGCCCCTGGATGCTCGGGGCCAACACACCCTTCCAAAGAGGCAGAAGGAGAGAACTACTCAGGCAGCAAAACCCCTCACATTGACAGGTCATGAGCCTCTCTGGGCCATGGCATCCTCCTCCACAAAACATGGCCCTTGACCCTTTGACATTGGTGGCCCCAAGAAGCCTCACGGAGTCTAAGGCTTCCCAGAAGCAGATGGTCAGAATGGATGGGGGACCCCTGGATGGTCTAGGGCCCTGGGAAAGGCCAGGGAGCAGGGATGTATGCGGGACTCTGGACCTGGCCACCCCTCCAGGCTGACGAGGAGAAAGAGAAGAAGAAAAAGAAGAAAAAGGGCAGCTCAGAAGAGCCAGAGGAGGAGGAGCCCGATGAGAGCATGCTGGACTGGTGGTCCAAGTACTTTGCCTCCATCGATACCATGAAGGAGGTGAGGCCTCAGGCCCGGGCTGGGGAGCCAAGGAGGAATGGGGTTAGGGGAGGTGACCCAAACTCCACACCAGCCCCTCCAATCCAGCTTCTTTCCCATCCCCACCAGGGCCAGTTCCCCGACTCCATCAACATGAGCTTGGAGCACACTTGTTTCACATCCTTCAAGTTCTAGCTCAGGCCCCACCTCTTCCAAAATGGCGGTCCAGTCTACCTTCCCTGGCCAGGTTTCCTCTTGTCTTCACTCACTCACTCCACAAACATCTCTTGAGTATGTATGATGAGTCAGACACCTTCCTAGGTACTGTGGGAGCCAAAGATAAGTCCATACCTGCCCTAAGGAGCCCTCGGTCTACTGGGCAAATGGACGCGTAAGCTGCTACACTACAGTGTGACGACAAAGCCAGAGCAATGCCTGGGGGAGTCAGAGAAGGCTTCCCGGGGAAGGTGACCTTTGAGGAAGAAGAGAAACATGTGAGCCGAGGCCGAAAGGGAGCAATGGTTTCTTAGTGGTTCCTGCACCTCCTCACAATGCTTCATTCTGCACATCTCAGTCACTGTGGCTGTGAAATATTCTTCCCCGACTGTGCGCGTTCAGCTTCTGTCTGCTGACACTGACTGCAAGTTCCAGAAAGTGCACTTCTCTTCTTCCTCACGTGTCCCTCTCCCTGGCTCAGGGCACTCCCCGACTTACTGACCGACCAGGAGGGACGTGTGCCCGTGATTGTGCTTCCTCAGTAGGACCTGAGCTGATCCAGTCATCCTCTCTCCCCAGGCCCTTTCTGTGGCCCAGGCTGTGTGCAAGGTTTCCGATGCACGTTAGTTAGCAGGCTAAGCTGCTGTAGCAAGTTAGATTGGTGTGAACAAGACAGAAGCTTCTTTCTGTCTCACATAATGTCTCGGAGAGTAGAGTTAGGCTGGTATGGTGACATAATGGTGGCAGGCACGAAGACCCTGCCACTTGTTACTGGCATCTGTGTGGTTGGAGATGACTCACCAGTGCCCAGGAAAGGGCAAAGAGAAGAGGAGGAAGCATAGTCCTTTCCTCTTAAAGCCCCAACCTAGAGGTTGCACATATCACTCCCACTCATGTTGGCCTAAATCTAGTCCCTGTAGCCACACTTAGCTGCTAGGGAGGCTGGGAAATGTAATCTTTACCTACATGCCTGTGTGTCCAGAAAAACTTCTAAAACTCAGGAAGGCAGATAATTGGGGGTCGCCTAGTAGTATCTTCTCCCACCATCATCTCCTGGATTCAAGCTGGCTAGGCTCGAGCTCCAAGGGGCTGCCTGTTGACTCCTGGTGTCTAATCCTGTAATTTGCATAGGTTGCCACCAGGTGGCGCCTTGGTTGAAACCCGCGGATTTAGTTTCCAGCAGGTGCAGTGAACTGGGTAGAACAGAAAGCACGTTTTTTCATATTCAGTTATGCTTTTCTACTATACTTTTTCTATTAAAAAAAAAAAAGAATACCACTAAGAATCAACATTAAAGGGCATTTTATTTTTAAGTAGTGCACAATGTAAAGAAGCATAAACTCCTGACCACAGTTGGTCATACTGTACACAATATCATAAACTTTTTTAACCCACTTACACAGAGTGCATGATGGGTTTGAACCCCAATAGGAAAAGCGTCTGTTTCTTTTTTTAAAATTATTTTTATTTGTTTATTTTTTGAGAGAGAGAGAAAGGGAGAGAGAGTGCAGGCCGGGGAGGGGCAGAGCGAGAGGGGGAGAGAAATCCCAAGCAGGCTCCGTGCCATCAGTGCAGAGCCCGATGTGGGGCTGTAACTCACAAACCGCGAGATCATGACCTGAGCCAAAACTGAAAGTCCAAGACCCAACCAACTGAGCCACCCAAGCACCCCCAAAAGTTTCTAAGCATTTAAGACTGGTCTGAGACCACAGGATGGGGTCGAAAGACCCCTCTCCAGGAAGCCCACCTTCTCTCCTCTTCACCTTATCTTTTGGCAGCAACTTCGACAGCAAGAGGCCTCCGGCATTGACTTGGAGGAGAAGGAGGAGGTGGAGAACACGGAGGGTGAGCCCGGGACCCTGGGTCTCTGCCTCTCTGCCGCCCTGGAGGGCTGGCTCCTCCACCCGCCACCCCAGCTGCTTGTCTTTCCCAGCCCAGGGCCCTGCGCCGCTCTAGCAGCCAAGGGCAGCTATCACCAGCCATCCCTGGGCACCAGGGGGCAGGCGTAGGCTCTAATCTAGAGTGACCGGTTCAGCCACCATGGTGAGAGACATTTACAGCCACAGAACAACAGAGCTTCAGCGTTTTCCAGGCCTTTTCCATGGAACGCTATTAATGGGTATTCCAGAGGGAGAAGAGGATTCTTTGGTCAAATGGATTAAACAGGTCTCTTGGCACAGGACTTCCCAGTGCCTTTAATATGCAAATGTTATTATAAGTCTCTAAAAGGAAGATAGAATATAAAATATTTCCCCAGCTTCTTTGACCACAATAGGCACTCTCTTCTAACACATTCCAAGAACACCCACAGCGGCTGTTCCACTGAGTGCGGTTTGGGAAATGCTGGTGTAGAATAGCCCTCTGGATATGACAGACGAGCAGGTTGAGGCCAGAGAGGAAAGTGAAATGGCCAGAGAGGAAAGTGCTGTGCGGCCCAGGCCTCCCGACTCAAGACCCACGCCCCTTCCCTGCTCTGCTCTGCCGGAGGGCACGGCAGCGGTCTTTGTACACAGTCCCAGTGTGGCCTAATGGGTGCCCTGCACCCACCCGTGGGAGGCAGCCATGCCAGGGAGTACTGTCTGCATCTTACCGATGAGTACACAGGGCCCAGAGGAGTTACATCAGCAAAGTCAATTAACAGCCGATCTGGGTCTCTAACCCAAAACTTCCTGCTTCATCGTTTCTGCCCCAAACTGACCAGGGCCTCCTTTTCTGGTTCTGGCCAGGCCTAAAGGGGCCGATGAAGGGCAAGGAGAAGGCAAAGGCGGCGAAGGAGGAGAAGAAAAAGAGAACCCAGAGCCCCGGCACTGGCCAGGGGCCTGAGGCCCCAGAGAAGAAGAAACCCAAGATTGATGAGCTTAAGGTGAGGGTCCGGGGGCAGACCCACCAGGAGTGTGGGGTCCTGCCTGGGGCAGGGGCGGGGGCAGATGGGACAAGACGGGGTGCAGTGGTCGTGCCGGGTCCCCCTGATGGCCTGGCCTGGCTCAGGTGTACCCCAAGGAGCTGGAGTCTGAGTTTGACAACTTTGAGGACTGGCTGCACACTTTCAATCTGCTGCGGGGCAAGACGGGGGATGACGAGGACGGTTCCACGGAGGAGGAGCGCATCGTGGGCCGGTTCAAGGTGAGGCAAGGAGTGTGCGCCCAGGCCCTGAGCATCGTACCCCTCGCCCACCAGCTCTTCTCCCCACCCCAAGCCCAGGGCCGACAGTCAAGTGGAACTGTCAGCTACCCTGATTCGTAAACATGAAAATATTTCTATGCTGCTTAAAAAAGAGCATCTGCCCTGAGTAACCCACCCCCAACGTTGCCCTGGCCGCTCCCTCCTGAGCCCTTGGACCCCCCTCAGATCCATCAACCCTGAGCACAGGATGCCATCCCTCTGTACTGTGGACCATTGGGAACGCTACCCTGGCCTGAGCCCCTGCCTTGCCCCAGGGCTCCCTCTGCGTGTATAAAGTGCCACTCCCGGAGGACGTGTCCCGGGAAGCCGGCTACGACCCCACCTACGGCATGTTCCAGGGCATCCCCAGCAACGACCCCATCAATGTGCTGGTCCGAGTCTATGTGGTCAGGGTAAGACTCACCTCGAATCCCCTCCCCCCCCGGTCTCCCAGTCCTCCTGCCCAGGAGGCGCTAAAGCAGCGCTCTAAAGTGTCAGTGTAAAGTGTCACAGCCCCAACTGGGAGGCACCAGAGAGGTCACCTGGCCTAGTTCCCACCTTCTCTAGAGGAGGAAGCCAAGACCTGAGATGGGCAATGACTTTTGCCCCAGGTGACACAGCAACTCTCCTTTCTCCGGTCCAGTGCTCCCGCCCTTTGCTATCACGGGACCATCAGAGAGGGGTGAGGGCACTGGAAGGCGAAGAGGGTGTGTGGGGAGCCTGCTCAGGAGCACCCCTCCCCCATCCCAGGCCACGGACCTGCACCCCGCAGACATTAACGGCAAAGCCGACCCCTACATTGCCATCCGGCTGGGCAAAACTGACATCCGAGACAAGGAGAACTACATCTCCAAGCAGCTCAACCCTGTCTTTGGGAAGTAAGGCCTCCTGGCGGCCCACGGGCCACCGCCCCCTCTGGCCCCACCCGGCTTCCCTGGCCAGACACCCTCAGTCCTTCTAACCCCCCCCCCCGCCAGGTCCTTTGACATCGAGGCCTCCTTCCCCATGGAATCCATGCTGACAGTGGCCGTGTACGACTGGGATCTGGTAGGCACCGATGACCTCATCGGGGAAACCAAGATTGACCTGGAGAACCGCTTCTACAGCAAACACCGGGCCACCTGTGGCATCGCCCAGACCTACTCCATGTGCGTGGGGCGGGGGGGCAGGGGCAGGGGTGGAGCAGGGGCAGGGGCAGGGCAGGGGCGGGGCGGGCGCACCTGCTGCATCTTGACTCTGAAACCCAAGACTCAGAGATCGTGGTCTGGGAAGGTGGATATATTACAGTTTCGGTCCCAGTCCAGGCGTCCATTCGTACAGACCGAGCAGACCACAGATTCTAACACAAGGAGAGAGCCAGGGGCGGGGCGGGGGGGGGGGGGGGCGGCTTCTAGGACCAGGGAGGCCGGGCAAGGAGAGAACCCCAGGGCTGGGAAGAGGCCAGGCAGAGGCCACTGGGGATCCAGCCAGTCTCTGCCACTGACAGGCTGTGTGACTCTCGACACGTCCCCAAACTCTCTGGTTACCAGTGTCCTCGTGGGAGTCTCTGAAGCTCCAGAGGAGAGGGCACGGTTGGGGAATGGATTGGGCTGTGTTGAGGGAGGCTGAAAGCTCATCCTCAGGACACGGGACATGTGAGCCTGGGGTAAGAGGGATCAGCCTCGAGCAGCCCTAGTGTCTCAGGCAGGGCCTGCTTGCTGACATGGGGCAGCAGCCAACTTAAGAGAACTGGCGGGAACCAGCTGCCACCGAGGGATGGGCCCCAGCCCCACCCTGAGCCCCACGAAACCTGTGTGCCCCCTCCCACAGACATGGCTACAATATCTGGCGGGACCCCATGAAGCCCAGCCAGATTCTGACCCGCCTCTGCAAGGAGGGCAAAGTGGACGGCCCCCACTTTGGGCCCCCCGGGAGAGTGAAGGTGTCCAACCGTGTCTTCACCGGGCCCTCCGAGATCGAGGACGAGAATGGTAACAAGGCGCTGGACATGGGGGGTGTCAGAGGCCAAGAGGGACCCACGCTTCCTGCGGCAGGACTTCAAGGCCTAGACTGGGGCGTCCTTAGACCCTCTGCCCATCAGCCTAGCGCCCCGCTCCCCTCTGCCCAGCCTCTGCCCTCCGGCCCAAGCTCCTGCACACTTGTTGCCTTCTCTCTCCCTCCCAGAATTCCTGTGGGGTAGGGAGGTTCTTCCCATTCTACAGTGATTTGCCCAAAGTCACGTGGCCCTTCGGGGGCAGAGTGAGGGTGTGGGCCCAGGTCCCAGCTGACTCTCCCCACTCCTTTGTCACGTGGCACTTCCAGAGAACAGGAGACGCGTGCTGCGGAACTCATGCTGCGGCCCCGCAGGGTGCTGAGACAGGAAGTGGATTCCTCCCCTCCCTGCCCTCACAGCCCAGCAGGATTCTCTGGTCAGATTCCCCAGGCAGGGGAAACCCAAGAGCACAGGTCCCGCTGGGCCCCATGGGGCAGCTGAGAACTCGGGCAAGCCACGCTGCCCCCGTGCCTCAGTTTCCCCAACAGTAAAAGGAGACAGTATGGATGAGTGATGGCTCAGGGGCCGCTCTGTGCCCCCGAGTCTAGCCCCAGCACGGGTCTCTTGCTGTGCTGAGGCCCTATGCGCCGCTGAACCACCGGCACCCACAGGTCAGAGGAAGCCTACGGAAGAGCATGTGGCTCTATCTGCCCTGAGGCACTGGGAGGACATCCCCCGCGTGGGCTGCCGCCTGGTGCCCGAACACGTGGAAACCCGGCCCCTGCTCAACCCTGACAAGCCGGGCATCGAGCAGGTGACGCTCGCCAGGCCTAGATCCGAGGTTCTTTGGTATCTGGGATCAGGGAGTCCCTACCTAGGCCCATAAAAATGGATCCTCCAACTATTCGCTGCCTTCCCAAAAGCCTGGAAGGCACTTTCTTAGCATGGCCCCTCACGGTAACTCCAGGGGCCTGTGTCTTTCCTTTGAGTGTGAGCCCCATGAGCTCAGGTGCAGCCTGCAGTGTCTCCCTTAGACGCTGTGATTGGCTGTTGGTGAGGTCATAGGGATTCTGGCGTCCAAGGACGAAAACTGATGAACCGGGTCCTGAGGGAACAAAGGTTGGGAGGGAGGAGAGCTGGCCTTCCTGGGCAGGGAGGGGGTCCCTGGGGAGATCTGCCACGCCCTCTCTTCCATAGGGCCGCCTGGAGCTGTGGGTGGACATGTTCCCCATGGACATGCCGGCCCCTGGGACGCCTCTGGACATCTCCCCCCGGAAGCCCAAGAAGTGAGCTTCTGGGGCCCAGCACTACCTCCCCCATCTCTCGTCCCTCCCCCCGTGGCCTTCATTCCTGTGGGATCCCCAGGCCCAGACCACCTGCATCACCTTGGTCAGTGGTGTTTCCCATGTGGCCTTCAGGGGGAACAGGGCAACCCATGGAGACAGCTATGGGGCCTACCCTAGGTGGGTCCCCTTTGCCAAGGCACAGCCACCCCCCCAGTGTGTGGGCAATAAGGTGATGTGTACTCACCAGCACCCTCCAGGGGACTCTCTTCCTCACAGCGGCATCACCCCTGAGAGCCCGCTCCCCTCGTCCCCACTCCAGGCTGTCATTAAGCTCTGCCAGGTTTTCTTTACAAGTTTTTAATGTTTATTTATTTTTGAGAGAAAGAGAACAGAATATGAGCAGGGGAGGGGAAAAGAGAGAGGGAGACACAGAATCCGAAGCAGGCTCCGGGCTCCGAGCTGTCAGCACAGGGCCTGACGCCGGGCCCGAACTCACGAACTGTGAGATCATGACCTGAGCCAAAGTCGGACACCTAACCGACTGAGCCACCCAGGCTCCCCAAGCTCTGCCAGGTTTTCTTTAAAACCCTTGCCGAGGAGGTATGTAGGAGTGAGCGCCTGGAAGAGGGGGAAGGTTGATAGAGTGGAAAGAGCACTGGATCAGGAGCCAGGCCACTTGCTTCTCCTAGTTGGCCCCGGCCAGGTCATTTTACCTCCCTGGTCCTTGGTTTTCCCATCTGGAAGGCAGCAGGATGGAGTTGCTGCCGCTTCTAACATCCTAGTGCCTGGAACCAGGGCCAACTGCATGGGTGGGGAAGTTGCACAGACCCCACACTCAGAGGGGCCCCACGCTCACTTCAAAATGGCAATGTTTAAATTCTTAATGATTTTTTAATAAAGGCCCCACCTTTCCACTTTGCACCGGGCCCTGCAAATCATACGGCAAATTCTGCCTGGAATCGCCTCCAGGTCTGAGGTCACAGGTGTGCTGTCCCAGGGATGGCCACCAGGGGACACCCGACCCCATTGTGTCACCTGGGACTTACAGTCCGGGCGGGCGAGAGCCCCACTCTGAGGAAGGCGGAGGGGGCGACCCAACCTCACTCGTAAAGGCTGAAATGTACCTATTTATAATGACAATTACACCGCAAGGGGGAAAATCCTCTTCTGGGACAAGGACCTAAAGGAAACCAGATGCCATGAGCATGCCAGCTGCTGGGCCCACACCTAAACTTGTGTTAGACACTGTCTTCCAGCCTCTGGAGACCGAGTTCCTGCTGAGCCACCCCGCAGCAGCCACCCCTGCCCCTCCCAGGCCTGAGTCAGCCTCCTTGCCCGGGAGCGTGCGTGCTCTGTCCTGGAGAGCCTGCCAGACGGGCTTCCCCTAGGGTTCTCCTCACGACAGCCATGCCGGCTGGCTGACCCTCTCTCCCTCACCCGGGTCCCCTCCGCTCCCCTCCTTGCCCTCTTACCCGAATGGGCTCTCTGCACCCCACTCTGGGCCAGCTCCCATGCTCACGAGTCCCAGCACTCCCCTCAGGTACCTGCCCCATCTACACCAAGACCCTGGGGCCGCCCCCACCCCCAGACTGCGAGCCAGCCTCTCCCCTGCCCAGGTATGAGCTCCGGGTCATCGTGTGGAACACAGACGAGGTGGTCCTGGAGGACGATGACTTCTTTACTGGGGAGAAGTCCAGCGACATTTTTGTGCGGGGGTGGGTGAGAGGGCCCCTGGCTGGGGGGTAGGGGTGCTGGGACGGGTGAGCCCACCTTCCCAGGAGGCCAGGGAGGAGGGAGGGGGCTCCCTGCGGGTGGCCGCGGGTCTGGAGTTAATGGCACCCGGCAGGTGGCTGAAGGGCCAGCAGGAGGACAAGCAGGACACGGACGTCCACTATCATTCCCTCACCGGCGAAGGCAACTTCAACTGGCGCTACCTGTTCCCCTTCGACTACCTGGCCGCTGAGGAAAGGATTGTCATCTCCAAGAAGGAGTCCATGTTCTCCTGGGACGAGACCGAGTACAAGATCCCCGCGCGGCTCACCCTGCAGATCTGGGACGCGGACCACTTCTCCGCGGACGACTTCCTGGGTGCAGGGCTGGGGAGTGGAGGGGTAGGGCAGGGGGAGGCAGGGGCGGAGGGAGCCCACCCCGGTGGGGATCAACGGGACCCGGGCTGTCAGAGCTGACTCCGAGGTTGCCACAGGGGCCATCGAGCTGGACCTCAACCGCTTTCCCCGGGGCGCCAAGACAGCCAAGCAGTGCACCATGGAGATGGCCACGGGGGAGGTGGACGTGCCCCTGGTTTCCATCTTCAAGCAGAAGCGCGTCAAAGGCTGGTGGCCCCTCCTGGCCCGCAATGAGAACGATGAGTTTGAGCTCACGGTGAGGACCGCCACGGCTCCCGCAGAGGGCGGGGCAGGGCTGGGCCGCGCACCCCGCCTGAGCCCTAGGATCCTTCTGTTCCTTTCCGCAGGGCAAGGTGGAGGCAGAATTGCATCTACTGACAGCGGAGGAGGCAGAGAAGAATCCGGTGGGCCTAGCCCGCAATGAACCTGACCCTCTAGAGAAACCCAAGTGAGTATGCTGCCTTGCCTGGCGCCCCTGCCACGCTGGTCCCTGGGGCCATGGGGGCAGGAAGGAGGGGCCAGAACCTTCTGGTCTTCTTGTTCCCACGCTGCAGGCACCTCTGGCGTTCTCTAGCCCTTTCAGGGCGGTAGCCTCATTGAGAGGGAGCCTCCTCCCTTCTCCGCTTCTGCCTGGAATGCACCCCTCGCTCTGAACCGGGGCACGGGCGACCGGGCTTCCGTGCAGGGGATCAGCCCCTCTCCCAGGGAAGGCCCCATTTCACAGACTGAAACGCTCTTCCTCGTTTTTTGCCAGAAGCGAGCGGGCTGGGGCCCCAGGGGGGCCCTGATGGCTGGGGAGGTGCCGGGAAGTGCGCACGCTCAGCCCAGGGTGCTCAGCCCAGGGTCGCCCCCCTGTTGCAAGACCCCTGACCACACCCTGAGCCTTCATCCTCTGTGTCCTCTCTCCGTGCTCCCTCCGCCCTCTCGCTGCTCCAGGCGGCCAGACACGAGCTTCATCTGGTTCTTGAACCCTGTCAAGTCTGCCCGCTACTTCCTGTGGCACACAAGCCGCTGGCGGTTCCTCAAACTGCTCCTGCTCCTCGCCCTCTTCCTCTGCTCTGTGCCTGGCTACCTGGTCAGGAAGACCCTGGGGGCCTAAGCCTGGCATTCTGGTGGCTCTGGTCCTCCTCACTTCTCCCTCTGGACCCAGGGCCGATGAGCTGGGCAGCATGCGGAACACACACACACACACACACGCACGCACGCACACACACATGCACACACACACACACAGGGCACGCACACACACACAGCAACTTGCAGGCTGTGAAACGGTACCACGGGCTCTCAGAACTAAAATCACTGTTTTACGTGAGCGCGTGTCAGGCCAGAGAGGCGAAGCAACTCGCCTAAGGTCGCCCAGCAGATTAGGGCTAAGACCCAGCCTCGGCTTTCAAATTGCCACCCAGTCTTCTGAGCACCACCCCACCTCCTGTCCTCGTGACAGACCAACAGATACTAACCCAGGGCCATTGGCAGAAAGAGTTGACATGAGGACAGGGAACGGAGAGAGGGTTTGGCTAGGATTAGCCAGCGAGGCCTGACTAGTTCCTACCAGCATTCCCCTCCGGGCCCAGAGCCGTTTTCTGCCAGGCAGGGCGGTAAGGAACCCCATCCAGTTCCCACATTTTTGCAGCCAACTGAGCGGCTATTCAGGGCCGGGCACCGCGCCTAGCGTTTCACATGCACTTTCTCTCCTTACCCTTTCACTGACCCCGGGGGCAGGGTCCACTAGGCACCCCACTGCGTAAGGGAGGACACTGAGGCTCAGACAGGCGTCCAGCTTGCCCGTCACCGCTAAGGCTGGAAACCAGGTGCCCTGCGCCTGGCTCTGGGAGGGCACGGTCTGTGTCCTCCGGCGGCCGCTGGCCCAGGAGGTTGAAAAAGCATACTGGAATTTTATATCTTGACATCTTATAAAACCCACCGTTCCTGTAACGTAAACCACAGAAGGTAAAGCTTAGCAAGCCCCTTTTGGCCGGGAGTCTGTGCAGAAGGCAGAGCCGTAACCCCACCCTGACAGTGGGCAGGTGGTTGAGTGTGGCTCGCGCCCCAACCGGGGCTCCTCAGACCCTGGGCAGGGCCGTGTGGGGCCAGAAGCCCCCGTTCCTCAGAAAAGGGGGAGAGGTTGAGGAACACGGATTCACAGAAAGACAACGGGGGCCGAGACTGGAGCACGTACAACGAGCCGCTAAGTAGACGAGGTTCCTGGGGATCAGAACAGCCTGCAGCCCTGCGGCTGCGTCTTCACATGGTGAGCGGCCAAGGCCAAGGCCGCCATCGTCCAGGTGTTAGCTGGACGGCTGCCCGACTGCCAGAAAGCCCTCCGGGCCTGGGGAGGAGGCTGGGGGCCAAAGAGTCCCCAGCAAACCTAGTGCTTAGAAAGGGCTAGAACCTGGCTCCAGCACTCACTACTTTGGGGACCGGGGCTGTGTCAGGGCCCGTGGGAGTCTAAGAAGGCTGAGGGCCTGGGGTGCCCTGGAGAGGCCCGCTGCCTGACCGCAGCTTCCCCTCCCCCAGCCGGCCTGACACCGCCTTCGTCTGGTTCCTCAACCCCCTCAAGTCCATCAAGTACCTCATCTGCACGCGGTACAAGTGGCTCATCATCAAGATTGTGCTGGCGCTGCTGGCGCTGCTCATGCTGGCCCTCTTCCTCTACAGCCTCCCTGGCTACATGGTCAAGAAGCTCCTGGGGGCGTGAAGCACCCCCCCACCACTACCGCCCCCCCAGGTCTAGCTGCCGCTCCCCG
>NW_024412419.1:21413319-21416833 GCF_014898765.1 Herpailurus yagouaroundi | reverse complement strand
GGTCTGCCTTCCTTTGGAAGAGAAGTCCTAAGGTTTCTTGTTTGGCTTCTGCTCCAGCTAGCTGACCTCTGGTAACGTTCTGAACCTTCTGCCCTGAGCCACTGTCTTACATCTTCCCTCTACCCCCTCCCACCACCTGCGCATCCCATCCCCAGTCTAGCCCTGCCCTTCCTTCCTCCTCCCCCATCCTCTGCACACAGCGGCATCGACGACAGCATGGACAGTCCTCTAGTGACTGTTACGGGGCCACACATCCCCAGTTCCCGGGCTTGTGGCTGGCCTCGGTCACCTCTCACACACACAGCTGATGATGGAGGGCGTACCCCCAGCCCAGGGTGTCATGACCCTCCCGGCCCACGGTCTCAGCGCCGCGTGAAGCATCCCACACTAGCACAGCAGAGCCAGCAACTATGTTACGAAGGGATTCTAACCTTAGAAGCAGAGACGGTGAGATTCTTCCCTTGCAGGCCATGGGGAAGTTGCCCCAAATATCACCGGAGTGGGCAGGAGTGAGGACCGGGGAATACCTGCCCCAGCTGGAGCCTCCTCTCGCCATGTCACATCCCGGGCCAGACAATCTGGCCCAGCAGAGTGGGCAAGAGTCTCCCAGTTTTGATTCTCCTCTCTGGGAGAATGACTTGTGCCCTATCGACCTCACAGAGGGGATGTTAAGACCAAAGAAGAAACTCCATAAGGAAGGGCTCTCTGGGCTGTGACGCTCTCGGTGGGGTCGGGTCCTGCTTCCGAGAGACGTCCAACAAGCATCTGGCACCAAGGACCATGGGCATCAAAAGGGCACTATTACAACCCACACGTCCTGGAGGAGACTTCGGGCAGCATCCAAAGTCCAAAGGACTCCCTTGTCCGATAATTCGGGCCCAACTTGAGGTGTGACGGTTGCTATGTCATGGCACATCCCAAGCCTCCCTTGCTTCCAGTGAGGGATGGGACTCTACTTCCTAACATCGCCTCCAGTCCCGCTTCCTGCCACGGCCTCCTGCCCACCCTCCTCGTCCCCGTCGCCCACCTTGGAATCTAGATACTGCTGAAGCAGCATCTGGAGCTCTGTGTTCTGCTTCTCCAGGGAGTTGTTTTCTATCAGCAGCTTGGCCCTCTGCGTCAGGACGAGGCTTTGGGCGGAAAAATCCATTAGAGGCTCATCGAACCCTCCAAATCTACCAGGCAGGGGCCAGGATCTCTATGTCTCTGTGCCGGTTGGAGCTGGGAGAGGAGCCCTGAAGCTTCACCCACCCGAGCAACCTTCCTGCCCCCAACACACCGGGCTAGGAACTGAATAAGGAGCGAGGGGCCAGCCACCCAACGCCACATGACCCCCCAACAGGAGCTTTCCCTCCAAAGACAGCTTTTGTCTCCAAGCCAGGGGGGTGGCAAATGTGACCACCGCAAGCAGGATCCTTCTCCATCAACTGCCTGGCTCCCTCCTTCTCCTGGGCTGTGACCTACACACTTACTGGTATTTCTCCAAGGCCGTGTACAGAGCGTCCCAGAGGTTCTGCGTGGCGTAAGGGAGAACCGTGGCCAGGGCCTCCCAATACGCAGAGTCCTTCGAGGTGTCTCGCACATACTTCACCACCTTCACTGGGGCCGGGGGGTCCCTGGGAGTTAAGAGCAGCAGTATCGTCACCCCCACCTGGCACCCCCCCAGGCTCCCACGCAGCGCCAGCCACAGTGCCTGTCCCTCCCGGGCTTTCTGCCTGCAGACCTGTCCCCTTCCCACTCAGCTGTGCGAGTGTCTCGGTTTACGGCTGATTCTCAGAAAGTGCACATGCCTATCATCAGTGTTCCTGATTCTGGTGCCATTGTCACCTTTGTGAAAGCATCACTGGGGTTCTATCCACCCCCCTTCTCTCAGCCAGTTTACCTCATTGGCTTTACATCCCACTACGATGCCCGTTTCCTTCACTAGTGCATCCAAACGGCTCTCAAATTCCGGCATCCCCTCGAGGGTAGCCTTGACCCAGGATATCAACGCCTCCACCTAGACGAACCTTCCGGCTGCTCTCCTTGTATCCAGCGTCACCCCCATCCCTGCCACCAAATGGATCTTTCTAACATGCAAGCCTAATCATGGCTCCCCCACCGCTTAAGACCATGTTGTGGCTCCGGTCCACCCAAGAGTAAAGGCAAAGGTCCCAGCCATGGCAGGCGCGGCTCTCCGAGATTTGGCCCGGCTCCCCTACCCACCGGTCCCACTTCCCAGGGAAGACCCTGACACCAGCCACACCTCTGCCACGATTCTCGAACACACCAGGCCTTTCCCCACACTGTGACACCTTGAAATGTTCTCTCCCCCACTGTATCCATGTAGGAAAACCCGGTTCTGGTGCGTCTCTTCCTAAAGCCCTCTCTGACTGCCGGTGGTGACACCTGGTATAGGCTCTGACCATGGTCCCGATCACAAGGTGTGATCTCCACGGGCTGACACAGTGCAGACCCCAGTGAATGGCCGTGGAATGAACGACGAATGAGAAAATGCAAATCGCTTCTATGCCCCTTCCTTTCATCTGTGTCCACTGACGCCTCCAGCCCTCCCCATCCCTTTCCTCCTGCCCAGGTGCTTGCCCCGCACTGGGATCTTCTCGGCCCCGGCCCAGCCTGGCTTCCCCAGGCCTCGGGCAAGCCCTCCAGCACCACACCTGGGCTTCCTCAGACCCATGACAAAGGCCTCCAGGATCTTGAGGACGTCGTTGGGGTGGATGAGCGTGGAAGAAGGGGGGACCTCCTTCTCTTCTGGCTCCCCTCCCACAAGGCTTCCCTCCTTCTGTCTCTCGAGGTCTGTCTGCTCTCCTGGGTCCAGGGCTGACATCGGGCTTGTTCGCTCCTGTGGGAGTGAAAGATTCCAGAGGCTGATCTGGAGAAAGGCGCCAGGGTGACTATGGATTGGGGCACTCAACAAGCCTAAGTGTATGAAGACAGAGGAAAAAAAAAAAAAAACAAACAGAGAAAAGTTTACAGAAAGTTACGGAACAGATGCAAAGGTAGATGTTTTCAGGAAGGAAGAAATGGTGAGGGGAAAGAGTGGAAAAGAGGGGGCATGGGATTTTCCAAACAGTGATAATCTTCTATTTCTAGATCGGGATTCATAGGTGTCCATTCTATTGAAATTCATAAGGCTTATGCTGTATGTATGTATATTTTTGAATCATAATACATGTTACTCTTGAATTTTTAAATTCAAAAGAAGTCTTCCTCCTACTCCTGTCTTGTACTTCATTCAGTTCAAACCCCACAGGCAAACCTACATCATCTGTTTCTTATGTATCCTTCCAAAGAAATACTACGGTCCACACGGGCACATGCTTTCCCTCCTGTTTTGACAAAACGATACTCTCCTACATGCACAGGTCTGCACGTTGCGTTTTTCACATACCAATAAACCTTAGAGATCTTTTCGCATAAATACATAAAGAACTTCTTTGTTTTTTTTTTTTTTTTTTTTTTTAGATACAGAGCAAAAGTTGGGGAGGGGCAGAGAGAGAAGGAGACACAGAAT
>NW_024412419.1:21391093-21413219 GCF_014898765.1 Herpailurus yagouaroundi | reverse complement strand
TGGGGAGGGGCAGAGAGAGAAGGAGACACAGAATCCGAAGCAGGCTCCAGGCTCTGAGCCGTCAGCACAGAGCCCAGTGCGGGGCTCGAACTCACAAACCGTGAGATCAGGACCTGAGCCGAAGTCGGACGCTTAACCGACGGAGCCACCCAGGCGCCCCTGTTCTTTTTTTTTAATTGCATTAATATTCTGTTTTGTAGATGCACTACTTAGTAGGTAATCAAGTCCTTCAAGATGGAATTGTAGGTTGTTCTCACTATTCTCCCATTTCGAGCAGGGCTGCAGTGTATAAGCTACAAATAAACACATTCTTTCAAATGTATTGAGACATATCTGCAGAATGAAATCCTGGAAGAATTGCAGAGTAAATACAGTTTTGTAATTGGTGCCACCGAACGGCCCTCCACCCCTCCACAGAGGCTACAACAATCTACTCTCCCAGCAGTGCCTGTTTCCCACACCTTGGCCATCACTCTGTGCAGTCAAACTGGCAGAGTCTTGCCAACCTGACAGGTGAAAATGGAATTGGGGCAGTTTTAATTTGCACTTCTTTTATTACGAGAGGCCTGCTTACCTTTTCATATGTTTAAAAGTTATTTGTATTGCCTCTTACAGGAGATATTTGTTCATATCCCTTATCTGTTTCATGGAGTTGTGGCTGTTTTTTCCTGATTGGTTTATATGAGTTCTTTGTATATTAAGGAAACTGGCCCTTAACTGCAATGTAAGTTAAAAAATATTTCCCCCCACGCCTGGGTGGCTCCGTCGGTTAAGCGTCTGACTTCGGCTCAGGTCATGATCTCCTGGCTCGAGGGTTCGAGCCCCATGTCGGGCTCTGTGCTGACATCTCGCAGCCTGGAGCCTGCTTCGGATTCTGTGTCTCCCTCTCTCTGCTCCTCCCTTGCTCTCTCTCAAAAATAAGTAAACATTAAAAAAAAATTTTTTTTACTTCCCCCCAACTGTCATCTGTATCTTCACTTTGCTTATAGTGATTTTTGCCTTACAGGAGTTTTTTGTTAATGTCATCAAATAGATCTTAGTTTTCCCTCTTTATGGCTTCTAGGTTTTGTTCACTCAGGCAACTCTTTTTCATTTTTTTTCAATCCTTTTTTAAAATTAAGTTTAAATTAAGTGTAAATTAAGTTTATTTTGAGAGAGAGAGCGTGTGCACATGGGAGGACAGAGAGAGGGAGAGAGAGAATCTCAAGCAGGCTCTGAGCTGTCAGTATGGAGCCTGACGTGGGGCTCGATCCCACAAAACACGAGCTTGTGACCTGAGCAGAAATCTGATGCTTCACTGACTGAGTCACCCAGGAGGCCCAGCCAACCCTTTTTGACAGCATGTCAGGATACTCCCCCCAGGGGCCAGCAATACTAAACATAATTTTTAGTCAAGTGTTAGGGATCAAAATATTCAGAACTTGGTGGGCCCAGGGCTCATAGTGGCTGAGGCCTGGCTGTGAGGGAGAACAGCCTCTCATCCCCAGCCATCCTTCCCACCGCAAATAGAAAAAGTGACAATATTAAGGAAAACACTAAGTTAGCTCTCTCTGACATAAAGCCCTCACTATTTTTCCAGGAGTAGTACTCAAAGACAACAATGCCCTCTGGGGGCTTCCAGAATTTCAAATGCTCTCTTTTTGATTGAACTTCACATTACCTGACTGGAGGCTGAATGATGAACTCGGTATTTGAGGAAGAAGTTCACCAGTTTGTACAAGTCGTCCTCACTTTCAATCCCAAGGGCCTGGGGGAAAACAGGAGGATGGCTCAAACACCAGAGCAAGAAGGCCCCCGGCTGCTGCGGGAGTTCAGAGACCCTCAGCTCCTAAGAGCGGGAGGCTTGTCTTGTTCCCCTGAACATCCCCAGCACCCGCCATGGCCCAGAGTAAGGCCATTCAACACTGGGGAAGCACAGCGAGACCACGGCAGAACAGAGCAACGTTGCTCAGAGTCAGGAACAGCCCGATACAGGCCTGGTGGGTATAAGAATGCTAAAGGAGGCTGAACACACATCCGACTTTAAGGGTGTAGGGGAGAACCCACAGTCTGAGAGCTGGGTCGTGAGGAAGAGAAGCTGGTAGAGGAAGCGCCCGGGGTGGGAGACATCTAAACTCCATGGCCAATTTGTCGCATGGAGAATAAGGAAAGGGAAAGATGTGCCAGCCCAGGGAAGCCCCGGAAGACCCATATCTACTCCCAGGACTGAGGAAATGTTGCAAAAAACATAGGGGGCTGTCTTGGAATGAGGTCCCCGCCACCCGCCATCAACTCAGCCCAGTGGGACTCACTGAGAAGATGGCGTCCAACTTGAGCAGATAGCACTCGCTCTTCTCCAGGGGACGGAGAAGGCTCAGCAGCTTGCTCTCTATGAGGAAACCCTGAGAGGGAAGAGGGTATCTCCAGTCAGACACAGGTTTCGGAAACCAGTGCTCGGGTGTGCAGCCTACCTCTGTGTGACGAGCCAGCGGTGACTCCACAGAGCAGGACCTCAGGGATGAGACTGGGGCAGCAGGGGCCCCAGAGGAAGGCCTTCCTAGGATGCCTAAGGGGCCCTTCCCAGGGGCAAACTCAACGCTCACCATGGATTTACTGGGGGCGGCGCCCCCCCCCCTAGGAAAGGGTGCTGCCTCATCTCACCCACAAGCCACTGGGCAAACACCTGAGTTCTCCACAGCCACCCAGACCTCATCGAGTCACAGATTCTCACCCGTCCAATGTCACTGCACTCCTGTGCTAGCCCTCAGATATCTACAGGATGGGGCGGAAGGCACAGAGCTGGAGGAGGGGAAGGCACGGAGGCAGATGAACACGCCGTGTCACAACACGGTACGCACAAAGTTGGGAGTGAGTGGGAAGACTGGGGGCCCGGCACCCACTCTGAGCTGGGAACGCCTGGGGGAGGGCCCCTGGCAGAGGGGGCCACCGGCACAAGCCTGCAAATAGAGAGAGGAGTACCTGCCTGCCGTCCCGTTCAGCGGGAGCCCCCTCAGCGGCAAGAGTCGGCTCTTGGCCAAAGACAACTGTCCCAAGGGGACGGGAGGCCGGCAGGCCTTGCATCTCCTTTAATCTCCGCTCAGAACTGCAGGACCTAAACGCACACCGGTCACGTCCCGTGATGCCGCCCCCCGTCCCCCCCAAGCTGAGCCAGCCCAGCACACCCTTCACACTAAATCTGGTGGGTTTGCTAACACACAGAGCAGGTGGCCAAAGCCTGACACACCCAGAGTCATCACAGACTGAGCTCCCAGACAAAGGCCACATCAGTTGTGGCCACACTACTTGGCAGGTGGGTTCACAGACGGGAGGCTGGCGCCCCTTCTCTTGTAGAATGAGCTTTTTTTTTTTTTATCAGCAAGGTGCCTGTGGACCGACCTGGCCCACACCTGGCCGCCCCACTAAGGGAGGAACCACTTGGCAGCTGGGGCAGCTCTGAAGCATGGCCTCTCGGGGTAAACGACCCCAGCTCTGCTCCCGAATGCCTGTGCACCCCTGCCTCCGGGCCACGTCCGGCCAGGCCAGGGTCGTCAGAAGCAGCACACGAGAAGCAAGGGCAGAAGGTCAGCAAAGCCACCGGCCGGGAGTCCCTGTGGCGCAGCCCCGTGCAGCCGGCCTCACCGACTCGTCACACAGGAGCATCAGGATCTTTCTGGTCGTTTTCATGGAAACTTGCTTTGGCAGGTCGAGGTAAGACTCTGTTTCTGAGGTGGCCTCCTCCATCCCCTCCTCTTCTGCAGGCGGGGCAGAGAGAAGAGAGGGTGGGAGAGAAAAAGAAGATAACTGCTTGGCCTTGTGGACTTTGAGAAACAGCCGAACGTCCTTCCTTGAGAAAATTTACCTCTTAGGGGCGCCTGGGTGGCGCAGTCGGTTAAGCGTCCGACTTCCGCCAGGTCACGATCTCGCGGTCCGTGAGTTCGAGCCCCACGTCAGGCTCTGGGCTGATGGCTCAGAGCCTGGAGCCTGTTTCTGATTCTGTGTCTCCCTCTCTCTCTGCCCCTCCCCCGTTCATGCTCTCTCTCTGTCCCAAAAATAAATAAACGTTGAAAAAAAAAAAAAAAGTAAAAAAAAAAAAAAAAAAAAGAAAATTTACCTCTTAAAAAGCCGAAGGAAGCCTGGTGTGTGGGGAAAAACAGGAAGGCTGGGGATTGGAATAAGAGACTAGCCGGAGAATTCTGCCATTCTATAACCCTTCACTTTCCTAAGTTTCATCGACCTGGAAACATCATACTCAAAACCTGGCCGTGACCAGGGAGTGGAAGGGAGAGGATGAACCTATTTATAGGTTTTACTAGTTTGCTCAAAAGATAAAATGAGATAAGATAAATGAAAATATTTTGAAAAGTACAAGATGCCAACTTGCTGGTGGAACTACAAAATGGCGCCATCCATATGGAACAACACCCAGTAACGTCACAGAGGCATTTGCCCTTTGATCCAGCAGTCCTGCTTTTAAGGGGCTAGCCCAACAATTCATCAGGAAACACATGCAAACACAAACGCACACAGATATTTATCGCTGCATTGTTCACAACAGCACAAACAAGCAGACAAAAACCTGGCAATATCCCAAGTGGCCACCAACAGAACACTATTGGGATAAGTCATAGCACAGCCACACGACACCATACCAAATAAAAATGGAGGAAAGAATGTTTCTTCTCACTACCATAAACTGATCTTCTCCAAGATATTTTGTAAGTGAGAAAAGCAAGACGGAGAAAAGCGTCATTTAAAAAGTGGGTCTACGTGGGGCGCCTGGGTGGCTCAGTCGGTGGAGCGTCCGACTTCGGCTCAGGCCATGAATCTCATGGTTCGTGGGTTCAAGTCCCACGTTGGGCTCTGTGCTGACAGCTTGGAGACTGGAGCCTGCTTCGGATTCTGTCTCCCTCTCTCCTGCCCCTCCCCCACTCACACTCTGTCTCTCAAAAATAAATAAATGTTAAAAAAAATTTTTTTAAAGTGGGTCTACATGAATATAAACAAATATATATATATACATACATACATACATATACATATTTGTTTTAAAAAGCAATGGGAAGAGAAACCATGCATTTTTAGATAACTACCTATAGGAGAGGGATAAAATAGAAGAGAGAGGATAAAACTTCTTTGAGTATACCTTGTTCTGTACATTTGACTTTGGAAACATGTCAGTATTCTACATAACTATAAAACAAAATTAAGTTGTAAAAAGCAATCCCTAATTATCAAAAGTAAAACAAAACAAAAGGACCTAAATATGTATTCAGATGGTGACCTAACCAAATAGAAACTATTCGAAGTGACTTCAAGAGACAGCCATCTGTGGGGCACCTGGGTGTGCCAGAGGGACCCGCAAGCCAACACAAAGAGACTCCCACTGGCCGAAAATGGGACAATTTGGGCACCAGTAAGGGAAACTAAGTGCAATAAACCAAAACACATCAGATGTGTTTAAATCCAATCTGTTCGTAATGATACTCGCTTTAGAAAATGCCATTGGTCACTCTTGGAAGATGCTAGAGACCCAACCCATTTATTCTGAAAGCTACTAAATAGAGAAAGGACAAGCATCTATTCTGCTTTTCCTGTATGAACTGTACCTCGGGGTAGCAAATAGCTGATGAGGAGAAGAGTCTCTTTTCAGAAGTATTCCAGCTAATAAATGAAGGCATCTGATAGAATTTAGAGTGTCACCGTTTTGCAACCCCTAAGGCCATTAATGGATCTTAGACAAGGACTCCCAATGGTTGCTAGCCTCGCAAAGAGACACCCTGATGTTAGTTTATCCCAATGGAAGCATGCCACAGTGTACTTAGCAAAACTACACTGACCCTGAACCTGATCAAGCTTCTAGATAGAACTACCAGATTATAATGGAGGGAAGAGGGTAAAGCTATAGGTTAAATTAGAGACTCTGGACCTCCCAGCTACGAGACCTCTTCTCCCCCTTCTCTGGCCTTCAGTTGGCTTGTCTGTGAGATGAATGTGTTGACCCTACAGTTTTACGGGCCCCCCAGCTCCAGGACTCCATTCCAGATACCTGTTTGAATCAGCACTTCTTCTAATATCTGTGTAGCAGACCTCTGCTGCTGCTGAGATATAGGTCCCACATTCCTCAGGAACCAGAAATCAGGTGCGGTCCAGGGGAGCCCCAGATGCTGGGTGTGGATGATCCTGTCCACATCAAAGGCTTTGCTTATCAGATCCTTTGCCTCTTCTTCATTCATCAGCCAAATCTCTCGAAACCGCTTGTCCTCAAGAAGAGCAAAATGCCTGTGAAGGAGAGTTACTCAGCGGACCCCGGGGCCTGGCCAGGGTGCCCTCCATTAGCAGTAGGGCGAGAGCTGGGGCAGCGCCGGGGTGCAACCCGGGCCCAGGGCCGCCGGGCCTCACCCATGATAGCCTGGAGGCCATCCCCACAAGTCTCAAGAGAAGGCGGGTGACAAGCCAGTACAGGGGGCAGAGAAGACAGCCCGCTAAGACTCTTAGTGCCTGGGCCCACCTCTGTTCTAGGGCACGTGCCGTGGGAGCCAGGTCCCCAAGATACCTCATGGCTTTCTGTAGCTCCTTGAACTGCGTCACAAGGCGTATGTAGTCGGAGGTTAGTGACTGGTTCTCCTCCTCAAACTGTCTGATCTGCCTGGCGTATTTTGATCTCAGGTTGTTAAGTATATCATGCAGGCTGGGAGGAAGGGGAGAGAAGTTCATCTGTAGCTGAACAGAAGCCGTGACGTACGTTCCCCTCAGCTGCTTCACACGGTTCTACAGAACCCAGGGTCAGGTTAGCGGAAGCGCCGAAGATCCTCCCATTTGTTCCAAAACCCAGCTGCCCTGATTGCGATCAAAGAAAGGAAGGCAGCAGGAGGTGAGGGGATTGTCCAGAACTAAACTCATTTAGAACAGTCCAGAAGCCCAGACCCACTGAGGGGCAGTCTCCTGCTCAGGAGTGTGACTGAATCCTTCACAACACGCCATCTGGGAGTGTGTCCACATCCTCAACTTCACAGTATTTAACAAGCGTATCTCAACTATTTCACTGCCATGATTTGGATGTTCATTTCACTTCTAAAACAAGAAAACTAGAAAGGAAAAAAATTAAAACCTCACGGCACAAGTCTATGATATATGAGTTCTCCATCCTCAAAAAGCTGACGCAGGTCACAAGCCCAATAACTCATTCATTCATTCATTCACTTGAAAGGTCTCTCGCACGCCAAGGATCTGTTTGAATCCAAAAGATGAATACAAGGCATATGTTTGGACAAAAGGCACTATCGGTTCAGCCAGAAACAAAGAAAAACAAACACTCGTCGCAGTGGAGTGAAAGCACCGTGGGGGTGGTTTACACAGGATGCCAGGGGAGCCCAGAGGTGAGGCAGGGAACTTATCCCAGCCTGGAGGCAAGGGGAGTGGTTGAAGGTTCCAGCACGGAGAGAGACAGTGACAGCCTGGTCAAGGGCACTGGGAGTCCGGGCATGCCACGGGTCCACATCTCACTGCTCTGGGAGCTCTGTGCGTGGAGCCTCGCCTCATGAAATATGCGTGGCAGGCATGGCTTTTAGACCCAGGACCATACTTCAGACTTTAGACCAGTGCACAGGTGTCTTATGTCAGCGTCCCATTTACACGGGCATAGAGAGTCTGAAGGCCTACATGTTTTCAGTTTAAAAATTCTAAAAATAAGGTTTTCTCTCTTAAGCACCATTCTGAAAGAATCATAAGCTCCCTAAACACACAAACACCCATCCTTCATGTTTTTATCCTTAATAAAATGCAAAAACAACTTAACTTGGACTCTGATAAAAAGCAGCATGTAGGGGCGCCTGGGTGGCTCAGTTGGTTGAGCCTCCGACCTCGGCTCGTCATGATCTCGAGGTTTGTGGGTTCGAGCCCCATGTCGGGCTCCATGCTGACAGCTCAGAGCCTGGAGCCTTCTTCAAATTCTGTGTCTCCCTCTCTCCCTGCCCCTCCCCTGCTCGGGCTCTGTCTCTCAAAAATAAATAAACATTAAAAAAAAATTTTTTTAAGCAATATCTAGTTCATTTTCTTAACTATGGCATTCTAGGAGACGATCCACATATAGGTGTCAAAAAAAAATGTTTTTAGGTAGCCATCCCAAAGTCTTTTTCCCAGTGTCACCCTGTAAAGGAGCGCCTATGTGTCAGCTAACCACAGAAGCTAATAAAACCAAAACATAACTCCAGGTGCATGCTGCAGGTCTGGGCAGGACAGGGGACAGACAGGAACAGGTGGCCGCAAGGGGGAAGGATCTCAAGAACATCACACACCGTCCTTAGTGACTGGCTGGCAGCTAGAGATGGAGGGGGCAGGGGTGGAGGAGGGGGAAGCCACGAAGGTAGGCAAACTTGGTTTCAAAACTTGTCCACTGGCCTTGACAGCAACTGTCCAAGCTGCAATGTCTCCTGGAAGTCCCAGACAAAGCGAGGAGGTGGGGCCGGGACTGGGGAGATGAGCTGGAGTCATCGAGAAAGAAGTCCTACTCAAAGCCATGAGACTAGTGTAGAGGGTGGACGGGATACAACCAGAAAGCAAAAAGGGGGAGATGCTTTCTGGAATATCCTATCAGGCAAGAAAACGCAGAACCACCAAAGGAAGCCAATTAGGAATCCGCTGAGAAAGAAGAGTAGGTATTTTAGAGTCATAAAAGCCAAAGCAGAAAAATTCGGAGATTCGGTACCAACAACAATCGGATGAGGCCTGACCGGGCAGCAGCAGGGTCTGCTGATAAGGGAGACGCCAGCTCAAAGTCAGAGGACAGAGCCAGGGAAGGGAGGGTGGGGATGATGCCACTCGTCCTTCTGCCCTGCGGATCAAAACCAAGGTTTGCCTCACGTACCTCGGCCCACCTGCCGTCCTACCAACCTCCCCTCTCCCAGGATGCAGGCTCTTCCTGCCTCCTGCTTCCTTGCCTTCGGATCTTCATTCCTGGCTCTCACACCGCCAACCCCAGAGGCTTAACTCCTCTTTCCCAGTTCGCATCCCTCCCCCCTTCCCTGTTTCACTTCTTCTGGAATCCTTCCCAGGGAACTCCTTCTCACTGACTGTACAGAAGTGTGGCCATCACAGATGGATGGAGAGAGGGCGAGAGAGGGCGAGGGAGAGGAGAGATACAGAAAGATACACACTACACACTTAATCCCTGGTGGTAGGAACACGGCGTTTTTTACGTTTTATCTTCCTTTCACTTGGGGTACTTCCTAACTCTCTAAAATGCACATGTACCACTTCTGTAATAACAAGTTGAGAATGTATTCTACAGACAGCTCTGTGCGTATGCAACATAAGACAGCGACACGAGTACCTACGTCGGTATTATTTGCGATAGCGAAGGATTAGAAGCAATCTAAACGTCCATCCACGGGGACATTAAGTCACAGTATATGCAAGTGGAGGTTAGGCAACCTAAGAAATAACGTGAAAACTCTTTACGAATCGGTATGGAAACACCGTCGGGATATAAAACGGCGTGTACGGTAGGCTATCATTTGGCTTAAAAACGGGGGGGGGGGGGTGGTGAGAGGATTTGTGCTGGTATGTGGTTCAAGAAATTCTGGAAGAAACAAAAGAAATGAATAACAATTACAGAGGTGGGAAAGAGGGACCACACAAAATGGGGGATCAGAGACAGACTTGCTGCACATTCTTTCCGGAGGGTCGGGGGGGAGGCCGCTGAAAGTATTACCTTTTGCAAAAAGAACTCTTTTAATGAAGAATTAGCTAAGTTTTTAACAGCTTCCACTCCTCCGGAAGGGAAGGCCTCATCCCCAACCCCGTTTTCAGTATAGAAGGGTCCATGGTCTGCGGGCTAGCTCACCGACTGATCTTCCTCTTCTGCTGGGATTTGATCACCACACTCTCTTCGTCTCTCTTCTTCAGCACTTGGAAGTTGTACTCCAACTTCTCTTGGTTTAGCTGGTAGGTTGCTTTCATCTGCTGAAGCTGTTGCTCAAGAATCTAAAGGTTAAAAAACAATAATAATATGGACTGGCCCTGGTATCATTTGCCATGCCCGGGGGTCCCTGATACTTGATTCTGGAGTCATGTCAGATGACACAGAGGCACAGGTGTCTCCACCTGATTTCTTAGAAAATCTGTCAGTAGAGGCAAATGAAAGGCCAGCCAGAAAAAAATACATCATTCGGCTGCGAGCTCAAGCCTATGTCCCTAAAGCCTAAGAGAGGGGACAGACCCTTCAAGCATGGCCCCCTCCGTTGCTCTGCACCAGAGCCTCTGGAGATACATGGCGCCCCACTGAAAACACCATACAATATTTCCACAGACTCTTGCAACGTCCCACTCGGACCTTCCATTGGCAGTGTTAGTGTTTAGCAAATGGTGTTCATTTTAAAGGAGGACAGACACAACCATTCCTTCTTTCTGGATTTCTGTTAGCTATGTTCATTCATTCAGCAAATATTTCAGTGCCTGATAAATGTCGACACTTCTCCAGGTGCTGCTGAGGAAACGCTGGTGGAAAAGGCACAGCCTAGCCCTCGCTAGGAGATATTAACAAGCGGTGGGGACAAGAAGTAAGAGGTGGGGTAGGCGCAGGGCGGCATGCGACTCTCTGTGGCCTCGAAGGCCAGGCAGGCATCCCTGAACAGTTGGCATGAGCGTGTCTAACCGAGACCCAGAAAACGAGCAGGAGTGATTCAGGTGGCTACTCGAAGGGACACTTACTCCAGAGAGGCAGGGGGAGTGAGGTGCTTTGGGGAAATCACGAGCAAAGTAGGGTGTGAGGTACGAGGCTGGGAACGGTCAGAAAAGAGGCTGACAGAGCAGCAGGGCCCTATCAAGTGAGGACTTAAAGCTTTATCCTGAGAACCATGGAGGGCCACGAAAGATCTCAAGCAGGAAAGGGCAGTGACCAGTCCGGGCAGTATAGAAAGATCACTTTGACAGTTGGTTAAAAACAAAAACAAAACCAAACAAACAAAAACTGCTGAGAGCAGGGCAAGGCTAGAGGCAGGGCAAAACCAGGCAAGCTCGGTCCTGCCTCTCCAAGTGGAAATGCAGGAACAGAGGGTGCAATTAAGCGTAATCAGATCTTGGCAAAGCAGGGACATGTGACATGTGGCGCTCTTTCAAGCCTCCTTCTCCCTCATCTGCCTCCACAGGGCTACAGAGCCTTGCCAAGGAATCAACATAGCAAGTGATTGGAGCGCCTGGGTGGTTCAGTCAGTTAAGCATCTCACTCGTGATTTCGGCTCAGGTCATGATCTCACGGTTGTGAGATGGACCCCCACGTCGGGCTTTGCACTGAGCGCGGAGCCTGCTTGGGACTCTCTCTCTCCCTCTCTCTTTGCTCCTTCCCTGCTTGCCCTCTCTGCCTCTCTAAATAAATAACGTTTTAAAAAAACACATAGGAGTGGTTCCAGGCAGCTCCCCCTAGACCCCTGGGTCATCCTCAAGGAAAGTAACTGGCTAGGAGGTGATGCAGAGAACAAAAGCACTGACACTGATCCCCTATTGTAAACGAGAGAATGAATCCAGGGTATCCAAATATCTACCTAGCCCAGGGAGTTCTAAATCTCCGTTATGGGGCAGGCATTTGGATGTCTTTTCAGAACAGAAGCCTGCGATACCTATCACAGGTGGCCAATGAGCATACAGGTCGCCGGGATTATAACTAACTGTACCTCTCAATTTCCATACTGGCTTAGTCAACTTTTTAGTTACTTTCTTCTAATTATACGCTTTTCTGTATAAAAAGTTTTCCTGCTTGTGAAAGTAATATTTGCTCGTTGTAGAAAATGTGGAAAGTACAGTAAAGGAGAAAGAAGGAGAAGACACAGAAGGGGAAGAAAAATTACCCAAATTCCATCTCAAAGAGGCATCTTCTGTTAACATATCGGCATGTTTCTTTCCAGTGTTCTTTTTTTTTTTATTTAAAAAAAATTTTTTTTTTCAACGTTTATTTATTTTTTTGGGGACAGAGAGAGACAGAGCATGAACGGGGGAGGGGCAGAGAGAGAGGGAGACACAGAATCGGAAACAGCCTCCAGGCTCTGAGCCATCAGCCCAGAGCCTGACGCAGGGCTCGAACTCACGGACCTCGAGATCGTGACCTGGCTGAAGTCGGACGCTCAACCGACTGCGCCACCCAGGAGCCCCTCCAGTGTTCTTTACATAGCTGAGATGAAACCATAGCTACAATTTTATATGCTATTTTTCTCCCTTAATATTGTAACGAGAATTTTCCATGTTAGTTTTGGCGATGTTATTTTAATGGTGCGTAATATTTTTATATACTATAGTATATTTTTATATAATATTTTATATACTATATATATACAATTTATCATATATAAAATACTTGCAATATTTACCATATGCCATACTGTTTTACCATTTCCCTACTGTTGTACATTTACATTGTTTTGATAATTCTTGATATTATAAAAATAATGCTGGAACCAATCCTATTTAAAACTTTTGGGGTATTTCGTTTATTTTCTTAAGGTAGATTCTCAGAGGTAGAATTACTAGGTCAAAGGCTGTCAACAAATTGCTTTCCAAAAAGCGGTCTACAGTTTCCACTCCCACTGGCCGAGCGTGCAAGCGCCCGCTTTCGCACACCCCGTGGGCATGGAGCACGGTGAGGGGCCGGCCGTGAAGCTCCAAGCACAGGCCCTCAGCCCTCAGGTAGGGTGTGGACTTGAACAATTTCCCGAAGTGGCGAATATGCCGACAGTACAGAAACTGCCTCATTTCGAGTGTGATTGTCCTGGGTCGTCCCAGGCTGAATCACTCTTGGCCTTGTCCCCTTCTATGGATGGGCCTGCGTGTGTTCAAGGGAAAGGGAATCTCAGCACCTCTTCCTGCAAACTCGCAATGATTTATGCCCCCGTGCACCAAATGAAAACAGTGCCACTGCTTTAAATGTGGTCAGCCCTGAACACCAGGAGGCCACTGACCTGTGAGTTGGCTCAGGACAAAGTCCAATAGAAAAGCTTCTTGTTGGGTGGAGACAATCTGGGAAGGTACGAATACCCACAGAGAAGGAAGGTCTCCAGAGCTGCTCTGACTTGGAATGACAATGAGTGGCGACTGATGCATCAGGGACCCTGAGACCCAGGGTGAGAGAGACCCTGGTGTTTCCTCTGGTGACGTCCAGGGACCTCTTTTTTTCTTGCAGCTTTGCAATAAGCCCCTGTCACTATCACACATTTCCCAAAGGGATCTGGCCATGGAACAGTTTTTGTGTTTGTAGCAAAGTGAGAGCACGCGAGTTACAAATACAAGCTCCATCACGTGAACATTCGTGTAAATTCCACTCTTGCAGGCAGATTGTTAGATAACACCATGAAAATGGACTCTGTAGTTTTCCTACATAATACATCTTGAAAGGACAAGAAAGAAAAGCACCGGCTCACTTTCTTTGTTCGTTTTATGAAACTACCACCAGTACCTCACGTAGCCGAACGCAGTTCAGAGTTCAAAACTCTGAACTGAAGTAATCAGGCCACGTCTTTTCCGTCGTGGCCTGAAAGAACTCACTTCTGATCCGATCTTATAGGCAAAACAACACACAAAGAAGCCCTGTCACCTGACTGTGTTAATTTGCATGTCTCTGCCTGAGCCTGTGGTTAAATATTTATTAGCTTTCCCTTGTGGAACACATCAACTCCTGCTCTTCGCTAGACTATGTCCCCAGGAGACCGGTGCCTAAAAGGACTAGCAATGCAACATGCACTATGAGATCTCGACCGGATCACAGATCAGCCCCTCTGTCCCCCCAGCTCTGGTCCAAGACCTCTGCTGGCCCCACAGTCATGATGCCACTTGGGAGTGATTGGCAGTGCAGTCAACGAACTTTCAGAACTAACAGGCTTGTAGTCTCACAGAACAGCAACCACGGCAGGATGTTCTATGAATTACATCACCCACTACTTGTTTTCAACACCTTCCGCTCAAGATAATTTTGCTCCCAGGGACTCTGTCGTTAACTATCTCAGGTTTGAGTCTCACCGTAAAGCCATCCTTGGTGGCCACACACCGAAGATAGTTTTATACCTTTAAAATTGTAATTGATAGTGTTCGCCGTCTGGACTTATTCTTCAATTACCCAAAGGTATTTTTGCCAAGTTGTACTTTATGTTCCCAAGACGGATGGTGACCCATTGTGTTTGGTTTTTGTGAATAATGTACAAAGATTACGATCTTTACGTAACAGTTAATGTTAACAGTCCCTGAAGTTGAACTAAACCACTTTCCAACCTTAAGAGCACATATAGGATCTAAAATAAAAACATTTGCTTCCTGCATCAAGAACCAAGTGTTTCCAGTAGTCTTATGGGGGGCGGGGGGGGCAGTGTGCTAAAATCCTTCTCGAGGGCATCATGTCTATAGGCTTCTCTCTGTTTGTTAATAATGCAACCTTGCTGGCAGGAAGCACTCGAGAAGTATACATTCTCTTTCTTATTTCTTGTACTTTACCCATCAAACCAAATCTATGCGCATTGGATCCTTCGTACTTTTGCGGTTTGCAAGCTTTTACTTCTGTATTTTAGAATGGAGCCAGTGCCATGAATGACTTAGGAAAGGTGAATCTCACGTGAGCTGCAAGTTGTATCTTCTTGACAAAAATCGCTGCTATCTGACTTTCCTGGCTAGTGAAAGTATACCTAAGAGGCACGAGGATAAAATTTGATCTACTAAAATATCCCACATATTGCAATACGGTGATCCCCGATTTGACTATCTGTTCCTGGTTAAAGGGTAGGAGGGTACAGTGTACTCCTGGTTTCCGTTCTAACACAGGAAAGAACTGTTGTGCACAGGAACTGCACACACTTCCCCACTCTGATTATCTCCACCTGCCCGCCTCCTGCACACCCACACTCCACGGGGGGCGTCCAACCAGACAGGGTGAGCCAGGAGATCTGGTCCCCCAGACTCTGCCTCTCTGTCCCTCATCTCCCTAGTCTTACATCACTCCCCACCCCCAAAATCACCCCACGTTCCAGGATTTTTTGGCTTTGTTCAAGCCTTTGAAGATTAGATTAACAACATGAGGTTGCACTCCTACAACTCAGTAGCAAAAATAATAATAATAATAAGTTAACCAATTAGAAAATAGGCAAAGGTGGGGCGCCTGGGTGGCTCAGTTTGTTGAGCGTCCAACTCCTGGTTTCGGCTCAGGTCATGATCTCATGATTCGTGAGTCTGAGCTCCTCATCGTGCTCTGTACTGACAGCGCGGAGCCTGCTTGGGATTCTCTCTCTCTCTCTCTCTCTCTCTCTCTCTCTCTCTCTCTCCCTTCCTCTCCATCCCCCACTCGCATGCACACACTCTCTCTCTCCAAATAAATAAATACAATTTTTAAAAAATAGGCAAAGGACTTGAATAGACATTTCTCCCAAAAAAGACATACAAATGACCAATAAGTTTATAGAAAGGGAAATGCAAATCAAAACCACAGTGATATATCACCTCACACCTCTTAGGATAGTTATTGTCAGAGACAACAAGTGCTGGCAAGGATACGGAGGAGACAACCCTGCGCGCTGTTGGTAGGAATGTAAACTGTTGCAGCCCCTATGGAAACAATATACAAGTTCCTCAAGAGATTAAAAAAAAAAAAATAGAACTACCATTTGATCCAGTAACCCCCCTTCCGGCTATAGATTCAAAGGAATTGAAATCTGGATCTTGAAGAGGTGTCTGCACTGCCATGTTCATTGCAACACCGTTCACAATAGTCAAGATAAAGAAACAACCTAAATGTCCACCGAGGGGCTAACGGGAAAAGAAAATGTGGTATATGCACACAGTAAAATATTATTCAGCCTTAAAAAAAAAAAAAAAAAAAGGAAATTCTGCCATTTGCAACATGGATGGATGTGGAGGACATTACGCTAAGTGAAATAAGCCAGACACAGAAAGACCAATACTGCATGGCCTCACTTGTATGTGGGATCTAAAACAGCCAGACTCGTAGACGCATAGGGTGGAATTTCTGCTACCAGGGGCTGCCAGGGGCCGGGGGTGAGGAAACGGGGAGGTGTTGGTCAAAGGGCACAAAGTTTCAGTTACGGGATGAGATGAATAAGTTCTGGGGATCTCTAACGGTACAACAGAAAGTCTATGAGTAACAGTGCTGTTATTGTACGTTTAAAAATTTGCTAAGACAGTAGATCTTGTGTTACACGCTCTTAACACAAAAGGAAAAACAAAGCAACAAATAAAAGAACATGAGTTGCCATTATTTCACTGTTTGAGGCCAGGGGCACGACGTGTTGTCACATAAATTATCATAGAACCAAAATAACTTAAGAAAGCAGAACAATAGCCATTTTTGTTAAACGCGTAATGTATACAGCCCACATAAACGGCGCTGCCCTCACAGACCTCCACTGTTCTTTGTCAGTGACTGTCATTTTCATGACATTGATATGAGAAAGGCCCGGGAAAATTCTCAAGGCTGGTAAGAATATTTGTAGTCTGGTGGGGTGTTGATTCAACCCTGTTAGATAAAGCCACAAGAGTAGTAAGACCTGAAACTCTACCAAAGGCCATGTGGAAAAGCTTTAGTCTAACGCATTTGTCAAGACAGAGATTCAACTGAATAGACCGTGCTTAAATATTAGGAGGTAATTACATCACACCTAAATGTAATTAGAGATGAGCTTTTTTTAACTAACTTTGAAGCACGGAATCCTAGGCTTGGAAAGAACTTTAGAAACCAGAAAATCTAACCTCCTTCCAGCTACAAGAATCCTTCCTCAGCAGTGAAGACAGACACATTCATGTGGCCTTTAAATACTTTATGAGAGAAAAGAAGCCTTGTTTTGTGGGATGACCCTTTCTGGATGGGGGATAGGTCTATTAGAAAGCTCTTTTTTTTCCACTATTTATTTTTTTTAATATTTATTTATTTTTGAAAAAGAGAGACAGAGTGAAAGTGGGGGAGGGGCAGAGAGAGAGAGGGAGACACAGAATCTGAAGCAGGCTCCAGGCTCCTGAGCTGTCAGCACAGAGCCCGACGCAGGGCTCGAACTCACAAGCTGTGAGATCATGACCTGAGCCAAAGTCGGAAGTTTAACTGACTGAGCCAGCCAGATGCCCCTAGAAAGTTCTTTCTGGTGGCAAGTCGAAATCTGCCCTACTGAGATGTCCACCCATCAGCCGGGGGCTGTTTGGAATATTAGGAACATTATCGGTTACCGAGCCAGACAGAGCTGGGTTTGATTCCAGGACCCACCATTTACTAAGTAAGCAGCTTTGTCCTGAGTCTATTTCCTGGCATATAAAACACTGTGATTCCTCTCCTGCATGTTAGTTGAGGACTGGAGATACTGTGCCTTAAGCAGATGGTGGCTCAGTAGACGGTGACTGGGGATAAACTTGCCCTGGGGATACCTTCCCTTTGCTCGGCTAAAATGCACAATCCTCTCAGCGATTCCTCAGGTCACGGTTGCCAGTGTTGCCTCCTGGCAGCTCTCCATGGTTCATTAAGGAAAGAATTCCTCCACATACATTCTGCCCATGAGCTCCTTCAGAGAGCATCACTTGAAAGAGAGCAGATAACGAATACCTATCTGTTGAATAGATTAACTCTAGAACACTCGGGGCAATCACCAAGGATAAAACGCACAGGCGCTCCGTCTGCTCTGCCACCCAGACGCCGAGCAACAAGTCAGACCTGCACGTCCTGCTCCAACTTGATCTTGATCGTGTTGTACTCTTCACAGTCCCACACCCGCTGCTTGTTCAGCTGCTTCTCATAGTCCTCTACCTTCTTGATGCGGCTTAGAAGATACTCCAGCTGAAGGCACAGGAAGACAAGGGAAAAGTCAGCCCTGTCCCTGCCCCGACTCAGGGGGCCTGACAAGCATGACACAGGGAAGGGTCTCAAAGTGTCATGGCCCTAGAGAGAGCTGGTCGGCCCTCAGAAGCTCCTGTGCCCCCAAGACTTTGTATTGTTTCACTTAATCTGGAGCTTCCTTACTTGAGAAACTCCAAGAGGAATGTTCCTTAAGAAATCAGACACGGGGGCGCCTGGGTGGCTCAGTCGGGTAAGTGTCCGACTTCGGCTCAGGTCATGATCTTGCAATTTGTGAATTTGAGCCCCAGGTCGGACTCTGTGCTGATAGCTCGGAGCTTGCAGCCTGTTTCACAGTGTGTGTGTGAGTCTCTCTCTGCCCCTCCCTCTCTCTCTCTCTCTCTCTCTCTCAAAAATAAACAAACATTGGGGCGCCTGGGTGGCGCAGTCGGTTAAGCGTCCGACTTCAGCCAGGTCACGATCTCGAGGTCCGTGAGTTCGAGCCCCGCGTCAGGCTCTGGGCTGATGGCTCAGAGCCTGGAGCCTGTTTCCCATTCTGTGTCTCCCTCTCTCTCTGCCCCTCCCCCATTCATGCTCTGTCTCTCTCTATCCCAAAAATAAATAAACGTTGAAAAAAAAAATAAACAAACATTAAAATTTTTTAAAAAAATAGAAATCAGACACCGACGCTGCGGTCAGACGTTTGTATTTCTCAAAAAGGACCCACTTGATCCGGGTCAAGCTATTTCTTTGTTCTTTGTGCCTCCCAAGTAAAGTGATAACCCCACACCCTTTGAAACATCTTAAAACATCTTGCTGGGCCACAAACATCCATGGCTGGAGTAGATGCCCAGTTTGAAAAGAAGAGAGACACAGGACCATGGTATTCACCACCACCAGAGACAAATGTCACCACCAGAAGCAGCCACCATCCGCAGGGCCACACTGATTAACCATGAAGGGCAGTGGTAAGTGTCTGCCATGGCAATCCTCCCCAAGACACAGAAAGGCTAGCAAATTCAGTCCCAGTAGAAATTGTCCCAGCCCCATGGGTCGCCCTTGATGCGTCCGCCAGCCCCTCCCCTCCCCGCCGCCCCTTTACCTCTTTGGCGTTGTGAGCCTGCAGGGCCCGCTCCCATTTCTTCTTATTACTGGTCAGCAGTTCTCGTCGTTCCGCCTCAAATGCTTTCTATGACCAAGAAGGAAGAGGGCCTGGTGTCTGTTTTGATTAGGCAGGTCCCACAGCATTAAACAACTCATAAGTAATGGCACAGTCAGAGCCAAATGCAGACTTGCCAAGTCTCGCGGAACCAAATGGCTATGGAAGGAGTTGCGTGTTAATTAGTGTTATCAAGTCTGGGCTTCACACAAATTTTGGGAGGAAATGTACCACCTGTCCTGTGGCTCAGTCGGTCTCTGAGGAAGGAGCTGGAGGAAGGGCCGTGTGCCCTTGGTGGCAGTCACAGGGCAAAGCCTGGCATACAACTCAGTCATGCCCAGGGCCGCTGCATTGCTATGGCTGGGGTTCCCACGAAAACAAAGGAGCATGCTGCTCACAAGGGGTAGGCCCGGGAATGCAGAAATGGGTCTATAATAATCCAAGGAGAGAAGTCTCCACCCTCTTGGCTCCCTTCCATTTTGGAAGGCCGGTCTCAATCTCAATCCTTAACATTTCATTCAAATTCCAAGTATTGATTTCTGAACCTGGGTGACCCCCCGCTTTCCCACGCCCCGGCCCTGGCTGCCATAAATACAGCAAACAGCTCACATACGCCCCTCCTCCACTCTTCTTACCCTCATATGGTTTTATTTTCTTTCAAAGCACTAATCTTCACCTGTCCAAGGATATATGTAGCGGTTTATCTGTTTGTGGCCTAGCTGTCTTCTACTAGCATACAGATTCCCTCGAGGACTTTGTTTTGTTCATGGCTGTATCCCCAGCCCCTGGTACAGTGCCTGGCATAGTAGCCACTCACTTGTTGGGCGAGTGAATGAATGGGTAAACAAGTTAAGGGGCAGAAAGCAGAGGACAAGACAACCGGGCCCCTCCCAGATGTCCCGGACATCCCGGACAGACCCAGCTCTCCTCCCAGAAGGCAGTTCGTTCACACCCCGTCACCTCAATGGAATTGAGCTCCTGACGGAAGGTTTTCATCACATTCTTCACTTGCTCTTCCATCCTCTCCAGGAGCAGGCAGATGTCATCTGACTGCTTCTTCAAATCCTTCACATACTGGTCATCTTTTGCTTTTAACTCCTAGAAAAGAGCATGTCAAAGGTTGGTCGCAAAGTGAGACAAAAGCAAGAGGTGCCAAGCACGCTCCACCTGGACCTCGCTCATCAATACTCGAGAACACTAGGAATCGTAACTGTACAAAGCAAAAGTGGCTTCAGAAGAATCTGAGGACACCTGGGAGAAGGCACAGGCAGATGGAGCAGAGTGGCCTCAGCACGGGGCAAAGCCCGAATGAGCAGCACGGGATCAAACCATCCGTGACCACTTGCTGCAAATCTCCCTGTAAGCTCCCAGAGAGCTAAGGCATCCCAGCTGAGCCATTAACACCCAGGTTCCAGCACGGGAGCACAGCTCCTGCAGACTAAGCTCCATTCCTTAACTGAGAAGACGAAACCTGAAACAGCATTCGCTGTGAACGTACGTCTTTCAAAGGTCACCAGTGATTCTCAAATTGCTAAAAAGCTTTTCCCTCCGGGTGAGTTTGTTGCCCGAGGTGTGCGATAATCTGAGTAGTGAAGTAAGACCTCCACATTTTTCCATTCAGGAAGAGCAAACCAATAAGGCAGTCAATTCCCCCCATCAGAGCCCACGTGGCTGGTGGCGAGGGGCCCCGGACCCTTGCCTGCTGTAACTCGCTGATAAGCTTGTTCTTGTCTTCTATCAGCCGAGCGCAGTGCACCTGCTGGGTGTTGAGCATGTCCCACAGGTCCTGGGGAATTCTCTTCCGTTTGCCCTCCTCCCACTTCATGGTGATTTCATCAAATTTGTCCTGGCTGGTCTTGACTTCGTTCTCCAGCTTTTCAAGTCTGCGAATACAAACATGCTCGCCACGCCAGCCCACCTGTGGCCCTACCTCCGGCTAGGGCAGGTGGGTTCTCGAGAGTCTGTAATACGAGATCCAGGTACCAAGCACTGCCTCCAGATACCCTCACCCACAATCAAACCAGGCTGTCAGTAATCTTCAAGTTTAACGCTTGACTATCAGTAAGAGATCAAATAAACAAAGGAGCACATTACAAAAACAGATCAACCTTAAAGCTATACCTACTTACACACACACGTGCACACACACACACACACACACACATATGCAGATCAAGAGTCACTTTGCCACATCCCTCTGTGACACACACACTTGATCTCTGGAGTTGTACAGCTTGTGTTTAAGGCCTGACTTTGCTACTGAGTGGCTCTCAACTTTAGACAAGTCACTTAACCTCTGCAAGCTGCATTTTTCTCACCTGTGAAATGGAGAGGATGAAAAAAATCTACTTTCACACGGCTGCTGTGGCATTAAGTGAGGTGATGCTCAGCACAGGTGCTCAGCACGACAGTCCCCACATTATTATTTTTGATTATCAACATGACCTCAAGTGTCTGGCCATTCCTCTCCCAAATTAAAAAAAAAAAATTTAATGTTTATTTTTGAGAGACAGAGAGAGAGAGAGACAGAGTGCAAGCGGGGCGGGGCAGAGAGAGAGGCAGACACAGAATCCAAAGCAGGCTCTGAGCTGTCAGCACAGAGCCTGAACTCGCAAACCGTGAGATCATGACCTGAGCCGAAGTCCGACACTTAACTGACTGAGTCACTCCGGTGCCCCTCCTCTCCCAAATTATTAAGAAATGAATAGCGGGACACACAAACAGGGAAACTCCACAATTAGCAATGGAGAATAGGGATGGCCTTTCCAGAAATTCCAAAGAGACTCTGTGATGGAGTATTCTGAGGATGGGACCAGACCGAAAGAAGAAGGCATGAAGGCTGAGATATGAGACCCCTCCTGAGCACAGGCGCTAGGACAGACGCAGAGACTCTCTGTCTACCTTACCCACACAGTGAGCCTATGAGACTGCCTCCAAACAACAGTTCAAACCCCTGAGGGACAGGAATCACCACTGAACCATTTCGTGCTCCCCTTTCTCCTTCCCTCCGAGCTAGAGCACAGAGAGCATGTTACATTGCACTTGACTTTTTTCCTCAGAAAATGAAAAAGAGCCGGGTCATCTTCCAAAATACCCACACTGATCCTGTAACTCTGCCACTTAAGACCTTCAGTTTTTCTGGGGCGCCTCAGTCTGTTAAGCGTCTGACTTCAGCTCAGGTCATGATCTCGCGG
>NW_024412419.1:21260279-21390693 GCF_014898765.1 Herpailurus yagouaroundi | reverse complement strand
GTTTTGAGCGATTCTCTGTTGTCTGCTCAGACGATGCAAACATGAGAAATTTCTGCATCGAGTATCTCAGACTCAAAGTAAAACTGAAAATGCTACAGTCACCAACAGATCAACAGACCTAGGAAAAGCTAAAACTGTCACTTTCAGATGATACGATTCTATATGTAAAAAATAAACACACAAACAAAAGAAACCACAGGTAAACTCTTAGAATTAACAAGTGAATTTGACAGGGTTAACTGAACATCAGGTCACTATATAAAAACCAACTGTACTTTTATTGGGGCGCCTGGGTAGCTCAGTCTTAAGGTTAAGCATTCAGCTCAGGTCATGATCTCGTGATCATGATCACCCGTTCATGCTCTGTCTCTCTCTGTCTCAAAAATAAACATTAAAAAAAAAATCAATTCTAGATAGATTATGGACCAAAATGTAAATGATAGAACAATAAAGCTGCTAAGAGAAAACCTGGAAAGACATCTTTATAAAATTGGAGCAGACCCAGATTAAACAGGAAACAAAAGAACCACCGGTTAAAAATGATTGATAAGGTGCAAAGCCAACGACAGGGGCCCTTCCTGTCCAAGTCTTAGGGCAAAAGTGGTGATTAATATCTGGATATTGAGGAAGGGAGCATTTGGTTTTTATACATTTCTTTTCTATGCCAACATGTTACATGACTTAAGTCCCAAGTGAAAGGGAGCTGGAGAAACTACTAATGAAAACAATGTTATCTCTTCTGGTTTACGCTCAAAGAGTGCTCAGGATGAACCGCGTATCGGTAGTTTCAAGATCATATCAGTAGAAACTATAACAGTACATTCCAGATTAATACAATATCCTTTTTATCCTAACCAGCAATGCCCAGAGATCCTCGACCCTTTGATGAAGTAACATCAGTAAAAACACATGGCGTGACTCTATTTCACAGGAAGCACCAGATCTGGAACAAAAGCACACAGCACTGCAGTCTTCTTTCCACGGCCGTAAAGTATCTTATCCTTAACACCATACCGTGCAGTGCTGTCCGTGTATCTCTATGCTCTGTAATGACCTGCAGTAAGTTGAATATTTTTTTTTTCTCCAAGTGCACTTCGATTTCTGCCAGGAATCATCTCTCTCCTCTGTTTTTCTCAGTCCCACTTTTTTTCCCAAGACGCAGCCCACATCCCACTTTCTCCATATAACCTTTCCCAATCAGCCCCCCCTTGGGGAGCCCTCCTCCTTACCCCAATTCCTACAGTCCCAGTGCCTCTGATATTCATTTAGCAATTAATTAAACGCAGCACTTTGCCAGTTCTTCTCGCTGTTTGCAACTGTTGTTTATTCTTCCTGCACCTCTTGTTCCAAGTCCTTTATTAAGTATCCCAGGAGCCCTGGCATTGCCGTGGGAGAGCCATCAACAAATTTCTTTTGATATGGAGTCCGAGCTCTGTACTACTCCACAGCCATACATAGTGTACACACTGGGGACACTGCAGGCACACACATTTGAAGTCACAGAAGGGAGAAAATGGTCTAAAATTAAAGGCGTGGCACAAAGAAGTATTGGACGTGTATCAAGTTGGGACTTGAGATGGTCTTGAAATACGGGAAGGCATCCTGATGAGAGGAGATGAGAAAAGAAAGGTAGAGGAGAGGGGGGAAGAGAGGAGGGGAGGGGCTTAGCGTTCTGGATGATCAGAGGCACACAGCCGGAAGAGCAGAGCCCCACTGGAGGTCAGCGAGTGGATCAGCCAAGCCAGAGCCAAGGCCCAAGGTAGGTACCAGTGGGACCGAAGACTGTGAAATTAGGATGGGAATGGTAGGCCCTGAATGGGCAGCCTAAACATTTGGACTTGAGCTTATGAACAGTCCATCAGATAACATGAAAGCTCACTCCTAGAGAGCTCTCAAAATGGGAAAGGTTCAAATTCACTTCCGCCTACAGGCAGGAACATGGGATCTCTACTGAGATTCTTCTAGCAAAGTACGAAAGCCATGACATCACACCCAGCTCCCTAGTGTCCCAGGCTGATGGGACCCATCCGCCACCCAGCTCATACCAGTCTGCTTTCTTCTTTCTGCTTGTAGCTCTTGCTTTGATCTTCCTCACTCTCTTTCTTTCCATCTAAATATTCTCCAAGCGCTTCCCTATGATGGGAGACAGTGGAAAAACTGAAGTTATTTCTAGTACATAGATTCTATATTTAGAGTTTCCACAGCACGTCACGCCATATACAAAAATACATCCCACATGGATAAAAAGTTAAATATTTTTAAAACATGCAATTATAAAAACACTAGAAGTAAACACAGGAGGGAACCCATCTGAGAGTAAGACTAAAGGCGGGGGGAGGGAAATTGAAAGACTTTACTTCCTAACATTTAAAACTCTTCTTGAAAATCAAGGCATAAACCGGTAAAAGATACTTAACAAAATTTTGCCACCTAGAAAGTAGTATGGGCTCCTTCAAATCAATACAAAAAAGATAAAATACCAATTAGAAAAACCGGCAAAGGATGTGGACAAGGATTTTACAGAAGAAACACACATAGTAAACAGACATTTGGGAATATGTTCAACTTCACGCAGAACCAGAGAAATGAAATTGAAAAGCCTGTGAGGTATTATTTCTCTCCATATCAGACGAGAAAAGATTTTTTTTTATTTATTTTAATTTTATTTTTTATTTTTAAAAATTTACATCCAAATTAGTTAGCATATAGTGCAACAATGATTTCAGGAGTGGATTCCTTAGGGTCCCTTACCTATTTAGCCCATCCCCCCTTCCACAACCCCTCCAGCAACCCTCCGTCTGTTCTCCACAATTATGAGTCTCTTCTGTTTTGTCCCCCTCCCTGTTTTTATATTATTTTTGTTTCCCTTCCCTTATGTTCATCTGTTTTGTCTCTTAAAGTCCTCCTATGAGTGAAGTCATAGGATTTTTCTTTCTCTGACTAATTTCACTTAGCATGATACCCTCCAGTTCCATCTATGCAGTTGCAAATGGCAAAATTTCATTTTTTTTTTAACGTTTATTTATTTTTGAGACAGAGAAAGACAGAACATGAACAGGGGAGGAGCAGAGAGAGAGGGAGACACAGAATCTGAAATGGGCTCCAGGCTCTGAGCTGTCAGCACAGAGCCCAACACAGGGCTCAAACTCATGGACTGTGAGATCATGACCTGAGCCGAAGTTGGACGCTTAACCGACTGAGTCACCCAGGCGCCCCTAGATTTCATTCTTTTTGATTGCCGAGTAATATTCCATTGTGTGTGTGTGTGTGTGTGTGTGTGTGTGTGTGTGTGTGTGTGTATCTTCTTTATCCATTCATCCATCGATGGACATTTGGCCTCTTTCCATACTTTGGCTATTGTTGATAGTGCTGCTGTAATCATTGGGGTGCATGCGTCCCTTCGAAACAGCACACCTGTATCCCTTGGATAAATGCCCAGTAGTGCAATGCTGGGTCGTAGGGTAGTTCTATTTTTAGTTTTTTGAGGAACCTCCATACTGTTTTCCAGAGTGGCTGCACCAGCTTGCATTCCCATCAGACGAGAAAAGATTTAAAAGGTGATTAATAACATCAGGTGTGGGCTATGGTGTGGGTGCCCAACCATTCTTATCACTCCACGGCTGAGGGTGTGAACTGTAACAGTGTGTCTAAAAGGTGCCTTGGCAAGATTTATCGCAAACTTAAATATGCCTCCCCTCTGACCCAACCGTCAAGAATTCTCTACAGAAAGAACTCGAAGAAATCTGTGCAAGTACTCTGAGAAACATGCAGAATGATTATTACAGCACTGACTACACTAGCAGGAATATGGAAACATTCTTACACACATATCAATACCGGCCTGTTTAAGAGTTTAGGAGCCAATAGAAGAAAGTATTTTGTAGCCTATAAAGAGTACTATGTGATATCTAGCAGTAAGCAAAGATGTCCACAATAGTTAAGTAAAAAGACCCAGTTGTAGAACAATATGTAAACTATAACATCAATTTTCTTTTTAAAGTAGGCTTATGTACACATAGGAATATTTTTGGAAGGTGACAGTAGTTATTTAAGGAAAGGGAACTTTACTGAGGACTTCTATTTTCTATATTTTTGTATTACTTGAATTTTACAAACAGTGTGTACGTGTGTGTGCGTGTGTGTTAATCAGAAAATGAGACCAAAGCGGAGGGGGTAAAACAAGGTTCTAGATTATGGGCTTCTTTAGAGGAGGCATGGGGGCATGACCCCACCAACCACACCATTACAGCATGGAGGTCCACTCTCTCCTCTGGCGAACAGTGACCACCAGGACTCCCAGTACTGCCTTAAGACAAATGATGGGGCACCTGGGTGGATCAGTTGGTTAAGTCCATGACTCTTGATTTTGGCTCAGGTCATGATCTCAGGGTTCATGAGATCGAGCCCCGCATTAGGTTCTGCCATGACAGCGTGGAGCTTGCCTGGGATTCTCTCTCTCCCTCTCTCCCTCTCTCCCTGCCCCTCCCCTACTTGTGCATTCTCTCTCTCTCTCTCTCTCTCTCTCTCTCTCTCTCTCAAAATAAATACACAACCTTTTTAAAAATCCTCTAAAAAAAAAAAAAGAAAGAAAAATGAAACCATCATCTTAGCATCTCATCCACAATGAAATAAGCAGATCCCTTTGTCTCATTTTTTCTTGATTTTTTTAAATGTTTATTTTTGAGAGATAGGGAGGGAGAGAGGGACAGAGAGAGAGAGAAAGAGAGAGAGAGAGAGAGAGAGAGAGAGCGCACATAAGTGGGGGAGGGGCAGAGAGAGAGGGAGACAGAGAATCTGAAGCAGGCTCCAGGCTCTGAGCTGGCAGCACAGAGCCGGACATGGGACTCAAACCCACAGACCAGGAGATCATGACCTGACCTGAAATCAAGAGTCAGACACTTAATGACTGAGCCACCCAAGAGCCCCTTTTTTCTTTTCTTTTTTTTTTTAATGTTTATTTATTTATTTTGAAGGAGAAAGAGGGAGAAAAAGAAAGAGATGTAGGACAGAGGAAGAGAAAGAATCCCAAGCAGGCTTCACACTCAGCTCAGAGCCCAACTCCAGGCTCGATCTTGTGAGCCACAACATGACCTGAGCTGAAATCAAGAGTCAGATGTTCAATGACATATCAGATAAAGGGCTAGTATCCAAAATCTATAAAGAACTCACCAAACTCCACACCTGAAAAACAAACAATCCAGTGAAGAAATGGGAAAAAGACATGAATAGACACTTTTCTAAAGAAGACATCCAGATGGCCAACAGGCACATGAAAAGATGCTCAATGTCACTCATCAGGGAAACACAAATCAAAACCACACTCAGATACCACCTCACGCCAGTCAGAGTGGCCAAAATGAACAAATCGGGAGACTATAGATGCTGGCGAGGATGTGGAGAAACGGGAACCCTCTGGCACTGCTGCTGGGAATGCAAACTGGTGCAGCCGCTCTGGAAAACGGTGTGGAGGTGCCTCAAAAGATTAAAAATAGATCAACCCTACGACCCAGCAATAGCACTGCTAGGAATTTACCCAAGGGATACAGGAGTGCTGATGCATAGGGGCACTTGTACCCCAATGTTTATAGCAGCACTTTCAACAATAGCCAAATTATGGAAAGAGCCTAAATGTCCTTCAACTGATGAATGGATAAAGAAGATATGGTTTATATATACAGTGGAATACTACTTGGCAGTGAGAAAGAATGAAATCATTCCATTTGCAGCAATGTGGATGGAACCTGGAGGGTATTATGCTAAGTGAAATAAGTCAGGCAGAGAAAGACAGATACCATATGTTTTCACTCATATGTGGATCCTGAGAAACTTAGCAGAACACCATGGGGGAGTGGCAGGGGGAAAAAAAGTTACAGAGAGGGAAGGAGGCAAACCATAAGAGACTCTTAAATACAGAGAACAAACTGAGGGTGGGTGGGGGGGTGGGGAGAGGGGAAAGTGGGTGATGGGCACCTGTTGGGATGAGCACTGGGTATTGTATGAAAACCAATATGACAATAAATTATATACATATAAAATAAAAAGAATTAAAAAAATGCTCAACCAACTGAGTCATCCAGGCGACTCTTAAATTTTTTCCCTAATACTGACTTCCATTTCCACTCCCTTGTTCAAAGTTCAGCACAGCTCTACATAGTGTTACAGCATTTTTGAAATCTGGAGTTGAGCTACCACCACCCCCCAACTCCAAATCGAACCAAAAACTCATTTTCTTTCTTGTCATTTCATTCACTTCCCTGTTCTTATTGAACCTACTCTTTGCCATTACTAAGAAAACTAACTGTTCCATTTTACTCAGGTCTTCAGATGTGGCAGGTTAATGGCTTTCCCATTATCAGACAAAATGCACTCATTCTCTTGACTTTCTACTTAAACCACCAATTAATTACCAACTCTATTTAAAAAGCCTTCCAACAACTTCCTGAAGCAAAGACCAGTGCTCCAGAAAGAAAAATAACTATGCTACCAACTCTTATTACCTAGTTTTAACGTGAATCCCATTGCTTCCTTTTACTTATCATTTTTAACTTTCCTAGCACTGCACTGTCCAATATGGTAGCCGGCTGATCCAAACCGAAATATGCTGTGAGTATAAAATACAAACTACATGGATTTTGGAGACTTTGAATGAAAAACAAACAAACAAAAAAAGCAAACTATCTCAATATGCTTTATACTGATCACATGTTAAAACAATATTTTTATATAGAAGATTAAATAAAACAAATTACAAAATTTCATTTCACCTCTTTTGTTCACTTTAATGGGGCTACTAGAAAAAGTTTTTGTTCTGTTTTGTGTTTTGAGAAATTTACTTATAAGCTTGGTTCAGCATAAAATTGTAATTACATATGTGGCTCATATTGTATGCCTTTTTTTAAAAGTTTATTTATTTATTTTGAGAGAGAGAACAAGTGGGGTAGGAGTGAGAAAGAAGGGAGAGAGAAAATCCCAAGCAGGCTCTGCACCACCAGCACAGAGCCCCATGCGGGGCTCGAACTCACGAACCATGAGATCATGACCTGAGCTGCGAGCCGGTTGCTCAACCAACTGAGCCACCCAGGCGCCCCTCATGTTGTATTTCTATTGTTTGATGCTGACCTAGCATATTCCAAAGGAGTTGTCCCAGGCTTCTCTCTCCTCGGGTTTGAGTGGAATCCCTCTTTCGGGAAACTGCTTCCTCACTGCTGCCATACATGTGGTCTCAATGAAGCTGCCATCTTCTTGAATATCCCACCTCCTGACCAATCAAAGTCCCTTCTCAGGAGTAAAAAAATTGGAACTTCATTGATTGTTTGGCTGGGTTGGAAATCATTGCTACTTCAAAAACCTGAAGTCGCCCTGTTTCTTAATCCTTTCTTTGCACGTGACAGTTGTTTCCACTCTGGAAACTTGTAGGCTCCTTCTCTTGGTTCTCAGTGCTCTTGAAGCCACTGCCTCGGCCCCTCCAGCCACCTTAGTAGTCTTTACATTTTAGCAAGCTCCTTTAGCCTGAGTGATTGATTAATTAAACCTTTCTTTGTGTATCTATAGGTTATGCATTGCACTGTTTCCTAGAAAGACTCTGGACCAAACCCTCTCACACAACCTTCCCCCACCCCTCCACCCCAGGCACCACCTCTGACCTCTCACTGCCATGATAACGTCTCGCTGGCACCACTGCGTCTGCTCTCAATGAAGAAGTGTTAGGGACCACTGTGTTCTCCTTTTACTGATTCACTGCGCTAAAGTTACTCTAAAAATCTTTGGGCCAGGCAGAAACCTGAGGTGGTTTTTGAACTAGAGTCTGCCCTCTCCCCAGGTGGCCAGCCCTCTGAATAAAGCTCATATTCTTTTCCAGTCAAAACTTGTCTCTTGAGTATTGGCTTTTCAAGCTACAGGCAGCTGAAACTTGGGTTTTCTTGGTAACACTGAACTTTCTCGATGGTGTGCCTGTGCGTGGGTCTACTTTCATCCATTGGCTGCACATGTTCAGTCAGGTGTTCCCCACCAGCTGGAAAACTCATAAACTTCAGTTCTAATAAATTGTCTCAAATACTTTCAGCGATAATTTCCTCCCCTCTGTTTGCTCTGCCCTTTCTTTAAGGATCCAGAAAGGAGATACTAGGGGCACCTGGGTGGCTCGGTTGGTTAAGTGTTCGACTTTGGCTCAGGTCACGATCTCATGGCTCGGTTCTCGAGTTCGAACCACTCATCAGGCTCTCTGCTGTCAGCGCAGAGCCCCCTTTGGATCCTCTGGCCCTTCTCTCCCCCACTCACACTTTCTCTCCCTTTCGCTCAAAAATAAACATTTAAAGAATAGAAAGCAATACTAGATCTCCTGGACTAGTCCTCTAATTTTCAAAAATCTTTTTTCTACTGGTTTCTCTTTTTGCTCCATCTTCTATGTGATTCCACGACCTTTACTTCCCAACCCTTCTAGAGTTTTCCATTTCTATCACATTTTTCAATTTCTAAGAGCTCGATTTTGTTCTTTCAACAGCATCCCATTCTTGTTCCATGGTTGCAATATCATTTCTTTTTTCTCCTTGGATCATCTTAATGATAGGCTGTTGCATCAGTATTGACTGCCCTTTCTTCCTACATAGTCTCAAGTTCCTCTAAGTTGCTTTTTCTATGTGTTCATTTTGGTGTCTACCTTTCGTGGTAAAGACTTTCCTCAGACATCTAGAAATCATTGGCCACCTTATCCCCATAAGACTGAAAAGCTGAACGAAAGCTCTGAATGCAAGGGTGTAGCTTAACAGTGAACTTCAGCGCAGGACAATCTACTTGGATGGCCTGGTGTGCAAATCTGGCTTTCAGTGCCTTTAAATCCTTCCTTGCAGGCTGGTCAGGTTCTACAGAGAGCTGTCAATCTCCTACCTGCGAGGTGAAGCTCCAACTGCCCAAATTTCCGGAATGGGCAGAAGGAAAGCAAGGTCTCATCTCCAGTGTGCACATGGTCACAGAACCCCCTTGCTTTTTTTTTTAATTCTTTTATATTTGAGAGAAAGAGAGTGGGTGTGTGTGAGGAGAGGGGGGCAGGAGAGAGAGAGAGAGAGAGAGAGAGAGAGAGAGAGAGAGAGAGAATCTTAAGTAGGCTCTATGCTCGGCCAGACACAGAGCTCGATCCCATGACTCTGGTATCATGACCTGAGCCAAAATCAAGAGTCAGACGCTCAGCCGACTGAGCCACCCAGGTGCCTCCGTTTGCTTTGAGGACAATGCTCTTGCCTCTTCTCTGTCCAGCATGCCCCAAACCACAGATCCTCCATTTTACTTCCTCCAGACTCCCAGTCTTTTGTGCAAGGTGGGAAAAAGGTTCTTGACACCCAACTATTAACTTTCCAAACCTTATTTTAGCCCCCTTCTTCTCCTCTACTTCCATATGAAGGTGATGCTTCCGATCTCTGGCCTTTTGCAGACTTACTGCAGAGTAAATCAAGGGGGCGCTCAGCTTTCCTCACTACCAGTTTATATTTCCATATTCTTGAATCTGCTAAGCCATCTACCATCTGTCCTTATGCTTCTCAGCTCCCGAAGTGTTGTTGCTATTGAGTCCTTCTGTTTTGCTTGACTTCGTGGGTTTATGTCTTTTTTATTTAATCCCTTTAAATGTCACGCTAATGGAGTTTTGATAGAGATCCAAGATAAATGTATGTGTTCCATCTGTCAGTTTTACTCCAGAATCACATCTCCCAGGAATTTCAAATTTCAACCGAGACGGTAGAGATTGGGATTTTCAGGAGCTTTAGCCTATTAATTCTGTTATTTTTATACGACATTTGATTCTGTTAACAGCTTCTTCCCAAAAGCTCCACCCCCGTGGCATATCAAGACCCAAGCAATTAGGGCAGTGGGCACCAGAGGCAGTCAAGGAGCCTCTAAATAATTTAAAACAACACAAGGGACTAAAAGTCCGCTTTTTATTACCAACATGTGCCAGGAACAAAACAAGATCAGTGATGAAAACACTCTTTTCTGAAAAATCTTTTGTTGCCCTAAGTTCTAAACAATGTCTGCAGTTACTGTTGACTTTTTTTTTTTAATTTTTTTTCAACGTTTATTTATTTTTGGGACACAGAGAGACAGAGCATGAACGGGGGAGGGGCAGAGAGAGAGGGAGACACAGAATCGGAAACAGGCTCCAGGCTCTGAGCCATCAGCCCAGAGCCTGACGCGGGGCTCAAACTCACGGACCGCGAGATCGTGACCTGGCTGAAGTCGGACGCTTAACCGACAGCGCCACCCAGGCGCCCCTTGTTGACTTTTAATAATATATGTGTAGGCTTCGATATAGCACCTTTCTATCCGTTATCCTTTAAACTAACAAGGAAGTTAATTCACAGAACATGGAGAAGGAGAATAGAGTTGGCCTGTGACAGCCATGCACGTAGCCGAGTTAGCTCAGTTCTGCCATTTATGTACCATCATGTCTCTACATCTTGCGGAATTCTTTTGAAAACACTTGTGGAAACTTCTCTTCGTGTTTTTTTTCTTCCTCCCCCTCTCCGCCGCCAAAAAAAAAAAATAATAATACATTAACATAAGTAAAAGGTGTTGATCCATTGCTATTTTCTTATTTCGTATTGCGAATTTTACTTTTATTTGTAGAATTATTTTGCTGGCCTGTTTATATTCATAGTTCAGTCAAAGAAAACGTTCACTGTCTGCTTTTCTTTCCAGGCTATTATTATTAGCTGTGTTATAAAAATTACCGGCTCCAGGTGTTAAATTAGGTGCACATCACTTATTTCCCACGAGCACCAACTGGCCCTTCTGTGTCATCCTTATAAAATGGAGACAGCACTTTGCCAGAGTTTCCTTTTCTACCCATTTCTAAATGCAGACCTTTCCTAGGGCGTGGCCTGAGCTCTCTTCTCATCTCTTTTTATCCTCTTTTCCAGTGTAATTTAATCCATTCCCATGGTTTTAAATACAATCATAATGCTACTGACTCTTTTCACTGACATCCCTAATCCAGAATCCTCTGCTGAGTTTAAGACCCACGTCCAACTGTCTAATGGATCGCTAGGTTTTAATGCCTTCCCCAAATCCAGCTTCACTTAATATGTCCAAAGCCAAACTCTTGATTTCCAAATCCTGCCTCACTTTCCCCATCACTGCCTTCATTATCTCAATGAAAGGCACTACCATCTACTTAGCTGTTCAAGCCATTCTTGTTTTTTCCCCGATCTCTGACCAGCATGTCCAAAATCAGTTAAATCCAAGAAATTTAAGCTCTAAAATATGTCTTGAGTAACATCCGCTTTCTCTCCAAACCCACTGCCACTAACTAGGCCAGACCAGCCATCCCTCACCTGGACCAATGCAACTGCTTCCCAACTGGTCTCCTTACTTGCACTTCTGGCCTTCTCCAACTACTCCTTCAAAGAGCAACCAGAGTGACCTTAACATACTTAGAAATTTGAGAAATTCCCACATTAGTCCTTGACCTGTAAGAGTTATCATGGCAGGGAAGGACAAATGGACACCTCTACAACTGCACCTGAGTACATAAAAACAATCAAAAACCAGAAGGCGGGGGGGGGGGGGTATGGTGGGTGTTAGTGTCACCCTTAGGGATCTCAAGGATGCAGGAGGGGTGGTCCCTATCAAGTCTCCATTTAAGTCATGGGCCTGGCCACTGCGAAAGCTGGATGGCTCTGAGGAAATGATTGGCAATACTGCAAGTTCACCCAAGTAGCAGCCCTGATTGCTGCTGCCACACAAGTGTGGTAGCTTTGCTAGAGCAGATTAGAGTGGCCTTAGGTACATACAAGGTGGCCGCTGATCGGGCCAAATGTATTATTTTCTACCTCAGTCGGGAAAAAGGATCAGGAAGTTCACATTTACATGGAATAGATAATAATGTATACTCATATAATCCTCACATTCACAGGGTCATGTTAATTCTAATCGCTGTCAAAATATAGTCTGAATAGATCAGGACCATCTAGATATCCCACAAAACATCACACGGATCCAATACATTCAGACTGGCAGGTGAGTCAAATAGGACCCACCTGTTTTTGTAGGGCTCACAAGCAAAGAATGCATTTTACACTTTTTAATGGTTAAAGAAAAAGATCAGATGAATAGGCAGAGCACAAAGGATTTGTAGGGCAATGAAACTATTCTGTATGACATTATAATGGTAGATACTTGTCACTCCGTCTTTGTCCAAATCCACAGAACACCAAGAGTGAATTATAATGTAAATTATGAACACCGGGTAATGATGATGTGTCAATGCAGGTTCATCATTTGTAACAAAGGTACCACTCTGGTGGGGGATGTTGATAGTGGGACAGGCTGTGCGTGTGTGGAGGCAGAAGGTATATGGGAAATTCCTGTGCTTTCCATTCAATTTTGCTGTGAGCCTAAAACTTCTCTTAAAAAGTGAAGCTTACTAACGTAGAAAAGCAAGATCAAAATACTAAGAATGTTTTGTGACACAAATTTCAGTGTCCATAAATAAAGTTTTGTTGGAACACAGCCACACCACTCTGGGCCCCTTGTGTCCAATGGCCAGCAGACAAGAAGTCACCATGGTAGGGTAGCTGACCCCGAGCAGCAGGACAAGGTATAAGTGCTGTTAGGCAGTGAAGGTGTTCAGGAATTCAGAAGATTATGCAGGTGCCTCTTGGCACCCCCTTATGACAGCCCGCTGTGTCTGTGAACGGACAGGTGCAACAACCCTAGCCTGAGAAGGTCATGATTATCAGTCTCAGACCCTTCAGGAACGAGGGAACGAGGTTGTGTGTCACACAACCAGATAAGCCCCTGGGACCAGCAGAAGTGACAGCTGAGGTCCACTCCAGAAATGCATGTGGAAGGCAGGCAGGTTGGGATGGAAGGAGGAAAGAAAGACCTCTGAGGGCAGGTCACGGACGGCATGTGTCTTCAGTGTATTGTTCACAGTGCATGGCATAGCAGCGTCTCAATAAAAGTGCTGAAGGGACTATTATTTCCGTCTTTGACTTTACAGGTGTATTGAATGTCTTAATATCCCGTACTTTGCTTGAACGCTCTGGAAGAAACTTTTCCTATCTCATCGAGAAACAAGTCCCGCTCACGCGTGGGGCCCGCCGGCCCCTCCCCGCAGGACCTCCCGCCCCAGGAAGGCGCCCGCCTCGTCCCCGCCCTGCGACGCCGTCACCCCGGGCGCTCCGCTGCGGACCCGCCCGGACCCCCGGCTCACCGCCTCCGGGCTTCCAGGCGCGCCGCGATGCGGAGACGCCGGGCCTGGATCCGCTCCTGAGGGTTGTCGGAGTGTATGGACGGCCCGAGAATCGGGGTGGAGGAGTGTTCCTCCTCCTTCTCCAGGGCCCCCAAGGGCCCAGGCGGATTCATGGCAGGTGCCTCCCGCCGCAGGCAGCTGCCTAAGGAACACCGCGAGACCACCGCCCGGTTGCCAGCAACAAGCCGTTGCCAGGGTGCAGTCACCTGACCCGCAGCTGGAGTGCGCGCGCAGGCCTCCTCAGGCTCCGCCTACCGGCATCCAGAACGTGGTGCCAGTTGGTGGTTTTTATCCTGGAGATAATACGCCCGAGGCTCCACCTTGGAGAGGTGAAAATTACATCACTCAGCCCTGTACAAATAGCGCCTAGCATAACACCTAATGTGTAGTAAGTGCTCAACCAGTGTTTGCTGAATGACAGGTACACAGATGTATCTGTATGCTCACTGCAGTTATTATATTAAAAAACTGGCATGACCCCAAAGTCCATCCATCAGTAAGGGAACTGATCCAGCTTTCATTGGGTAGAAGCCAATGCAGCCACCAAGAATGGGGCTGACCTAGAAAGGCATAAAGCTATATTACATGAGGGAGAGATGCAGCCCAGTATATGGAATGTGATCGAAATTTTACTTGAAATATATATAGTACCCACACGAGAAAAATGAACACAAAGCAGGGCCAATATCAAGTTACTGCCTGTGTTCTCTTCTAGGATCTTTATGGTTTCAGTTCTCGCATTTAGGTCTTTAGTCCAGTTTGAATTTATGTTTGTGTGTGGTGCAAGAAAGTGGTCCAGTTACCTTCTTTTGCGTGTTGCTGTCCAGTTTTCCAACATCATTTGTTGAAGAGACTTCTTTTTCCCATTGAGTATTCTTTACTGCTTTGTAGAAGATTAATTGACCGTCTAGTTCTGGGTTCATTTCTGGGTTTTCTATTCTGTTCCATTGATTTTCATGCCAGTACCATAGTGTTTTGATGACTACAGCTCTGTAATAGAACTTGAAGTCCAGAATTGTGATGCCTCCAGCTTTGCTTTTCTTTTTCAAGGTTGCTTTGGCTACTTGGGGCCTTTTGTGGTTCCATACAAATTTTAGGATTGCTTGTTCTCGCTCTGTGAAAAATGCTGTTGGTATTCTGATAGGGACTGCATTAAACGCGTAGATTGCTTTGGGTAGTATAGACATTTTAACAATCTTTGTTCTTCCTATCCAGGAGCATGGAATGTCTTTCTTTGTGTTATAGTTTTCAGAGTATAGGTCTTTCTCCTCTTTGGTTTATGTCTAGGTAACTTACTGGTTTTGGTGCAACTGTAAATGGGATTGATTCCTCAATTTTTCTTTCTGCTGCTTCATTATTGGTATACAGAAACGCAACAGATTTCTATACATTGGTTTTGTATCCTATGTGTTGTATGCAAGTGTTGAATCACTGTATTGTACATCTGAAACTAATATTACACTGTATGTTAACCAGCTGGAATTTAAATAAAAAATTAAAAAAAAACAAAAACGGATACATGCACCCCAATGTTCATAGCAGCATTTTCTACAATAGTCAAATTATGGAAACAGCCCAAGTGTCCATCAACTGATGAATGGAAAAAGAAGATGTGGTATATATACAATGGAGTATTACTCAGCCATAAAAGTAATGAAACCTTGCCACTTGCAACGATAGAGTATTGCAATGGATAGAGTATTATGTTAAGCAAAATAAGTCAGAAAGACAAATATCATATGATTTCTCTCATATGTGGAATTTAAGAAACAAAACAAACAAGCAAAGTGGGGTGGGGGGGCAAATCAAGAAGTAGACTCTTAACTATATAGAGAACAAATAGATGGTTACCAGAGGGACGGTGGGGGGAGGGGGTGGTTAATAGGTGATGGGGATTAAGGAGTGTACTTGTTGTAATGATCACCGGGCATTATATGCAAGTTTTGAATCACTGTATCGTACACTGCATGTTAACTAATTGGAATTCAAATAAAAACATGGGGGGGGGAGGGGGAGAAAGAATTAAAATGTATATTTGCCCAAATATACAGTGCTTTCATAAAGCTTTCGAGGGGCGCCTGGGTGGCGCAGTTGGTTAAGCGTCCGACTTCAGCCAGGTCACGATCTCGCGGTCCGTGAGTTCGAGCCCCGCGTCGGGCTCTGGGCTGATGGCTCAGAGCCTGGAGCCTGTTTCCGATTCTGTGTCTCCCTCTCTCTCTGCCCCTCCCCTGTTCATGCTCTGTCTCTCTCTGTCCCAAAAATAAATAAACGTTGAAAAAAAAAATTAAAAAAAAAAAAAAAGCTTTCGATTTGGCAAGAAAAGAAAAAGAACACCAAGTAGTGGGTATCTCGGGGGGGGGGGGGGCGGGGTCCACAGGTGGTTTTAACTTTCTATTCTAAACAAAAAGTTTACCGAGGCACCTGGGTGGCTTAGTTGGTTGAACCTCCAGCTCTTAGTTTCGGCTCAGGTCATGGTCTCACGGGTTTGGAAGTTTGAGCCCCACACCCCTCTCTGCACTGACAGTGTGGAGCCTGCTCAGGATTCTCTCTCCCCCTCCCTCTCTGCCCCTTCCCTGCTTACTCTGTCTCTCTTGAAATAAACTCAAAAAAATTTTTTTTTAATTAAAAAAAGCTTACAAATAACAAATCACTTTTGACATAATAAAACAGTTGTTGTGTTGTTGTCTTTAAAGGGTCGTAACAGGAGATCCTGAAGAGACTGCAGCAGGCCAATGTCACGGGTGAGAGGGATGTGGTGTGATGTCTGCCGTGATGACTCACAAGCATCCAGAGTCTGGTCCGCCTTGGTAGGCACTACTCCAAAAGCAGAGCTGATTTGAGAATGGACTTACACTAATGAGCTCATGAAAGAAAAAAAGCATACCCTAATTCGAGCAGGACACTGCAATTGACATACAAAGCTTGTTTATTTATGGCTTGAGACCAGCATATGTCTGTGGCCGATCTACAAATGGAATCCAACTATAACTGGCAAGTTTCTTGATGCTGTGCGATTGGCTGTAAGGAACTCAAGGGCCCACAGTGGGTATAACTTGCCACAAAGACTAGGTAGGTCAAGTCCTTTCACCTCCATCCCTGGGTAAGTTTGGGGTAATACATGCAAACCCTTCTGGCTATATGGGCTTCCTTTGCCAGGCTACAGGCTGGCCGTCTACCTTCAACGTACAGTCTTTTTCCAGACTAGATTTTAGTATACCAAGTCCAGTCACATACTTAATTCCACATCCATAAAATTACACCAGATCGCCTTAATTGGGGTTTGGGGATTCATCAGACATTTACATAATTTCTTGGCTTATTCTTGTCTCCCAATTTGTGTGAATTTTACTACGATTCTCAGCAGGCAATCTCACTTTATTCATTTCAAGTTATTTTTGGAACTGCCTCACCATCATCATGTACTCACAACAAAAGGTACAAAGGATGGCACAGAGAAGGAAAGAAGGGAAGTCATGAGTAGGTGATCAGGCTTCGGGAAAAGTTCAGAGGCAAAAAAAAAATAGAGAACTAGATGTTAGTAGAAACTGAGCACCTACCTCAGACCACCCACCCACTGTGCCAAATACCTCCGTGCATCATTCACAGCACATGTGCGTGATCACAGTAATGTTACTAATCCCATTTTACAAGCGAAGAATTGGAGGCTTAGAAAAAATAAGTAACTTGCCCCGGGCCAAAGCTGGCCAAGCTGAACATGACTAAGAAACAGTCATGGCATTAAACGTTTGGGAGGTCTTGAGAAACTTTCAGAATGAAAGCAAAAAGACAGGTGGAAGGAGCAGATACCGAGTTCTCCTTAAGGAAATTTGGGAGCAAGGAAAAAAGATGCAAAGTAGGAAGAAAAGCAAAGACGCTTTGGAGGTGCAGGGTCTAAGCCTGGACGGACCCAAGCTGCTTACCTGGTGCGTGCCTGCTATGTGTTAGGTACCCGCTAGGTTTTCGAGATTTGCGGACAGAAGGGCAGGAGGAACTGCTGGGGCGACTGAGAGGCTGGGTGGCACAGGGGATTAAAAGCACACCGCTGGAGAGGCAGCCCCGGGGCAAAATACAGGGCGTCTTCCCCTCACCTTCTTCAAAGCCTGTTAGAGACAAAAACTTTAAATGCCTGCTGCCAGAGCCGGGAACCACTTCCGATGTAAAAGATAGGAAATATTCTCAGAAGCAATGTTAGAAAATAGGGGTTTTTAAAATATAAGCTTGTGGGGCGCCTGGGTGGCGCAGTCGGTTAAGCGTCCGACTTCAGCCAGGTCACGATCTCGTGGTCCGTGAGTTCGAGCCCCGCGTCAGGCTCTGGGCTGATGGCTCGGAGCCTGGAGCCTGTTTCCGATGCTGTGTCTCCCTCTGTCTCTGCCCCTCCCCTGTTCATGCTCTGTCTCTCTCTGTCCCAAAAATAAACGTTGAAAAAAAAAATTAAAAAAAAAATAAAATATAAGCTTGTGATTTATAAGCTGAACCAAACTTTGGGTGTACTAAGTGTATGTCATTAGATTCTTGTGGAATTAGCCTGGGAAATTAACACCATACATTTTTCTGTGAGAAAATGTGTTTAAGACAACCACCTTCCCAACTAATTGAAGTGTGACCCAGTTATTATTATACACTGCCCAGCACCCAGTTCTGGGGCAGTCAAGAGCAGGACACTACGAACAGCTGTTACTGCCAACCTGCCTGCTACTCGGCTTCCTGAAACAAGTCACAGGGTTGTAGAACACCCAGGAGCAAGCAGGCGGATCGCTCTTTAAACACACAAAACAAAAAACCTTGCACTATGCTGCTCTAAAGTAATCAGTGATTCTGAGACAGCATTCTTCTCCCTCAGAGCACCCTCCCCTCTTGCATCTACCAAGGAAAAATAAAGAAGACAATCTGAAAACAGTTAAAAGGATTTAAAAATTATTTACTCTTTACTTTTATTACAATAAATATTTATCAATAATAGAATGAAACAATTTTAAATTAAAACCTACTGCATTACTTTTGGGGTTCACAGCAGCAGAAATAAACATAAATCCAGTTCAGAAGGCAAGGCTTCCAGAATCCACTGGCAAGAAAACAGTCAGGTCTTGATTATCGGGGCCAGCAATGGGGAACAGTAACACCAACGATGCAAAAGTAACAGTGATAGGATCTATTTGTGGACCAAACTGTCTACGACTTCACAACACTGCAGATAAGGAACTTTTAAGCAAGCTGTAAAGCCCCGTTTCTGCAAGAGCTAGATCTCTTCCTCCCTCGAGCTCTTGAGCACAACAACTGCTCCCAGAGCTGCCTTCTGGCCAGGGATGGGCCCCACCACCATTCAGAGCCAGAAGACTCAAACCTGATGGAAGCAGCCGTCTTCTTCAAAAACTGTCTTTCTGGCTCACAATCCCTGGTGGAAGGGAAACAGAAAGAGATGTATTTCACAAGGGCCTTCCGCGGGGATTGAGATGAACTGCAAGTAGGAACGACTGTGGCTCTAGAGGAGGAAGAGGCTTCGGAGTTAGGGGCTACGTGCCGATCAGGTCAACAGGAAGAGACAATCTAACGAGGGTGTACCATTTTGCAGATAATCAAGAGCACACTGCATGTATATATGAATATATCATAGATATGCAGAAACCCTATGTGTACATATTAAATACGTATATATACACACACCACACATAACCAGATAAATGCTACATTATTTACCACGAACACAGCAAGTTCTAGACAGACCCATTATGAATATGCTCCATTCAACTATCTGAAAGAGGAAATGAAAGACTTTGTGTTCCCCTTTATCTCACTGACACACTCTGCTTGTGGCACACACGTTCCAGTGGCATAAGTGGTGTTGCTAACAGGTACCTGAGAAGGCACGGAGCCGTCCTTGTTCCAGAATACCACACACAGCAAACTGCAACGGGTCTGAGCCACACAAGGTACTAACTGATTCGGCAGGATGCCTGCCACCTGTCCTTAGTCACAGGGCACGAAGCCTTACTCAGAAAAGTAGCCATTTCTTTTCCTACAGGTGGCTACAAATTTAACCTGTTTTGTCCTACGGGAGGGGAAGGGGACGAAGTAGGGGTCAGGGAGTCTGCACCTGGGCAGTAATTCACTGCTTCCCCACTACCCAGAGGAAATGCTACTTTCATAAAACAACTAAAATTTGGAGTGTAACACTGAAGTCTGCTTTCTTGGCACGTTTTGGAACGAGCATGTCATTACATGTAGCTGGGTCTTTGTCTCCTGAAAGCTGACTCATTTCGTTTAAGTTATCTAAACAACAAAACCTACAATGTTAATACTGTGGGCAGTTTCAATCAGCAGTTGTTAAAGTCTGATGCTGAATGATACCAGTAATTCACACAGATGTAAAACGCAACATTCACAGATCTTGTGAAATGAACATTCCTCCGGTACCGAGTTAGTAATATCAAGTACTAACTAAACGTGTTCCACGTAAGGTCAAGAACTTACTCCTTGGAATTAAAAAGTGCTCGTCAAGAATATAAGAATCTTGGGCTCATGGCGAGTTGTGTATGTTTTAATAAAAAACAAAATCAATTCCAAATTTTAATGGTTACCCATAGAAACTGCTCAAGGGAAGACTTTAGCCAAAGAGCCATAAAGCATCCCCAGCATTTAGCCAATCCTGGTATCTTTAATACTGACCTTAAGTTCCATGTAGCATTAGGTACTCTATGGCAATGATCCAATTCACAAGCTTTAAAAACAGCACCACTTTGGTTTAGCCTACCTTTCTACAAATGATTCTGTGAAGAGTAAGACAATGTGAATGGACCACACAATCCTTCTGTTAGGTCCACATGGACTTTCCTATAGAGATAAGCCCTCGTTAAGATATTCTAAAATCAGTCCACGTGCCACTTTCCAATTCTGGGATCACGGCCTTTCTGACCGAATGCAACACAGTCTCCTCACTCCGGCCACCTGTGAGAAGGCTACAGATGGCAGAACATTTTCTGCTTCCCTAAATATTAGCTCATTTAAGATCTCTCTGTCTTAAGAGCAGGTCCCCGCTTAAAAACAAACCAGAAAAATCCACTAGATTACTATCTCTCGCTTATTTGTTTATTGAAGAGCAAAGCGTAGTACTAGCATGTGGGTTAGAAAGTAAGGTTACATTTATTTTGCACTGTGGAAGCCCTGCAACGAATCAGCCAGCAGATTCCACTCCCATGGCTTCACACGAGGAAGAAGGTACGTGTCGCCACTCTCTCTGGAAAAGCTCGACAACCAGGATTTACCAGAAACCCTAGTGTAACTGCCTGCCAATGCCAGTCATCTGGGCCACTGTCAAAGACGGAAAGTAAACTACGCAAGTCACATGGGTCACAAAATTAATAAAAGAAAAATCAGAAATTTACTTAAGCTTCCTAAAACATAGAGAGCATCACACTTTCAAGTTTCACGGTGATTAGTTTAACACCATTTGCCTGTTAAAACTGTCACTTAAAATATACATGTCAAAGTGCTTCAAATGCAGCATACTAATTAAAATTCCTCTTGGAAGTTTCCAGTACCGGCAGCTAATTTAGGAAGGTTATTCACCCACAGGGTGTTCAAGAAAGGGCATGCTGCCTTACAAAGACACTTGAGAAGAAAAAGAAAATTCTAACTGGACTTCACAAATCTCCCACAGAGTGCTCAACCAAGTCCAGAACTGCTAAAGGCCACTCTGAACATAGGAATCAACGCAACCAAAGATTTCTGTATTTATTTTTGGCCTTTCTGGGGACCCACAGCCAAAAGTTCTAGCCCATCGGCTTCATTCTGTTGCCTCCAGCACATTCCCAGTCCTAGACCAGCAAAGAGATCTAAGGCAATCAAGGAGATTGGAATGTGGCAATATCTAGGCGCTACAGAGCAAGTTGGCGCCTCTGTCCTCGGTGGTGGCAAGTTCAAAGGAAGCCCAGAAGAAGAATGAAAGGAAGAGTCACACACAGGCTTCTAGTTAGAATAGAAAGGGGAAATGGAGCCTTTGACTCAAACACCTTCAGTTTACCTTTTTATTTTCCACAGGTGATAGAATCAAAGTCTACTTTGGCAAGCAAGGTACATTCCAAAGGCTTTTCAACAGACTACGAAATAAATTCTTGGAAAACTGAGCATTTAGGAAACTTCCAAATTCACATTTGAATTTGAAATTAGTGGCGGAATGACGATTTAAATTGAAATGTGAGAAGTTTAAATTCTGTATTGCACTAGGATCACTGGGCACTAAGGTGACCCCTTTTTCTCCTTAAAGTGGACCCGATGCCTGCTTTTTCTCTTGCATGTTCCCCCAGAGCCCAGACTCCGGGTCATGATCAATACTCTTTTGGCACCTACTTAGAATGTGGGCAACCCGAGACGTACACTCCTCTTCCCCAAACCTCTACTAAAATAAGTGACATGTTGGTAGTAGTACAAGTACATTCTAGACTAATCAGCACGGAGCTTTTTTAAAATTAGAATTAAGAGCATTTTAAGCATGGTGTGACTCAAATGCCAAGGACGATTTTGCTGTTTGTGTATTACCCGGTTGTGTGCGAATGGAGGAGCGCTGCCGTAACCCGTGACAATTTTAAACTGTGCGATGCACTGATGGTCACGAATGTTAGTAAAGGACTGGGAAAGACGGCAATAACATACTCTAGTCAGGTAAAGATTTTTCTATCCCATGCTCCCCTCAAATGTGGGGGAATTAATTTCTGTCAAGCACCAAAGGGCAGGTTTCATACCATAACCTGACAAGAAACTTCTCACAGGTCTGGGTAACTCTGGTCAGCAGAGACACAAAGGAAACCTCCGGCCTGGCTAAGGCACTCTACTCTGAAATGGACAGAAAACATGCATGTGTGGCCAACCACGCCATTGCTCCCCTAAAGGCAGCTCAGTGTATGCTGGGAGAAAGGCTGGGGTGGTCCACTCACCCCCAAAGTATCATGCAGAAGCCTGAAAGATCTTGTATATTTATATTTATACTTTGGAAATGCGGTGGTAATTGGCATGACACAAATGCTCAGAGCTATTTGTAATGAAGTCCTGCTTCAGCTGCTGTATCACTACGTAACAAATGGGGCTTTCGAGATGCACTTCAAGATGGCAGACGGAACCAAGAAAACGTCAGCAGTATACTAACGATGCACAAGTCCACAGTATTCTGAAACACTCAGTTTCACTTTTATCTTGCTGACGGCCACCTTTCTTTCATCTAACGGTGCCAATGAAACTATGGCATAATTCTTTACCACTGTAGGGAAATATACAGTACAGGCACAAATAATTTCAAATAAACTTAATGCAGCAGAAAGAGAACAGAACACACTTTGAGGTAAAACAGCCCCAGAAGTACAGGACACGACCCCATGCCAGAAAGGGTGTGTGTGTGTGTGTGTGTGTGTATAACTATACTGTACAAGGTGAAGAAAGCCTGTGGTCCAAATTTGTCATTTAATAAATATTTATCAGTTCTTTCCTTTATAATACAGATTACTCTCATTCTGTGTACAAGGTCAACAAAATAGTAAAATGATTAGCTCAGAAACCTTTGAATGAAGCTTTGTTCCCGGCCCAAAATAACACTTGATCCAGTTCAATTTTGCAGATGACAAAGAACAAGGTATACAAAAAATAGAGTTACCGTTACTTAATTCATTCATTCTCTGACCTCCATGATGGCAAGTTACTAACAAACATGGAATCACTACCCACATTTTCCTGCATCAATTTCTCACCTATTTTCAGTCTCAGAAAAAGTCACCAGATATACCTCAACCTTTACGAGCCGTTTTTAAAAATGAGTACAGAACCATGAGTTAGCTCCTTGACTCCTCATTTCTAATACACTGGATGACAATGATTAGAATTTACAAATTTAAAAACTGAAATATCAATTATAGTTATTTTTACAAAGCAGCAGACTGAAATTTAAAAAGGAATACATTATAATTAAATTTAACGATGGTCACATTCATAGATAAATAATGGTAAAAAATTTAATTACATATCAACACAGTGGTGCCAGTTTTATCCAAGTGCAATCCATCCAAAAAAAAAAAAGGGTTTAAGATACACTCTTCATTCAAGCACAAACTTCATTCAGTGGAAAATAAAGGAAAATCAGCAAGTAAATATCACCACCACCAAACTACACAGAGACAAAGTCAAAAAGAAAGTCATGAGAAGGTGTCATGTAAAAAACAACCACATTGAAGTCAAAGGGATTTTTACCTCTGTCAGTAAACCTCAAAAATTATTCCAAGTCATTTTAAAGAGAGTAGATACTAAGTAAGGCATATATCTCAAAAGTTTTCTTCAACTGGGGAAGTGGAAAAGTGGGCAAGTTGGGGAAGAAAGAATGTCTACTTCCTTATCCTGTATGAAATAAAAACACAGCACTCTCTCCTCCACAAAAAAGAGACAGGACGATCGAACGGAAGAACAAATTGAATCAGGAAACTAATTTCAGAGTGAGGTTCATAGCAGTAATTCATAGGGAGGTTCGTGAGATTCCTAACTCCAAGGTAAATTTCTCTTATAAGGAAGTTTATCTGTGTTCCTTACGAGTAATTATCACAGGACTGGGACTGTCACATGCATTCATATAATCATAGTTCGCAGGCACCAAATCTCACCAACTTGCCGCTGAGGGGGAAAATACCACATTTAAACGATGAACCATGTTAATGTGTGAGCTACAATTATGATCCATTCTCTACTAAGTCTCAGTAGAATATTTCTCTTTAAAAGAAAATTAAACCGGAGGCGCCCGGGTGGTGCAGTCGGTTAAGCGTCTGACTCTTGATCTCAGCTCAGGTCATGATCTTGGCAGTTCGTGAGTTCGAGCCCCACATCAGGCTCTGTGCTGATTGCGTGGAGCCTGCTTGAGATTCTGTCTCTCCTTCTCTCTGCCCCTCCTCCGCTTGTGCTCTCTTTCTGTCTCTCTCTCCAACTAGGTAAATAAACTTAAAAAAAATTTTTTTTTATTAAATTAAATTAAACCATTTGTCAAGATCTGTTCCCAAGAAAGAGAGCCAGAATACTAGAGAATCTAAATATATATATTAGCTCTCTTAGCACATGAGGACAAAAGGCATTTCCATGGGAAGGAGAAATGAGTATTTGGCAACTGTATATTGTTCTGTAATCATTTGGCATCTCCGGCTAACAGTAACTTCCTCTTATCTTTTCCCCGTATTAGATTTGGGCTATTGATAACTTCCATAGCGAAAGACCTACCACTGAAACAGTATCAAATATGAAAACACCTTGTGGTTTTCTTAATGTTATCAGTGTTCCTAAACCAATCTGGGGGCTCTAAAAATAAAAACAAAGCATTTTTAACTCTGTACGAACCAAAACATCATGGACTCATGAAGCTAACATCACTAGAAACATTTTGCTGGTCTAAAGTACATTATGCCTAACCAAAATGCCACACAGTTTTATAAAAAGTATGTTGGGAATTAGTAGGTCCAAAATTTCGTAAATTCAGATCATTTGTCCAAGTACTATACACACTGAGTTCCCGTGTCTGTTAAGCAGATCAGTTTAGTTCAATGGTGATGGATGAAATATTTACAAGCATCTTATTTACAGTACTTCCTTCTGTAGATTACAGGCCAATACTCTTTTCTTCCGTTCCTAGTCAATCCGAGTTTGGTTTCCTCAATGAGAAGGGATAAATCTGAAAATGGTTGCTCAGCTGCTTTACCTACATAGAAAACCAGAACATGAGACGGTGACAAGTACATTCCTAATTATTTTTAAAAAGCACACAAAATTCACCCACTGGAGACAACAATTTACCGACTGTAACAGCAAAACTCAGCAGAAATAACAAAGAGGCTTTTGTGGACTAGGATAGCTACAGAGCTAGAGGGCCATAGAATTCTACAGAATACTAGAACTACCCTGGGAGAGTTAGGACTTAACATGGGTCTGCCTAACTCCCAAATCTAGAATTTCTTCCAGGGCCCTCCAGACCACCCAGATTCACACCCAAATCTACTGGGTTAGTTGACACAATAATATCTAGTAGGTCAAATATTTACATATATAGACTCTCTATTCAACTGCTTACAGCATTTCTAGATAATCATTCCTAATCCTGATGAACAGTAGAAAAGCAGATCTCCACATTTTAGGTTAGGGTATCCCTAGTGGGCAGGCAAGACCCTGGTTATGTGTCAGTTACCAAAGTTCTAGTTCTGTTGCTGTCATTTGTATTTCTAGTTCAAATGAATGTTCTGTGTAGCTTGCAAGTTTCACCTTCTGCTCAGAAGTTGCAAAACGTGGCAAGAGAGCACAAAGACCGACAAAAAAGATATTCCTAGAATTTTTTTCAATTACTTTGATTTATTTTCCAGATTTTTAACACTGAAAATATACTGCCTTTGTAATTTAACGAAAAAGGTTTTTTGGGTTGGTTTGGTATATGTACGGTTTCCGAAAGATATGCTTCTGAAGGGTTGTAAAAAATTAGAACAAGTATAAAAGACATTTACATGCAAGACATTCATGCATGTGAAATATAAAAGCCTAAGAGTGTTGACATAAAATCAAGCATTTATGTTAAGTATGCATAAATAAAAACATAAATGATTACGTCCTCATGTCACAATCCATAGTTATCGTGGATTTTTTTCATCTACTTTGTTCTAACAAATGTAGGCTGCTTTGGGGAGAACACTAAGGGAAGAAACCTAAATTTAGCAACATATACAAGGTAAAAGGCATGACAGGTGTGCTCATATAAAATTTTTTTTTTTAATGTTTATTTTGAAGGAGAGACAGAGCGTTGAGTGGGGGAGGGGCAGAGAGAGAGAGAGAGAGAGAGAGAGACACACACACACACACACACACACACACACACACACACACACAGAATCCCAAGCAGGCTCCAGGCTCTGAGCTGTCAGCACAGAGCCCGACGCAGGGCTCAAACTCACGAACCACAAGATCGTGACCTGAGCTGAAGTTGGACATGTAGCCGACCAAGCCACCCAGGTGCCCCTAGGTGCGCTCATTTTAAAATATTATGACAGAAGACATGTGTCTCAAACTGAGTCACGGTGGAGTTCCTTTCAAAACAAGCATACCAAATAAAAGCAGTATTTTAAGAGCCATAAAAACATGAATACCCTTTTACATAACCTCATTGCTATGAAATTATCCTCAGAAAATAAAATAAAGAAAAATATATTACTCCAGATTGTTATTGTTGTTCTTGTTGTTGTTATTCCAACCTTATTTGTAATGGTGAAAATCTGGAAACAACCTAGATGATTAAAATAACTGGATCATAATTAAGTAAACTGGGTAATTATTAAGTAATCTCCTTGCTGGAATACTGTACAATTAAAAACCATAATTATAAGACCAGCTAGAATACATAATTAGAAAAGAATGTTAAAGTGTGAGGAAAAAAAATAAATTGCATGGCTCTGATTTTCATTTTATTATATCTACCTCAGTCCATTTGCCTTGAAACTAGTCTCTTTTTAGAAGAGAATATTAAGGTTTGCAAAATACTTCTTAAATCCATTCTCTTCTATAATTCTCCTGACAAAAAGTCCCCTAAAGCTAAAGAAGCAAGTATAGAGGGGCACCTGGGGGGGCTCACTCGGTTGCAAATCCGATTCTTGACTTCAGCTCAGGTCATGATCTCACTGTCTGTGAGTTCGAGCTCCATGTCAGGATTAGGATTCTCTCTCTCTCCTTCGCTCTGCCCCTTCCCTGTTCACACTCTCTGTCTCTCTCTCTCTCAAAATAAATAAATAGGGGCGCTTGGGTGGCTCAGTCGGTTAAGCATCTGACTTCGGCTCAGGTCATGATCTCATGGTTTACGAGTTCGAGCCCCACATTGGGCTCTGTGCTGACAGTGCAGAGCCTAGAACCTGCTTTGGATTCTGTGTCTCCCTCTCTCCTTGCCCCTCCCCATTTGTGCTCTGTCTCTGTCTCTCTCTGTCTCTCAAAATTAAATAAATGTTAAAAATAAATAAAATTTTTTTAAAAGTATAGAAATAGATAATCAACAAATGGGATTACTTGGTCTCATATAACTAAAAGCACACAAGAGCTTACAATTCCATTCACCAAGAAAACAGTTCACATTTGTACCTAAAAACAAGAACTCCTCATAATAACTATTGAGTTTTAAAGTTATTTGTAGTTACTGTAACATACTCATCAGAGAAACAATATCTGATATTATGTACCTGGATATTATCCAATATTTATAGGGACTATCCCAATTCTTCCAGCTACTTTCATAAGCAACTTTCTTTTGAAATTTTTCCTTCGCCACTTTTCTACTACTTACAAGAACCAAATAGAACCAATTTTGCTCTAGATGACTCACCACTCGTACTCCATAATGGATGTGGGCCAGAGTGAAAACAGCTGTTAAGGTATACAGGAGAATGCTCTCAACGTAAGAGGCTACTCCTAAGTTTACCACCAGGACAACCAAGAAAAGAGGAACCAGCAACCAATTCAAAGTTGGGCACCGAGTACTGCTCATTTGACAAACAATCAGCTGACACTTGAAGTTAGGGAAAAGGAAAAAAAAAAAAAAAAAAAGAATGAAAATTTAATTAGCAAAGCACTTCATTTTCTTAAAATATAATTTATTGTCAGATTGGCTTCCATGCAACACTCAGTGCTCAATCCAACAAGTGCCCTCCTCAATGCCCATCACCCACTTTCCCCTCTACCCCACCCCCCATCAACCCTCAGTTTGTTCTCTGTATTTAAGAGTCTCTTATGGTTTGCCTCCTTCCCTCTCTGTAACTTTTTTTCCCCCTGCCACTCCCCCATGGTCTTCTGTTAAGTTTCTCAGGATCCACATATGAGTGAAAACATATGGTATCTGTCTTTCTCTGCCTGACTTATTTCACTTAGCATAATACCCTCCAGGTTCCATCCACATTGCTGCAAATGGCATGATTTCATTCTTTCTCACTGCCAAGTAGTATTCTACTGTATATATAAACCACATCTTCTTTATCCATTCATCAGTTGAAGGACATTTAGGCTCTTTTCATAATTTGGCTATTGTTGAAAGTGCTGCTATAAACATTGGGGTACAAGTGCCCCTATGCATCAGCACTCCTGTATCCCTTGGGTAAATTCCTAGCAGTGCTATTGCTGGGTCGTAGGGTTGATCTATTTTTAATCTTTTGAGGCACCTCCACACCGTTTTCCAGAGCGGCTGCACCAGTTGGCATTCCCACCAGCAGTGCCAGAGGGTTCCCGTTTCTCCACATCCTCGCCAGCATCTATAGTCTCCCGATTTGTTCATTTTGGCCACTCTGACTGGCGTGAGGTGGTATCTGAGTGTGGTTTTGATTTGTATTTCCCTGATGAGAAGTGACGTTGGGCATCATTTCATGTGTCTGTTGGCCATCTGGATGTCGTCTTTGGAAAAGTGTCTATTCATGTCTTCTGCGCATTTCTTCACTGGATTATTTGTTTTTCGGGTGTGAAGTTTGGTGAGTTCTTTATAGATTTTGGATACTAGCCCTTTATCTGCTATGTCATTTAGCAAAGCACTTCAAAACAAGTCACTCCAACATTTAAAAGCATTCCAACACACTTACACAACATTATTAAGTTCAGAAGTTCTCAACTGCTCAGAAGCCCAACGGAACCCCTGTCCCACCTCCAAACCCGTGGACTCCCCGAGTGTCAGACAAGGCTGGAAAATAATTTAGTGAGGATGCTATAGAAGGCATTCTTCCGCTAGGTAACAGTTTGGATAAAAGGAATTTCTCCCGATTTTAAGATGGTGTGATAACAGAAAAGAACTTTCAAAATAGCCTTGTATAGCTCCATACACCTAAATTTCTTTATAGTGATGAAGAGATGCTATCTCCAATTCAGTCATATTGTCATATTAACACCTCAAAACCTCTCTGGCTTCTTTACTTCCAATACCTTACTCAAATCTACTTTTATGCCTTCAGAGATAATTTTTTAATACAAGGTATTAATATTTTCAGATCTTTAAACCCTGCGAAATCAGTAGGACCGGTGATAATGAACACATATTTACACACATGGAAACATAAGCTCAGTGGCTAGCTTTTAAAGTAAAAACTTATTAAGGACCTGACCGGAGCTAGAGCACATGCTCCCGGGTTGTCAGGACTATTAAGGTCTTTTCTCAACTGCGCCCGATCTCTCCTGGCTGCTGTCTTGCTGGGCCATGGCAGAGAAAGGGCTTTTGAAAAATATGTTGTATTTATTACAAAGTTTTTACACCTGTTCTTAATTTTAAAATCAGCTGATTTAAAAATGTGTGTGTGTGTGTGTGTGTGTGTGTGTGTGTGTGTGTGTGTGTTTTCTCAAAAACCCTTTTTAGTTTCCCTAAACTAATCATTAGATCTGCAGCCATCTGGAAAAGGAAAAAATAATTTTTAGCATGTTCTGTGTTTGGGTTTATTACTCTTTAAAGTTTCTACTGTAAAATATCTTTAAATTAAAATCTGTTTATTTTTAATTCGGAAGATTTCTCCAATTATCACATTTTGTCATATATTCCTTAGACAGGACTTAAATGAAAAAAAACCTGGGGCGCCTGAGTCACTCAGCTTAAGCATCTGGCTCCTGGCTTAGGCTCAGATCATGATCTCACCGTTAGTGAGATCGAGCCTTACGCTGGGCTCAGCGCTGACAGCCAGGAGACTGCTTGGGATTCTCTCTCTCTCCCTCTCTCTCTCTGCCCCTCCCTTGCATGTGCTCTCTCTCACTCAAAATAATAAACATTAAAAAAAAAGAAAAAGAAAAAACCTTACTGTGATGTTGGCAAAGGCTGTTCCAACCATAAAGTAGAATAGTCTAGGATGTATCTCTAAAATATCTGAAGGTGACTGAAGGATCCATGCTGTAGACAAAATGAAGAGCAAACATGGAGAAAAAAAGGGAACCATAGCTTCATAGACTGAATTGTGTTTCAAGGTGTTATTTTTATAGCTTCTGAAAAAAAAAATCAAGTAATACAAAGAACATTATTACAATATAAAAATCATTCCGTATTTGTAACTTTTGTAGTTTTGAAACTTTTTTCACACTTATCCTCTTAATTTACACTCACAATAATCCCACAGCATACATAGAACCAACATTACTAAACCCCATTTTACAGACAGGTTAAGTGACAACGTGAGAATTCAAATTTATATAACTTCCTACCAAGTGGCAGGGCCAGGACGAGAATGGAAGTGTTCTGACCCCGGGGCCTCCAGAACGTAAAGATAAATAAAACCTGATCTTTTGTTTTACAAGACTTATGCTCTAGGAGGGGAAATAAAATGAACACAAAACAGCACTAGCAAGTACCTGGCTGTGTTATTATGATACCAAGTGACAGAGAATCTAAAAGCGGACGACCCTGCACTGAGACTATCCTAGCATATCTCACTGTCTCTGGCCACACACTCCCATACATGTTTGCTCATCTGAACAAAGCCCCAAATTCTCCTCTTGGTTCTGTCACTGACAACATGATTCTGGACAAGATATTGCCTGATGAGGACCTCATCCTTAGAAGAAGAGGAAAGGTCTCAATCTCTAAGGCCTTCAGAGCTTTAAATGTTATGGTTTCTATGAATGGCTGCCAGCTGCCATCGACAGGGAAGATTCATAGAGTGTGGCTTGACAGAGAGGATTCTGCAAGACAGATCTGAGGACTGAAGGATGAAGTGGGAAGTACAAGTGTTTCACGTAAAGGAGACAGCACTAGAGGGAGGTGGGGGCCAAGTTACCAAGGAGAGAAAACAGCAAAGTACTTTCAGGGCCCGTAAGAAAATTCAGCGTGGCTGAGCAAAGGTGAAGTGCAGATCAGAGAAATGAAACTCTGCCCAGGCAACTCCCACAGTATCCCCGGCCCCACTCCTCGGGGCGGGAATTTTTATACAGTGCGACTTGGAAGTCAGCATAGATCCGGGGTTTGGTCCTAAACTACACAAACTCAGAAATTTAATTTTATGATCATGCTGACTAAACTTACACAGAATCAATTCATAAAAACTTACCATCAATTTCTAAAAAGGACATAAACCTGTCACTATTCAACGGGAACACACTCCTTCCCAATTCACTCACAAAAAATGACAAATTAGAAGACTTGTCTCGTGAACCAAAAACTGTAACAAAAGAACTAGTAGTTTGTGCTGTGGTTGAAATGACCACACAGCCACCATAGATACCCTAAATGGTCCTAAACTCATCCCAGATTCAAAACACAGCTTTTATGACCTTCTCAAAATGTCCAGATTCCAAAAGCAAAACAGATCCTAAAATTCATCTAACAACTGTCACACTTCTTGCCCAAATAAATAAGGTACTTACCTGAAAAAGTTCAATAAACTCATCGGAAGAGTCACACATAATGCACAGCCTAAAAGGGAGAATATTTAAATTACCGTGAATTGTTATTCAAGAGGGATTTTTCTAATTATCGAATACATACAAAATATGTAACAGTTTTAGACCCAGTAATTCGCAGGTTCGGGTTTACTTCTGTAACGAAATTAAATACATTTCTGACCAACAGTGACAACCGGAAGAGCAGCAGGGCAGTCTGGTGGTTCAGTGCGGAGGCTCGGGAGCCAGACTGGGCTCGAATCTCGGTTGTGCCAACAGGTTATGTGATTTCAGGCAGATTAACGCTTCCGTGCCTCAATTTCCTCTTTTATAAGCCAGAGATAGAATTGGCCCCGCAGGGTTTGTGAGAAGTAAGTGAGTTATTACACGTAAAGACACCTGGAGCAGGGCTTGGCATACAGTAAATCGCACGAGTGTGAGTTACCGATGGATTCCGCGGTTTCCCACTGCCACTGATTTTTCTTTCCCAAGCATTCTTCGTTTCTCCGCCCGCCCCGCCCACGGACACCAGTTCTTTCCCCTCAGACCTAACAAGGACAGCCCTCCCAGGAAGCCCTACCATTGCTTCTGCTGCCCTCGCTCTCTGCTAGCTGACTCTGCTATTCCCAATCACTCGCCAGACTTTTCCATGGCCTTCCTCGGTACTCTTTTATTCCTTCTGCCTTCCCTCTGCAGAAACTGCACTCTTGAATTTACCAAGTTCTCCTAATGATCAAATTCGATATTCTTTCTTCATTCCTGACTTCTAAGTGAGAGGACTCCATTGACTCTCCACTAACTGTAATTCTTTCCTCCCTCTGCCTTTGTGATTCCATCCTCCCAATGTTCCTGTCAGGCATCCAGCTACTACGTGTGGTGTCCTTTATTGGCAACTCTGTCTCCTGCGCATTCCTAACTGGGCATTAACCTGTGCTTCTATCCTCCCTCAGAGAATCCTCTCTTACAGCTTTAACTAGAAGCTTCTTGCAGATGACTCCAAAAGCTGGCAATGTACTCTTGGGCAAATCAGACAATCTCTCTGAGCTTCAGACTCCACAGTTGTCCAATGTGGATGGGTTCAATGATTTCCTAATGTCCCTTGCAGTTTTAAAATTCTCTGATTTGCTGGGGGGGGGGGGGGGGGGGGGGGGGGTGGCGGCACCTGGGTGGCTCAGTCGGTTGAGCTTCCGACTTCGGCTCAGGTCATGATCTCACGGTCTGTGAGTTCGAGCCCCACATCAGGCTCTGTGCTGACAGCTCAGAGCCTGCAGCCTGCTTCGGATTCTGGGTCTCCCTCTCTCTCTGACCCTCCCTCATTCATGCTCTGCCTCAAAAATAAATAAACATTAAAATTCTCTGATCCGGGGCACCTGAGTGGTTCAGTCAGTTTAGCATCTAACTCCTGATTTCAGCTCAAGTCATGATCTCACTGTTTGTCTGAGCCCGATGCACTGACAACATGGAGTCTGCTTGGGATTCTGTCTGTCTGTCTGTCTGTCTGTCTCTCTCTCCTCCCCCCCCCCATGCACGTGCATGTACTCACTCTCCCTCCCTCAAAATAAACAAATATTTAAAAATAAATAAAAATAAAACTCTCTGATTCTACAGATTATAGAGATGTAACTTCCTGATCTTTCTCTCTATCAAACTCCAAATCAACACATGTGGCAAGTTTCTGGATACTTCATTTGGATATTTCACTGTCACTCAACAGATGAGCCCCAGCTTACGCACTCCAGACTCCCACTGACCACACTTGGCCTGGGGTGAGAAGGTGGTCAGTGCAGCTGTGGCCTGAAGGATCAACGACAGAAAGAGATTCCTTCAAAACAGCTCCTAAGACATTTTGCTAAAATGAGATGAAAAGACTGGAACCCACCAAACAGAAATCCCATCTGGGAAGATGAATTACTCTGCCACTCCCGAGCCCAACTGGAACAAAGTTCCTCAAGTTAGAAGAGCTTAGAGAAAAGGAGAAGAGAGGCTGGTGTCCTCAGAAATCTTTAGCAGGTGACTCGGCCTCGTGCTGGGAAGCACAGGTAGGGAGCCAGGGCTGAACCAATTGACCCAGAATCACTACGATGCTGAGGTGTCGAGAGCAGGCTGACACAAACTGGCAAAAGATTTGCTACCAGGAGTATTTTTAGTTTAAAATATCTTGAAATAGCTCTAGCTTAAATACAGCAAGCATGTGGGAAGCTTGAGCTCTATACGGGTTGCCAAAAAGACATACCACATCTTCTCTTACTCCTCTCAACGGCACCTAATGTGCTTTCCATAAAAAGGACGGGCATATCTCAGAGATATTACAGGTTGACTCCATACCACCGCAACAAAACAAACATCGAACGGCACAAGAAAGTCACGTGAATTTTTTGGTTTCCCAGTTACGTTTATACTATAATGTAGTCTATTAGAGTGCAATGGCATTATGTCTAAAACAAATGTGCTTGCCTTAATTTAAAAATACTTTATGGCTCTAAGACTCTAACCATCATCTGAGCTTTCGGTGAGGTGCAATCTTTTTGCTGGTGGAGGGTCTTGTCTTGAGGCTGACGGCTCCTGACTCATCAGGGGGGTGGCTGCTGAAGACTGGGGTGGCTGTGGCAAGTTCTCAAAACAAGAAACAATGAAGCTTCCCAGTGAAGCTTCTGAGTCCTCCTTTCACAATTTCTCTACAGTATGTGAGGCTGTCTGATAGGGTTTTATCCACTGCAGAACTTCTTTCCAAATAGTCAATCCTCTCTAATCCTGCCACCGCTTTGTTTCAACTTAGTTTATGCAATAGGCGAAATCCTTTGTTGTCATTTCAACAATCTTCAGGGCATCTTCACCAGTAGATACTATCTCAAGAAAACCATGTTGTTTTTTCATCCATAAGAAGTAACTCATCTGCTACAAAGTCTGAGCACCAGATTGCAGTAACTCAGTCCCAGCTTCAGGCTCCACTTCGAATTACAGTTCTCTTGCTGTTTCTGCCACAGCTAGTTACTTCCTTCGCTGAAGTCTCGAACCCCTCAAAGTCATCCATCCATAAAGGCTGGAATCAACTTCTTCCAAATTCCTGTCAATGTTGATATTCTGACCTCTCCCCATGAATCACAAATGTTCTTAGTGGCATCTACAATACTGAATCCTTTCCAGGTTTTCAATTTACTTTGCCTAGATCCATCAGATCTTACAGCCTTATAAATCTGTATTTATTTCTTCAATAATAAGGCTTGAAAGTTCAAATTACTCTTCAAGCTCCTGCAGGATGGATGCTTTGTTAGCAAGCAGGAAAACAACGTTAATCCCATTGTACGCTGTAATCAGAGCTCTTGGGTGACTAGGTGCTTGTCAATGAGCAGTAATATTTTGAAAGGAATCCTTTTTTTCTGAGCAGATCTCAACAGGGGGCTTAAAACACTCAGCAAACCATGTTGTAAACAGATGTGCTACTGTCCAGGCTTTGTTGTTCCATGTATAGAGGACGGGCAGGGTAGATTTGGCAAATTCTTAAGGGCCCTAGGATTTTCAGAATAGTCGATCAGCACTGGCTTCACGTTCAAGTCACCAGCTGCATTAGCCCCTACCGTGAGAGTCAGCCTGTCCTTTGAAGCCCTGAAACCAGGCAGTGACTTCTCCTCTCTAGCTATGAAAGTCCTAGATGGCATCTCCTTCCGATATTAAGGCTGCTACAGGTACACTCAAAATCTGTTGTGTCGCGGGGCACCTGGGTGGCGCAGTCGGTTAAGCGTCCGACTTCAGCCAGGTCACGATCTCGCGGTCCGTGAGTTCGAGCCCCGCGTCGGGCTCTGGGCTGACGGCTCAGAGCCTGGAGCCTGTTTCCGATTCTGTGTCTCCCTCTCTCTCTGCCCCTCCCCCGTTCATGCTCTGTCTCTCTCTGTCCCAAAATAAACAAAAAACGTTGAAAAAAAAATTAAAAAAAAAAAAAATCTGTTGTGTCGTGTAGCCACGTTCTTGAATTATCTGAGGCGGATCATCCAGAGAACCTGCTGCGGCTCCTACATCAGCACTTGCTGCCTCATCCTGCACTTTTACGACGCAGAGAAGTCTTCTTTCCTTAACCGACTGAGCCACTCAGGCGCCCCAAGGCTTCTTTCCTTTAAACCTCACGAACCAACCTCTGCGAGCTTCACGCTTCTCCTGCAGCTTCTTCCCCTCCCTCGGTTTTCCTAGAAGTGAAGAGAGCTAGGGCCTTGTTCTGAATTAGGCTTTGGCTCAAGGGAATGTTGTGGCTGCCTTGATCTCCTGTTCAGACCACTAAAACTTCCTCCATGTCACAATAAGGCTGCTTCTCGCTTTCGTATCATTCTTGTGTTTAGGAAGGAGCACTTTTCATTTTCTTCAAGAGCTTTTCCACTGCATTTACAAACTTAGCTAAATGTGTGGCGCAAAGGGCCCGGCTTTGGGCCTATCTCGGCTCTCGACATGCCCCCCTTACTAAGCTTCATCACTTCTAGTTTGCAATTTAAAGAGGGAGACATGTGACTCTTCCTTTCACTTGAGCACTCAGAAGCCACTGGAGGGTCATTAACTGGCCTAATTTCAATACTGTAGCTCAGGAAATAGGGAGGCCCAAGGAGAGGGAGAGAAATGAGAGGGAGAGCGGAGGGTGGGTGGCACAGTCAGACACACACATTCGTCTATTAAATGGCCGTCTTCCGTGGGCGTGCTTTGCGTGTCCCCAAAACAATTCCAACAGGAACATCAAAGACCGCGCGTCACAGACCACCATAGCGAATATAATAATGATGAAGAAGTGTGAAATACTGTGAGAATTACCAAAATCTGACAGACAGAGACATGAAGGGAGCCAATGCGGTTGGGAAAATGGTGCTGACAGACTTGCCCGACAAAGGGCTGCCACAAGCCTTCAATTTGTAAAAGAGACAAGTATCTGCAAAGCACAATAAAGTGCAATAAAACAATGTATGCCTGTATGGGGAAAGCTGCTTTATTTACTTATACAGAAACGTGTGGGCTTTTGTTTTATTTCAGAAAGAAGAATTCAGGTAAACTCGTAAGTTACATGGAAAATTATGTGCCTATTAAAAGTATCCACTTTACCATCCCAAAATATATCTCACACCTCAGAGGATTCCATCTTCTCGTTAAGTTGAACACTTCAACGTAAAATGCAACAATCCTGCCACGAGACTAGCCACTTAAATCAGAAGATTCACTATGTGGTGGGAGTGAAAAGAAGCTAGCCTTGTCAGGCTAAAGAAATCCGTTCTTACAAAAACCCCCGAAAAAAGAACATTTGGAAGATTACAGCAGGGTTCTAAAATATCTGTAGACCAGAGCAACAGAGAATGGCCCAAACCACTGCCTAAAAGCCAGTGCCTAACGCACCAGCTTCTCAGCCATTTCTAAGCTTTATCTAAAGCCCATTCTATTAGCAAGGGGCACTGGGTAGTGAGGGGGGTTATTTTTCAGATAAGGGAACAGAGCAATAGCCGACAGCTTGCTTTTTTCTGCTTTTTTTTTTTTTTTCTTCTACAGAGGTCCTAATGCCACTCCTAGTGCCCCGGAGTAACAGCCCAGATAACTTCCTCTTTGCATAGAAAACACTGCCCCACTCAGTTAATCATCCCGTAGATATTCCCTCTGGCTAAAATCAAAAGGGAAACATTACCACAATCCAAATTTTTTACCAAATAAAACATTGTTACCAAAATCCTTTACCTAATATCCGGTGGCAAAAGAGAGTATGGGAGGAGAAGAGCACAACTTTCCAATGAATGTATTACAAAGTAATCTGTGTCATCTATTTCCTACAAACTAATGGTCTTCAATTCTGAGATAGGCACGAAATCTACACCAAATGTCCACCTAAATGTGGATCCTCTCAAACAGTCTAGATTCATTTAAACAGTTAGTTTACGAGGTTTATGCGATTTGGGTATTTATTTTCTTCGGACTAGAAGCAGCTTGGTGCCACATACAAAAAAACCACAACACAGGAATTTTGTTTTCCTTACTGGTTTGGTTGAAACCCTACAGGGCTATAGGGCTGTTCTGCTCGCTGGAGGGAACGGGAGAGAGGGACAGGTGTTACTGCTCGTAATCAATCAAACACTGGCTTGGATAACAAAGTGATGTTAAAACAGGCTTCAACATGGAGCTTCTTACCAATAATCATTGCAGTGAATAGGTCTCTATATAAGAAATTAAACAGGAAAGGTTCATACCAGGCCTCAACTCCCACAATCGCAGTCACTATGTAGACAAAAGATATAGTCTGGAAGGAAAATGCAGACAAAAGCATACAGAGGCATTAACAGCTGGAAAGGTCAAGGAGCCCGCAATGCTGTATGCAGCGTTAAATCTCGTAGTTTTAGTAAAAGCAAGAAGTACACTTAAATTTGATAATGTGGCAAGTCTTCTTCCCTTTAGAAGTTGTGTTTTTTTTAGCCAACGATGCCATAAAATAACTAACTTCTACACAATGCAAACAACTGGCCATAATTTAGAACACTTTAAGGCACTTCAGGAATCGGTTAAGGTACGACACGGTCCAATTTGCCTACCCGATCACTTTCTTCAAACATTCCAATGTCTGAGGCTTTACTGGGACCTTAGGTACAAATGGGCAAAATGGCAACACAAAAAGCTGGGATTCGAAAGCAGGGAGAGTTAATAGCAAGCCTCTTAAGTAAAAGAAAACAAGTATCTCTACTCATTGAAAGCTCCCAGTAAAGAAAAAAAGCAACAATTATATGTGCATCTCTCTCTTTACAAAATCAACAGTTCAAAGGAATATTTATTAACATTAAGAAACTGCTCATTTTCTAGTTAATAATGACATTGTGATTATGTCTTTTTAAAAGTGCTTTTACTACTTAGAGATAGATGGGAAAATGTTGATCACATAATATCAGGAATTTCCTTTAAAATAATTGGGAGGAAGGGTATACATGAAACTAGACTGGCCACATAGCTGTTGAACCTAAGGAACAGGTACATAAGGGTTCACTATGCTATCCCTACTTTTTTATGTGCTTGAGATTTTCATAAATAAGCAACAAATAATACAAGATAAAAAGGAAATTTTTTTAAAAGCACACATCAGTTCTGGCCAAAAACGCATAAGGGCAATAAAGAAGGAATGACAATGACAAAGACTACTCCCTTCCCCCTCCCCCCAAAAAATTCATAGCACTGTTGAAAATTTAAGGCAGAACACATACTTACCACCTGGCTAATGTCATATCCCCACGGCAGGAAAAGAATCCCTGTATTATACTTTTCCCAGTGGGACAGGATAAAAGAAAACAAAACTACCCATAGTAGGAGATAAAGAACAAAAACACTGACACCAGATGGTCCTCGTCCAAAGATGGAATACACAGTCACAACAAAGTAAACACATGACCAACTATCAAGGCCATGGTCAAAAAGCTCCCCTAAAGGGGTGCTGGAATTGGTTCTCCGGGCCTGCTTTCCATCCACACCATCTGCAACAGAAACACATTACCATGGGAAAAGGTCAACATCGGTACCGCAGGGAGAAAATCTTCTTTAACAAACTGGAGAAACACAAAACAAATCAGCGTATCATAGGAATGTTGATGAACTAAAGTACAGCGACCAGCCAGGACTGTAAAAATCCAACCTCTAATTCCTACAATTCAAAGATTTCAGAAAAAAACAAACAAACAAAAAACCCCACCTTAACTTCTTAGAGTTTAACCTAAAACTTAAAGTATATTACATCAACTAAATGGTGTCAATTTTAGATGTGAGGACAAAGCACTGTAGTTGGACTCTGAATTCTTCCAAATCGGACTAACAACTGAGTTGTTCTGCTAGCCACAAATTCTCAGGCCTCCAGAGAATATGCAATAGTTATTCATCACAACTGATCTGACCACTCCTTGCTCTAGGATCCAAAAACATCCCGAACTTCAGTCGTAACACCTATTTCATCTTGTTTGAAATTACAGTCACTTGGTTACAGATGTGCTCCTTCCCCGATTGTAAGTGCTTTCAGAAAAGGCTTTGCACACAGCAGGTGTTCGGTAAATATAAGAATTAAATGTATTGTAACTGTGCAAGGCACTGTTCCTGATGCTGTGAAGATTATCATAAGAATAATCTCCGAATAAAGTAAGTTTGCGTCCTCAGTGTTTATAACTGAGAACGGAGACAAAACATGGCGATTAAAGATACAGTACATCCCAAACCACAAAAGAGTTCGGAAAAGGGACAAGCACTCTTCACGCCAAGATAATCAAGAACGGCCTTCCAGACCAGATGAAACCTGAGTGGGGACATAAAGAATGAGTTGGATTTCAGTAGATAAGAGTATGCTGTTTCAAGAGGAGGGAGTGCTATCAGCAAAAACACCAAGATGGAAAAGCACATGCGTGTTCAGAGAATGCCAAAGTTGTTTAGGTCGACCAGAGGAAACCAGTAGGTAAAGAGGGCGGTAGAGAGGCCAGAAGGGAGGTTGGAGCCAGCTCAGAAGTTTCAGGGAGCACGGGGAGCTACGAAAAGGATGTGAGTAGGGGAATGACAGGGGTAAAGGCAGAGACGTGCTTCAGGAAGATTCACCTGGCAGCAGTGTGAATGGCAGGCTGGAGAGAGAGAACACTAACCAGTAAGGCCCGCACTGACATGGAATACAGCAGGAATGAAAGGCTGGAGGCGGGTGAGATATTAAGAAAGTCAAACTGGCAATGCAGCAAAAGATGAGCGGTGAGGCTAAAGGACCAGAAGATCCTCCCGATTTCCCGTCTGGGTAACTAAGAGAGTGGTAGAAATGGGGAAGTCCAAAGAGCCTGCCTGACGGAAAAGATGCTGAGTACAAGTTTAGATGCTAAAACTGAACTGTTGGTAGAATTATCCACATGGTCATGTCAAGCAACTCAACCTCAGGTACTTACTAACAACTCAGAAAATATATGAGGGCTGGATAGAAACACAAGAGTCATCTCAATAGTGGTAAGAATTATCGAGGGAATAAGAGGAAAGGGAAAGTTGAGGATACAGCACAGTGAAACACCTTCATTTAGGGGCAGAAACAGAGGAGCTGGGGCGTGAGGGGTGTAGGGAGAGAAAAAGAGAGGGGGAACAGTAAAACCTAGTTAAAAAGAAGAGTCTGAGGGGCGCCTGGCTGACTCAGTCGGAGGGGCACGTGACTCTTGATCTCAGGGTTGTGAGTTCGAGCCCCACGTTGGGTGTAGGGATTACTTAAATAAAACTTAAAAAAAAAAAGAGTCTGAAGCATTGCTCTGCACGCTTGTGCAAGAACCAACCACCCTGCTATAAATAAGACACAATTCCTGTGGTCTCTCAGGAACCGTGAGTCTAGTAGGAGAGACAATATTAAGGAAAAAAAAAATCTGAACTATAAAAATTTCTCCCCAAAAGAAACAGTTCTATTAACAAGTGCAGCAGGATTAGGCTAATAGTAAAGATTCAGGAATTAAAAATTCCTATAATTACCTGTGCTTATCTTGCTCACTATAGTATTATCCCAGTGTCTAGCTCAGTTTGTTGCAAAGAAGGCCTTTAGGGGCACCAGGGTTAAGTGTCTGACTCCTGATTTCAGCTTAGGACATAATCTCACAGTTAGGGAGTTCAAGCCCCGCATCGGGCTCTGTGCTGATAGTGGAGAGCCTGCTCGGGATTCCCTCTCCCCCTCCTCCCTCTGCCCCTACCCTGCTTGTGCTCTCTGTCTCAAAATAAATAAATAAACTTTAAAAAATCTTTTTTTTTTTTTTTCCAAAAAGAAGGCCTTTAAAAATATTGTTGAAGGAACACATGAGAGGATGAATCCCAGATTCCTGCCCAAATACTGCAGATCTCTGTTATATAGCGTTAGGAACATTTCTGCTAGCTGAAGTATTTCCAAACAGTCTTTTCTCATTATTTGCTGGCTTAATTTACTATTTGCAGGGCAACTCCTGTGCATTTGTTACAAATACTAAATCTGTGAACTGCATACTAATTAGGTCTTGTACATCTTCCCACTGAACCCATTCCAGCTCCACCAGTCTGGGGTGTGCGAAGTTACACAATGTTCTTTCAGAAAGGTAATTCAGGGTATATAGCATATATTATGACAAAAGAACAAAACAAAACAAAACAAAAACACCTCAGGTGGACCCAGAGCAGCACCCTGTGATCAAACACATTAATATTTCTGCAGCAAAATGTAAGAACAATCACACTAGTAGAATATAGTTTAAAAGTTGCCTCATGTTGGTTCAAGGCAGTTTTGCAACAAATAGTTCATGTTCGGTCAGGATTTTTGCCAAAACTGTGGATGTGAGAAAGGTAGATAATATGGTATATCAAAAAGCTCTTATGACCTGCCATTAAAAGAGCCCTCAGGCCACTCTCACCTTTTTCCCTATTCCTCCCTGCCCTTGGCAACCAAACCCTAGAGCAGATTTTTTTTTTATGTTTCGAAATGTTTATTTATTTATTTTGACAAAGAGGGAGAGAGGGAATCCCAAGCAGGCTCTATGCTGTCAACACAGAGGGGCTCGACCCCATGAACCGTAAGATCATGAGCCAAAATCAAGAGTCAGATGCTTAACTGACTGAGCCACCCCTGCAGCAGAATTTTTTTATTTTTAATTTTTTAATGTTTTTATTTTTGAGAGAGAGACAGTGTGAGCGGGGGAAGGGCAGAGAGACAGACAAACAGACAGACAGAATCTGAAGCAGGCTCCAGGCTCTGAGCTGTCAGCACAGAGCCCTGACGTGGGGCTTGAATACATGAACTGAACCATGAGATCATGACCCGAGCTGAAGAGGGACACTAAACTGACTGAGCCACCCAGGCGCCCCTACAGCAGAATTTTTAAACCTGCTCATCTTTAAGAACAAATATGCAAAAGCTTCTGCCTAAAATGTAATTTTTCACTAAGCTTTCTCCTAATTCTTCTGGACTTCACTCTCTTCCTTCCCCAAATTCTTGCAGTTCTGGTCACCTGCAATGTCAGCATGTAATCATATACCAGATTATACTGGTTTTATGAGTCATTTTTATCCGAGAGATCTAAGCAACTTTAAGTCAGGGTCTGGTATTTTATATTCACTTAAAAACTATATACTTAAAAAAATCATGAAAAGCTGGGGGGGAGGGGTGGGCAGCGTGGCTCAGTTGGTTGAGCATCCAACTTCGGCTCAGATCACGATCTCGTGGTTTATGAGTTCAAGCCCTGTGTAGGGCTCTGTGCTGACAGCTCAGAGCCTAGAGCCTGCTTCGGATTCTGGGTCTTCCTCTCTCTCTCTGACCTTCCCTCACTTGTGTTCTCTCTCTCTCTCTCTCTCTCTTTCTCTCAGAAACAATAAATGAATAAACTTTACAAAAATCATTTTAAAAAGTAATAAAAAAATAAATTTTATACATAAAAATGAAAACTATATACTGACTACCTACTATGTGTTAGGTACTGTTCTAAATACTGGGCACACAGTCCTCAAAGAATGTACGCTTTAGAGTAGAGAGACAAGTAGGTCATGTGGTTTTGAGTGCTATGGAGAAAAATAAAGCAGGGAAGGAGAATAGGAGAATGCAGGACAAGCCATGCAAACAGAACCAACAAAAAGCATTCTTGGCAACATAGACAGTTATGGCCTAGCACAGGGACCTCCCTTACCACCTCCTGCACCAAAGAAGAATTAATTACTTTCTTATTCTCCCACTCATTCCTGTTTCCCCGCTGTGCTCTATTGTAGCAGCTCTCTCCATACTCCACAATTATCTGACAGGTCGGCATTGTTTCCCAAACTGAAGGCAAAAATGATGTCTTATTCCAGTTGCTGGTAAATATTTTTTGTAAGGAGCCAGATAGTAAATAGTTGAGGCATTATGGGTCATCAGGAGACACCGTTGCTACTACTCAACCTTGTCTTTGTTGCAAAAAGCAAGCATAGAGCCCTTTTGGTTCCCCGAGCAGAGTCATGGCAATCAGTAAGAAGAAGGGCCTTACAAAAGGCAGCAAAAAAGGGGGCCAAGAAGAAAGTGGTTGATCCATTTGCTAGGAAAGATCAGTATGAAGTGAAAGCACCAGCTATGCTGTAAGAAATATTGGAAAAACACTAGTCACGAGAACTCAGGGAGCCAAAACTGCATCTGATGGCCTCAAGGGTTGTGTTTTGTAAGTGAGCCTTGCTGATCTACAGAATGATGAAGTTGCATTTAGAAAATCCAAGCTAATAACTGAGGATGTTCAGGGCAGAAACTGCCTAAGTTCTATTGTGTGGATCTCACCCGTGGAATTCTAGGAAAGTTCCATGGTCACAAAATGGCAGACCACGATTGAAGCTCATGTTGATGTCAAGCCACCGACAGTTATTTGCTTCATCTATTTTGTGTTGGTTTTACTAAAAAACCCAACAATTAGATTTGGAAGGCCTTTAGGCTCAGCACCAACAGACCCACCGTGTTCAGAAAAAGACAATGGAAATCATAACCCGAGAGGTGCAGACAAATGACTTGAAAGCACTGGTCAATAAACTGATTCCAGACAGCATCGGAAAAGACACAGGAAAGGCATGTCAATCTATTTATCCACTCCGTGATATCTTCATTAGAAAAGTAAAAGTGCTAAAGAAGCCCAGGTTTGAGTTGGGAAAGCTCATGGAGCTTCATGGTGAAGGCAGTAGTTCTAGAAACGCTACTGGGGATGAGACCAGTGCTAAAGTTGAACGAGCTGATGGATATGAGCCACCAGTCCAAGAATCTGTTTAAAATTCAGTCATTTAATGGTGACAAATAAGAAGTCTTATTTGTGACGTTAAAAAAAAAAAGCAAGCAAGCAAACAAGCAAGCAGGCAGGCAGGCAGGCACAGACAACAAGTAAAGGAATGAATATAGCAGTGTTCCAACAAAACTTTACTTATAAAAATAGGACAGAGTTGGCCTGCAAGAGGCAGTTTGCCAACTCATATCTTATTCTCTGCATCCCTAGCAATGAATGACAATATTTTCCAGAGAGAAACTCAAAAACATATTTATTATACTGAATAGGAAATCAGTAAGCCCTAGTTAAAATGAATTAAGCATAGCAGAAAATGTTAATTTAGCGGATGGCTATCCTTGCTGAAAGAGTCACCAGCCATTGACTAAAATGAATATTTGCCAATTTCTTACCTAGAGTGTAGGCTATGAAGTTGAGGATTCCCACCACAATCCAAACCCAGTCGGGTACATGCTTGTGACCCGGTGCTGCAAAGGAAAGCACTCAGACTTCAATACAAAATATGATCATTCTTACTACAGCACCCACTGCCATTGAGAAATATTTCTATTAAATAGAAGTTCTATTAAATAGAAGTTAAATAGAAGTTTACAATACACTTTTATGCAGATTTAGGTAAATATTAAAATACATCAGGACACTGACAAAACCAAAGAAGTAACTGCCCAACCCCTCATAAACAACAGGCACTTATTTTGAGCTTTAATCATAACTCAAAACTGACTGTTCATCTCTACCTGAAAATTACTTACATGCTAAGAATGAAAAGTAATGTTTTTGGAACTTAAAAGATGCTTGTGTTTAATCTGATCTTCATTGTTGACGAATATCCTACAAACACGTATTGAACCTTCAATCTATATTTTCTCACTACATTATTAACTAGCTAAACAAAAGACCTTTTCATTTGGGTGACTAAGTATCAGAAGGTCTGGGTTCCAGTCCTGGCTCTATATTCAAGCAGCTGTGTGACCATGAATAGATCGTTTAGCCTTTCCTATCTTCCATTTCCCAAATATACCAGGACTAGATGGTTTATCTGGTCCTCTAGTTTCTATGATTTGGGGAAATACACATAATATTTACATATTTTTAGCCCTCTTAATAACTAGTAAATAATGTTAGAGTAGTTAGAAAAATTAATATTTCTAGTTATAAAAGAAACTTTTGAAGACGTTCTAAAGATTAAAATACAAATTTTTAAAAGCCGCTTAATATCAAAACCATGCTTGATAAAATTTAATCTTATTATCCACATAGTACCTTATGATCTTCGATTGTCATTTTATTACATGTACAAAAGCTATGGCTTAAAATTTCAATTGCTAAAGGTAGGCATACAGTTTCAATATTCAGAATTTCTATAGGATCAAGTTGTAAGTTTTTCCTAAAAAAACAATGTTGTTGGTGACTTAATTTCTCCAGGTCAGTCCACAAAAGTCTGCTAACCCCACAACACCAGTGAATTATAACACTAAGACTATTTACTACATCATTGATAAATATTCTTACTGGAAAATACATACTCTGACTTAGAATGCAAAAATTATTCATCTACCTCCATCTTTGTATTCCTCTCAACCCTATCAACCGGCTGAGCAATGAAAATAAACTCATTCGGCCATTTATCCCCCCTCATCCCAAATACAGCCAGATTCTGTCCTATGGCCCAGGGCAGAAACAGGGCAAGGGAATGTGAAGACAGGAACAACTATGAAAGAAAACACTGGAGTCTGGGGTGGAAGCAGGCCAACAACTGCCTCCAAAAGCATTTCTCTTCTCCCTTCCCCAACTGACTTCTGTCAATAAACATCCACGGTCTAAGAACCATTTTCACAGGAAACTTGGAGTTATTCAAGGCAAATGTGGATGCTGAGCAGAGGGAAAGAGAGATCACATTCCCGTCAAAGGCGGGGGGGGGGGGGGTGATTTTTCTTGCATCATTAGAAAAAGAGAAGGGAGGGGCGCCTGGGTGGCTCAGTTGGTTAAGCGGCCGACTTTGGCCCAGGTCATGATCTCGTGGTCTGTGAGTTCGAGCCCCGCGTCGGGCTCTGTGCTGGCAGCTCAGAGCCTGGAGCCTGTTTCAGATTCTGTGTCTCCCTCTCTCTGACCCTCCCCCGTTCATGCTTTGTCTCTCTCTGATTCAAAAATAAATAAATGTTAAAAAAAATTTTTTTTTAAAAAGAAAAAGAGAAGGGATATTTCTGGAACTGGTAAATACGTTGGACCCTGCTTATACTCACTTTCAGGCAAAGTGTCACAGTCCTAAATATTTTGTCTTCTTGTAAATCCAATTATTCTTTATTTATCAAAACCCCAATGCTTTTTAGACAGCCCATCTACATTAAGTAGCCAATTTGGTTTCTAGAACTTAATGGAAATATGCATAACAGATTGTGAAAACACAACTTAGCTTTTACACCCAATTCTAACATTTTATATACCTTTAAAATATCCAGAACTTCTCCAACAGACAAGCATATTAATTGAACCAGAAAATAACCACATGTCATTTTTCTCCATTTAGGCATTTTAAAATTTATATTAAAGTAATAATCTTACCTGAAGCATAAAAGTCAGGATCAAAGTATGCCATGAGTAGGAAATTGAACACAACCAGCAGAAAGCCAGAGAAGGTTATCAGATTTGGAGCCAGCCAAGTAGGAAATACCTATTTGTTTCAAAATAATTACAAAATAATTAAAGTAAAGGAAGAGCTCTGGCCACTATGCAATATGAAACTTAAGTCATAATAAAAGCTATAAACTTGACAGATCATACCTATATATTAAATTTAATACCTATTTATTAAAACGTAAACCACAATGTTCAGTTGATAGAAATAAGCATTTCATTCTTCTGTTTTCTATATTTTAAATTCTATAATCAACAAACTTATAATCATAATATTATTTTAGAAAATGTTTAAATGCATTTTATAAAAATGATAAATTCTAGTATACGAATATAAACTTATACTTCAACAATAAAATAAATCAAAAGGTATGTGACTAAGGGAAAGGAGAATGAGAGTAATTTCTCTAGGCATCTTACTAAACAAACACTTGTATCCATAACACTCCTTAAAATACTTACAACTTACTAAAACGTAAGTACAAGCCTATTAATCGTCTTACCTTTACTATAGTATTCCAAAATGGATGCATGACATACAGAGAGAGTGGATTGGTATCCACAGCACTGTACTGTTAAGAAATGAAAAGAAAATATTCAGTTCTCCTTGCACACTGGCAAGTAGTACAATAATCCTGGAGCGAAAGTAATACTACAAAAATAACCCAGAGAACATGTCTGTTTACATGATGTCCTGGTCTATATAACAAAACTGGAGGAACAATATAAATAGGGCAAAGACAGTCAAGTACAGCCACGTTTCTCTGTTTCACTCAACCAACTTTTATAGTGTTACACTGTTTCGGTGGGGAGATTTATATTGCTTACAAGGTCTCACTCACAATGCAAGATCAAAAACGCTCCCACTGTGTACATTCAAACACTGACTTTCTCAACCTCCTCCGAATACGCTTACTAAGTGTGCAACCTCGGGCAAGTTACTTCATCTCTGCCTTAGTTTGTCTGCTTGTAAATGAGGACGATAGCTTCTACCCCAAAGGTCTGCCATAAAAATTAGGCAAATTAACCATACGCATGAGTGCCACGTATTAGATATTACTAACTGTGCTCTGACCACCAAAGGATGACAGATCCCTTTACAGCAGGAAAACGGATCACATACATAAGCAACGGAAGACAACAATAGGTTAGGGTTCTGTGGTAATCAAGATTATTCCCTAATTATGGAGTTATTCAGTCAAAATTCAAAGGAGATTTTAACAAATAGACACACACATACTGGAGTACCTGGCCTGCTGGAAGCACTCCACTAGGTGTGGGGAAGAAGGGATACTTAATTGGTAAGGGATCATTCCCACCTCAAAGAGTGGGAATATTACCTAATTCGTCCAGTTGACATTTACACAATGTCACAAAGAGTCAAATGTCTGAAAAAAAGTTTGTGTTGTTTTTTTTTTTTTAATTAAGTCTATTTATTTATCTTGAGAGAGAGTGTGTGCAAGCCAGGGGAGGGGCAGAGAGAGAGGGAAAGAATCCCAAGTAGGCTCCAATGCGGTGCTCAGTCACACAACGGTGAGATCATGACTTGAGCCTCAATCAAGAGTCAGACACTTAACGGACTGAGCCACCCAGACACCCCAAAAAGTTTTGGGTTTTGTTTAATTAATTAATTTATTTTGAAAGAGACAGCAAGCAGGGGAGGGCAGAGAGAGAGGGGGAGAATCTCACACAGGCTCCGCTGTCAGCACAGAGCCCAACGTGGGGCTCAAACCCACAAACCGTGAGATCATGACCTGAGCCAAAATCAAGAGTTGAATGCTCAACTGGCTTAGCCACCCAGGAACACCCACCCCCCCCCCCGAAAAGTTTTGTATTTTATATTTATGCTTAGTATGTACATAAAATTGGTAGTAAGCGTTTGAATATCTAATTTTTTAAAAATCATAAAGGTCAAATTTCTCCCTGAATGCTTTTGAATACACAGGAAGTGTTTTCTCATCAGTGTTTCAAGACTCACAGGTGTGATGGAACAAAAATAGTAAATAAACAGAAATAACTTAAAATACTGGAGCAAAGACAGATAACTAGTTAAGTCAAAATGATCGAACAGACTCCATGTCTGAGTACCTTCATTTCTCCAACCCATTCCGACTGAAATGGGATCAGTGGGACAAAGGACCTGAGCTAGACTGTGGGAGGAAAACGGAGAAGAACTCTGCCAGCCACAGTGAGAGGCTGTGCGGCTTCGGCCAGACTCCAGGCGAGAGCCTACTTAAATGCATGTTACTGTTCTGACTACAGTCAATTTGTGGAGCACCCGGCTGGTTCAGTTGGAAAAGCATGGGACTCTTGATCTCAGGGTCATGAGTTCAAGCCCCACACTGGGTGCAGAGAGATACTTAAAAAATTAAAACAAAACAAAATAAAATAAAATAAAACTGGTACTTGCACGGCCCTCTACAGGCCACAAAACCTTTCCACATAATAGACACAGCTACATCTACACCTCTGCAGAATGAGGGGTCCTCAACTGACAGGACTGCTTGGATTTAAGTCTCTGCACCTGAGGACACAGAACGAGCAGGAGCCCCTGGCAGCTGCCAATAACAAGGGGGAGGCCCTGGCCGCACCCAGACCCACTTGATGTAGCCAGCGGGTCAGATAAACGGGGAAACCACACATTTCAAGTCCACCATCTACTGCAAAGTACAAAAGTTGTAAGAAGTCCAAATCAGAAGGAAACTGTTTAAGACATCACATGAGTACCTAATATGGTGTACAAAGTACAATGTTAATTGGAATGTTTGCTGAATGAGTGTCTTTCAGCAGTTTTCCATTATTTAATTTAGAACTACAAAGATGTCCTTAAATGACAGTATTTTGATCTGAAAAGCTCTTCTTTTTAAACCCTCAAGTTTTACCATTGAACTTCTACTTCAGGAGATCAGTAGTATGAAAAGAACAAACAGCTAAATATAAGAAAGTCAGTCTGCCTAAATGGATCTTCCACATTTAAGCTCAAGTAAGCAAGAAAATGTAATAGGAGATCACAAAAGGTAGCAACCAATAAACCTAAAGAACACTCCGTGCTCTAGCCTTACACACCTGAGTATTTTTCAAGATCACGTATCACTTAGTACAAGCAAAGAAACTTAAAACTGTCTTGTGAGTCAACAGGAGGAAGAAAAATGATTCAGACCTTCCACATGCATGAAAAAATAAGTAAAACATACACTTTTAAAGATGTTAAACTAGATTTAGGTATTTGTTAATGCTCAGTAAACATATTTTTATTTTCTATTGGAATGGTATATATCCGAGTATCTTAACCCAGTAGGCAATCCACCGTTAAGCTCACTGTGACTTGCTTGATCTCCAGACTGCAAGGCTGGATGAAGCTATCACCCTGGAGAAATGGCTGAAAACCATAGCCTGGGTTTGAGAAAATCTCAGAATCATAAGCGTTCAGGAGATGTCTAGGTCTTATGTGCCTGACCCTCGCCTATGCAAACAGGTACAACAATCATCTGGCCTCCTTTTAAATGCTTCTGGGGCAAAAAACTCATTATTTCCAGAAGCAACGCAACCCATGTTAAACTAACTTCTCTATACACTAACAAGATCCTCCCCTTGCCCCGTATTTTCTATCCTGTTTTCATTTTGTCTTACGAAGTTAAGCAGACAGGGGTCCAATTTTTCTTCTGAACAACAGTGCTTCAAATATTTGAAGACTGCTCTCTCCCTGTCCTGCCCACTGCTTCTCTTCACCTGCTTAAACATCTCATGTCCCTCTTGCTGCTCCTCTTGCCATGCCTTCAATCTTCTTCCTCACCTAGGTCTAGTCTTTAGACCAGAGGTTGGAAAGCTTTTCCGGAAAGCATCAGATAGTAAATATTTTAGGCTCTGCAGGCCATATAGTCTCTGTAACAAACACTACCACTGAAGCAAGCAAGCAGTCACAGAAAATAAGTACACAAATGGGCACGGCTGTGGTCCAGTAAAATTTTATTCACAAAAACAAGTGCCTGAGGGCTTTAGTTTGACAATCTATACTCCACACGACCCAAAATGTTGTTAAGCCAACAAGAACATGTGATCGGGGCAAAAGAAACATTTCATGTGGTGCAGGAGTAGAAAGAACATGACCATAAGCCCCTCTTCCTCAATGACTTCTCTGATGCCCAACATATTACTTTCCTATGGCAACAAAAGCATTCTGCAGAGTTAAACACAACCGCACAGTTGGACTGCTAAAGTACCTTTCTCTAAACTAATATGATGACTGTTGGAACCCAGTACTGGACTCTACATTTATCTTATCATATTTTATCTTATTATTTTATCTTATCTCATCCTTCTATCCCTTCCAGATCTCTTCAGATTCAGACTCACTTATCAAGGTGATAGTTATGCCTCGCCAAACCCTCAGCATGTCATGCTAATAATAGTACCTTCACTGAAGTCTCTGTAAAAATGCTGATCAAGATAGAACTTCTGAACATTTCCCTCAAGATTGCTCTTAGTATACTGAGTAATTGTTACTTAGGTATAGAATTCGGTACCGTCACCTATGGCAATTAGTCCATCTTGCCCATGAGAAGAAATTTTCTTAAAATCTTAGTAAGATCAGAATTACTTTAGATTACCTTTTGCCAAAAATCAGAAAGTTTCAGAACTTTTTTTTTACTTCAGTACAAGGCAGAAAATAGAGCAGCGTTCATTCTTCACTCATTCATTCATTCAGAAAGCCAACAAATATTTATGATTGAATACGTATGATTGTACCAGGCAACTTTTTGCTAGGCCCAGTGAAGAGAATGATGAACAAGACTAAAACATTCCCTATGCTCACCAAGTCTATGGTCTTCTGTGAGATAGACGATAAGCCCAAACACAAAGAAAAATCACACGTTGTGTTAAATACTGTGAAGGAATAAGAGGGTATTTTGCAAGAGGCCAAGGGGTAGGGAGTATGCCTAGTCTGAGTGGTCAGAGAAAGCTTCACTAAGGAAGGGACACTTCGGCTGGGTCCTAAAAGATGAGAAGACCGGCAAGGAACATATGAGATATTATAGGGAGTGAAGAAGTGAGACACTAAAGAGAACATGCTGTTGTAGATTCCATTTATATGAAGTTCAAAAACAGACAAATTAATTTATGGCGAAAGAAGTCATAATAGTAGTTTGATGAGAAAGACTGAAAGGGGGCCTTCTGAGTTGCCAGAATCAATTCGATTATCTTGATCGCAGTGGTGGTTATATGGGTATATACATGTGTAAAAATTCATGAAATTAGGGGCGCGTGGGTGGCTCAGTCAGTTGAACATCTGACTCTTGATTTCAGGTCATGATCTCATGGTTTGTGGGATCGAGTCTGCAGTGCGGAGCCTGCTTGGGATTCTCTCTCTCCCTCTCTCTCTCAAAAATAATGAAACAAATAAAAAAAAAATTTTAATGTCATTAAATTAGACACTTAAGATCTGTGCATCTATATGTAACTTATACCTGAAATGAAATAGAAAATAAAGAATACGTGCGTGGCAGCGCGTGCGTGTGTGCATGCTCACACCCACGCATATTGCAGGGAGGGGAGTGCGTGCCAAGCTACCTTCCAAGCAGAGAGAACAAAATGTGCAAAGACCACAAAGCTAGAAATACTTTGAATACTGGAAGAAGGCCAGCGCAGCTATGGTCTAGTGAGCAAGGAAGAGAGGTATGTAAATGAGACTGGAGAGGTGGGCCAGCACCGCCCGGCCAGACCACAGTGAGCCAGAGTTTATTGTAAACCCAGTGCATGTCCTGCTTTACATTTTTAAAGGGTCATACTGACTACAGTGCAGAAAATGGAGTGGAAGGGTACCAAAGTGCAAACAGAGACCAGTTATGAGACTTACGGTACATCAGGCAGAGAGGATTATGGGTTAGGCTACTAACAGTACAGTAACTTCTACATTATTTCCAAATATGCTGTGAGGTACACATTTTTGAGGACAGTAAAAATGTGAGACTCCCCTTAATTTAAGAATGAAATGGGCTCTAATGAAAGGAAAACTATGAAACCACCTCCTTAGACATAGGAATATTTCCTTTATAAAGGTACTGTATTTTAAATCCCTTCTCTGTACTGATAAGAAAGAAAACGGATATAAACTGACACACCTTTGCACTAAATACAGAGCTTTGGACAACTGATTAATTAGACTGAGGCCACTGTCCCAAGTAATGCTCTACTATCTACAATCAGCAGCAGATTCCCCCTGCTTCGTTTGTCTTCTAAACAGCATAAGGAGAACCGGGCTCTTACCGTCAAATCAATTTTAATATAAGGCCTGTCCTTACCCACCTGAAATATAAGCTTTACACTTATAAAATACATTTAGTTTGCTGCAGTAATCCACAAAATGTGGCTCAAGTACAAGTTAACAGTAGCTCATAAACTGCACTTCAAGTTAATCACCTCAGAATGCAAGCAAACTCAAAATGACATTGCTAATTTTTAAAAATTATTTCCAAAATTCTTGAGTTCCAAAATTATTCACGTTTTTGGGAGTGTAAAAGACTGTAAAATTCAAAGATCCCAACAGCTAATAAACAGAAAGGTCCAAACTGTGAGTCCTTTCTGATTCATCCTGAAACCCGTCTATGAAATTGATCACTTTGTTTGAAACCAGGCTACACTTCCTTGGCTCAAATACAATCGTGACCTACCTAAACCCAATTTACTGAAATCATTATTCTCATAATATCCTCCAAAACACACTTTTTGTCTTCCAATTTGTGGCAGGCACAACCTAAAGTAATCCCCAGTGAGTCGAGCCCTTGTATAAGCAATCCCTTCCCCTTGATGGTTCATTCCACTCCCCTGAGGTGGACCCTGTGACTCGTTTCTAACCAACAGAATATAGCAAAGGTGACAGATGGCACTGCCTATTAGGATACGCTCTACGACAAAGGTGATGAGATATCCCTTCCATGATACATTTCATTATGTAAGTCTTCATCTTAGCAGTTTGGAGGAGTCTCTTGCTGATTTTATGAAGGAAACAGCAAGGATGTGAACTGCCTGTGGTGAGGGCCATGGGGCAGGGAAAAATGGGAAAGCTCTAGGAGCTAAGAGCCTCAGCCCTAGAGCTAGAAAGAGCTGAAGACTGCCAACAACCACACAAGCCTGGATGAGGGCCCCAAGCTCCAGATGAGAATACAGCCCAGATGACACCTTCACTGCAGCCCGGTGAGACCCTGACCAGAAGCGCTGGCTAACAAGGCCCAGACTCCCAACAGAGGATGTGAGATCATAAATGTGTGCTGTCTTATGCCACCAAGTCTGTGATAATTCGTTACCCAGCAATAGGAAACTAGTGCACGGTTCGGAAAGCACTACATCATCTTTTCTACAAAAAGCCATCTTGAGGCTCCTACCCACAAAATCAAGAACACCTGATGCCTGAGAGCTGCCATACTACATTACAGTAACAGAGTTTCTTACTGCTCTACATCCATTTCTTGGTTTCAGCTGCTCTTCAGATTGCAATAGAATTGAATATCTCTTTGATGAGGTGTTCTCAAACTGTAATCACCAAACTGAACCCAAATTCTCGGGCCCTGCCCCAGACATACAGAATCAGACACTCTGAGCACAGCCCAGCCATCTCTTTTATCGGACCCTCCTGGTGATTCGGAAGCACGCCTAGGTTTGAGGAGCACTGCTCTCCTCAATGTTGAAAACAAACATTAACGGCACTTCCACCACTCCGCGGCTGAGGGATAAACCACACCATTAGTCTAGTGACCAACGCCTTTTCCTCCTTATGGTAACTTCAAATACTGCAGTGCAAGCACGAGACACGATATAATAAAATTCAGCAAGTACTCACTAAATTTACTGAGTACAAGGCATTGTGCTAGAACAATCTGTGGTATAAAAACACCAAAGCTAAACTTAAAATGCAAAAGAAAGGGAGGAAGGGAGGAAAGGAAGGAAGGGAGGATAGAAAGGAAGAGAAGGAAGAGAAGGAAAAGAGAAGGAAGGCAAGAAGGAAAGAAGGAAGGAAGGAAGGAAAACAAAGAAACAGGATGGGAGGGACGGACCAACCAACCCAAGGACAAAATTTTTTAATTTCTTAAAAGACTTTTTTTTTTAAATTTTTTTTTTCAACATTTATTTATTTTGGGGACAGAGAGAGACAGAGCATGAACGGGCGAGGGGCAGAGAGAGAGGGAGACACAGAATCGGAAACAGGCCCCAGGCTCCGAGCCATCAGCCCAGAGCCCGACGTGGGGCTCGAACTCACGGACCGCGAGATCGTGACCTGGCTGAAGTCGGACGCTTAACCGACTGCGCCACCCAGGCGCCCCCTTAAAAGACTTTTTTATCAATACAAGATTTTAAGAACTACAATAACAGAACATGACTCCGTGGGCAAGGAGATCTCATTTCAGTCAATATTATCATTTCCATCTGCTAACAAGTCAGAGGGAAGGTGGTGACAGAAGATTGGAGAAGCTAGAGCAGCAAGAACAAGCAAGTCATGATGACAGATTTGCTTGCTAAACTTAAATAATCTATAATAAATTCTAAGAAGAGAGGACAAAAGCAGGGGTCATGTAGTGAAGAAACTAGAAATCCTTACAGAGGAAATCTGTATTATCAAATGCATGGGAAACACACGGAAGGTACTGCAGATTCTTAAACAGGAGAGTAACATTTGAGAAGATTTACCTACTCTGCCAGTTGATATGACTAAATGGAGGAGAAATCTGAAGGCCAAGACTATCAGTGGGACCCAAGCTAGACAGTGACCTGTCAGTTACTCTTCCCATTCATTAAGTTGTCACCCTTAACTTACTTTCTTAAAATACCCTTTCTCTTATAAGTTCTTGTGGTGTGGGTTCACATGTCCATTTATGTTAGCCAATGCTGACAAACGGGGAAGCACAAATGTCAAGTTTTATTTCCTATTTACTTAACATGAATATAGCACTATGTGCCAGGTGCTTTACAAATAGTAACTCACTCAATTTTGATAATGATCCTATGAGGCAGATCATTATCAGAATTGAGTGAGTTACTATTTGTAAATGTTACAATCTGTGATCTATTCACAGATGAGGAAACCTGGTCAGAGAAGACACTGTTACTCACGGTCATAACGCTAGTATGTAGTTTCTAACTTAATATTAGTCCCAGGGGTGTCTGAGTGGCTCAGTCGGTTAAGCGTCCGACTCTTGATTTTGGCTCAGGTCACGATCTCACAGTTTCATGAGTGCGAGCCCTGTGTGGGGCTGTGCACACTGACCAGGCGGAGCCTGCTTGGGATTCTCCCTCTCTCCCTCTCTCTCTCTCTGCCCCTCCCCGACTTGCGCTGTCTCTCTTAAAATAAATACTAAAAAAAAAACAAAAAACAAAAATTAGACCCAAAGACATTTACCTCAATTAAAGCTAATACTATATGAAATGTCCTTAATACTCAACAAAATGTAAGACTAGTAAATTTACGGTCATCTACTCACCTCTGGTAATAATTTTTAAATGGGGGGGAAAAGAAAACAAAAACATGTCTTTCTTTTTCACTGTGCATGCTTCCCATCTGCAAATATTAGACACAAACCCAATCAGGCATGTCATTGAAGGTCTTTACTGGATGTTTCTATATCTGCTACAAAACACCCAGGAACTGCAAGGCAAAGCCTACCTTTCATTCTTAGATTTGAGAGGAAGCAAAGCATGAAGAAAATGGGCTCCGAACCCAGACCGCCTGGGTTCAAATCTCAGCTTTGGGACCCTGAACAAGTTACTTAAAATCTCTGTGTCTCAGTAAAGTACTAGTACCTACCCCTCAAGAGGCACTTGTGAACATTAAATGAGATAATATATGTAAAGCACTTAAAGCAATGCCTGCCATATAGTAAATGCTATACAAATGTCTGCTATCACTGTCATTATCATTACTCAGTATTTACAACAATATCACCCTTGCCATTTCAACCTTCCTTCACTGGGCTCACCAGGCTCAGCCCGGTACCTCACAGAGCCACCTCCTTATGCCTAATTTACCATGGTCTTCCTGGTCTCTGTGCCTTGGTTCCCACTACCAGTCTCTCTAGAACATTTCTCCAACTCTCCCTGATGCGCTGGGCAAATTCTTTTTCAGCAAAGTTCTTCACATTTTAACATTACAGGAGTTAGGAAAACAAGCCATCATCAGTGAATTGATATTTCAGAAAAGAGTACAACAACCAAGATGTTTCTTCCAAATAGTACCTAAAAATAGACCTACCTTCTTCCCACCACCTTGACTTTTCTCCGTCATTCTGCAGCAGTCCCCCACCCAGCCCTCTTTCGCTCCTTCTGAGACTCCTCTGCCTCTGCCAACTACAAAAATAATTCTCTCCATGAGCCATTTACAAATCTATACCTAAGGCCACTAAAATGCTTTTCAAGCCTTATAAATGTGTTTATCGGTGGGAATGGGCAGCTCCCCCGATCTACTTGAGACCACGCACAACTAAAGATGAGTTACGTCTGAACTAACTGTAACGTATCTAGATAATGCCATCACTAACATGTCATACTATAGCTGGCCTGCAGCCGTAAGTGAAAATCAGGTTTAAGAATTTCTCATGTGTCTACTGTGGCCCAGAAGAAAAGCGTTCTGATCTTCGATATCATTACAGAATATTCCTCTAGTAGAGAATAATGCATCCATAAGTGCTATTTCTTTAGAACATGAAGTTTTCTTTGTTTCAACTCCCTGTCCACAAACCACACCTTCACAGGGCCCCATCCAAGAGAAGAGCCCTGCGCAAAAGATTTCTGTTATCCAGCCAGATTCAGCATCATTTATCACTTAAATTATACTTATGCTTCTGTGCTAGAAGGGTCAGTCTCTCATGGGTTTGTTTACTCAGGAGATAGGAAATCAAGAAGGTTAACTCTTAGACAAAACAAATGTCAGGTGCTATTCTTGCCAAGGTGCCTTTCCAGAGTTAATGCTTCACAAAACCCTTACTGCGGTGACTGCTGCCTCTACCCACCCAGTCATCTTACCAGAGAACCTGAGTCATCCCAGACACCTACCCCCCCATCCCTCATCCCTTCCCTCACACCACCAACACCTCCAGCTGGTCACTCATCGTGTTCTGTCAGTTTGCGATCTTAAATCAGGGATCACAAACAGGGATCGGGAGGATAAACTGAACATAGCAGGCCTGAATGAAGTTTGCGGACTGGTAGGGAGATGGCAAACTGGAGAGCAAATACCTTTTTGAAAGAGGGCAGGCACCATTTAGCTCCAGGGGAGTCTTGCCATGAGGAAGTTCTGGGCCGATGTTTCCACTCTTCTAGTTTTCCTTTTTTCTTTTTTTAAGTAGGTTCAGGCCCAGCACAGAGCCCATCATGGGCTCGAACTCATGACCCTGAGATCAAGACCTGAGCTGAGATCAAGAGTGGGCCGCTCAACCGGGCCACCCAGTCACCCCTCACTATTCTGGTTTTTCAAACTAGCCCAGAAATCTGGATTTTTTATGGGGAAGACGCCAATTTTTGAAACAAAGTACGCGTGGGCCAAATTAAACATATCTGCTGGCCAAATTCAGTGGGCAGGTTAACCAGCTTTTACTTCTATCTTTAAAATACCCACACCACTGCTTTTAGATTCAGGCCTTCCTCATTTCTTACCTAAGTTTATGCAGAAGGATCCTAAAAGGTCTCCAGATTACTCCATCCGTTTAGGAAGCTGCCAAGGCAACCTTCCTAAAATTAAAATCTGCTCCTATTTAAAATCAAACAGCTGCCCCAAGCCTAGAGCATGACAATGTGCCTAAAAATCACCTGAGGTATTTAACATACTGATAACAGTAATCTACCTAATCTGGATCTCCCAAAGTCAAGCTAGGAATCTGCTATTTAAACACTTTCCCAGGCGATGCTGATGCTGATAGTCCTTAGGCCACAGATCTCCCTAAAGGATAAACTCTAGAAGCCCTTTCCTCCAAAGCATCCCCTGTGACAGAGCCCCACCTCCCTCTCTTCAGCCTCATCTCCTGCCCCTCCACCATTATGCCTAAAATCTGCCTTCTTAGGGTTCCCAGCAAATACTCCCAGGCCTTCACTCCTTTTACAATCCACTGCTCCTCTGTTCCTTTACTCCCGATTCATCATCTGGTCACGTGAGACCCACTCAGCTTGATCTTTCTAGATTGAGCTCTGCCTTTCCCTCCATCCTCTCCCTGAAGCCTTTCTCAGCTTTAACCCTCACTCCCTGGAGCTGCTTCCCTATCCTCTCCCACCGTGCCCGGCACTTACCTAACTGCACTTACTAACTATCTATAGCTGTCTATCTACTTGCCCATATGCCACTAGCTTAATTTTGCAGCCCCAGTGCTATGCCCGACACAGACCAGGCTCTCAATAGATGCTTACTGAATACATGGAATCAAACTGTATGAACCAGTAAGGGCGAAGGCTAGATTCTTTGAGCATTTCCATCAGGATGCACACAGTCTCTCTTTACAACCTGTTAACTGCGATATACTAATTAATTCACAATTATCATAGGTCCCGTAATCAGGCTGTTGTTGACATGCAAGGTAGAACTACCGTAACAGCAGAAACCAATTCATCATAAAATTATTCGCATGAAACCCAACAAATATTTCAAAGCACACTTACCTCCTCTCTGAAGCAAAATGATACAATTTGAAACTGACTGTTACACTGTCAATTAAACTATGCCTCCCCCAGGCCAGATTACATAAACCACCATAGACGTTTCACCCTTAGCTAAGTGGCAAAATCCTTCAACTATAAAGACCTGTCCAAAGAAAGGACAGGTAGAAAGGAGGACTAAGCCTCACAAAGGTAAAATCCCTCAATATAATTGTCCAAAGGTACATGAATAAGCAACAGAGAAAGTGGCAGTTAAACCCCTGACATCTTCACATTCAAAATACAGAAGTATCCTTCTGACATCCAGGAGACGGACAGCTCCCTTTTACCACACTTCCAAAATGTTTTATATTCTTCTACACTTTCATTCCTTCAATAAATATTTCTTGAGCGCCTATTCTGTTCATACACTAGACCCTGGTCATGTTGAATAAGACAGCTATAGGCCCCACCCTCCCAGAGCTCATATTCTAACAGAGAAGGCAGACTCTCAAGTAATGATTCACCTGCTTAATAAAACTGTGGTAACTCGATGGAGAACACAGGTGTTAAGACAGCACATAACATACAATCCATCCCATGCTTTCTTCTGCACCGAAAAGCAATTGTCTTAGTTGCTTACTACTGAAATCTAATTACCACTCTACGTGTGCACAACCTATCCGCAGTTATTCTGAATAACAGCCAGGTTCCCAACTGTAGCTCTCAGATGTACCTCTAGGGAGACAAAGAAATTAAACTAACCAAAAGTAATTTTGCCACCAGCAGCTTTTATACTATCAAGTTTTCTCTACATCTCTTTGCTGTCATATACAGGGTTACCTTAGGGAATAAAAATCTCTTCACTGTTTTGAGTCTTTACCCATTTATGGGATGATCTTCTTCAGAAGCTGTTTTAGAAGCGCCTGGGTAGCTCAGTCGATTAAGCGTCCAACTTCGGCTCAGATCATGATTTCATGGTTCATGAGTTCAAGCCCCACATCGGGCTCTCTGCTATCAGCGTGGAGCCCGCCTTGGATCCTCTGTCCCCCTCTCTCTCTGTCCCTACACAGTTCGCACGCGCGCACGCATGCACGGCCTCTGTCTCTCAAAAATAAACTTTTTTTTTTTTAAAGCTGCTTTAGGGGCATCTGGATGGCGCAGTCGGTCAAGTGCCTGACTCTTGAGCTCGGTTCAGGTTATGATCTCACAGTTTGTGAGTTTGAGCCCCACATCAGGCTGTGCTGATGGTGCAGAGCCTGCTTGGGATTCTGTCTCTTCCTCTCTCTGCCCCTCCTCAATTTGTGCTCTCTCTCAAAATAAAAAAATAAACTTAAAAAAAAAAAAAAGCGGGGCGCCTGGGTGGCGCAGTCGGTTAAGCGTCCGACTTCAGCCAGGTCACGATCTCGCGGTCCGTGAGTTCGAGCCCCGCGTCGGGCTCTGGGCTGATGGCTCAGAGCCTGGAGCCTGTTTCCGATTCTGTGTCTCCCTCTCTCTCTGCTCCTCCCCCGTTCATGCTCTGTCTCTCTCTGTCCCAAAAATAAATAAACGTTGAAAAAAAAAATTAAAAAAAAAAAAAAAAAAAGCTGTTTTAATTCAATAAGCATTTATAAAGCACTTACTGGTGAAGACCACACAATGGGAATGTGTGATCTTTAGGAAGGAAGTGTCTCTAGGGCAATTCACATTCCAGTGAAACTGACTACACAGATTCTTCCTGAGACACCTTTAGATTCATATTTTTAACATAAACACAATACTCAGTAAGGAACCCTCTACTAGAAGAAGCTGAGGTTATACATTTGTGACCCTCCTTCTTTTAATATAACATCAACGCACTATATTTTCGTGAACCTTGGACACTTGTTAAAATGACCTTTGTTTTCCAGGATGATAGGAAATCTGCTGTCAGACACAGGAAGTGAGTCAGATAATGGAAGAGTGGAAAAGATAGGAATAGAAAAGCACACTAAAATTTCCTGTGGACTAGAACACCTACCTAGTTGGAAATATAAATTTAGGGAACACTGCTTGTAAGAAAAAGTAGATTCCATATTACAGACACTGCTGCAAAGGAAACAGCTATCCTACTGGCACTTACCCAGAAAGCAGATCCTAGTAGGGGAAAAAAGTTTGTTTTTTGGTTTTTGGTTTTTTTAACATAATTGTCAAACTGGCTCGCATACAACACCCAGTGCTCATCCCAACAAGTGCCATCCTCAATGCCCATCACCCATTTTCCGCTCTCCCCCCTCCCAGAAAAAGTTTTGTATGTCAATATTTACAGTGCAGAAGAGATAACAGAAAGGGGGGTAGAGCTGAAGGCAAAACAGGAGGTATCTGGGTTAATGACCTTCTTTAATGAAGTTGTAAAGCCCTAGTCATGGTTACCGAGAAGGCTTTGGAACTTCTTTCCACTTAAGTTTTAAGACATGTCAGCACCCCAGGTCAAAATTGTATGATACTACATTGCTTGAAAGCATTGGAATGTATTATATGACTTGCTACGGTCCTTTACAGTTTTTCCAGTTCCAACTAGGCCAAATCCATTATGATTTCCTTCAGCAATCCATTCATTCTACATATGTTTAATGGGTTCTTAGTATGCACAACAGTACTGTGCTCAGGTCGTGGTGGTCCGTACAAGTCTAACCTTGGATATTACATTCTAATAGGGAAACACACTAACAAATTCCATAAGGGAGCAGAGGGTGCTCTGACAGCACACTTAAGGGGAGAGGAGAGGGTCACCTGGGGGGCCAAGTTGGTTAAGCGTCCAACTTCAGCTCAGGTCATAATCTCACCGTTCGTGGGTTTGAGCCCTGCATCAGGCTCTGTGCTGATAGCTCGAAGCCCAGAGCCTGCTTCGGATTCTGTGTCTCCGGCTCTCTCTGCCCCTCCCCTGCATGTGCTCTGTCTCTCTCTCTCTCTCAAAAAATAAACATTTTGTTTTTTTGAAAAGAGAATAGAGGAGAGTTTAGGGAATGCTTCTCTGAGGAAGTAACATTTAAGACATGAAGATGAATATAAACGGGAAGGGAAGCTACATTCCTGGCGGAAGTAACAACGTTACTTAAAGATCTGAGCAAAAAAAAAAAAAAAAAAAAAAAATGGCAGGAGGGAGGAGCCGGCTACTAATGCTGTCAGGGGCAGAGAGTGAGAGGCATGACATGGACAAGAAGCTGAAGACCAGCAAGGACCATGACATTCAGAGTCATGTAGATCATGTTATGGACTGTTTGGACTTCATTCCAAGAGCAATGAGAGGACAGTAGTGGGTTTTAAGCAAAGGAGTGATGTGACCAGATGCACATTTTTTTTTTTTAAAGATCACTATGAACCAGAGAAAAGACTATGAGGGAAAAGGGAATGTGAGCAAGCAACCAAATAAAGTAGTACCAGATTATTACCCCAAGTATAAATATTCATGAATCCACATTGATATAAATAGTTGGATAAATATACAATGGGAAGAAAAGACAAATCTCCCATACATAATTGCAAACAAATTATGTCACTACTCTGCCCTCAAGGAGGGAGGGCATACCTCTCCACTCTCAAGTGAGGGCTGTGCAGAGTGAGTTCCTTCCAAAGAGAGTAACCTTACAGGGAGAAATCTAACAAACACTACGTTGGTCAGGTGGTCCAAATCAATATCAACAGTGAGTGACAAGTCATACTGATAGCATGTACTTATCACATGACGCAATGAAATGGCACTTCATCTAATGCTCTTCCTCCCCAAACCCCATAACCCTTACCTAATCATGAGAACATCAGACAAATCCCAAGTGAGGGACATTCTACAAAATACATAGCCAGAACTCCTCAAAACTATCCAGGTTACCAAAAACAAGGGAAGTCTGAGAAATCGTCACAGCCGAGAGGAGCCTAAGGAGACAGGACGACTAAATGAAATGTGATCTCCTAGATGAGATCCCACAACAGAAAAAGAGCCTTGGGTAGAAACTAAGGAGATCTGAGTACAGACCTCAGTTAATAATGTGTAAATATTGGTTAATTGTGACAAATGTACCATACTAATCTGAGATGTTAATAGAGAAAACTGGGTATGAAGCATAGGGGAACTCTACTATCTTCACAATTTTTCTGTAAATCTATTCTAAAAGTATTCTAAAATAAAAAGATGACTTAAAGCGTACGTGGGAAGAGTGGTAATGGAACCACTCGTCTAGCTTTGGCTAAAAATGATAGAAGGTACAGGACCTAGTGATTCACTAGTTGGTGGGTGAGGTAGAGGAATTGAGAGTGAAAGCGACACAGAGAGCAAGGATGAAAGGTTACAGCCCAGATTTCAGGCTAGGAAAACTGGATGGGCAGGGGAGTCATTCACTGATAAGGGAGCAGCGGAGTAAAACCAGATTTGGAGGAAAGTTAACAACCAGCACTGACTGGAGGCTCATTACGTTGTCAGGCCCTTCTCAAATGCCTATAATCATTTTGCACCGTAGAGACTATTATTTGGCCCAAAGCCAAGTAAAGAAATTAGAGTTTGGGATCAGGTTTCTATGTGCTCCAAAGCCCGCGCTCTTTCTACTACACAGTTCGTTCGGTGCACATTTACTTCATCTGGCAGCCCAAGCGCCACAAGCTACTGAAGTGGACTGCATCAGCAGTGCGACCTCAGTAGTTACTCCTACTCCCCGGGCCTCATCTGCCAAAGACTAGCTCCATCTGAAGTTGTGTGCAAGAGGCGGGTGGAGATTTCATTAAAATGAAGACAACTAAGACACCACGAAAGGAACTGCATCAGCTAATAATGATGATGGTGGTGGTGGTGGTGATGATGAAGACGAAGTAAAGAAGCGCAGGGAATTCTCTGGTCCCACTCCCGTGGAGAGGTCTCCTAAGGTAGAGGCAATCCCCCGGGGAGGGTACCGAGTCAAGGCGGCGGCCCTAGGATGCTCCCACGCACCTTGACCCCTAAGCCCCAGGTCTCGGCAGGACCCCCGGGGAAACGCCGGCCAGCCCGCCCGCCCAGGGCCACGCGGCACAAGGTGACACGGACCGCGCCTGCCCCTCAGCCGCCAGGGAGAGGCCGGGACGAGAAGGGAGAGGGACGTCCGCGGGGCCCCGCGCTACCTTGTACTTATCAAAGCCAGCCAGCTGCTCCGGGCTCACGTATTCGTAACCAGCCATGACGACCCGAACACCGAGCGCCCACTCGGCAGCGACTCTCCGCGACGAGGTGCAGAAACACGAGCACCACACCGGCAGAGCAAGGATGGGAAGCCTTGGGCAGGCAAAGGTGGTAGGAGAGCTGCGCTCCGCCCACCGCGCACGCGTAGCGGCCTCAGGCCACTTCCGCCGCCTCCCAGGGCGCAAGCGCAGCCTCCACCTCTCCCCGCCCACCGAGGGAGGCTCGCTAGCCTGCTCACGAGGTCCGCCCCCTCACGCCGTCGCAGTCCAATCAGCGTGGATCGGACAACACGAAGTCCCGCCTTCCGGGTCTTCTCGTCTCTTCATTCGCTAACGTCAAAATTGGTGAGCTGAAGTAAGGCGAGAGTGGAGGTAAAAGGTCAATTTCCCAGGGGGCCTTGCTCCTCCCTCCGGGGGTTGGGGCCGTTCTCTGGTTTCGTTCCGGTTGTGGTGGTTGTCTGCGAACCAGTTCAGAAGTACCCAGGAAGGAGCCGTGTGGTGAACTTGCCAGAGAAAGGGTGTGTGCCCGGCGCGCTGCGGCTCCTGGCAGGCTGTAGGAGCTCAAGAAGGTGATTGGACGTAGAGAAACCAGTGGGGAGCCTCGGGGAAAAGCTTTTTCCGTCTGTAAAGTGGCGTGGAAGGGCGCTGGAGACGAACCCCTCAGACCTCTTCGCTCTCCGCTCTGTCAAACTGTTGCAAATTGAAATTGCTCACGTCTCCAACCAGATAAAAGCACGGGTCTCTGAGTCTCTAGGGATCTTTAAGTGCGTTTGCAGGAAGTGCATGCACGTAACTGGAGCCAATAGTAGAAAGAACACTAGATCAATGGCTAGTGTGTATCAAGCTAATAATAAAATTTAATAATAGTAATAATTGCTCCCTTTTCTTTTTTTGAGCACCAACTATAAGGGGAACTTTATATACATTATCACCAACCCCCATAACAATACTATTAAGTGGAAGGCACTTTCCCTATTTCGCAGATTAGGTAATAAAAATTCAGATTACCTAACTTGCCCAGGATCAGTCCATTAATTATACAGCTCGGAAGTGGTCAACCCAACACGAAATGAGGTTCTTGGTGTCGGAAACCACTACCTAAGAAAGATTCTCAGTCTCTGGGTCTCTGAAACAAGGGTGATTCTTTTAAGATCTCTTATGTTCCTTATATTAACTCGTTAAACATAATTATCGGGTGCTCAGTATATGCCAAGAATGTTATTATTTCTGCGTGTGTCTCATCTCACTTTCTAAAGTACAAGGTTCTTATGAGGTAATAGATATAAAGCATCTATCATCACACCTGATACATGGCAGATGATCAATAGACTTGAACATCATTTTCCTTCACTTGTCCTAAGGAAAGGACCTGTATCTTGTACACCTTAATTTTCCCTTGTCCTTATAGTCCAGTGCCTTGCAGATAATACATGGTCAATACCTTTCCTTGAATGAATGAGCAGCGATCTCTCTGCTATGCTGTGCGGTGTCTGCTTTGAGGACATTAGAAATGTGGATCTCCCTTTAATCTAGGAAGAAAATTGCCTCTAATGAAAGGAAAACTATGAAACCACCTTCTTCGACGTGTAAAAGTATTTCCTTTGTGCATGTACTGTATTTAAATCCCTTCTGTGTACTGATAAGAAAACTGAATTGACAAGGCCTCTGCCCTAAATATGTGTTTTGGACAATGTATTAATCAGACTGAGGCTACCGTCCCAAGTAATATGCTACAGATTTCATCTGCTGTGTGTTTCTTCTAATCAATATGAAGAGAAAAAAAAAAATCTTCGCATCAAATGCTTGTTGATATAAGGCCTGTGCTTATCCATCACCCACTGACGCTTATCTGTCCTCTCTATCTCATACACTGACCACGCTTTCTGCTTTCCAAAATAATCATCATAGAAGATATTTGTGCTAGAAGCAATGTTACCACCTTTGTAATATAAACTGGAAAAAAAAAAGTGTTTTCATTCGTGGCATTCCTGCTTTATTTAGGTTTAAGTATGAGGGTGTCAGATAAATAGATACCTAGAAAATTGGAAGTTAAGGACTAACATAGTTAAAAACTCCAACATGAGTTATTAAAGCCATAAAAATGGCCGAGGTTTCCCAAGGAAGATTATAAAAAGATACTGATTTGGTTTGCATTTTAAAATAATACTGATGCCTTTATAGTAAGTTCTATGATTTTCAAAGGAATTTGGTATCTCACTAGATCAGCTTAACAAGCCTGAGTCATGGGCCAGATAGTTGTTCTAATTGTACAGAATAGAACGGCAGAAGTATTCTATTATATCTCACCCAAAAATTACCCGTGTGTGGTAAAATTGAAATAAGAGCACGGGTCATCAAATTTTTAAATAATTTTAAAATAATTTTTCCACTACACCTTGCTTCTACAAGTTACCACAGTAAGATACTTAAAAAGGGAGGGGCGCCTGGGTGGCTCAGTCGGTTAATCATCCGACTTCAGCTCAGGTCACCATCTCACCCACCGTGAGTTCCAGCCCCGCCTGGGGCTCTGGGCTGATGGCTCAGAGTCTGGAACCTGCTTCCGGTTCTGTGTCTCCCTTTCTCTCTGCCCCTCCCCCGTTCATGCTCTGTCTCTCTCTCTCTCTCTCAAAAATAAACGTTAAAAAAAAAAGAAAATTTAAAAATAAAATAAAACAAATAAATAAAAGATATTTAAAAAGGGAAAATTCACAAGTCAGTTTTAAATCAAGGCTAGAGGGGGGTAAAAAAAAAAAAACTAGGAAAGAACTGAACAGACTCATTAAATTGCTTATTGTTTCCTAAAAATAGAATTCCCTTGCTAGAGTGAACCTTCTCTAGTTAAGTTTTGTCTGCTTGGTTTTTGCTGTATTTCACATTTTTCAAAAACATAATCCCAAGTAAAAATGTGTAGAGAACTCTTTGAATGGGTCATCAATCAATTATCACAGAAAAGATCTGTGCAACATACTGAGATTCAGTATAAGCTAATACTGCTTTGTACTTCCACTCCCCAAGTCAGTAGAGGCTCTCTGCTGTTCTGTGACTTGTCATCCCACCTGCCTCCCAATGGTTTTCTGGTCATTTTTGTTCCCTTAACCTTTGAATACAAACTCAATTGTGTCCATAGTCATTCAAAACCCAGATAATCACTGTCAAGTTTCAATCTAGTGTCATATGAAGTAAGAATAAAATGACAGGGGCGCCTGGGTGGCTCAGTTGGTTAAGTGTGCGGATTTGGTTCAGGTCATGATCTCACAGTTCATGAGTTCGAGCCCCGTGTTGGGCTCTGTGCTGACAGCTCAGAGCCTGGAGCCTGCTTCCGATTCTGTCTCCCTCTCTCTCTCTCTCTCTGCCCCTCTCCCACTCACGCTCTGTCTCTCAGAAATAAATGTCAAAAAAAAAATTTTTTTTAAAGAATAAAATGACAGGTCTAGTAATTTATTTACACTCTCTACATACTTACCATTCTTTGTTTTGGAGATGAATGATTATTCTTTTATAGCCATTATTCATGAGCATGGCTATTATACATAAAAAGAGTTATTTTTAAAAAACTGATCTCAGGGGCACCTGGGTGGCTCAATGGGTTAAGCATCCGACTCTTAGCTTCAGCTCGGGTCCTGATCTCACCCTTCGTGAGTTCAAGCTCTTCAGTGGGCCCTGTGCTGACATCGCGGATCCTGCTTGCAATTCTGTCTCCCTCTCTCTCTGCCCTTTCCCCTGCTCACTCTCTCTCTCTCTCTCTCTCTCTCTCTCTCTCAAAAATCAATAAACTTAAAAAAAAAAAAAACTGATATCAGGCAGGGGCACCTGGCTGGCTCAGTCGGTGGAACATGCAACGCTTGTTCTCGGGGTCATGAGTTCAAGCCCTATGTTGGGTGTAGAGATTACTTAAATATAAAATCTTTTTTAAAAATTGATCTCAGGCAAAATTTTATAGTGGGCAAACTCTTATTTTGAGCATTCTTGAAGTTCTGGCAATGACCCAGCATCTGATTTTCCAAGCAGAGAGTTGATACCCCTCCTACACAAACATCCCCCCGCCCCATTGTTATCGCACTAGAACGGAAGCAGAACTCTAGGTGAACCAAGTACAAATCATTCAGATGGGTAGCCAGAGTGCCATCACCCCATCTCCTTATTCCTTTTTGCTTCATCTAATGCCAGGTCTGCAGATACAACCAAATATAACCACTATTCTTTTCATTATTATTATTATTATTTCAGTTTGAACATAGAGCCATACAAGACACCCCATTTTTGAGGATCATTTTTGTCTTCCTAAAACTTTGAGTCATTGGAGTTGAGATCAACAGTTATTTAGTTTTCCGTGGAAGAGAAAGATACTAGCAGAGAAACCTAAGAGGAGCAAGAGAGAAGGGAATATTGCTGTAATTCATTTTCCTGTAAGAATCCCCAGAAATCTAGGGCAGGAGTTCAGGCAATAGTTGTCAACATAGATATCTACTGCATAGGGCTTTGAGATCTTCCTTGATATACCCAAGGCTGTGCCGCCTGCTAGACCAGACCTCTAGCAGAAGCTGGTTCTATTTTCAGGAAACAAGGCTTACAAATATGAAACAATGTGTAGAAATAGTTCGTTATCTCCTCCTGTATCCTTATTGCACTCCAGCCATGTGCCAAATACAGATACCATTATAGACCATGGAGATGCAAAATGGAATAAAACGTGGATGCCATACAAGCGATACATCATTACTGCATTTTGTGAATGACCAGTACCATCCAATGCCCTAGCTCTTCAAAGTTTCTCTCTTCCCACCTCCCACCACACCCCCTTTAAAAAGTTCACTGTTAGGGGCACCTGGCTGGCTCAGTCGGTTAAGCGTCCGACTTTAGCTCAGGTCATGATCTCGTGGTCAGTGTGTTCAAGCCCCGCATTGGGCTCTGTGCTAACAGCTCAGACCCTGGAGCCTGCTTCAGATTCTGTGTCTCCCTCTGTCTCTGCTCCTCCCCCACTCACTCACGCTCTGTCTCTCTGTCTCTCAAAAATCAATAAACGTTAAAAAAAAATTTTTTTAAAATGAATAAACGTTAAAAAAAAAAAAAAGAAAAGAAAAGTGCACTGTTAAAAGTTTGAGATATTTTGTTTCAGAGAATTGACTTGAAGATTGGAAACAAAGGGTTGGAACCAAAACTAAACTTTCTAAAGACTCTGAAATCTCATAGATGTTGATTTAACATTTAAATAAATAATCTAGGGGCGCCTGGGTGCCTCAGTCAGTTGAGTGTCTGACTTTGGCTCAGGTCATGATCTCACAGTTCATGGGTTCAAGCCCCACATCAGGCTCTGTGCTGACCGCTTGCTCCGAGCAAGCGGTCAGCACAGAGCCTGGAGCCTGCTTCAGATTCTGTGTTTCCTTCTGTCTCTGCCCCTCCCCCACTCATGCTTTGTCTCACTCTGTTTCTCAAAACTAAATAAATGGAAAAAAATTTTAAATAAATAATCTAGAGGATGAGATACAGAAACAGCTCTTCAAGTGTACTAATGATACTATGATAGTCTTTCATAATGAAATTCTGTATCAGTTGGCATAAGCTGCAAGAAAATAAAAGGTTTTTTCTTTAATGTTTATTTATATTTGAGAGAGAGAGACAGAGACAGAGCATGAGTGGGGGAGAGGCAGAGAGAGAGACACACACACACAGAATCCGAACCAGGCTCCAGGCTCTAAGCTGTCAGCACAGAGCTGGACGCGGGGCTCGAACTACAAACCGTGAGATCATAACCTGCGCCGGAGTCGGACGATTAACCAACTGAGCCCCCCAGGTGCCCTAAGAAAATAAAAGGTGAAGCAGATGTAAAATTTATTTATCACCACATAACAGATCATGCAAAACCTAGTAGCTTAAAATAACAGCCATTTCGGGGCGCCTGGGTGGCGCAGTTGGTTAAGCGTCCGACTTCAGCCAGGTCGCGATCTCGCGGTCCGTGAGTTCGAGCCCCGCGTCGGGCTCTGGGCTGATGGCTCAGAGCCTGGAGGCTGTTTCCGATTCTGTGTCTCCCTCTCTCTCTGCTCCTCCCCCGTTCATGCTCTGTCTCTCTCTGTCCCAAAAATAAATAAACGTTCAAAAAAAAAAATTTTTTTTTAATAAAATAACAGCCATTTTATTTGCTTATAATTCTGTGGGTCAGCAATTTGGAGTGGGCTTAGCTGGGCTGTTTCAAGAGGGGGTAAGTAGGAGCTGCAAGGCCTTTCAAAGCCTAGGCTCAGAAATCACACAGTGTCACTTCTGTCTCATTCTCCTGGACAAAGTAAATCACAAGGCCAGCCCAGATTCGTGGGAAGGAAAATAGATTTCACTTCTTGCAGAGAGAGAAGGAGACCCAGAATCCGAAGGAGGCTCCAGGCTCTGAGCTGTCAGCACAGAGCCCAACGCGGGGCTCGAACCCACAAACCGTGAGATCATGACCTGAGCCAAAGTCGGATGCTTAACCCCGACTGAGCCACACAGACGCCTCTAGATTTCACTTCTTAATGGATGGAATGACAAAGTCACCTGGCAAGGGGGCCTGCACAGAAGAATGGGAGGGCATTATTGCAATCATCTTTGCAAACACTCTACCACCCCAGATTAGCTACAATGAAGACGAGACAGTAAGTTAAGCTTCATCAGGAAAATATTTCGAAACCACTAAATTGCCCGTGAATTCTTTTAAGGTATTGATCAAAAAGAAGTCAAAACAAACTAAAACAGTAAAACCCCTTGTCCCAAGGCTTTCATTAACATAAGCTGTCTCTTGCTTCCAAATCTCCCACCCACTCTCAACCCTCTCCACTCTGGTTTCCAACCTCACCAGCTCTCCTGAAATGGTTGCCTCGGGGCTCCTCACTTTGTTGTTAAATCAGATAGACTCTTTAAGACTTCTTATCTGACTTTTCATCGGCTTACACTGCCTGCTGTCTTTCCTTGAAACATCTTCCTCCCGTGATTGCTCTGAATTCTGTTTTTATTCTGACTCCTCTTAACTCACACACACACACACACACACACACACACACACACACAGACACACACACACACACACACACACAGACACACACACACACACGGGCTTGATCCCACTGTTTGTCTGCGCTTCTAGAGCATCCTGTGTGATGGGGCTCTTGAGCAAATGGCTAAGAAAGAATTCTTGAGACCTCTTTGGTGCAAAAAGGTGATTTTATTAAAGCACGGGGACAGGACCTGCGGGCAGAAAGAGCTGCACTGGGGTTGTGAGGAGGGACTGATTATATACTTTTAAGTTAGTGGGGGTTAGGGATCGCGTAGGTCTCTAAGAAACTTGAAAGCAAGGCTTTTAGGACCTTGAGGGGTTAGCTACTGTTAAGATAAGGTTACTTTTAGTCTTTAATAAAACAAAACCATGAAGGAAGTAAGGCAGGCACGAGTTGCTTGAGGAAGGTCACGCTCTGTGTGTTTCAGGTGTCTATCAGTGGGCTGCAGGCTGTAAAGAGATTTAATTTCAGCTACATTTCTCTTGCCTTTGTTTCCCTTCTCACTGTACATGCCTCTTTCTTCACACTTACATGTTATAAATTCTCTATTTTTAATGTGTATTTATTTTTAAGTTTATTTCTTTATTTTGAGAGAAAGAGAGGGAGAGAGAGAGAGCGAGCAAGTGAGCCTGAGCGGGGGAGGCGTAGCGAGAATGGAAGAGAGAGAATCCTAAGCAGGCTCCATGCTGTCAGCGCAGAGCCTGACATAGGGCTTGAACCCATGAAACTGTGAGATCACGGCCTGAGCCGAAATCAAGAGTCAGACACTTAACCAACTGAGGCACCCAGGCACCCCCTAATGTTTATTTATTTTTGAGAGAGAGAGCACGGGCTGGGGAGGGACAGAGAGGGGGGTGGAACAGAGGATCCAAAGCGGGCTCTGGGGTGACAGCACAGAGCCCGACGTGGGGGCTCGAAGTCACGAACTGCGAGATCATGACCTGAGCCGAAGTCAGATGCTTAACCGACTGAGCCACCCAGGCGCCCCAGAAATTTTCTATTGTCTTATCTGTCTTACTGGATTCTGAGTGCCTTGAGGGTAAGGACCACAACTGTAAACCCCGGAACCTAGCATAATGCCTTGTACTCCGCAAGTCCTCAGTAAGTCCCCCCCCAACCCCGCCTTGGTACTTTTATGGTTTTATTAACATAAACACAATGTGCATATGAGCTGTCTATTCACTTCTCTTCGTCGTGCAGCCTGGCATCAGGACTGGTGACTCTGATGGACAGTTGGGCTGTTCTTTCCACCACGGCTTCGCGGGTCTCCGGGGGGACACATTGTAGACAATCCCTGCACAGTGAGATTTGCTGCGCATCAGCAGCACTTCAAGCTCCCTGGTGTTGTGGACTAGGAACTTCCAGAAGCCACTGGGCAGCACATGCTTGGCTTTCTTGACGCTCCCATAACCAGTGTTGGGCATCGACTTCTGGGTACCCTATTGTCAATGCCTCTGGGTTACCACCAGTCGCACTTGATTTTGACAGATCGGTCTGACTGGTGCCGGATGAACTTTTTGGTCCTCTTTTTAATGATCTCAGGCCTCACCAAAGGTCTGAGGGCAGCCGAGTACTTGGCCTACTTGATGCCAAGTAGGAGATGGCTGCTCACCCCCAGTGAGCGGCGAGGAAGAGAGGGGCTTCGTTAAGCTTTCACTGAATTAAATGAACTGTGAGGGGATAAAGAAATATGTGTTGCTGTCACCAGGAAGTCCTATAAAACTCTTCATAGTCATTACCCTAGTGACCCCACACTGGAATATACTTCCAGGAAGTAAGCTGAAAGAAAAGAATCTTTATTGCCAAGATTTATAAAGAGCCATATTTATCACTGGAGGGGGAAAATGCAGGCAATCAAAATGTCCAGTGAATTAAGGGCCCAAACTGTAAACAATGGTAAACCAATGTGGTAAAATATACAGTCATTAAAAAGAAAGGCGAGTGGTTGCAAAAAAAAAAAAAAGGAGGAAAACGCAGAAAATAACAGTTGTTGGCAAAGATGAGGAGAAACTGGAATTCTTGTGTGTGTTGCTGGTAGAATTACAAAATGATGCAGCACCTATGCAAAAATGTTGGACAGTTCCCCAAAAAGTTAACCATGGAGTTACCATATGACCTAGCAATTCCACTCCTGGGAATATACCCCAAAACCTGTACATGATGCTCCCAGGAGCATTATTTATAACAGCCAAAAAATGGAAATAACCTAAATGTCTTTCAACCGATGAATGGATGAACAAAATGTGTGTGTCCACATGGTGGAATATTATTCACCCACAAAAAGGAATGGCGGCCTGATCCGAGCTGCAACGTGGATGAACCTTTAACCATTATGCTGTGTGAAAGAGGCCAGGCACAAAGGACCATATATTGTATGGTTCCATTTGTATGAAATTTCCAGGGGGCGCCTGGGTGGCGCAGTCGGTTAAGCGTCCGACTTCAGCCAGGTCACGATCTCGCGGTCCGTGAGTTCGAGCCCCGCGTCGGGCTCTGGGCTGATGGCTCGGAGCCTGGAGCCTGTTTCCGATTCTGTGTCTCCCTCTCTCTCTGCTCCTCCCCCGTTCATGCTCTGTCTCTCTCTGTCCCAAAAATAAATAAACGTTGAAAAAAAAAAAAAAAAAAGAAATTTCCAGAACAGGTAAACCCATAGAGACAGAAAGTGGACTAGTGATTGCCAGGCAATGAGGGTGAGGAGGACGGAGAATAACTTCTAACAGGCATGGGGTTTCTTTTGGAGTGATGAAAATGTTCTGGAATTAGATAGTGGTGGCACAACCTTGGGAATATATTAAAAACTATTGAAATGTGCCCTTTAAAATTTTATGTGGAGTGAATTTTTATCTCAATTTAAAAAGGTAAAACAGCATGGTATTTAAAGGAAAAGCACAAAATAACACATACAAACTTCTTCCAACCAAAAATGTATTGATGGCCAGTAGGGAAAGACAAAAGAATACCAGGAATTGGGTGTTTTATTATTTTATTTATTATTATTATCGGGCCTTTTATTATTTTGGTAGCGTTGCTTCAAATGTACTACCTTTAAAGACATATCTGCCAGAACATTATAGCAAAGTGTGCAGAGCTAACACCGTAGAACTGTAAAGTCCTACAATTTAGCATAAAACCATACAGTTCTAACATTCTATAAAGTGGGAAGGGATAAATAAAGGAATAAGGCTTGCAACTAAGGCAATAGGTAAAAAGCCAAGGGAGAATTAAGTAGGATAAAGCACTCTTGATAGGTTATTTTTAAAAATCCCATCTTTATCCAGGCACAGCCTTTAAATTGTATGCAGTGCTAGAAATTTCATTTGAGAAATGAAAGCCTAGGTATATATTAGAAGAAATAATTCTCTCATGAAGAAGGTGCCTGTGGCTGGGGTCCCTGGCAGCTATGGTCACCATCACCCTGGTCCTGCAGAAGAATTATTCCTTTTTTTTTTTTTTTCAAAAAATGTTTTATGTTTATTCATTTTTGAGAAACAGAGAGAGACAGAATGTGAGCAAGGATGGGGAGAGAGAGGGAGACACAGAATCTGAAGCAGGCTCCAGGCTCTGAGCTGTCAGCACAGAGCCCGACGCGGGGCTCGAACTCACAGACCGTGAGTTCATGACCTGAGCCGAAGTCAGAAGCTCAACCGACTGAGCCACCCAGGTGCCCCTTGAGTGTTCTAAGAATACTTAGCTCTTCTAAATTTAGAAAAGTGTTTAAAAACACATGTAATAATGATGACTGTAAAAGTGCCACTCATCTGCTGTAAAGAAAATGTTTTAAGGAGATGGATATGATTGTCATTCTATAATTCATTTAGAAAATTAAAAACACACACACAAATGTAATAGAACTGCCCTACGACCCAGCAATAGCACTACTGGGAATTTATTCAAAGGGTACAGGAGTGCTGATGCATAGGGGCACATGTACCCCAATGTTAATAGCAGCACTTTCAACAATAGCCAAATTATGGAAAGAGCCTAAATGTCCATCAACTGATGAATGGATAAAGAAATTGTGGTTTATATACACAATGGAATACTACGTGGCAATGAGAAAAAATGAAATATGGCCTTTTGTAGCAACGTGGATGGAACTGGAGAGTGTGATGCTAAGTGAAATAAGCCATACAGAGAAAGACAGATACCATATGGTTTCACTCTTAATGTGGATCCTGAGAAACTTAACAGGAACCCATGGGGGAGGGGAAGGAAAAAAAAAAAAAAGAGGTTAGAGTGGGAGAGAGCCAAAGCATAAGAGACTGTTGAGAACTGAGAACAAACTAAGGGTTGATGGGGGGTGGGAGGGAGGAGAGGGTGGGTGATGGGCATTGAGGAGGGCACTTGTTGAGATGAGCACTGGGGGCTGTATATAAGTGACGAATCACAGGAATCTACCCCAAAACCAAGAGCACTCCGTACACCCTGTATGTTAGCTAATTTAACAGTACATTATATTAAAAAAAATAAATTAAAAAATGTAATAAAGATGGTTATAAGAGTGCTGTGCTACTTTGAGAAGACTGCCACTTAAGGGAATTGGTGTGATAAACATTCGGCAATGCTCTTAACAATGTTTTTAAACACGTGCAATGGAGACGTTGTAAGTGTGCTACGTGCCTGCTACTTTGACAAGAGTATCATTCCAGAGTCATTTGACTAACTTGAGAGAGAGGGAGTTTAGAAACACGACCCCATTGAGTTTTATGAACTCCTGAGTTCATCTCCCAGTTGTGCCTGCGTGAATCTGACCCCAAACAGCGTACTGTAGATAGAACTACAGTAAGAGACAGACCGTCACCAGGGCGCAAACTGACCACTAGGGGGCATATACGCAGCAGATCTGAAGAGCACTGTGCCGGCTGGTGAAAAGGGAACTGATGTGAAAAATACAATCCACGGTAGGCTGGGCAGATCTCATGACATGAACCAAACCAGTCAATTGCCCGCTTACACAAAAATAGCAACATTTTCTATAGGATTTAAATTTAAAAAAATTTTTTTGAATGTTTATTTATTTCTGAGACAGAGAGAGACAGAGCGTGAGTGGGGGAGGGGCAGAGAGCAAGGGAGACCCAGAATCCGAAACAGGCTCCAAGCTCTGAGCTGTCAGCACAGAGCCGGACACCGGGCTCAAACCCACAAACCGTGAGATCATGACCTGAGCCGAAGTTGGTCGCTCAACCAACTGAGCCACACAGGCGCCCCTGCAGTCTCATAACATAATATCACATGCCCAGATACAATCCAAAATTACTTGGCATATAAAAAAATAGGAAATCTCAACTCACATGGGGAAAAAAACAAAACAAAACAAAACAAAAACCAACAGTCAACAGGCACCAATGCTGAAATGACGCAGACGTTGGAATGATCAAAAAGAAGACATTAAGGCAAGTATTTTAAAAATGTCGTATGAACATTGTTGAATGAGAAGATGAAAAGTCTCAGCGAAGACATAGAAAATATAAAGAACCAAACGGTAATGCCGTAATCATAATTTTTTTTAATTACTGCATAGACTCTGTATTGGTTTCCTATTGCTTCTGTAACAAATTACTACAAACATAAGGATTTAAAACAAAACAGGGGCGCCTGGGTGGCGCAGTCGGTTAGGCGTCCGACTTCAGCCAGGTCACGATCTCACGGTCCGTGAGTTCGAGCCCCGCGTCGGGCTCTGGGCTGATGGCTCAGAGCCTGGAGCCTGTTTCCGAATCTTTGTCTCCCTCTCTCTCTCTGCCCCTCCCCCGTTCATGCTCTGTCTCTCTCTGTCCCAAAAAAAAAATAAATAAAAAAATGTTGAAAAAAAAAAAAGTACAGTTGACCTTTGAACAACTCAAGGGTTAGGGGTGCTGACCCCTAGCACAGTCCAAAATCCACGTATACCGTTTGACTCCCCAGAAACTTAACCACAAATAGCCTACTGTTGAGGGCAAGCCTTATTGATAATATAAACAGTCAATTAACATATAGTTTGTGTGTTGCATATATTATATACTGCATTCTTATAATAAAGTAACTTAGAGACAGTGAAATCTTGAGAAAATCATAAGAAAGGGAATGGAGGGGGATGGGTGAAAGGGGTGAAAGGGAATGGAAGGTACAGACTTCCAGGTATGGGATGAATAGGTCATGGGAATAAAAGGTAGAGCATAGGGCAACGTGAGGCTCGAACTCACGGACTACAAGCTCGTGACCTGAGCCGAAGTCGGACACTTAATTGACTGAACCACCCAGGAGCCCCGAAAAAAATTGCATATAAGTGGACCCGCGCAGTTCAAACTCATGGTGTTCAAGGGTCAACTGTGCCCCAAAGATCATATAATTCAACTCCTTCATTGTATTGATGTGAAAAGTGAGGTCTCTAGAAAGATGAAGTGATTGTCTTGAATCACAAGGTCCTGTAATCCTGTAGTTTAATAACCACTTTTCCACTATTATAGCTTCCTTGGCTTTTCTGAGCACGTGTCCATACACATTCCTTTAATTATAAATAACAGAAACCTGCCCTAGCTAGCTCAAGCAAGAAGGGAAATCGTTGAAAGAAGTTGGGGTCCCTGATGGGACTCAAGATCAGGAGTGTAAATAAGCATCAAGAATAAACTCAAGGGGCGCCTGGGTGGCTCAGTCGGTTAAGCATCCGACTTCGGCTCAGGTCACGATCTCGCGGTCCGCGAGTTCGAGCCCCGCGTCGGGCTCTGGGCTGATGGCTCAGAGCCTGGAGCCTGCTTCCGATTCTGTGTTTCCCTCTCTCTCTGCCCTTCCCCGTTCATGCTGTGTCTCTCTCTGTCTCAAAAATAAATAAAGGTTAAAAAAAAAATTTAAACGGCTCCATCTCTGTTTTCCTGCTCGGCCCTATTGACTCATGTTCTGTATTTCTATTTGCATCTGAGTAAAAACCAGAGAAGCTACTCGGGTTCCCACTCCAAGGGGGAAAGCAAGAGAGTTCATCATTTTTCGTCCTCAGGCCCCAAACACCTGACAGGATCTAAGAAGAGCCGGATCCCAAATATGTTCCAGAACGTTAGCGTCAAACAAACCTGGCTGAAGGCGGCATCGGCAGTCCCCACCTTCAACGATTTATGGAATACCACCTATTGGGGCACCTGGGTGGCTCAGTTGATTGAGCATCCAACTCTTGGTTTCGCCCAGGTCATGGTCTCATAGTTTCATGAGTTCGAGTTCTGCATCAGGCTCCTTGCTGACAGTATGGAGGCTGCTTGGGATTCTCTGTCTCCCTCTCTCTCTGCCCCTCCCCCCACTCATGCTGTCTCTGTCTCTCTCAAAATAAGTAAATATATTTAAAAGAAAGAAAGGAAGGAAGGAAGGCAGGAAGGAAGGACGGAAGGGAGAAAACCTATTATTCACCGGTCACTTACCTTTGATGGGACCGACCCTGGATTCCTGAAGGAACACGTATACAGGACCCCTTTCCAATAGAAACCGCTAACCCCAAGCTACAATGAGACTAACTCTCCCTTCCTTTCGGAGTCTCCCAGGCACTCATCTGTTATTCTCTGTCACTCGTGCTATTCAGTAAACTCTGTTTTCACTTCTTCCTAGCTTGCATTTGACTTCTACCCTGTAGCCTCTTGCCTGGTCCTGCAGGACCCCCCCCCTCCCCTACCCCCCACGATGGATCCTTGGACCCAGCCTGCCTGCATCAATATCTCAGCTAAGTTCCCTTCCCAATCTAACAATCTATCATTTACTGTTGCCAATAATGTAATGCCATGTCTGGTGGAAAGAGAATAAGAAGTTAGGATTCTCATGGGATAAAGGTCTAAGCTACATTTATTCTTTAGTAACCTATTAGTAGTTTATATAGTAAAGGAGGTTTTAAGATAACCTGCTTGGATACAGATAAAAGAAGCCCAGATCGCAAACCTTTGTTATCGAAGACCCTGCTGACGTGTCCTGGAGGGCTCAAAGCCCAAAGGAATGGAAAAGAAATTTCTTTGGCCCAGGGTGCAACCGAAAAGCTGCCGGCAGGGCAGAGGCCAATAGAGGCCAATAGCCATATGGTTGGCCTTGGACTTGGGGAGTACGTTGGTGGCAGCAATAAGAACCTGTTTGTCTGAACCCCACCCTAAGCCTGAGACCTGAGTCAACCTGCAGGTGCTTCCTGGAAACCGGGGACACCTGGGCAAACATGAAGAACTCTGAACCCGGTTGGTACACAAGAAAGGAGTTGAGACTGTAAGACTTGACATTTTTATTAAGGCTTTTTTTCCATTATGGAGTACCAAATTGAAAAACACAGAAACACAGAAAAACATGCCAAATCCTACCATTTAGTTAGAACCACCGTTAACATCTTGGTGTGTTTCATCTGTGGATTGATTCACTTGAAACAAATATTACTTAAGGCCTCTGGTGCATGGTACTAGGTCCTGGGGAATCCTGAGGTCAAGGCAACGGACGCGTTGTAGAGCCTGTAGCATTTCCTTCCAAGCTTTTCTAGGCATTGTTTTGTGCCGGCACGGATGTGTCGAACTTCTCTAAAATTACGGAAACAGCTCCATTTCTCTCTTCTGTAGTCCCTGCTCCTCGGGAGCCCCTGTCGAGCATTGTCCGGTGCCACTTCATGCTTTGACTGGTGCACTTTGGTGACCGTGGCAGATGCTGCTAGTGTCCTGTATCCCCCAGGAGCGTCTCAGACCACCTGCCGCTACACTGCACGGTTCTCGCCATGCTGATAGCATCCCACGCCCAGCATTGTAGCTTCTCACTCTGGTTCTCAAACCCGATTCTTCACCGTTTTCAAGCTTTCTGAAATGAATTACTTAACAAAGTCTTTGTTTCCCATGCATGTATTTGTTCTATGTGTCCCCTATGCCTTCCATAGCCGTCTAGCAAGGGGAGACTTGAGGAGGTAGTGAAGTAGAAATGTACTGGGGCTGGACTTTTACTCTAGGACCTGTGTGTGTGTGTGTGTGTGTGTGTTCAAATCAACCCTTTTTTTTTTAATTACAAAAATACATGCCTCTGTTTAGAAAAAATATATACCAGACACACCCAGATCCTTACTCCAGATCCTACACTCGCCAACTTTCTGATGTGTTTTTCCAGAAATAGCCATTCTAGAAATATCTTTTCTAGGTATAGAAAGCACAGGTATTTAATATAGATTCCCTTCTTTTACATAAAGGTGAGCATAATATACACTTTAAACTTCACCATATATATTGAGATGCAGTCCAAAATAGAGTTTACTTGACTTTTTTTCCACAACAATTCTTGTTGTTTGGAATTGTCCCTTTTGAATGGATATTTTGGTTGTTTAACTCATTTACTATCACAAATAACTCTGCCTTGAACATCCTTATACACACATTTTTGTACCCACGTATCACTACACTTCTGTCAACACTGAATATGATCAATACATATCTTGTCTTTTGATAATTAGTAGATGACAGTATTTACTTATTTCAATGTGGATTTTTATGTATATCAAACTACTGACATTGCTTTTTCAGTAAACTGATTTTTTTTCTTATTTTTATCCATGTTCTATCTTAATGCTGTAAGATAAAAATTTCTTATGTTAAGGTTGGCCCTTTATTCAGTCATCATACTACAAACATGTTATCTTTTGCCTTTTTATCCTAATGCCCTTTTCATCCCCAAATTAAAGCTTCATTTTCTTTTTGGTTTTCTGGGTTTTGTCTCTTGTTTAGATTTTTTTTTTTTTTTAACGTTTATTTATTTTTGGGACAGAGAGAGACAGAGCATGAACGGGGGAGGGGCAGAGAGAGAGGGAGACACAGAATCGGAAACAGGCTCCAGGCTCCGAGCCATCAGCCCAGAGCCTGACGCGGGGCTCGAACTCACGGACCGCGAGATCGTGACCTGGCTGAAGTCGGACGCCCAACCGACTGCGCCACCCAGGCGCCCCATTGTCTCTTGTTTAGAAAAGCCATCCTCACTTCAAAACCATTTTGTGAAATTACTTGATAATCTCTCCCAGCATTTTCCCAGGTTCTTTGTTAAATTTAAGACTCTGGAAATTATCTTCACTGTATGATACATACAGCCCTAATGTTCGTCTTTTCTGGGCTCTGGGATCAATGACCCAGCTTCCTGGAAGTTTCAGGACAATCCAGATTTCCCAGATCCCTGGAGACATGACTGAACCTAGCTTATTGACACATTGCTGGCTGTGACCTAGGAGCAGCACCCCCCCCCCCCCCCAAGCCATCTCCACTTCACTGAGTTCTTGGTTCAGACCCCAGAACCTGAGCAGACCATTCTCACTGGGGTATGTGGGTTCCAGGTGGCCCCACAGGGACCTCGATGCCCATGTGACTTAGTCACAGGCTGTAGCACTTCCTCTGTAAATTTGGCGACTCCTGTCCCCTCTTCCCTCCCATCCCGGCTGTGCTGGGCCTTGCCAACTCCTCTTGGAGGAAATTTGCATCATGCAGCAGCCTGAGGACTCAGGAGGACTGATCCACTGAGCCATGATCTACTCGGCTGTCCCCCTGCTACTCCTGGCTGTGACTCTCCCTCTGGTGGGGTCACCAGCTCCTCAAGTATCCCAACCTGTGAGTAAAACTGGGGGGAGGACCCAGGTAAGACGCAGCAAGCTGTGGATGAAGGGACAGGTGGAGGGGCAAGGGCCAGGGGGAGAAGTCATGTAAAAAAGAAAGGCCAGTTTGCTGTAAAATCTCTGAGAGGTCAGTCTCATTTTCCAGGCTGTGGGATAGCTTTTATTTCTTTGAGTCACTGTGAACTCCAGTGATGCCAGAAGGCTCTCCCAGTCAAGCTTGCCCTTTAAAAATTAAAAGAAAAGGGGCGCCCGGGTGGCTCAGTCGGTTGAGCGTCCGACTTTGGCTCAGGTCATGATCACCCAGTCTGTGGGTTTGAGCTCCGCATCGGGCTCTGTGCTGACAGCTCGGAGCCTGGAGCCTGCTTCGGATCGTGTCTCCCTCTCTCTGTCCTTCCTCTGCTCACACTGTCTCACTTTCAAAATAAATTAAAAATAAAAAATGAAAAGAAAAGAAAAATTTTCCAGATTTGGGAACCACCGGCATAGAGGACAGGAGAGAATCTGAAGAAAGACAGCAGAGTTGGAATTAGCACTTTTTGATCTGTTTTCTCCCAGGTAGCGTCTATATCTATATTTGTATCTCTCTGCACCTGTATTTGTATCCGTATCTGTATCTGTATCCGTACCCGTATCTATATCTGTATCTGTCTCTGGATAGATACCCACATTCACGTACAACTTTGGGAGAGGGAGGAGTTGGTGAGGAAATAATTTACAGGAACAAGAGACCGAGGGAAGATGCTGCCTTATGCCCACCCTCGGTCGCAGTTCCTTCGGAGGGAATAGAAGTCCCCAAGCCTCTGAGCCCCAGCCAGCTCTGCCCAGCCCTCCCCACCGGTGTTCCAGACACAGCGTTTCAGTTAGCCTAGAGGCCCAGGGACAGGTAAATTCGGGAAGGAATTAAGCAAAGCATGTTGACTCTCCAGGGTGTGCCTGGTTCCTGGGTTCAGGTGGCATTTGCAGGGCCTGGCGGGGTCCTTGGGGCTGTATCCCTGCCGCCTCCTCCCAGAAGCCTGCTTTCCCTTCCTGATGTGCCTGCTGGATTACAGGCAAAAAGAAGGGCTTCAAGGGGCATCCGAGTTCAGTCGGTTGAGCGTCTGACTTCGGCTCAGGTCATGATTTCACAGTTCAGTTCACGAGTTCGAGCCCCACAGTGGGGCTCACTGCTGTCAGCACGGAGGCCAATTTAGATTCTCTGTCCTCCCACCCTCTCTCGGCCCCTCCCCCATTCTCTCTTTCTCTCTCTCAAACGTAAACATTAAAAAAAAAAAAAGAGAAGAGCTTCAAAGAGGTAGAGTCATGTCAAATGACTCAGGCTAGTCCCCAAGTTGCTTGGGGAAGAAGGTGTCCCTGGAAGAAATGTGGGGTCAGCCCCCTCTCAGAGGTCTCTCCTCGTGCTCTGTTCCAGGGACAGAGTCAGGCTGGAGGGGAATCGGGGCAGCAACTGAACCAAAAGAGTGGAGCAGGTGGTGAGTGGATGGAGTGGAGAGGAGGAGGAAGGGGTGAGGGGAGGGAGGGGAAGCGGGGGGAGCAGAGGGAGCGGGGAATGAGGCTGAAGAGGGCACACGTGTGGAGGTACCGATCCACGGCTGGTCATGGCGGCCACACAGGTCCAGATTCCAATTCTCTGGCTGAGAGGCCTTGAGAAAATCCTCCATCTTGGAGAGGCTCGTCTGTGAGCTGAGGGTTTGGGGGGAAGGGTGGCGTGGAGCTGTGTGTGACCGCACCCCAGCTAGCGAGGGCTATGGCCCTCTTGAGGCTCGTCAGCTCCTAGCTGGCCTATGGGAGGTGGGGCCTGCCCTGGGTCCTGGCAGTCACCAGCCAGGTGTGGGAGGCAGAAGGGGACCCTGGCCTTGCTGTCTCTCCTCTGTAGAATCAGTCTTGGTCTCAGTCTATGTACAGCTGGACTTTTCAAATCAGACCTGGCCATTGACACTCTCCAGGACCCTGACTCCCCCCTTTGCCTCGGCCTCCTCTCCCCCAGCAACTCTCGCTGGCCTCGGCCTCACCACAGGTAGGGGGGATTCTACGGAGCCCTGCCTCTCAGTGGCCCTTACACTGCTTGTGGGGGAAGGAGGCTCAGACGGAAAGGAACCTGGGCTTCCCAGGCCTGCGGCCAGCTTGCCTGAATGGCTGCCCCTTTCCATTTCCTGGAGGGTCTGCATGGCCCAGCTTCTTTCCCATCTCCCCCCCCCCCCCAGACAGACCCTTTCCTTCCTGTTCTATGCCCCCCTCTTCGAAACTCTGCAGAGGCCCAAGAGGCAGCCGGTGGTGGGCTGGCACTTCTCCGCCCCCCAACCCTTGAGGACTTTGCCCAGCAGGACCTCTGCTGCTTTGAACCCTGGCCTGAGGAGGCAGTCCCGGATGGCTGAGGCTCTTGTGACTTCGGGATTGTTCCAGGCACCCAGCCCTAGAGCCTCTCGGGCATCGGGTCCTGACTACCTGGCTGTCTCACACAGGCTGCCCACTTCTCGTCCCCTCCTTCTGCCCCAGAGTGTAATGTCCATCACGATGGCCGCACCTACTGTGCCTGCCTCCCTGGGTACCAGTGGAACGCCAGCGTCTGCTCCCGTCGCCGTCCCTGCGGGAGTCCCCGCAGCCGCGGGCCCTGTGGCTGTCTGGTCTTCAGCCCTCCTGAAGCCGGGTACTGCCAGCTGCTGCCACCTGGTGAGGAGGTTTGGGAACTTGGAAACCAGGGGGCCCAAGTGAAAGAAAGCCCGTGTTTTCTCCTCTCTGACCCTTGTGTTTCTGCCAGCCGGCCCAAGCCAGTTATCCTGGCAGATCACAGCCCTGAGCCTGGGGCCCGAGTAGGGAGACGAATGAACAGAGCTCCTGAGACATATGGACACGGAGAGAAAGTGCTAGAGTGACTGCTGTTGACCCCGGAAGGCCAGGAAGGGGCTCTGGCGGCCCCAGGTTACCTAGGGGAGTGGCAATCACCGGCCAAAAGGCTTCCCCGTTGGTTCCCAATGACAGATAGGTCTGGACTGCAGCAGCCAGGGACAAAACAAAACAGTATTGGGGACGTGGGGAGGAGGAATGGGCTTCGGACGATGGGGAAGGAGTGAGAGCTTAGCCACGTGGAGGGCCACAATTCATGCTCTAAGCGGCCCCTGCCTCCTGCCTCCCCACAGTCCCCGGAACACTGAGCCTGAACTCCCAGGTGCAGATGCCTGGCAACACGCTGAACCTGACCCTCGTCACGAGCCACGAGACCACCAACCTAAACTGGTTCCTGCGGCCTGCGGGGAGCCCCAGACCCATCCTCCTGCAGCCGGGGACACAGGCGTCCCTGACCTCCAGCCCGGGCCAGGCTGTCCTCAGCATCCTCAACATCTCGCATAAATGGGCAGGTAGCCAGCCTGCCCTTCCTCTCATCTCTCTTCTCCGTCCTCCTCTTCTCTCCGTCCTTCCTCCCGCACCTTGCCCTCCCCCTCCTCCCTCTCCTCTCCTTCCTGCTCTTCTTCTCTCCACTTCTTTTCCCTTTTCATCTTCCCATTTACCCATTCTGGGGAAACAAAGGCCCGGAGGTGAACAATCGAGAGAATGGGCTTCCATTTCAGCAGAGAACAGACGCCTGTTTTTCTTCAAGATGTTGCAGTGGCAGCGAGCAGTGCTGGAAAGGCATCTCCTGGTGGGGAAGAGGTTCACCTTAGGATTCGAGGTTCCAGGCTATTGAAAACAAAAGTTAGGAGCCTCTTCTCCAGTCCTTTTCCTCCTAGAAACCCCTTCCAAGGCAGGGATCTCTCTCTCTCTCTCTTTCTTAAATTTTTAATATTTATTTTTGAGAGTGAGAGAGCCCGCGTGCACGGGGGAGGGGCAGAGAGACAGGGAGACACAGAATCCAAAGCAGGCTTCAGGCTCTGAGCTGTTGGCACGGAGCCCGAAGTGGGGCTCGAACCCACGAGCTGTGAGATCATGACCTGAGCCAAAGTCAGATGTGCAACCGACTGAGCCACCTAGGCAGGGATCTTTCTTGCTGGGCTTAAGCAGAGGCCAGACCTGGCAGGAGAGCTTCTGCGGCGCAGGGGTGGGGCCGGAGGAGCCGGGAGGTACAGCAGGTGTGTATCTGCAGGTGAGTACACGTGCCGCTTCGAAGCTCAGGGATTCAGGTGGGAGCTGTACCAGGTGGTGAAAGTGCCCCTGCAGGCGACAGACGTGGCCCGGCTTCCAGACCAGCTCTCCATCTCCTGCGCCACCAGCCCCGGTTTCCAGCTGAGCTGCTGCCTCCCCAGCACACAGCTGGTCTACACGGCTTCCTGGAGCCCCGCAGAGGACAACAAAGGTACGAGGAGCGCTGTGTCTGGCTCAGGGGACAAGGGGCAGCTGGTGTCCTCCAAGCAGCTGGCTGTTCAACTCCCAGGAAGCAGAGAGGCTGCAGTTCAACGTGAGGCTCCGGGTCCAAGTTCATTCAATACCGTGGTTACCCCGTGAGCGATCCTAACCCTCCTGATACAGCAGTAACCGCATGAGTGTAGATAACTGCTCACAAAATGTTTTCCCACGACCTTAATGAACTCTGGCCACACACTCTGTGAAGTTCCTTTGATGATAGTCCCCATTTTGCAAGCTGGCTTCGAGTCCTGGGGCTGGTTAGAGGCCCCCAGGTGCCCTTCACCAAGGTCCAAGCTCCGCCTCTGTAGTTTGATCCTCGCACACAACTCCACTCTGCCCCACGGCATCAGCTGCTTCCGAAGTTGCTAGAGACTGAAAGGGCATCTCTGGGCCGGCCAGGTTCTGGGTCTGCTCCAGGCCCAGTAACCGCTCCCCTCTCTCTCGTGTCACCTTCAGCCTCCTTAGTCAACATGCCAGGCTCCTGGTGCCTCGTGCTGACCGTTCAGCGCTGCCCTGCCGCTGATACCACGTATACTTGTGAGCTGCAGAGCCCAGGACTGACCCCTCTCAGGGTCCCCATCTCTGTCACCATCATCCAGGGTACGTGGGGCTCGGGGTCCAGCTGGTTGGGTCCAGCTCTCACCTGCTCGCCCTGGGAGCTCCTCGACGTTTCCCCCACACTGGGCCACACGGCCAGTCTCCAGACCCCGAACGCGGGGGAGGCTGGGGCTAGACCACGGTTGCTGAGCCTCCTTGATATCATTCTTCAGACGGAGATGCCACCTGCCCTGAGGACTCCTCAGCTGTTGCCTGGAATGTCACCAAGGCTGGCCACGTGGCACAGGCCCCGTGTCCAGTGAACAGGACAGGTGTGGTGAAGCGGACCTGCGGGCCTGATGGCAGTTGGGAGCCCATCCACGGCGGCTGCACGGACACAGGGGTCCTGGCCTTGTTTCACAGAGCCTGGGTAAAGCTTCAGGCCCCGCTGCTCCGGGCCTCGCCCTCCATGACCTACCCCTTTCTCGCTTGGGACCTAGCTTTAGAACCCTTTCCCCCTGAGGCCTGGCCTGGAGGCCCCTCACCTTCCCTGAACCGGAGCCCGGCAGAGCCAGGGTGTGAGGGTGGGGGCCACGGATGCCCGGGACTCTCATGGTGGGGAGGGCGCTCTCCTCCAATCCTAATCCCACCAAGTGTCCAGCCCACTAACACGGGTGTGAGTTCCTTCCGTGTAGCTTCCCGCTCCCCCGGGGACTGGAGCAGGGCTGGGGAGGAAAGAGCTGGATGGGGGAGGAGTGGCCCCTCCCTTGTGACGACTCGCCCACCCCCCCCTCCCCCCCCCCCCACTTCCTGCTGTGTCTGGTCTGTCTCAGCTGCTGCGGGCAGGCCAGGGCTGGCCTGCTGTGGAGGTGCCACAGATCCTGGCTGAGCTGTCGGAGCAGGTGATGGTGGTGAGCTCGCCCTCTGACTTATTGGCACTGCTGGGCACCATATCCTTCCTGGCCAAGGTGGTGGTGGATGCCAGAATACAGCTTAACCGCAGCGCCCTGGAGGTGAGATCGCTGAGCCACGGCGGGGGGCCGCCGGGGCGGTGGGGGCCCGAAGCTCTTTACCTCTGGGCACTTCTGTCCCTCTGGCATCGCCATGGGCTGTCAGAAGGCAGACCTTTCGAGAGAGTCTGAGTGTCTGCTCTCCTGGTCCATCTCACCCCTTGGACATCGGTTTCCAAGGCCATGGAATATGGACAAGGTCTGAGGCTGGGAACATGTGGGAGGTCGGGGAAGGCAGGAAGGGATGTGAAGACATGAGTTCAGAAGCATTTATGTACATGCAGAGATGGGTGGATATGGTGTAAATTCACGAGCCCAAACAGACACACGCACACACACGATACCTACGTGGAGGTCCCCACGCCCTCAGCTTTTGCTGGACTCACCTGAACCAGCTCCCAGCGTGGGCAACGACTGACGACCATTAAGCTGCATCCAAAAGAATAACCAGGGCCAATGACATTGCGCCCTCTTCCTGTCCGGGAATGTATGTTACATGTGGGTGGACAGACATGCATTTGGCCTTCCACTTCAGAACATCGTGCCTGCTAACCACTGGGCCCCACTCCTAGCTTTACAGACCTGTTGGGGTTAAGGCATTGGAGAGGGGCCCCCTTCACCCTGGGTGGCCCAAGGGATGGAGGCGAGAGAAAGGTCGTCAGATGGAGGCGCTGGATGCACATCGGGAGACCACGTACTTGAAGCCACCCCGGTGGTTAGCCCAACGGCTGCCCATTCTTCCCATCTAGAAACTCTCCCTTCTCGGGCCTGTCTTCCCCTTCCCCTTTCCCTCCCCTCTTGGGTCTCTTCCGCAAGCCTAGGAAAGGTAGGTCTGGGGCCTCTGGTTCCCAGTGCCCCTGACGACGCAGCGCAGTGGGTTCTAGCGGCCAGCGCTCATCTCTTTGCTGGGCTCTCTCTGTTGGGTGCCGCAGGCTCTCCTGAAAACCACAGACAAGGTCCTAGACCTGGACACCAGCTCTCTGTGGACCCCAGCCCAGGCCCAGAAGCCCTCGACAGGCTCAGATCTCCTGCTGGCTGTGGAGACCCTGGCACGCAGTCTGTGCCCTCAGGATCACCCCTTCTCCTTCAGCTTGCAAAACGTGCGGCTGCAGACCCAGCTGCTTGAGCCGTTTCCCACTGACTACAGAGTCTCCTTCCGCACTCAGCCCCCACTGCGGGCCCACATTCCCAGGTGCTCCCTGGCCCCGCTGGGCCGTAACGGCACCAACGTCAGTATTACTAGCCTGGTGCTGCAGAAACTGGACCGCCTTCTGCCCTCAAGCTACGGGCAGGGGCTGGGGGACTCCGTCTATGCCACTCCCGGCCTGGTCCTCGCCATCTCCGTCATGGCAGGTGGGCAGGCCTTCGACCAGGGAGAAGTCATCATGGACTTCGGGGGCACGGGTAGCACTCCGCACTGTGTCTTCTGGGACCACAGCCTCTTCCGGGGCAAGGGGGGCTGGTCGGACGAAGGGTGCCAGGCGCAGACAGCTCGTGCCAGCCCCACCACCCGGTGCGTCTGTCGGCACCTCACCGCTTTCTCCGTCCTCACGTCCCCAAACACTGTTCCGGAAAACCTCACCCTGGAGCGGCTGAGTCAGGTGGGCTTGGGGGCCTCCATCGTGGCACTGCTTGTGTGCCTAGGTGTGTACAGGCTGGTTTGGAGAGTGGTGGTACAGAGCAAAGTCGCCTACTTACGCCACACGGCCCTGCTCAACGTGGTGCTCTGCCTTTTGGCCGCAGACGCCTGCTTCCTGGGAGCCCCACTGCTTCCTCCGGGGCCCCGAAGCCCGCTCTGCCTGGCCGCTGCTTTCCTCTGTCATTTCCTCTACCTGGCCACCTTTTTCTGGATGCTGGCTCAGGCCCTGATGCTGGCCCACCAGCTGCTCTTCGTCTTCGATCAGCTGTCCCAGTGCCGAGTACTCTCCCTGATGGTGGTCCTCGGCTACGTGTGCCCGATGGGGTTTGCAGGTGCCGCCCTGGCCCTCTACCTACCCCGAGGGCAGTACCTGAGGGAGGGGGCGTGCTGGTTAAGTGGGAAGGGAGGGGCGCTCTACACCTTCGTGGGGCCAGTGCTGGCCATAGTGGGCGTGAACGGGCTGGTACTCGCCATGGCCGTGCGGAAGCTCCTGAGGCCTTCGCCGTCAGCGGGGCCCCGGGCGGAGAGGCGCCAGGCCCTTCTGGTGGTGATCAAAGCCCTGCTCGTTCTCACGCCCATCTTCGGCCTCACCTGGGGGCTGGGCCTGGCCACCCTGCTGGAGGAAGTCTCCACAGTGCCTCACTACATCTTCACGGTTCTCAACACCACCCAGGTGGGTGATAAAGCGCCGGCTGTGCTTTTGCCCTTTTAGATGGTCTAGGTCACTGCCAGTGCCTTCTCGAGGAGGGGTTGAGGTGGAGCAGGAGAAGCAGTCTCAGGAATTTTAGGAGACAGTAGGCCTGGGCCGCAGTCCCTCCACGGACTCGCTGGAGGACTTTGGACAAACCTCTGGGAGCTCTGGTTTTCTCATCTGCGAAACAGTATCTGGTTTGGGCAGAGACGTCAGGGAATTGTCAGTACCCAAACTGATATTGATATTCCCTTGGTAACCAAAGTGGTCAGAGAAGCACCTGAAATGGATTCTATGCACTGAGTGGTGCTAATGCCCAGAAAACCCTAGATGGGAAGCCTCGGGACACAAATTAGACAGGACGACAGAGGCTGAAGGAAGAGGCGGGGGAGGGAGTCGATTTCGGTTGATTCCTTCCTCCATGACTAACTTATCCCCGTATCCCCCCGTTAAGGGTGTCTTCATCTTACTGTTTGGTTGCCTCATGGACAAGAAGGTGAGTCTGCCCACCTAACCTCTGCCCAACTTGCGGTGCCCAGGCCAGGACGTTGGCTGGCGTAATGAGGGCGTTACCTGTCCTGCAGGTACGAGAGGCTTTACTCAAACGCTTCTGCCGCTCCCAGTCCCCCAACTCCACCATCTCCCTGGTGAGTTATTGGCTTCAAATTCTCAGTTCTCCCACTAAGGGGTCAGACGCAGCCGTTCCACAGCCTTCCCGAGAGGAGACAGGCACAGCTAGAGGCTGAGAGAAGCTTGGGATCGTCTTCTAGAATGAGCACTTTCCAGGCTCGAAGTCCCCAACGATGGAGACAGGAGCTCCGTCAGAGCAGTCGGAGTCAGGTTCCTGGGCTCCTGATTACAACCTGGACTGCTGGGGACTCTCTTAGCCCCTGGTTTCTCCATTTGAAAATCTGCCTCCAGTTACTATATGAAGGGAAATGTAGGATCGGTAAGCATGGGAGTCAGCATAGCTGAGAACCAAGTTCCTTAGGGCTACTGCGGCCCCAGGCAGGTGAGAACGTGAAAATGGGCACAAGCTCATCAAAAGAGAGTCGATAATAATAACAGTCGCCCTGCAATTGGGCCTTCCGGCCCCTTCCTAGGCTACATATGAAACCTACATCCCGGAGCAGAGCAAAGGAAGAAGTGAAGACACCAGGTGAGAAGCAGGCCTTCCTGGGGGCAGCGTGCGTGGCATGGACGGAAGCGGAGGCTAGCAAAGGGCTTCCTGGCCAAGAAGGCTCCTCTTCACGTGATTGACGGTCCCGGCCCACGGGTGGAAAACAGACTTTTCCAGCAGAGGCATTTCTTGATGGGACGGGGAAGGTGGAGACCTCAGAGAGCAGGGAGTTTTACCACCACCAAGCCTTGGTTCAGTCCACTCTGAAAATTCCTTTGTGCGCTGTCAAATTCTTAATCGTCCTGGAAAACCCTTGCCTTGAAGGAATCGCCATTGGTGGGCTTGGTGTCCAGAGGGGTGGGCAGCCTGCAGAGGCGGTGAAAGGTCTGCTTCACCAGCCCAGAGCTTCAGGGCGAGCCCTTTGGCACAGAAGGCAGAGGCTTTGAGTGAACCACATGCAGAGCCCATCCGAGGGAGTTGGGGGAACGTGCCAGAATCCACCAGGATGAGCCATGGCCCGGGGCTCTGAGCCCTTCCCCCATCCGAGAGCCCAGCGCCCCCGCACAGACAGGCTAATGTCTCCACTCGTCACGTTCCCTTCTCTCGCAGGTCACCTGCCCACACCCCTAAACTATCCAAGCAAAAAGAGCATGAAAAACTAGCTAAAGCTACCTGTTGAATAAGCCTGCCTTTGCTGTAAACGTAATCGACAGATATTAAAGTTCAAAATAATTGCAAGTAAAACCGTCTCAACCAGTTTTTGACCAATCGACAGTTCCTGGTACAGATAGATTTGCTAAAAATTGTTTTATTTTTAACTACTCAGTGATTTCTTTTCTGATTATTTCTTCTCCATAGCTATGACAAAAGGATGACTGATGACAGGAACTCTACTCTTGCAAACATTAAAAGTGAAGGACAGATTTTGGTTCGTTTCTTTTCAAAGTTTAGGAAAAGGTGAAGTTAACAGGTCCCTCTTTCTTTAACTTTTCCAACAATATCAGTATAACTGTAAGTTTCATCAATGTACGAATGTATACAATCACCGATCTAAGAACCTTTGTAAGAGCGCATTAATGATTTTACCGTAGAGAGGAAGTTGCCACCGACCGCTAAGAATTAAGGCAACAAGATGACAAAAAGGGGCATTTAAAAGTGACAGGCTCAGGTCACCTGGGTGGCTCAGTCGGTTTAGTATCTGACTCTTGATTTGGGCTCAGGTCATGATCTCGAGGTTCATGAGCTCGAGCCCCACATCAGACTCTGAGCTGACAGTGCAAAAAAGCCTGCTTGAGATTCTGTGTCTCCCTCTCTCTCTGCCCCTCCCCTGCTCTTTCTCTCAAAAAGTGAACAAAAGCATAAACTAACAAATCAATCAATCGATCGATAAATGTGACAGGCTCAAGCTAAGACCAGATATGGAGAAGACTTTTTTTTTTAAAGCCTTGAGAGGATACCAAGACATCTAGTTGAATTAACTCATGGAATCCACAAGATGATGGGAGGGTTCTGAAAAATTTTTCAACTAGAGAAATGGAAAAAAATTCTTACGAATGAGCCTTTGTTAAATTACAAAAGTCATGGCTATTTTTATAAAACGGAATGGGAATGCTTTCTGTTGAAATGAATATGCTCTTGAAAACAGTTTTCTTATAAACATGGATCTGTGTATTTTCATTGTACCGAAGTCAGCCTAAATAGTTCCCTACATGGATTCAATTGTTTCGTTCAAATAGAAGATACCAACTCAGCAGGGCACTTGTAACCGGTCTATGCCTCGGACTTGTTCCAGCCCCCACGGGAGGCGGGCGGCCACTGAAACAGCGAGGGCTTTGCCTGCTGGTTTCCCTGGCCACAGGGTCCTGTCTCAATTGCCCTTGTACTTCATTAATATTTACAGTCTTAATTTTTTAAATTATAAAATTATTTGTGAAGAGTTCAAATAATACACGTTCGCTTTAAAAGCAGCAGAGACCTCTGAGTGTGCTTCTGTAGAAATCTACGTTCTCATATTTCCTTCTCAAATGACGACACGCACTCAATGCATGCTTTGCTGCTAAAAACATACGTTAGGATTGACAAATGAAGTGACATTAAGCCTTCGTTCCCTTGGTTGTCACATAAAGAAAGACTGAAAAGAAAGTTCTGGAGGTAAATATAAGAAAGTAAAGATGTCATTTCTAAATTCCATTTCTAAAAAGACGGCCTAAAGAAATAAGCAGACAAGTGAGCAGATGAATGTACCAAGGATGTGCGTTCCAGTGTGTTTATATCCTCCACAAAGCGCACTTGGTAAAACCAATGAGGATATATCTACCAAAGGAGTGCTATGTGGTCATTTAAAATGACGACGTATAGCTACACCTACTGATACGGGAAAATGTTTAGGCTCTACAGCTAAGTAAGACAAAAGGGTTCCAGAACAGCATTATACCAGCCAATTTTGGTCCATACCAAAATTGGGTCCCTTTGTGTCCAAATATGTGTGCACTGAAAAAGAGAGATATCAAAATATTAACGGTATCTTGCTACTTGATTTTTCACTTTTTTCTTGCTCTGTAAATATTATTTGAATTATTTTTTACAATGAGCATGTGTTTCTATGGTAGAAAAAATGTTATTTTGAAAGAGTTCTTCTGAACATTTTGCATATTTAAAAATAGAAACTTGTCAAGCAAAAACAACAACAACAACAAAAAACAAACCCATAAACAAAATACCCCCTGGAATTTAGATTTGTACAGAAGGGTGGACTACATTAGAGGTTCTCGAGGAAGCTTGGACTTCTGTTTTGGGGATCAATTCTGTTTGATCGCTGACAGTTCCCTAAGCGTGGAGGGGGAAAGGGGCTCCTGGTTGAGTTTAGGGCAGGCAAACATTGGCAACATGTCTAAATGCTTGGTCTCTTTCACAATAATGCATTTCTTTCCAGAGTAGTATTTTACCTCAGTGTTTTTGTCCTTCATCCCCACATTCTCCCATTTCCTCTCAACCAATGATCCCTCTTCATTGAAAGAGCATAACATACCAGTTCAGAGTCCCAGATAAACCACAGCGGACACAGACAGAGGACCTCTGAGTCATCCATTAAGTCCCAGAAGAAGACTGGAGACTCTGCTACTGCTTTTCATTCCTTGAGAGAGACTGGAATTGGAGAGACCTGGAGAAAAAAATTTTAAACGTAAATGAGAAAGGGTAGGGGGAGAAGATAGGCTGAGAATTAGGATTCCTCTCTCCGGAAAGATGGATGCAAAGGTGCAAAGAATGTGTCTGGTTTGCTGGTTGCTGTAGCTTCAGCATCTAAAATATGCTTGACATGTAACAGGTACTCAGTTTAAGTATTTATTGAATGAATGAACTATACAGACCACAGCAAGAACAGGGACTTTTGCTCAGAATCAGAGAATCGTTGGGGGGGTGGGGGTGGCGGGTGAGGGAGGGGAGCACAGGGGGGAAGTGCACTTCTGAAGTGTGAATGAAAGATGAGGGCAAGTCAAGGCTCTCCTCCCAAATGGTTATTTGGTGGAACAAAGGGTCTAATTAAAGTTTTATATGAAAAGGGAAGCACTTAAGTTGGGATCTTTAAGAAGAGCATAACGGGGGAGGGGGGCAGGCACCTGGGTGGTTCACTGGGTTGAGCATCTGACTTTGGCTCAGGTCCTGATCGAATGGCTTGTGAGTTCTGGCCCCGCCTACGTCGGGCTGTCTGCTGTCGGCTTTGGATCCTCTGTCCCCCACTCTTTGTCTCTCCTCCACTTGTACTCTCTCCCTGTCTCTCAAAAATGAATAAACATGAAAAAAATAGCGTAACCAGTTCGAGGTACCTGAGAACAAACCGCAATGTGTACTTTATTTTTTTTTTAATGTTATTATTTACTTTTGAAGGAGAGAGAGACAGAGCATGAGCAGGGGAGGAGCAGAGAGAGACACAGAATCCAAAGCAGGCTCCAGGCTCTGAGCTGTCAGCACAGAGCCCGATGCAGGGCTCGAACTCACGAACTGTGAGATCATGACCTGAGCCAAAGTCAGACACTTAACTGACTGAGCCACCCAGGTGCCCCAACAATGTGTACTTTAGATGGAGGCATCTGTAACCATGACAGCCAAGGGTCGTCTTTTGTAGCAGTCACACTACCGAAAATCGCTCAGTTTCTCTTATGCATAAAATGTTTAGAAACAGTGCTCGCTTCGGCAGCACATATACTAAAATTGAAACCATACAGAGAAGATTAGCACGGCCCCTGTGCAAGGAGGACACACAAATTCGTGCAGCGTTCCAGATTTTTAGAAAGACAGATACCATATGTTTTCACTCATATGTGGATCCTGAGAAACTCAACAGAAGACCATGGGGGAGGGGAAGGGCGAAAAAAAGTTACAGAGAGGGAGGGAGGCAAACCATAAGAGACTCTTAAACACTGAGAACAAACTGAGGGTGGGTGGGGGGGTGGGGAGAGGGGAAAGTGGGTGATGGGCACCTGTTGGGATGAGCACTGGGTATTGTATGGGAACCAATCTGACAATAAATAATATTTAACATAAAAAAAAGAATGTTTAGAAATAGCATATAACTTATGTAAAGCTGGGTGAACGTGACCTAACTGCAGACCTAGAACTTCAGAGACACCACGAAAGCCCTCTCCAATCCGATCCCACTGCCTCCCGCCCAGAGGTAACTTCTACTCTGAATGTGATCAACGTAACACTAAGAAATTTTTTTTGCGGTGAAACACGGAAAATTTACCACTTTAACCAAGCATACAGTTGCATAGTGGAAGGTACATTCACAGTGCTGTGCGACCAATCTCCAGAACTCATCTTCGAAACTGAAACTCTATACCTATTCAGCAACTCCCCATTCCCCCCACTCCAGTCCCTGGTAACCGTCATTCTACTTCCTGTCTCAACGAAGGTGACTATTTTGTATACCTTATATAAGTAGAACCATACAGTGTTTGTCCTTTGGTGACTGGTTTATTTCACTTAAGGTTCATCCATGTTGTAGCACGTGCCAGGACTGCCTCCCTTTTTAAGGCTGCATAGTACTCTACCGTGTGTATACGTATACACACATTCAGCTGTCAATGCACATTCGGGTCGCTTTCCCCTATTGGCTCTTGTGAATAATGCCACTATGAATGTGGGTGCACAAATCCCTGCTTTCAATTCTTTGGGGTACGTACCTAGACATGGAGCTGCTAGATCATATAATAATTCTATTTTTAATCTTTTGAGGAACGATCATACTGTTTTCCATAGCAGCTGGACCATTTTATATTCCCACCAACAGCGTACAAAGGCTCTGGTTTCTCTTACATCCTCACCACCGTGTGCTATTTTCTGTGGGTTTTTTAAAAAAATATTTTTATTTATTTTTGAGAGAGAGAGCAAGCGAGCGAGCGAGCAGGGAAGGGGCACAGAGGGAGACACGGATTCAGAAGCAGGCTCTAGGCTCTGACCTGTCAGCACAGAGTCCGGCGCGGGGCTTGAACTCACAAACTACAAGATCATAACCTGAGCCGAAGCCAGATGCTCAATAGACTGAGCCACCCAGGTGCCCCTATTTTCTGGTTTTTTGGTAACAGATATCCTGATGGATGTGAGGTGGTATCTCGGTGTAGTTTTGATTAATGATGTTGAACTAGTTGACTAGTGATATTGAACATCTTTTCATGTGCTTATCGGTCATCTGTATATATTTTTTAGAGAAACGCCTATTTAAATCTTTTGCCCATTTTTAAACTGGGTTATTTCTTGGTTGTTGAGTTGTAAGAGTTCTTTGTATGTTCTGGATATTATCATATATGACTTGCAAATATTTTCTCCCATAGGTTGCCCTTTGATGCACAGAAATTTTTTATTTTTAAAATTTTTTAACGTTTATTTATTTTTGAGACAGAGAGAGACAGAGCATGAACAGGGGAGGGGCAGAGAGAGAGGGAGACACAGAATCTGAAACAGGCTCCAGGCTCTGAGCTGTCAGCACAGAGCCTGACGCGGGGCTTGAACTCACGGACCATGAGATCATGACCTGAGCCGAAGCCGGATGCCTAACCAACTGAGCCACCCAGGCGCCCCTGATGCACAGAAATTTTTAATTTTGATGAAGTCCAACCTATTTAGTTGTTGTTGTTGCCAGTGTTTTTGGTGTCACGGCCAAGAAAGTACTGCCAAATCTAATGTCATGTAGCTTTTCCTGTTTTCTTCTAAGAAGTTTATCAATTTAGCTCTTATGTTTAGGTCTTTGATCCACTTTGAGTTAATTTTTGTACATGGTGTAAGGTAAGGGTCCAACTTTCATTCTTTTGCAGGTGGCCCATTTTCCCAACACCATTCGCGGACAAGACTGTCCTTTCTCCATTAAACGGTCTTAGTACTCTTGCCAAAAATCATTGGACCACATCAGATTTATTTCTGGGCTTAAACAAAAACCAACTTATCTCCAGAAGGTTCTCCTTGGGCCAGTGATGGGGCTCAGCCCTGCTGCCCCCTCCAGCCGCCCCTCCACTGACTGCCTCTGCTGGGTTCTGCGTCTGCTCGCTGAAGAAGCTGAACAGGCGAGAGGCGTCTCTTCCCTTGGGCGCGTGGGCCCCAGTTAGCAGAGGCTTTGAGTCCTAACACCACAGCTGATGGAGGAGGGAGACCAGAATACTCCTTTAGAAATGAGTTGCACAACTGACAAGGCACTCACTGATGCTGATGCGCTTGCTGAAAGACTGAGAGATTGTGATGACACAGCAGAATCTCCGACCGAGCAAACCACCGCTCTCAACAAGTGAGCAGACGTGATGAGCAGGATCAGGAAGAAATTCAAGAACTTAACGAAGCTGCAAGACATTGGCCACAGTCCGCGTTGGTTATGGGAATCCAGCAGGAAGGCAGACAAATCAGAGAAGTACAACCAAAGAACAAAGAATTGCATATATCCCTGGAAGAAACATCCATAGTTAGACTGCTAACGGCTAGCAAAAAAGATGATCTGGATATAATGATGAAGTCGAAAGAGCAGCACTCCCAGACTGACATGGGTTGTTGTAACAGCTCTGGAGTCCTCCTTGATGCATCTTGACACATCTTTGAAACATCTCAACATGGACCGGAGAGGAGGCACTTGGAAGCAAATCAGAAATTCCAACTGCATGTTGATCAGATAACGGAAATGACAGCAGTAATGAGGAAAGCCATTGAAACTGATAAGCAACAGGGGTGCAAGGTACTGGAACAAACATTTCAACTTGAACAAGAAAACAAACGCTTGAGAGAGGTCCTTCACAGGAGTGCACGTGTGCATGAGCGGGGGAGGAGCAGAAAGGGAGAGAATCCCAACTCAGGGCTTGAGCCCAGGATATGTGAGATCATGACCTGAGCCTAAATCAGGAGTCAGAGGCTTAACCGGCTGAGCCACCCAGGTGCCATTTTTGAACCTTAGGAAAGATGTGTCTGAAAGTCCATCTTTGACAGTATTAGTGACCAGTAGCAACCAGAGTCTGAGGAAGAGCTGAAGAGCCTGTAAGTCTTTGAGTTTCATATACTTCAGATGGTCACTGGGACTGGTCTACTAAAGTGAATGAGTTAACAGAAAAATCAATCTCAAGCTACGCTTTTTTCCCCCTATAGTACGTACAGTGGATTGGCAATGACATTTTCTCTTTTACTATTTTAGAGACAGAGAGAGAAAATGCAAGTGAGCAGAAAAGAGTGGCAGAGGGAGGGAGGGAGGGGGAGAGAGAGAGAGAGACAGAGAGAGAATCCTACGTAGGCTCCATACTCAGTGTGGAGCCCAATGCTCAATCCTACGACCCTGGGGTCACGACCTGAGCCAGAGGCAAGAGCTGATGCTCAACTAAGCCACCCAGGCGCGCCTATAAGTATTCATTTGATTTTTTTACAAAATATATATCTAGTATGTAAATTTTTAAAAGCCACTAGAAATAGAAACGGACTTTAACATCAACTGAAATCTAAACTTTTCTTATTTTGTGATTATAGGATTAAAGAGGATAAAAAGGTAAAAAACAAAACACCATTATTTCCAGATCTTTCCACTAATGTCTTTTTTCTGTTTCAAATCCAACCCATGATACCATAGTACATTTGTCATGTCTCCTTAGCTTCCTCTGGTCTGAGTTTCTCCGTATTCTCTTATTTTTTGTGAACTTGATAGTTTTGAACACATTCTGTGTAGATGTTCCTCAGTTTGTGTTGCATGTTTTTTTTATGACCCAACTGGGCTAATGGGTATTTGGAAAGAATACCCCTGAAGTGCCCCTTTGATCACATTATGCCGAAGTATGTGGTATCTACATGCCAGCACTGATGTTAACCTTGGTCACTTAGTGAAATTAGTGCTTGCCATGTTTCTCCACTGTAAAGATGCCTTGTTTTCCCTTCTCATACTCTATTTGCTGGAGTTGAGACATGAAGTCCAGCCCGCACTCAACCGAGGACGGACATGTCCCACTTCCTGGAGCACAGAGTCTACACGTATTATTTGGAATTCTTCTGTATGAAAGACCTCTTTTCTCTTCCCTTAACTGTTTTAGAAAACATTTTTATCTCATATGTAGGCATCTCAGAAACAGACTTAAGTTTTGCCTGTTTTTGAACCTGTCCTGTCAATGAACATTTGTTATTTACAATATTTTGCTATTAAAGAGCAATGAATGGTGCTATGCACTCTCTTGCACGCGTCTCCTGGCATTCCTGTGCTGGGTCACAGACCGTGTGTCCGATGCAAATGTGCAAGATGCCAAGCTGTTTTCCAAGTGGTTCATATCAATCTGTATTCTCACCAGTGGTGTGTGATCGTTCCTATTGTTCCACATCCTCATCAACACCTGATATTGAGTCTTCATTTTTCCTGATGGGTATAAAAGAATAGCTCATTATGATCCTAATTTGATCTTTCATTACTAATGAGCCTCTTTTCATGTTTATTCTCCATTTCTACATTATTTTCTAAAAAATGCCGGTTCATATCTTTTGCCCATTATTTTGTAAGTCATCTTTCTTCTTTCTGATGTACGGGAATTCTTCATATAACCTGGATCGCTTGAAAGATAGATCTATATCAAGGTGACATGTGACATAGATCGTGAGAGAGAGAGAGAGACGTATCTCCTTTGTAGGATGTATCTGTATCTTTGTCCCTTTTGTGGTTTGTCTTTCCATTCTGTCACATAAACAAAAGTTCTTATTTCAACACAGGCCATTTTTTTTTTAAGGTTTATTTTTGAGAGAGCGCAAACGGCAGGCAGGCGGGGGGGAGGGGTGGCAGAGAGAGAGGAGGAGACAGAATCCGCAGCAGGTTCCAGCCTGGAGCTGTCAGCAGAGCCCAGCGTGGGGCTCAAACCCATGAACTGTGAGACCATCACTTGAGCCAAAGTCGGACACTTAACTAACTGAGCCCCCCAGGCACCCCTTTTTTAAAAAGGTTTGTAATGTTTTTATTTATAAAATTTCTTTACACTTGACTTAAATCCTGGCAGAGACATCTCCAAACAGTGAAATAAATTTACCCCCAAGGAGCAATGGGGAAAAAAGTGTTATTCTAAAATGGTTTTTTGTTTTTTTTTTTTAACATTTATTTATTTTTGAGAGACAGAGCATGAGCAGGGGAGGGGCAGAGAGAGAGGGAGACACAGAATCAGAAGCAGCCTCCAGGGTCTGAGCTGTCAGCACAGAGCCCAACGCGGGGCTCGAACCCAACGAACCGTGGGATCGTGACCTGAGCGGAAGTCGGATGCTCAACCGAATGAGCCACCCAGGAGCCCCAAAAAGGTGTTATTCTAAAGCAGGACCCTCTTTATACCCCTAGCAGCCACATGACTGACTAAGATGGCTAAAAGTTACAAATGAGTAATTAAAGGCAAAATCTGCCCCCAAGCCAAGGGAACCACCCTTTACCTCTGGTAAAAACTAAGGCAAACAGTTCTTCAATACTCCCTCACTTTATTAAGTGTAACAGGGTACTTATATATCTAAACATTTACTGTAAGTTTTCAGTGACATTTAAACTCTGAATTACCTTTCCATAATTAAGTTTCTTTAGGCACATTGGTTTGTATTTTATAGAAAACACGCATCTTTAGGTCACAAATAGGAAGGAGTATACTTTGCAAATGTTACAAAGATGATTCCAAATCTCAGAGAACCTCTCTCCTGAACTGCAACCACTCATTTAAGTATTTAATGAAAATAGAGCCCCCAAACAACTGTTTAAACATAACACTGAGAGATTCTGCTGATTAAGAAATCCCTGAAAGAGTAGTAAGCCGTGATTACGGAAAAGCTCAGAATACTAGCAAGGCTTAATTGCAAAGTATTGAACAGAAGGCCACAAATTGTCTTTTCCTAAGAGGAGATAGGAACTAAGGATGTCAGTTAGTAATGCATTGGAATGGCATTGCCTAGTGCGAGTGTTGCGCAGAAACTCCAGGTCACCTCTCCTTTATTATTTTGGATAAGCTTCCACTATCATCGCATGGCCCTGTAGAGGAGAAAAAAAAAAGAGCTCCGTTAGAGCAACGGAAGGCAATGAATCCAGCCAGTCCTGAGGCAAAAGGGAACAATGGGAAAAGTACGGGCTTTGGAGTCCGATCCTGGGCCTGCCTTTCAAACACTGTGTGATCTTGTGTGTGTATGGGCAAGGGGAGTGTTGCCACTGGCATCTAGTGGGTAGAGATCCCGCTAAACATCCTACAACACGGAACACAACCCCCCCCGTAACAAATAATTATCTGGCCCCAAATGTTAATAGAGACAACGCTGAGACACTCTACTCTATATCCACAATGCGGGATTCCTCCTCTGGTCTCCCAGTCACATTTGCATCACTTATTTGGCTCTTGATGAAACAATGCCAAGTTTAATCTACTTTTTAATCATCTCCTCTCGCCTTCACCAGACTGTAAACTTCTAGAAGAAAGGTACTGGGTGGTATTCTTCATTCATCCACAAAAGCATCCGGTATTGGGTTTTACTCTGTGTGCTAGGTGAACAACCAGGGAGCACACACTAGAAACCACAAGACACTAACCCACGGGGGCTGCCCACCCCGCACGATACTGTGCCCTCATTATCTCCCTCAGTTAAGCCTGGCACAGACAGATCGGGGGGGGGGGGGGGGGCTCCAGTCCTGACTATGGTTTTCTCTGGACAAAGGTACACAGACTGAAAAGTGCTTTTCATCATGAAGTCTGAAATACTCTAGCCTACAAATAACTGACCCCTTGTTTCTTCAGTTTCTGAGACAGGTCATAAATAAAGGCTTTTAAATGCAAGATGTTTAAACTTTTATATAGCTTATTATTTATCTTGATCAGCAACAGAAAAGTTTCTGTAATCTGGAAGAAAACCAGATCTGTTTCCCTCAGGACTGGGGACAAAAAGATTACAATCAGCCCTCCTTTTGGATTTTATTCCCAGAGTGAAATGCCATACGTAGCAGGTAGGAAGTTGTGTCTGTAATGCAAGTAAGGCCAATGAAAGAAATCTGTAGAATAACAAATTCCCCCCCAAATAAACAGCAATAAGTTACCCAGCAGTAAATTAATTTTCCAATTAAGGTATAATTCAGTTTTCAGGAAAGATAATTTACTTTTCGGAGAGATTTTATAAATATGACCTCAGGGTGACTAGATAAATGAGTAAAATTTTATCTAAGAAAAAAATTTTTTTTCAGTTTAAGACAGAGACAGTGCAACTGGGGGAGGAGCAGAGAGAGAAGTACAGAGGGGATCCCTCTTTGCACTCAGCACAGAGGTCGATGTGGGGCTTGAACCCCCGAAACCATGAGATCATGACCTGAGCTGAAACCAAGAGTCAGACGCTTAACCGACTGAACCACTCAGGTGCCCCGGCTCTCATTTTTTTCTACACGCCTTTTGTATATAGAAACATAATGAGGATGTATTCCTTTTAAAATTAAAAAATATATCTAAACATTATTTTAGGAATAGAAATAGCTCGAGTTTAAAAACTACCTTCCTTCCAAAGTACGATCAAGAATTAAAGTTGTACCCTCCTCCCTCAAAATAGGCTGCTTTTTTTTAGTCGTCTGTCATCAGAAATACTGCTCTAAGGATGTTTCAAAGTGAAGCAAATGAAACGTGCTTGGAATGAGCTGGTTTGGTTTGCAAGAAAATGACTTTCCAGAAGCACCTCTGAAGCTGCTGTGACATACCTGCCCTCCAGCGGCACAGGCAGCCACCAAGCCATACTGGCCTCCCTCCTTCCGTAATCTGTTGGCAGCTGCCATGACCAACCGGCAGCCAGTAGCTCCAAATGGGTGTCCCAGGGACAGCGATCCACCCCAGTTGTTAAACTTCTCCAAGGGAGGTGACCCAACCTGGCTCCCACAAAAACAGACACAAATATAATGATGAGTTTACTTAAGATTAAGAATCGGGCCAGACTCCTAGCAAGAGGAAGGTAACAGAGATGGAGAAAATGACTAACTTGAGACACGTCACGTATTACTTTATCGTAAAGAAAGAAATTCTAGGTCAATTCTGAAAGCCACTGTCTATTTACCTTCACCTAACACCAGAACTGGAAGAACAAAAGACAAAACAGAATTTTACTTGCATTTTTCCTAAAGATTTCCAGGAACTATTTTCCAACGAAGAAATAAATACATTTACTAAAATAAAAGATTCTTCATAAAAAGGAATTGCTTTCCCCTTCATATTTTTATTAACAGCCCAAATATTACTGTGCTTTGGAAATTCAAGCATGCTGTTAATCACTTACCTTGGTTTTTCTACCCATGTAATTTTGTGCAAACCAATCAGAATCCATGGCTTTAAAATTAGCCAAAATCTGACCCTACAAGGGAAAGGACCTTGTTATTAATGTCCCTTGACATTAAAGTTGAGCAAATCTTTACATCAGTTTTCAGTGAAATCTTCCTAAGGAAACATTTGCTTCTTTTGAAGGGCCTCTAAGAGATCACAGCAAAAGGTATGTCTTCAAAACTGCACGACTGGATTCCCCCCACTTAACACCCCTTCCAACGGTATAGGTCAGTATTTCAAATATAAAGCTCTACTTGTGTTTTATAACACTATCATAAAACACACTTGGATCTCCCCAACACAATACATTTTTTATGATTACAGTCCTTTGATATGTATCTGTTAAGTGACTTACTGAGAATGCTTCATGAAATTCAAAAGCATCGATATCAGTCATTGTTAATCCTGCCCTTTCCAGAACTTTTGGAGTAGCGTAAGTTGGTCTAAAAAGAAAAAATAAGTAATGTGTTAAAACTTTAATTTTTAACCTAAGAACTCCTTATCCTCCAAGGTGAGTTTTACATAAGGTATTATCATGCCCTCCACTCATTCACTGCTTCTGTACAAATATTAAGTATTGGGGGCACAATAGTGAACTAAACAGACATAGCCTCTGTCCTTACAAAGTTTACATTCTAGAGTCAGGGATATAGCTAATAAACAAACTATGAAAGAGAAGGGCAAACAAATAATGTGAAGGATTAGAAAAACACAGAGCTGTGAGGGATGGGAAGACAGTCTAAACACCAGGAGGCTTTCATAAAAGGCCATTATAAAGACTATGTAGCAATATGAAAAAATGCTTATGACACCTTAATGAAAAAAGAATACATTATATATGTAGAAATGTATACAAAAAAGAGGAAAAAAAATCCAAAACTGTAAAATAATATACCAACATAAAGGATTATTTTTAAGAATCCAACACACAAAACAATTATGAACTCAGAACTTAATGTACTTTAAAATCTATATAATAAATGTGGGTAATCAAATACTTCTAATGATAGTCCTAGGATATTTCTACACTGTTACCTACCCAAGTAAAAGTTGATCTTTTGGATCCTGAGACACATACACAAAATCCCTAGGTAAAAAACAGAGGGGTTAGCTCCAGTAATAAAATAAAGAAACCGAGGCGGCCATTTATTTGAACATTTACTTTACCTCAAATATGCCTTTGGCTTATAACCCATGGCCAGAGCTTTCTCCTCTGCCATTATCAGCATTGCAGATGCACCATCAGTCTGAAATGTTAAGCAGAACAATAACGTTAAATTCTTCAGCCTTTCTGGAAGTCTCTGTACAACCATTTTCTATGTAGTGTTCCTGAATCTATCAACTAATTACACTGTATACAGAGATTTTATAAAACAAAACTATTTTCATTTTATCCATAATTAATGGGCGACCCAAATACACACCCTGACCCATTGTTTTAAGGAAGAGGGTAGAAAAACCTGTCAAAAAGTACCATCATTATCAAAATGGACAAAGAGAATAGGTAACATAAGAAGTATGTATTCATAATAAACTTAAGCCAAAAGATTTTTGCTTTTGACACAGAATATGAGAAATCTTATGAATTAAAATAGTCTCTCATTTACTTACTTATTTTTACATTTTATGGACTGTTTCTGAACTTGTTTCCTGCCTGTGGAAGGAAACACAGGCTTCGAGGTGATATGAAAGAAACAGGCAGGCAGCTGAGAACATTGGAACCATGGTCTTTCCTCTCTGGACACACCCCATATACTTCTTACCAACTGAGAAATCAAGTTGAGAGACAAAGAGCTACCACTGAAAAAAAGCCTTATACCATGACTAAAAGAAAGCTCAAAAAAAAAAAAAAAAAAAAAAATCCAGGGGCACCTAGGTGGTTCAGTCGTTTAAGTGTTCAACTTGAGCTCAGGTCATGATCTCATGGTTCATGAGTTTGAGCCCCACGTTGGGCTCTGTGCTGACAGCTGGAGCCTGCTTCGGATTCTGTGTCTCCCTTTCTCTTTGTCCCTCCCCAGCTCACCCTCTTTCTCTCAAAAATAAACATTAAAAAGAAAAAAAAATCCAAAACCCACTACTTCGGAGTTTGCAACATAAGAACAATTTCTACCACATTCTATGATATTATTTTAACTTAGTAACCCTGAAGTCACGATGGAGCTACCTTACCACCAACAGAGGAGCCATAAGGTCTGGAAACAGCGGTGACCATACATAATAATGGTTTATGGACATTACATTAATATGTTCAATGTGCCATTGTGCAAAGTTACAATGAATGTGGTGCATCAACACATTGCCCAAAACCCACCTATCTGTGATGTGCTGCCTCTGATGATTTGCATTTCTGACTTCCAATGACTAAACCCGCCCCTTTGGCACACACCAGAAGTAATCAAAGAAGTTCAGATCTGGCAAGAGTATAGCCCACCCCATATGGCCCTATCATTCAATTTGGTGGTGGAAATGATTATCTAACCAGTCCTTCAGCGCTCACGCCTAACAAGATGGTGGCATACCATCCTGCTGGAATCATTCCAGGCACCCCTCCCCTAGCCCAAGAGTGGGCGTTAAGTAGTCACTTAACAAGGTCAAACATGTCAACATGTACCCATGTTACCCATGCAGGTAAGGAAGATACATTGTAAAAGAAATGCTGACCAGCTAGACTCTATCCCAAGGTGGTAGGAGAAAAGAAACCACATCTTATGAGCAGAAACAGAATCAAAGGGATGTTTAGTTAACATCCCTTTGGCTCTGAGCCAAAAAACGAGGAAGGATATGAAGCTATATGCTGATAAATAAAACCACCACCCCAAGAAATGAGGGTAGATATACTTATTCTATATGTTTTATAGGAAAACGCTTATAGAAATCGCTTATAGTAACGTAATTGGGGACCAGTATAGAGCATCATTTTCTAACAAGCGGAGCTAAAAGATAACTTGTCACACTCTCTGCCTACTTTCCACATCTCATACAACTCCTCAAATTCACATCCTATGCTCCAACCAAGCTTTTCCCCAAAGAAACCCTCGCTCTCATACCTCTTTGCTGTTCCCCTTGCCTAGAATGCATTTATTACACTTCTTGAACTGGCTTGTACCCTTCCTTCAAGATTTGCTGCTCAGATGCTACCTCCTCGACGGAGCCTCTCTGACTCCCCCCATGTGCGTCTTCTCTGTTAGCCTGCGCTTACAACCTCCATCGCATCTTCTCCTGGCATTATCATCACTGGCCTTTCTACCCCCAGTGCCTAGGAGAGCTAATCAGAGCTTCCTGACTGGTTAAATGCCTGAAGTGAACAGCTTTTTGAATCAGAATGGTGGCTAGATTAGGTGACTCTGAAGGCCTTAAACTAGGCTTCTTTTTGTTTTTTTAATAATCCCATTTTAATATTTTTATAATGAATAACTTAGATGTTTACGCCTCTATAATACATATAAATAGATCTATTGTAGGCTTTTCTACTGAAAGGCCACAGATATAAAAGTCACTAGTAAACACATAGAGCACACATAGTTACCAGGAAAGAAGAATTTGCAGCCGTCACTGTGCCATAGGGCTTAATGAATGCAGGTTTTAGTTTGGCCATCTGCTCCAGAGACGAAGGACGAATGCCATTATCTTTGGTAACTGTATCTTTTCCTAAAAAAAAAAAACATGAACTTTTTAACTCTAAAGAAGTACAAGCTTTATATATCTTCTCCAGAGAAATGTTTTAAAAACTATAAGAACAAATGAAATGTAACCCATAGCTATTTACTAAAAAGAAAATCTTTTACAGTTATTAAGATGTCATCGAATCTTAATCAATACTTTGTTTTAGATTTTTTTTTTTTTTTAAGTAATCTTTATCCCTAACATGGGGCTTGAACCTACAACCCTGAGATCAAGAGTCGCATGCTCTACCAACTGAGCCAGTCAGGCACCTCTGAACTATATTTTTAAGACATCTGGGAAATAATCTAAATGATCTAACAAAAGGACACCCTACCTTCTTTCTTTTTTTTTTTAAATGTTCATTTATTTTTGAGAGAGACAGAGTACGAGCGGGGAAGGGGCAGAGAGAGGGAGACACAGAATCCGAAGCAGGCTCCAGGCTCTGAGCTGTCAGCACAGAGCCCGATGCGGGGCTCGAACTCACGAACCGTGAGATCACGACCTGAGCTGAAGTCAGACGTTTAACCGACTAAGCCATCCAGGTGCCCAGGACACCCTACTTTCTTAAGGTATTTATTCACATTTGACTATTCTTCTATTCAGAAATCACATGAATGAAGAATTTTTAAATGGGCATCTACATAAAAACTAAAATACAGCAGGAAGACGTAAAAGCAGACTCTTATGAAAACTTCTCTTTAAAATGCTGTGGAGGGGCGCCTGGGTGGCGCAGTCGGTTAAGCGTCCGACTTCAACCAGGTCACGATCTCGCGGTCCGTGAGTTCGAGCCCCGCGTCGGGCTCTGGGCTGATGGCTCAGAGCCTGGAGCCTGTTTCCGATTCTGTGTCTCCCTCTCTCTCTGCCCCTCCCCCGTTCATGCTCTGTCTCTCTCTGTCCCAAAAATAAATAAACGTTGAAAAAAAAATTAAAAAAAAAATAAAATAAAATAAAATAAAATGCTGTGGAGCACCTGGGTGGCTCAATTGGTTAAATGTCTGACTCTTGGTTTTGGCTTAGGTCATGCTCACGGTTGTGAGATCAAGCCCCACCCCTTGCACTCTTCTGCACTGGCAGTGCAGAGCCTGCTTGGGATTCATTGTCTCCTTCCCTCCCCCTCTCTCTCTCCCCCTCCGCCCCCACCCCCACTTGTGCACATGCTCTCTGTCAAAATAAATAAACATTAAAAAAATAAAATATTGACCTATTACAACATAAATCGAACCCTGAGTCCATGTTTAAAAGTGAGTGTTCTGGAAACAGAACCAACATACTTACTGAGAAGTCATTTGGGGCTTTTGGAGTTTCAGAAGCAATTCAGAACTCTCAGAACTCCCTAACAGGTGGCATGAAGCATCCTCCTTTATAAAGCTGAGGAAACCATTTTACCTGGTACTTTGAAGGGCACAACATCAGACAGGAGTCCTTCATCCTGGGCCTTCTTGGCCAGGCTGTGAGAGCGCAGCGCGTACTCATCCTGGTCCAGTCGAGAAACAGCAAAGGCAGCGGCCAGTCGGTCTGCAGAGTGGCCCATGGTCTCACTGGTGGAGAACTCGGCCACCGCAGGGAGCTGGGGAAGGGAACGTACAGGATCAGGTACGCTGTCAACAGGTGTTATACCATGCCCAGGGTTATCTGGGAAAGTCAAGACCAAGACAGGAGAAGCTTTTTGTGAGCAGGGTGTCTCTCAGGAGGGCTTACAAATTCAAATTTTCTAAGCACCATCTTTTTTCCCCCATCTTGAGCAAATAATTAACCTTTCCCTGTAACTAATAGAATCTACAAATGAGCATAACCGACCGTATAACTAATTATGTATCTTTGCAGTGGGATGCTTTGGAAGCACAGGTCTTTACATAAGAGGTCCCAAGTCTTACCTCAGGTGACAGGAAATTCAATCTGAATTTAGAGATTAAAGACAGTCGCTGACCCAGAGTCTTGGCCTTATTGAGATCAAGCAACATCTTCCTCATTTTCCTTGAATGACGAATAGGGACATCAGACATTAACTCTACACCACCTGCCACGACCACATCGCACTGCCCGGAGGCGATCAAGCCGACACCTACAGGGCACAGGTTACAGGAACATGAGCATCTTTTGCAGAAATTAACAGACCACTGATAATTGAAGCTTCTTGATTAAATTCCTGTTGTACGACAGTTATCAGCATTCTATAACACGTGTAATTATGCTTTTAACTTCTTCAGAGGGATTAAGATAATTTTTTTGAATGACTAAAACTATATTCAATGCACTAGAGAAAAACAAGTTTCATTCAGTCCATATGGACAACAGCTTCTGGAAATATCCACTGGACCAACCCTCACATCAGTCTAAACCAGAACATTCTGCATATTTTACAAACTCCCAGCTTTAGTTTTCAGAAAGATTTTTATCCCTACAACAGGAATTTTTACTACAAGCTAGAGAAAGTCTAGCTTTTGAAGATGTAAGGCAACCTCTGCTCCTCTTTCTAGCCACTGGCGAGTATTTTGTTGCTCTATCTGGAAGTTGTCACATGCTTCATAGAGTGGTGAATGCCCCCAATCACGGCCTGTGGCATCATCTTCTGCCACTCATGAGGCAGGCTGCAACCTGGCCTTGATGTTACTAAAAGAGCAGAGTCATCTTTCAGGTTTCGGTCTTTTCACAACAGGCACTGCCACTGCAAAATGTCCCACTATTTTGCTAGAGTTTGTCAGGAGAATTTGTAACTAATTATTAAAATTCCACAGGTGTGGGGAGAAAGCAGAGGAAAGAGTCTGTACTGTACTTCTTACACAGTGATTTATCACTTGGGCCACAACCTTCATGGGGGTGTATTAGACTCCCCTAACTTAACCATTTTTTTTCTAATTTTTTTTTTTTAATGTTTATTTATTTTTGAGAGGAGAGGGGAGCAGAGAGAGAGAGAGAGAGAGAGAGAGAGAGAGAGAGAGAGAGACAAAGAATCCGAAGCAGGCTGCAGGCTCTGAGCTGTCAGCACAGAGCCCAATGCAAGGCCTGAACTCATGGACCGTGAGATCATGACCTGAGCCAAAGTCAGATGCTTAACTGACTGAGCCACCCAGCAGCCCTGGGATTCACCTGACTTTAAAACCCAACAGGTTAGGGGCACCTGGGTGGCTCAGTCGGTTGAGCCGCCGACTTCAGCTCAGGTCATGATCTCGCAGTCCGTGAGTTCAAGCCCCACGTCGGGCTCTGTGCTGACAGCTCAGAGCCTGGAGCCTGTTTCAGATTCTGTGTCTCCCTCTCTCTGACCCTCCCCCGTTCATGCTCTATCTTGGTCTCAAAAATAAATAAATGTTAAAAAAAAAATAAAAAAAAAACAAAACCAACAGGTTATAAATTATTCATGACTCAAATTCAGAAGCACCCTCCTAGAGACATACTTCTCCAGCTGATAATCCCTGCTGTGGCCAGCCACATTACTGATGGAGAAACTACATGAATGGTTGTGTCCCTCAGGCATAGACAGCAAGAAAAGATGAGAACTACTTCAAAGATCGAAAATGTTAAATATGACCTTATTTTTGAAAAACGACACAAATTCAGAGATCTCTGCTGATCATATACTTTTGTTAAGAGTACTTTTTTTTATGATCGTATAAACGACCAAGGAGAATTAACATGTACCTTCTGCTTTCAAGTAAACATACCTGTGGTCATGGCTTGGTTGGCAGAGATGCAAGCCATGGTGACAGTGTGAGCAGGAGTCTTGTCAGAGAAGCCAGCTCCCAGGGCAGCCTTCAGGAAATACAGGAACGAAACGGTCACTTCTAAAGGAAGCGTTACGTGGAAATGATGTCATGTGAGCACCACTTCTCCGTGTGGTGAATCAGGAAAGGGTTTGAGGTTAATACTCTACAGAGTAACATTCAGAATGAAATTAGGCCCATCATGGAAATGGCCCACTCATTTTTCATCTAGCCATTAACCGACAAGCGCTTGATGAAATTCTTGGTAGCCGGTTTCCAGTGTGGTCAACAGGCTACAGGTCACCTAATTCCTTAGCAATGCTGTGCTCTGGGCCTTCGAGAATATCAATACATAACTGGATTTTAATCTAAATTTCCAAATAGCCTTGAAGTAAACCTTTGAAATCCACCTGGTGGAAGGATGAAATAGGTCATGGAGTAAGATCCTCACGATCTGTGTTCCTGCACTTGAAAGGCTTGGTGGCAAAGCAAAAGTTACCAAAGCAAAAAGTGATTTCTAAAGAACCAACCACTCCCCTAACAGCCTTCCCACTCAGGTCCCTGCCTGCTCTCCACTCATTCCTCCCACTGCTAGTCCGTCTCTCTTTGTGACTGCCACAGAATTCAGACAGCACCCTGAAGACCCAATGCAAAGGCAACTTGGAAAACTTGCCATTAAGGAGGAGTTCAAGTTGATGAAAGAAACTTTGCAAAAGTGCCTAAGCCCCAAGTAAGCATCTTTGAAATAAGGTCAGACCAGCTAACCAACTGGAAAAAGACAAACCTGTCCAGGATGATGACACAACAGTCGCTTCAAAAGAGAACAATTTGAGGGGTCTTGACAAGAACTGAGGCCCTCCAGGGGCGCCTGGGTGGCTCAGTCGGTTGTGCATCCAACTTCAGCTCAGGTCATGATCTCGCGGTTTCTGAGTTCGAGCCCCGCGTCGGGCTCTGTGCTGACAGCTGGGAGCCTGGAGCCTGCTTCGGATTCTGTGTCTCCCTCTCTCTCTGCCCCTCCCCTGCTTGTGCTCTGTCTCTCTCTCTGTCTCTCAAAAATGAATAAATGTAAAAAAATTAAAAAAAAAAAAAAAAAAAGAACCGAGGCCCTCCATTAATCTTGCAAAATGGCCTCTATCTCTATCACTATGGCACAGTAAACGTTACACATAACATGAAGATACCTATTATTTTATTATAATACTTATTGGGGAAAATAATGCTGCCAAAAAAAATCAATGTCTGATTCCATTTTTGCTTAAGAATTAATGCATAGATACAATAACAAAATATTTCATAACATTAAAGTTACGTTTTAAAAATAATGCTCTCACTATCCCCCCACCAGCCACCACCACCACTATTTAACTATGAGATTCTGGTTCCCATGAGGGGAATTCTTTTTTAGTGGCCCTTTTCTGAAACTATTTAACTATGCTCAGAATACAAGATCTCCTGTAATTTGGTAAAATAAACCTGTTTCCAAAGTCAAGATGAAGGAGGCTGAATGTTTCTTAAATAAGTTTTACTTTTTTAAAGTTTATTTAGAGAGAGAGAGAGAGAGAGAGCCCGCGCATGGGAGCACCTGAGGATGCATGAGGGTGGGGGAGGGGCAGAGAAAGAATCTCAAGCAGGCTCCACACTGTCAGTGTGGAGCCCGACATGGGGCTCAAACTCAAACACCGTGAGATCATGACTTGAGCTGAAACCAAGAGCCGGCCGCTTAACCAACTGAGCCACCCAGGCGCCCCGCTTTTATATTTACACTACCCATATATCATCATCTGTAGAAACAGAAGTACGTCATAGTACCATACATACAGTATAACCTTATTCTGGTCTTTCTAGGTAGACTTGATACTCAGTGCCCAACCTACTCTGCTGAAAACTACACCCTGGCAACGGCACGTCAGCCTCTCAATGCAGACCAATTCAAAAAAGGAAGAAAGAAGCAAATCTCCAGGGGCCAGGGGAGGAGAGCACACCAGTGGGCCAAGTGTAAAGGGCACTCAGGTCGTATGGCCCGATCCTCATAAGGTCCTTTCTAGCACGTATCCCACCCTTGGCCCCAGTTGACTCTCAGCCCTGAAAGAGCTTTAAGTAGAAGTGGTTTCTGGGGAACCTTGTCCACATGCTTCTATTTAAAGCTTGAACAGCTCTCAAGGCACGCTTAGGCTCTAGATAGCACACTAAGAGAAAAGGAGGAAGACACCTCTCAGTCTAGGAGGAGAGCAGGGAAATCTGCAGAGGCCTTTCAGTAAAGTCAGGTTCATGGGAACTCAGCAACAGAAGTCTTTAGCATTTCCTATAAACATGACGAATACAGACAACAGGTCCTTCAAAAGCTCTCTAGTTGGAAGGTACACTAGCTTTTAGGTTACAATACAACTACGGAGAGACATCCTCATAACATCCTCCCCCAGGGCAACCTTCCCCTGGAGTGAATGCCCCTGGTATTGGTACAGGGCAGGGCAGGGAGAGGCAACTACCACACGTCAATTCATAGCTGCGATTTGCACATGGATGTAAAATTTTCTGACAGAATTTAGGGAAAAACATTATGGCTTTAAGTATTAGAACGGAAATACTGAAAAAACTGAAACGCTTGGTATTTAGTTTTCAAGTGCTCTTATAAGAGCCACTTTGCTTTTTGCAGAATATAAAAGTTGCAAATGTATTATGACTAGCTTGATGCAGTCGTAAAATTGTCATATTCGACCCAGTCAGAAACGTGAAAGCCCAGGGAAAAACCAAAAAAATCAGGATGGGAAAAAAACCATTTTCTGTTCATAATTTTTTTTCTGCCTCCCTAACATCCTACAGTCGATTCTGTGGGCTTAAGTAACACCAGATGTTCAGCAATATTAGCATTTACTGGCAGGTAAAAATGTGGGGCAGAACGAATACTTCCGGTCCTGCTCATGTCCCCTCCTGGCTGATAGTGATGGAAATTATTGCCCCCACAACTGTACTGAACACAGAGATACGGCAGGCACAAAGCTAGAAATAAAGAAAATGCTTAACACGCTGAAATGTGCTTTGGAGCCAACTTTATCCAAATAATCGCTTTCAAATTGAAACAAAGCCCAGAAGATGTGTTTGGACTCTTCACCAGGAAATGCCTGTGTGACGTGTCACACAAGTTTTAAGGTCTGTTATAATCTCAGTTGCTACCAGTGAACACTACGTGGAGCTATGCCAACTAGGGTAAAGGTTAACTCCTATGAGATGGTTTTAAACACACACCCTATGTGTCGTGTCGTTAATGGGAACAAATGAATCAGCAATGCCACCTCCAACAAAAACCATGTTGTGAAATAAGTTCTTTGCATAGTGTTGAAATTTTGAGTTAATTAGTAGCCACCGTAACATTATCAAGGTCACATCAGCCATACTTCCGTACGATCTCTATTATCCTAAGGGATAGAAAAATGAACATATCCCAAAGCAGCTCAAATAATTGATTTGACTTATAGTATGAATATACACGAGTACAGGACAAGTCATTTGGTTTATACTATAATTCTCTCAAACATTAAATAACATTCATTATTCAAATTGTAAAATCACATTTTAAGTCAAATATAACCTTACTTAAAACTTTTTAATAACTTTTGAAGAATAATTCTGTTCACTGAAATTCAATCGATTCTCCTATCAATCTCTCGGAACAACATGAAGTCCGTTTTACTCACCTCTCTAGCCACATTGCTAGTCTTCACTTCCTGTATAACTGTGCCAAAGATGATATGATCAACAACATCCTTCGGGACACTGGTCCGATGCAGCAAACCCCTGAGAGAAGTCCAAAGCAATAAAAACCGAGACAGTGCCGCAGGTCATCACATAAAACATTGTAATTCTTTTAAAACGACAAGCTAAATAGGAAGAATCAAAAATCATTTTGAGGGGTGCCTGCGTGGCTCAGTTGGTTGAGCGTCTGACTTTGGCTCAGGTCATGATCTCGTGGTTCATGGGTTCAAGCCCCACATCGGGCTCACTGCTGTCAGTGTGGAGTCCACTTTAGATTCTCTGTCCCCTTTCTCTCTCTGCCCCTCCCCATTCGCACGCATTCTCTCAAAAATAAAACATTAAATAATTTAGAAAAGGATAAAGCAGATACATAAATAGAGTAATGTTAATAGGAACCAAAGTTTCAGTCAAAAGAGAAAAGAGAGACAAGTATAAAATCAAAGAGATGAAATAAAATCCCAGGTATATTAAATTTAAATTTGGAGTACCAATATAAACCCATAATTAAAGCTGTACATTTGTCTAGTTTTACCCACTGATAGAGACTAGAAGCAGTCACATTCCAGTAGGAAAGGAAGGAGTCAATCTTTTGGGTTTTTTTTAAATGTTTATTTTATTTTTGAGAGAGAGCGCAAGCAGGGGAGGGGCAGAGAGAGAGGGAGACACAGAATCCGAAGCAGGCTCCAGGCTCCCAGCTGTCAGCACAGAGCCTGACGCGGGGCCCAAACTCATGAACTGTGAGATCATGACCTGAGCCGAAGTCGGACACCCAACCGACTGAGCCACCCAAGCGCCCCAGGAATGAGCCAATCTTGAACTCAGACTTGGTTCTTTTTTTTTTTTTTTTTCAGACTTGGTTTCTAAATGCCATTCCCCACTAAAGGAATCCGCTTATTTACTTTTTTTTTTTTTAAAGATTTTATTTTGTTTTTTAAGTCTACTTATTTGAGAGAGTGGGGGAGGAGGAGAGAGAGAAAGAGAAAGAGAGAAAAAGGAGAGGGAGGGAGGGAGGGAGGGGGAGAGGGAGGGGGAGAGGGAGAGGGAGAGGGAGAGAGAGAATCCCAAGCAGCTTCCCTGGTGTCAGTCTAGAGCCCGAGGCAGGGCTTGATCTTATGAACCATGAGATCATGACCTGAGCCTAAACCAAGAGTCAGGCACTTAACTGACCGAACCTCCCAGGTGCCTAAATATTTTATTTTTAATTAATCTCTCCACCCAACACTGGGCTCAAACTTACTTACAACCCTGAGATCAAGAGTCACATGCTCTACCAACTGAGCCAGCCAGGTGCCCCAGGAATAAGCTTTTTATTTTTTTTTATTTTTTTATTAAAAAAAAATTTTTTTTTTCAACGTTTATTTATTTTTGGGACAGAGAGAGACAGAGCATGAACGGGGGGAGGGGCAGAGAGAGAGGGAGACACAGAATCGGAAACAGGCTCCAGGCTCTGAGCCATCAGCCCAGAGCCTGACGCGGGGCTCGAACTCACGGACCACGAGATCGTGACCTGGCTGAAGTCGTACGCTTAACCGACTGCGCCACCCAGGCGCCCCAGGAATAAGCTTTTTAAAAAAAATGACTGAGGCTAGGTCTAAGGCAAGACAAGTACAAAGTAAATCTCACTGATCTTTTTTGTGCCAAAAATAAGAAAGTACTTAAAGACTAATGGGATATCAAAAACAGGAACATGGGTGTACACGTTTGTCAAAGTTCATCATACTATACACTTAAATCTGTGCATTTTATTATATTCAAGTTATACCTCAGAAAATAACATTATGCTAAAAAACAAAGGGACATAAGAACTTGGGGGTGCCTGGTTGGCTCAATTAGTAGAGCATGCGACTCTTGATCACAGAGTCGTGAGTTTAAGCCCCACATTGGGTGGAGAGCTAACTTAAAAAAAAAAAAAAGAAACAACTTGACAGGAGCTCCCACAGATAAAATGCGTGAGCTTCAAAAAGAATACTGACTAACCTTAGCTATGACACAATAAGTAAAATGGGGCACCTGGCTCGCTCAGTCAGTGGAGCATTCGACTCTTGATTTTGGGGTTGTAAGTTTGAGCCCCGTGTTGGGTATAGAGCTTACTTTAAAAAAATCTTAAATGGTTATATATTTTATTTTTTGAGAGAGAGAGGAAGGGTGGGGCAAAGAGAGAGGGAGACAGAGAATCCCAAGCAGGCTCCACACAGTCAGTGCAGAGCCCATCGCAGGGCTCAAACTCATGAACTGTGAGACCGTGACCTGAGCCAAAATCAAGAGTCAGATGCCCAACTGACTTAGTCACCCAGGCAGTCCAAAAATAAAATCTTCAAAAAAACACAGCAAGTAAAAATTCGTAAGTCTTAAAACAAAGAAAAGCTGTTCTTTACAGAAAAATACCAGCCGATAAATGTAGGAGGAATAACAAAATTAGAAAAATCATAAATTTGTAACCTCTGATGTAATAAAACTGATTCAGGCAAAACTGTCAATGAATGCCAAAAACCATCTGGTGAAAGACCGTTGGGGAATGGGCTAGTCACACGGTGCTATGAGACCACTTTACAGATTACTAATTGCAAAAGAAAAAAATGTACCTTTATAATCAAAAGACCTGGCAGTCTGACCATGACTGAGTGGTTAGATTTAGTATCACATATCATGTGCCTCCTGACATGACAGAATACCACGTGCGTAAACCCATAAAGCATTCTTCCCAAATACTGTTTAACCTGAAACTAATCAAGCCTCTAGAACGCATCTCCAGTTTACAGGAAATTCATAAGGGAAGTTAAATATCACCATGAAGAAACATCGAGAATACGGGACATTCCATCAAACAGGTGGCCTAGAGTTTTCAAAAGTCCCTGTCCTTTGGGGCGTGGGAATGTTGGGGGAGAAAGAAAATGTTCTAAACTGAAGAGACTAAAAGAGACCTATCCATTTGTAATATGAACCTCGACTGCGTCCTGGTTTGGGGGGGAAAAAAAAAACTAATGAAAGAAAAGACAGTCTTGGAACAGTTATGGGGGAACTGACTATGAACTGAACATTACTAGTTATGGAATCACTGTTACTGTTTTAGCTGTAGTAACAACATCCTGGAGGTCCTTATGCTCAGGAGGTAAACACTTGAAGTATTTAGGGCTGAAGTTTCAAGATGTCTGCAACTCACTGTCAAATGCTTTATTAAACTATATAGACATGGCCAAATGGTTAACAATTATTAAATCTAGGTGGGAGGTATTTAGGTGCTCACTATATTATTCTTTCAATTTTATTGTATACTTGACAGTTTTTAAAACAAGAAGTTGTGGAAAAACTTGCAAAGCACCAGTCTGGGATCATGATCAGAAATAGGACAGGGCGCCTGGGTGGCTCAGTCGGTTAAGTGGCCAGCTTCGGCTCAGGTCATGATCTCACGGTCCGTGGGTTCGAGCCCCACGCCAGGCTCTGTGCTGACAGCTCAGAGCCTGGAGCCTGTTTCAGATTCTGTGTCTCCCTCTCTCTGCCCCTCCCCTGTTCATGCTCTGTCTCTCTCTGTCTCAAAAATAAAACATTAAACAAAAATTTTTTTTAAATAAAAAATAAAAACAAAGAAATAGGAAAACAAGGGGTAACCGGGTGGCTCAGTTGCTTAACCATCCATCCGACTTCAGCTCAGGTCATGATCTCACGGTTCGCTGAGCTTGACTCCATGTCGGGCTCTGTGCTGACAGCTGGGAGCCTAGAGCCTGCTTCAGATTCTGTGCCTCCCTCTGTCTCTGCCTGAGTGCCCCCGCCCCCCCGCCACCCCCATCCCACTTGCATTCTGTCTCAAAAATGAACACTAAAAACATTTTTTTAATGGAAAAATAAGCTAGTTTTAGGGAAAAGATAATTTTTATTTTTCAATTTTTGTTTATTTTTTTTGAGTAGGCTCCATACCCAATGTGGGGTTCAAACTCACAACCCTGAGATCAAGAGTCATGTGCTCTACTGAGTCCAGGCACCCTGGTAAGTTTTATTTTTGATACACTGCACTTGGAAGTGTCTAAGGGGTCAAGTTTAGAGATTTGGGACCCTCCACATAACAAAATAAAGATTAAGTAGATGAGATTTTTTTTAAGGAAAAGCATGCATACATAGAAATGCAATGCTGTAAGAACTAAAACTTGCGAAATACTTGTAAGAAAGTTAAAAAGATCCAGTTTTTTAAAGTAGGGAAAAATCATTCAGAAGATGGAAGGAAAATCTTAAAGGCATAATATGAATAAGTCAAAGGAAGACGGGGTCAAGTACAGCTGACAGGTCAATGCTAGAGAATACAAAGAGACCAAGGCCTGGGAAAAGGCTTGGGGAAAGGCCTGTGCATTTAGTGACCACAAAAGCCATTACAGAGAGAAGCTCCCGAAAGTATGGTTACTGAAGAACAGTAGGAATGGAAATAATTATTATGAGATTAAAGGAAATGAATGGTAAGAAAAGAGAAGCAACTGGTGCTTTCATTCATTTTTAAAGTCTGGCAGGAAGAGAAGAAAAAGAATCAGATGGGCAGAAATGTCACCTGAGGGTTTTTTCAAACTAGAAGAGACCTGTGGCTGGTTTCTGAAGACCCAGAAAACAAGGCACTGATGAAAAATGAATGAGGTGATGCTTCACATGCTACTCCCACTGCAGAAACAGCCACACATTGTAGGACTTTCGCCAAATTACTCACCTGGCTCAATCTCCTGTAACCATACCTAATTTTACATTCTTACTTGGCTTACATATGGATCTTCAAGTCTCATTCTAGGCTTCTTTGTAGATAAATATTAGCTCCCATCTAAAACAATCATCAGGGGCGCCTGGGTGGTTCAGTCGGTTAAGTGTCTGACTTAGTCGGCTCAGGTCATGATCTCCCGGTTTGTAAGTTGAGCCCCATGTTGGGCTCTGCGCTGACAGCTCAGAGCCTAGAGCGTGCTTCTGATTCTGTGTCTCCCTCTCTCTGCCTCTCCCCCGCTTACATTCTGTCTCTCTCTCTCTCAAAATAAATAAATAGGGGCGCCTGGGTGGCGCAGTCGGTTAAGCGTCCGACTTCAGCCAGGTCACGATCTCGCGGTCCGTGAGTTCGAGCCCCGCCTCAGGCTCTGGGCTGATGGCTCGGAGCCTGGAGCCTGTTTCCGATTCTGTGTCTCCCTCTCTCTCTGCCCCTCCCCCGTTCATGCTCTGTCTCTCTCTGTCCCAAAAATAAATAAAAAACGTTGAAAAAAAAATTTAAAAAAAATAAAAAATAAATAAAAAAAATAAATACATAAATAAAATAAAATAAAATAAAATAATCACCAAATACATACATTGTATTTGCATTGATCGGTTATAACTAGCTAGCTAGCTACAGTGCTCGTGAAGGAATACTGTCACACTAAGAAACTGTCAAGCCCGCAAAATAAACACTGCTGACACCTACCAGCTGCTTGAATTTGTTTTGCACACATGGCCAAAATGGAGTGTCAGTAAATCTTGAAAGAGCTAGTAGGTGTGTGTTTCTCACCACATAAAAGGTAATATATCCTAGATATGGAAATCCTATTAAACATGTTTCACATGTAAAAACTAGAGTAACAACTAAAATAAAACTGCATTTACTTACAAAAGTGCTGCTCTAGCCAAATCATGTGGCATCAGTTCCTTATATCTGAGGAAAGAAAAGAAACAATTTAAACTAAAAGCCTAGAACATTAACAGTGTTTTCATTCTATTTGAAATACCTAGAGATACCATCTAATATGCTCCTGCAAATGCACTTCATGATCTAAGGCAGTCCAGCATTCCAAATGAAGCAATATTGTGACTACTATTTGTCATCCTTCGCAATCTGGCGGGCCTGAACTCCTACTGAGCTGGCTAAGAATCTAACCAAGATGTGGCCCAGTATCTTATTGTTCATCATGACATATGTTGCACGCTCTTTAAAACTAAACTCCATCTTCTCAGTTCTCTTTACTTCATTTTTCAAAATAGATTATTTTTCAACGTCCAAAGGGACCTGAGGGATGTATTAGGACTTTTTCGGAAACTTTTGGAAGTAATTTAAGATCTACGACAGAACTGGAAAGACCGAACAGACATCCTGAATACCCTTTGCCTGGCTTCCTCTAATGCTAATATCTTATCCAACCATGATGCACCAGTCGACACTAAGAAACTGGTACTGCTACAACATTCACTAAGCTGCTAACTTTATCTGGATCTCACCAGTTTTTCTACTAATGCCTGCTTCCTGTTCTGTTCTAATACCAAATCCATGTACTTAGTTGTCATGCCTTTGTTTCCTCCAATCTGTGACAGTTTCTCAGCCTTTCCTTGTCTTTGTGACCTTGATATTTGAAGACTAGGGTCATGGGTTTGGGGGAAGAATACGAGAGAAGTGAAGTGCCCTTCTCATTGCTTCATATCGGAACGTGCATGATAGCAACATGACTTATTACTAGTGAATCACTCGGTTAAAGCAGTATCTACCAGTTTTCATCACTATTTTTCCCTTTCTGTACTCAAGTTGAGTATAGAAGGGAGTCACCAGTCTGGACCTCGCTCGAAGGGAGGAGAATTCAGCTCTACTTCCTACTGGAAGGAATAACAAAGGATTTGTGGACATGTTAAAAGCACCGCAGTAATTAATAAATATTTAGGGGGAAAGAGTTGAGGCAACGCAAGTATCTCGTTTCTCAACGTTTCTCACCTACTAATTTTTTCATTCATAGATCCTCCTTGCAGCAATTATTACTGTGGTGTTCCAATGGTGATTCATTTATTTTCATCATTCCTTCTATATTTATTAGCTGAAATTCTTTGGTAAAGATGATGGGTCCCTTCTCTCTCATTTATGTATTTATTCAATTATTTATTTATTTATGTAAGATGGGACTCACATAAATATTTTTCTTTGGGTTATGATGTAATACTCTATTTTATTGGTCAAATTGTTCTAGCTTTCATCATTAGAAGTTATTTCAGATTGGTCCCTTGTCCTTTTCTTGAGTCATTTTTTTTTTTTTTTCTTAAAGCACTTCTTCACTTCCAGGCACTACAAAATGCTCCAGCCTCATCTTGTATTTTCTCTGGCTCAGCCCTGGTCATTCTTCTAGGCAGGCCTGGCTCCTTATACTGAAGAACGGTATTTAGAAACAAGCTCTGCATGCAAACTCTGTTTAAATGTCAAAAATAAATTCCCTTTAAGTCAAAGATTAGGCCATTGGATTGAATAAGTTCATTCTACAAGTTCCTGAAAATCAAAACCTAAAAATCCAAAAATGTTTTTATTTTAACTCTGAATCACAGAAGAATTATCTGTAGTTTTCCAAATCTTTCAGAGGTAAAATGAGTTCCCTCAAATTTAGAACAGAATAATCTGGGGAAACATTGTGTGTCAATTTTAAAATGTCCAAACACTAAATTACCATTTTACAATGTTAACGCTCACATTCCTACACCCTTCTCTACAAGGATGATTAGCAGATTCCCAAATCCCACTGCTGGCATCCATTCCTACGAGTGCTTCCCAAATGCCCTCCCCTTTTAAGAACCTTGTCTTCCAAATAGCACTCAAGTTAAAAGCAAAGTTTCCTCAAATTGAACAGAAGAAGATCTTTTTCCACCTAGAAAATCATCTATTACATATAGAAGACCTATTTGTCACCTCAGTCATAACATCAATCTCATGACTTGATTATTTGTCTTCTTTATAAATTCTTCTCGCTATATTGTCACTTTTGTTCTTCACATAAATATTACCTTGAAATTTTTTCCTTCTTTTCTATCAACTTTAATTTCTTATGTTATTCCAAGTTTATCTCTTCTCTGTACCACTAAGTTGCCCACGTACTTTGTCATCTCAGTCAGTTAAGATCCTGAATTAAACTAAAACACAACCACAAACAACAAAAGGAACCCCATACCAATGTGCTGAATATCTCAAATCAAACTTTGGGCAAATACTAATTACCAAAGAGTTTAAATAACGTAAGTAAATGATATAGCTGAACGTGTTCAAATTTCTTAATAACTAGTAAAACAGCTGGAAATAAATACCTACATAGTATATAAGCAACCCTTACAAAAAAAAAGAATTGTCTTCCTAGCCTAGAACTTTCTGCTCTTGACAGAACTTTCTTTTTCTACCCTGCTCTGCGAAGTACGAGGCTCTCCTGTCCTCAATTTCCTGCTGCTACAGCTTGAGATTCTTACTTTTACTGCTCTTGTCAGTAGAGGAAAAGATTATAGAGAAAAATGGCTTTACGATGCTGAGACAACAGGGTGAGTGAAGAATCTTCACCACCACTCACTTACAGCATTAATTCTGTAAGAAAATACTCTCTAGGTTCTAAACCGTATGTTTAAAAAAGAACGTTTACTGTTTGTGTATGTACACACACACACAAAGGTATGCATCTTTGACAAACACACTGCTCTGCACCTTGCTCTTTACACTTAACACATCCTCAGAAACTTTCTATATTAGTATATATTGATAGGCCTCACTCCTCTTAGCAGATGCCCAACATTCCCCAGTGCAGTAAGTTAGTGACTGCTTGTTCAAAATATGAGTATCAAAACAACCTAAACAAAACAGAACTAGTATTTCACTTAGTTTGAACCTAGTTACCAAAGCCCATTATCAGCTTTTGGACAGACTAGGCCCCACTTGGGGATACAAAGCAGCAGACAAGTCTAAGGAGAAGAGCAGTTTGGTTCCGGGAGATTTCTGTGCTCATCTAGGATCATTCTGGTTCTATTTACTTGGGGTTGTGCTATGCTGGGATTTCGACCAGCCTGTCAACTGCAATTCTGATCAGGAAGCTAAAGCAATGAATTAAAGGCCCTTCTGAATACTCACTGGCCCACAGCCTCAGTATTCAAACTTCTGAACAAGGACAGAAACAAGGTACTTATCTCCAGACAAGGAAAGCATACCTCTGCTGGAACCAAGGCATCTGGATCCACACTAGGTTTTCAAAATTGGCCTGGTTCAATCTAAAACTATACTAGGCTTGTTCATGAGAAAGGATGAAAAACAAATTTTGCCATTTTATTTTACCACTGGCCTGACTTATTCTGTATTAATTTCATAAAGAATGCTATGCGTACATTAACCCACTAGCGACAGTATTACCGACTGGGTTACATGTGCAAAGACCACTTCCGAAAGTGTCTTAAAAGAAGAAATAAATAAAGTTACGTGTTAATTAACCGGATTTTAGTAATCATTTCACAACGTATACACGTATGAAATCATCACATTGTATACCATAAAAAATCATGTCGTACAACCTAAATATATACAATTTTTATTTGCCAGTGATACCCTGAATAAAGCTGGAAAAGAAAAAAGAAAACAAGGAAGAGAACACAATCATTTAATACTTACGAAGTGCCCGACTGCAAAAATGGAATGCGAACACCCTCCACCACCACAATATTCCTTATATTGGGTTTGGCTAAGGTTTTCTTCGACTTGGTCTGGGCAGCTTTAAGGTAAAGTTCAAAGAACTATTAATTCAAATATATGAAGTCAGATGACTTTTCACATTTTCAAAAACAGACATTCTAAGAATTACAACATTCAATGCCAAGCTGCATTTGCCACTTACCAAACCAGTTCAATTAAAAATTTTTAAAAAAGGCTAAGAAACTGACTAGCATTTACAAGTTTCCAAACAGTATTTAAGGTAAATACAGAGATTATACCTAATAATGGTATATTCATTAATGAGAGTATTCATGCCATTAACAAAATTGTTTCTTTTTATCAAGTGTTTCACAATCACATCGAGAGCAGCCAATGTGTCACAGGTCTTCCCTTAATATTAGAAGTCCCGGGGTGCCTGGATGGCTTAGTCCTGCAACTGAGAGCATGCAACTCTTGATATCAGGGTTGTTAAGTTTGAGCCCCACATTGGGTATAGAGATTACTTTAAAACATAAAAAATCTCAAAAAAAAAAAAAAAGGAGTCTCAATAAACGGTATCTACTCTTCACATAGCTTAGTATTCTTGTTTTTTATGTAGAAATAAAAGCCATTTGGTTGGTGATTATCACCATTCTGCAAAAACCTAGAATGCCTCCTGATTCTGTTTGACTCAATTTATATAGTTACTTTCCGACATCAAAAGAGCAACGTTCGTGCCAGTATAGGACTGGCACAAAAATAGACTCAGATCCCATGGAACACAACAGAGAGCCCAGAAATAAACCCATGCTTATATGGTCAATTAATCTATGACAATGGAGGCAAGAATATACAATGGGGAAAAGACAGTTTCTTCAACAAATGGTGTTGGGAAAATCAAACAGCGACATGCAAAAAATTGAAACTGGACTTTTTCTTACACCACACACAAAAATAAACTTTGATGAGTTAAAGACCTAAATGTGAGACCCAAAACCATGAAGTTCCTAGAAGAGAGCACAAGAAGTAATTTCTTTGATATCAGCTGTAGCGGTACGTTTCTAGATATGTCTCCTGAGGCAAGGGAAACAAAAGCAAAAATAAACTATTGGGACTACATCAAAATCGAAAGTTTTTACACAGTAAAGGAAAACATCAACGAAACAAGGCAACTTACTGAATGGAAGAAGATATTTGCAAATGATATATCCGGTAAGAGGTTAATATCCAAAATATATAAAGAATTTATACAACTCAACACCAAAAAAAACCAAATAATCTGATTAAAAATGATAGAGGGTCTGAACATTTTTCCAAAGAAGACATACAAATGGCCAACGGACACATGAAAAGATGCTCAACACCACTAATCATCAGGCAAATGCAAATCAAAACTACAATGAGATCACCTTACACCTGTCAGAATGGCTAAAATCAAAAAGACAAGAAATAACAAGTGTTAATGAGGATGTGGAGAAAAAGGAACCCTTGTGCACTACTGGGAAAAAACGCAAATTGGTGCAGCCACTGTGGAAAACATTATGGAGGTTCTTCAAAAAATTAAAAACAGAAATACCGTATGATCTAGGGTCACCTGGGTGGCTCAGTCAGTTATGTGCCCAACTTCGGCTCAGGTCATGATCTCACGATTCGTGAGTCTGAACCCTGCATCGGACTCTGTGCTGACAGCTTGGAGCCTAGAGCCTGCTTTGGATTCTGTATCTCCCTCTCTCTCTGCCCCTCCCCACTCACACTCTGTCTCTCTCTCAAAAATAAAAAAGCAATGAAGAAAAGAAGACAGAAAAAAGAAAAAAGACAAGACATACCATATGACCTAGGAATTCCACTTCTGGGTACGTACCCAAAGAATACAAAAACACTAATTCAAAAAGATATACACACCCCTGTGTATACTGCAGCATTACTGAGAACAGCCAAAATACGGAAGCAACCCAAGCGCCCACCCATAGATGAATGAATAAAGATGTGATGTGTACACACACATACACGCACTCAATCAAATATTACTCAGCCATAAAAAAAGAATATCTTGGCATCTGCGACATGGATGAACCTAGAGGGTATAATGCCAAGTGAAGTCAGAGAAAGACAAATACCATATTATTTCACTCATATGTGGAATTTAAGAAACAAAACGAATGAGCAAAGACAAGAAGAGACAAACAAAAAACCAGACTCTTAAATACAGAGAACTGGTGGGTTGCCAGAGGGGAGGTAGGTGGGGGAAATGGGTAAAGTAGATGAAAGGGATTAAGCATACACTTATCTTTTTTTTTTTAATGTTTATTTATTTTTGAGACAGAGAGAGACAGAGCATGAATGCGGGAGGGGCAGAGAGAGAGGGAGACACAGAATTGGAAGCAGGCTCCAGGCTCTGAGCCATCAGCCCAGAGCCCGACGCGGGGCTCGAACTCATGGACCGCGAGATCGTGACCTGAGCTGAAGTCGGACGCTTAACCGACTGAGCCACCCAGGCGCCCCAAGCATACGCTTATTTTGATGAGCACTAAGTACAGAACTGCTGAATCATCACCTTGCACACCTGACCCTAATATAACAGAGTTAATTATACTTCAATAAAAAAAGAGCAACCTTTCTCTAATTTTTTAATTAAAAAAAAAAAAAGAATACATGCTTGTGGCAAAGACACAAAAACAAAAACACACAACTCTAAAAGATGGAAAGTAAAACTAAAGTTCCCTCTTGATGCCCTCCCCTGTCCTATCATTTCCTTTGAAGGAGATACTGCTAATTTGGTGTATAACTTTCAAACTTTTTTCTCTTTGAAGTTACATACATGCATACACTTATGTGTTATGTACAGTCTTCTGACCTGATCACACCTACTGACATCATAGAGAACTATTTATGATAAATATCCACAAACAACTTGAAAGAAACAGTGGTCAGAGCTAAGAACCATGATAAAATGGGGTACAGATTCCCCTGTCAGCTCTAACAGAGGTGTGCTGGTGCAGGACACAAAGGCACAGGGAGATCAGCAAGGAGACTCTGGCAGACTCAAGCATGTGGTGCTAAAAGCCAGGATACAGGCAGTATCAGTGTATGAATGGAAGGAAGGGACCTAGACAAGAGATTTTATCAAGGAAGACGAGGCATCCTGGTGACCAATCAGATATGGAAAGAAAGGACAACAGGATTATAAAGGAAGCTTAGAGACTAAGAAAACCTAACTATTCTACACAGAGTAACAACTGGTTTGGGAAGAAAAATGACTTCACTCCTAAATATGCTGACTTCGAAGTGACAGAGAGACACCCAGGTGGGTATGTCCGCTTGACGAGGTAAAGCTCTGAAGACAAATGGGGTGTAGATGGGAGACCCATGAAGTACTTGCGGTTCGGAACACGGAAGAACAAGAGGCAGGCTTGACGGCAGCAGCTCACCCATCCCCCCTCTAAAGGGAGCTGGGCAGCCACAGACACCTCATCCCTGAGCCCACGGCCAAAGCTGATTAGATTCCAGGTGGGTCCTGGACCACCAAAGGACAATCCAGAGAGTGGCCAGCCAGTAACCCATGTCACCTGCCTGTAAGTGATAAGCTGTGCCAGTCAGATTCTCTCTCTTAGGAATCTATGCAAAGAAGCATGAAGACAAATACTAATTAGTGGAAGCTGAAAGGATGCTGAGGGAAAACCAGGGCACTGATAAACTGAAGTCACTTGTAAGCCAGTTATGGGGAAGCAAAAACCTTGAGTGAGCAAAGAAGCCAGCAGGCAGAGTGAAGAAGGATGTAAAGAAAGAAGAGAAAAGCCAGGAAAGAACACACCACATGTCCAGGAGAAGACAGCGTAGCTGGCCCCTAGGGCTTCCTGGTTCCTACCGCCTTCCCAGCTGCAGCACACTCAAGCCCTCTTATCCTTCACTTGAGCAGGTCCATTACTCACAATTAAGGACTTGGATCTGTTGACCTCCCTACATTCAGAGGACAGGGGGAAGGTGTGGGACAGAAGGTGAACTTGAGAGACAGCAGGAGAGTCAGTAGAGATCAATGCCTGACAGCAAAAGCAGGAGAGAATCAAGGAGCACAAGATGGTCAAATGATTCAATACTCAAGGAGAATGAGGACTGGAAAGAGGCCATGAAATTGGAAGATGTGCAGATTACTCGTGACTGACCTTGGAGACAATAAAGAAATAAGGAGAAGTCAGATGACATGCCATCGTGTCCTTCCACTGACCACATGTCCCTTTTATACACTTACAGATACAATTCAAATTCCTAACTCTTCTAATGAATTCCCGGCTTCACTAGGTTCCACCTCAACTCTCCCAAAGCATTTTCCCCTATTCAACACGTAACAAGAAGAGTGAGCCCCAGTCCCTCACACTGCTCGTGGGTTCATTTCAACCTCCCTGCCTTCATTCATGTACCCTCCTATCCGAGTGGCCTCTGCTAATTCTTACTTATCCCTCAAGGCTGGTTCACATTCCACCTCCTAGGAAACCTGTCGCTGATAACTAAGGTTACCTATGGTTCTTGCCTCTGAACTTCTGGCAACCTCTGGGGAAAAAATTGGCTATTCAAAACAATTTGGCATATTATAAAGCAATTAAACTAATGTTATAAGCCACATTTAAAAATAATATTTGCTACTCATTATGTACTGAAGTCACCCAACGGTCTCTCATTCTGTTTCTTGTGCACACTGGCTCCCAACCACATCAGAATTTTCTCAAAGGCTCCTTTTTATGTATTCCACAATGTATTCTAAGAAACTGAGTTGGGGATTAAAATATCTGGGTTCAAGTCCCTGCCCTGCCAAAACTTTACTATTTGCTGAACTAGATGGCCTCAAAAGGCTCCTCCCAACTCCAAAACCTAGGATTTTATGGCTGATACACATTCTATATTTTACATATATAATTAAAGTCAAAGCAGATATGTGTTACATATTATCCCAGTGGTATACACACGTGTGTATATAGACACATAACATATATAGATATAAACACTGAACCAGCCCATAATCTCCAGTCTGTCTAATGACTGAAAACACCAACAAATTCTGTATCCCTCTATTCTAAATCCTTCATCCTAAGAGTTCTGTCAAGCAAGGACATTCACGTGAGCTTCAAGAGGAGTAAGTTATAAAATTACTGCAACCTAAAACCTGTTCAGCATATGCCTCCCACCCCCACCCCACCCCCACCAGCTGGTCACATTCCTTTGTCTTATCATGTGCCTTCCTGCACACGATCATCATCAACAGAAATCACTGTTATGGCACAAAAACAGACACTCAGATCAATGGAACAGAATAGAGAACCCAGAAATGGACCCACAAACGTATGGCCAACTAACCTTTGACAAAGCAGGAAAGAAGGGCCAATGGAAAAAAGACAGTCTGTCTCTTCAGCAAATGGTGCTGGGAAAACCAGACAGCGACATGCAGAAAAATGAACCTGGATCACTTTCTTACACCAT
>NW_024412419.1:21238412-21260269 GCF_014898765.1 Herpailurus yagouaroundi | reverse complement strand
ACCCAGCAATTGCACTATTAGGTATTTATCCAAGGGATATAGGTATGCTGTTTCAAAGGGACACATGCACCCCCATGTTTATAGCAGCACTATTGACAATAGCCAAAGTATGGAAAGAGCCCAAATGTCCATACACACACACACACACACACACACACACACACACACACACACACACAATGGAGTATTACTCGGCAATCAAAAAGAATGAAATCTTGTCATTTGCAACTACATGGATAGAATTAGAGGGTATTATACTAAGCAAAATTAGTCAGAGAAAGACAAATATCATACGACTTCATTCATATGAGGACTTTAAGACACAGGACAGATGAACATAAGGGAAGGGAAGAAAAATAAAAACAGGGAAGGGGACAAAACACGAGACTCTTAAATATGGAGAACAAACAGAGCGTTACTGGAGGGGTTGGGGGGGGTGGGCTAAATGGGCAAGGGGCCTTAAGGAATCTACTCCTGAAATCATTGTTGCACTATATGCTAACTAATTTGGATGTAAATTAAAAAATAAAATTTAAGAAATAAAATAAAAAATGAAATGAAATAGAGAAAAAAAAAAGACAATATAATGGAAGGCACAGACTCTAAAATCAGCCTAAAGCCAAATCCTGGCTCCACCCTAGTTTTCTGACCTTAAGCAAGTTAATCTTTCTTAGAGTAAGATGTAGATAATTCCAGTACATACCTCACAGGGTTGCTGTGAGGAATAACTAAATTAATACAGACAAGCAATTAGAACGGTGCCTGATATGCACAGTAAGGGTCAAAGATGTTTGTTATTAATATTAATGGATGGTGGTAGAAATACACGTAGTTCCTCTCTATGTAAGCCACAATAAGCATAACATTTCTGCTCTGATGGAACTTATGATTTTGAGAGTACAAGGAACAAAAAAGTCAAGAGCCAAAAGGGGATGGCAAACTACAGTCCACAGGCCTTTAGCTAAGAAGAGTTTTTATACTTTTAAAGAATTGTAGAACTGAAGAAAACGAAACAACGAATATATGAGAGATCAATATGGGTCTGCAAAACTTAAACTATTTACTATCTAGCCCTTAATATAAGAATTTGCCACCGTTTATCTAAATAATGTGGCTAAACGTAATTATATGCAGAAGATAGCATTATGACGGCAGGAGACAAGCTTTTAACTGTAAAAAAAAAAATCTTATGAGCTGGAGGGCTTCTGGAGATCATCAAGAATCCTTTTTGCAAATTAACGTTATTTCGTTTTGGAATCAATTGCATTAAGGCCTCGAACCCTTCTTTTCAACACACAAAAAACTATTATGCAATGTAGAGCTCGTGACTAGAAGTTAGTAGAGCGGCTCTAGTGCTATTTCCACCACCTGTGGCCATGGACGAGCCCGCTGACGCTGATTCACGGGCTTCATCGATAAAGTGGATAAATGACCAGATGATGGCCAGGCCCCTCCTACGTTGGAAAATCCTCTGGAGCCCTGGCTCTCCCAGCAGGATAGAATAATAGCTCTACTCCTCCCACACTGGAGGCCCGAAAGGTCACGTGACCAAGCCCCGGTCCAGGTAGCTGGTGTAAGGTAATCCCAACTCCACGTTCTAAATTTCTATTGCCGCTGACCTGGCTACAGGCAAAACGGATGAAACAAAAACACACAACGCAACATAGCCCAGCGCTTTATGCCGACACACGAGCAAAGAATTCGTTAACTTGCGGTGATAAATTTAAAGACACAGATGACACCGCTACTCAGAGCTACCGACTTCGAGCAAGTCCCAGTTACTGTCCTTATTGCACTGGTCCTGGAGACCCTGTCCGAGGGGCCTCCTTTCGCTCCCTGGAACTCCCCTCCCCGCGAGAAGGGAGGCGGCCGCGGCTACTGATGCAGTAGACGGGAAAGAAAAGGCAGATGTCGCCGCTGGGAAAGACCAGGCGGAAAGCCAAGCGCACGCCTCGACTCACCTTAGCCTCAGTCCTCTCCGGCTCTCGCTGCGGGCAAGCAAGGTTTTAACCCAAGTGCCTGGACTAGACGTGACCAAGGGGCGGGTCCTGCCCAAAAGGACCCCTCACTCCCGCCAGTGAACTCCGCGGGCTGCCCACTGGCCGCCTGTATGGAAAAGCGAGCACTGCGCCTCCTCCTCCATGGGCCTCCTTCCTTCCAGCGGAGAAAGAGTCCTCCCCGCCCTGTTAGCTGGAAGCGAACGGCACGGCAAGGAGCCAGGGCAACTCGACATTGGGGGTTTTAGTCAGGCAGTATGTCGGGCGCCTGGGTGGGGCCAGGCTGAAGGAGAAAAATCCTCCACCCGCAGCCCCCACCTGAGTGCTTTCCACTCGTCCTCTTCAGCTCAAGATGGTGGCCTCCCGGGCGATAGGCAGTCTCCGCCGCTTCACTGCCTCCAGGACGCTTCGCTGCCCAGGTGAGACCTGGGTGGGAGCACCCCGCAGCCCCAGGCAGAACTCTTGGGGAGGCGCGTCTCCCTTTCGCTGTCGCCTTCCAGCCCCGCCTGGGAAACTCTGTCCTGGCTGCAGGGAAAGGATGCCCCTCTTGGACCCCCTTCCTGTGTCCTTGCGCACACTGACACCTCTTCTCTCACTGCTCCCATGCCCTGCAACGATTTCAGGCTCCGTAACCCCTAACGTTTATGAGTCCTGTCTCCCGGGTCTGGCACCTTCCGCAATTCTCGTGGCACTTCTGTGCTCATGCCCATCTTCTTTTCTTTTACGATGGCCTCGGACCTGTCCCTTCTAGATCAGGAGTTCCAGGAGGACTGGGGCAATCCAAATCCGTCACATGTTTGTGGCCCCACCGCACCTTACTCTTAACAAGAGCTGTCTTAAAAGCTTCTTAGGTGGTATTAACCAACTTTGCAAATTACTGCCACTCCCCGCTGCTTTCCCACAAAACCTTTTTTTTTTTTTTTGGTGTGCCTATTACCACATTTCAATAGAGAGCTCGACTCTTGCAGTTCCAATAATCTCGGTGTGAATGTATAGTATGTTAAATTTCAAGGGAAGGTTCTGCAGTTTACCAGAAGAAACATTTTTTTTTTATTTTTTATTTTTTTTTAATTTTTTTTTAACGTTTATTTATTTTTTGGGGACAGAGAGAGACAGAGCATGAACGGGGGAGGGGCAGAGAGAGAGAGAGACACAGAATTGGAAACAGGCTCCAGGCTCTGAGCCATCAGCCCAGAGCCCGACGCGGGGCTCGAACTCACCGAGGTCGTGACCTGGCTGAAGTCGGACGCTTAACCGACTGCGCCACCCAGGCGCCCCTCAGTCTCGATTTCTAATATGTAAGTGGTAAAATAATTTCACAGGAAATGAATTAGAGGCAAATACCGTAGTAGAAGATGTGTATTTAAATTCGACTCACTTCCCGGGGTGCCTGGTGGCTCAGTTGGTTAAGTGTCCGACTTTGGCTCAGGTCATGATCTCGTGGTTAGAGAGTTTGAGCCTAGTGTCAAGCCCCGTGCTGACAGCTCAGAGCCTGGAGCCTGCTTCCGATTCTGTGTCTCCCTCTCTCTCTACTCCTCCTCTGCTCGCTCACTCGCGCTCTCTCTCTCTAAAATAAACATTTAAAAAATAAATAAATAAACAAATTTGATTCACTTCCTTAATCCTATGTCTTCCCCCAGGGTTGAATATTGAGAAAAGCTTTTGATTGTATAACCCAAGTAACATTTTTGTATTGAAATTTGTGTCCTTGTAATCCAACTCTCTCCACTGCTGTAGTTTTAGGTCTTGTAGGTATCTTTTGAGTTAAGTTATTGGGATGATTAAGAAGTAGGACAAAGGCTTATCTCTTTTGCTGGCACAGTTGATATAGGCTAAAGTTCACCTAGCTGCTATGGAGTAATCTGTCCAGATTTGGTAATGGATACGGCTAGATTCCAAAAGCAAAGCTACCTTGTGGCTACCAACTTAATTTAGTTGCCTGTGGTTTGAATTCAAGATACATTTATACACTTATTTTCTCTTGGTTCTTTTTTTTTTTTTTTTTTTTTGTCTCTATGGCTTGAATTCGTTTCAAGATATGTTTGTACCCTTATTTTCCCCTTCGTTTTTTGTCTTTATTGATTTGGAGGAGGTGTTTTGTGTATATGTATATGGGTGCGTGTGCAGCACAGGCAGATTAGTGGTAAGAGTTTAAAATGGTTTGACCCATGGGGCGCCTGGGTGGCTCAGTCCATTAAGCGTCCGAGTTCAGCTCAGGTCATGATCTCACAGCAAGCCCCGCGTCTGGCTGACAGCTCAGAGCCTGGAGCCTGCTTCAGAATCTGTCTCCCTCTCCCTCTCTGCCCCTCCCCCACTCACGCTCTGTCTTTCCCTCTCCCTCAAGAATAAATAAACATTTTAAAACATTAAAAAATGGTTTGATCCATAAGCTAATGAGCACCAACCTGTTGTCTCAAATAGTTGGTCTTTAAAAATGCAACCCATGCCCGAGCCCTGGCACCTGCTCCATTTTCTTTTTGCTTAGCACTTACCTCCTAACTTACTTTTTTTTTTACATGTATTTATGTTTCTTGTTTTTCGGCTCTTTTTCCACCCTGTCCCTCCCACCCTGCATTCCTAGTCAGTCCATCCCCACTCTCATCCACTCTACCCTGTTCTATTCCCTGTTCCCCTCCCACTGGAATTTCCACCCTACGGGCAAAGTTCTTTTTATGCCAGACCTATTTTCACTTCTTCATTTATCTCTACTGAGGAGGAAGTGATTCTTCCTATGATATTCTTCCAGATATGTATAATCCTCTGCTGCTGTAGAATATAAGCACCACAAAGACCAGGACTTTTATCTTTTTGTTCAGTCCAAGTGCCTAGAACAGTGCATGGCAGGCCACAGTGATTTTTTGGTGTTGCTGAATCAATGAATGATTGTGAGATTTTGTTGGAAGAGCATACTCTTTAGTTGGGGGAATGCAGTGATTAAAGAACAAAGTAGTAAATAATAAGGATCAAAATTGGCGGGGGAGAGAAAGATCATTATAGATGGAATCTCTTGATAACGCCTTGTGGAAAAGGTTGGGGCCATGATACAAAACATAAAGGAAGAAGACTGGTAAATACAGATGGTACAGATTTTAAAAGATGGGAAAGCAGAGAAGGGAAGTATATCATTAGTGAGGTAGAGGCATGGGGGTTAAGGAGATGGCTGGCTGGCTTCTCCTATCTTAATTTATTTGGTTGTAGCCCTGTGACTTACAGATACGTTTATAATTATTATATCACTTTTACTTCTATCTTTATAAGAATGCCAAAATGCTCTAAGAGACTTGTTCATACAGCTAGGAAATGATAAACTTGATGTTTGAACCCAAGTCTTTTAACTCAGGTCCTTTGTCTTTGCTGATTTGGATTGCTTCAAGGAAAAATGCAGACAGAGCCAAAGATCACCTGACTCTGGTGCTTGTGTCATCCACACAGTTTTCTTTAACACGTTGCTTGCCTTTCAGACCAGTGTAAAGCTGCTATTTTCTGCGCTTTCTCTTCCTCTCCCTTAAAGAACTGCAGGATAGAGGGAAAGAAAGAGGAAGCAAGAGGCTTGGCTACCGCGACGGTCCCTCTCCTGATCCACTGCACCATCAGTGGGTTCTCCAAATCAGTGGCTCCCACATGCCCACTTGTTTGCTGTTTCAGTCTCCTTTCTAAAAACTGCAGATTCTGAGGCCCAGCCCCCTTAAATTCTGATGCTGTGGTTCTAGGTTGTATGTCGCCCAGACATCTGTGAGTATATTTGAGCCTCCCCAGCTGATTCTAATGCCTGGAATCACTTCTCAATACTGCTGTGGGAATCCCAGTCGAGCTAGATATGGTGCATTGTCTCTTGGGTCCTGCTCTGGCCATGTGTATTAGTTCCCTAATCCAGAAGGGTCCCCGCCTCCTCGTCAAATATAGACCACCCTCAACATAAGCCCCATGTTGGGATCTGTGCTAACAGCACAGAGCCTGATTGGGATTCTCTCTTTGCCTCTCCTCCAATCATGTTCTCTTTCTCTCTCTCAAAGTTAAAAAAAAAAAAAGGTTAAAATCCCTAGTAACCTCTCAGCAGCTAAACCTTTCCACCAGCCTGTGACCATCTGTTCTCTGTGACTACTCTCTCATTCTCCAAATCCCTTACCTTTATCTGGCTTAGATTTTGAGGGATCTCAAGAGTCTAAGACTGCCTTAGCATGCAGTGATAATCAAAGGTAATGAACAATAAAATTAAACCATGTTGGTCATTTTATGTCATGGTAGTATTCTTTTTTTTTTTTTTTTTTTGGAGAGCACAAGTTGGGGAGGGGCAGAGAGAGGAGGACAGAGGATCCCAAGCAAGCTCTGCCCTGACAGGCTGACAGCAGTGAGCCCGATGGGGGGGCTCGAACTCTCAAACTGAGAGATCAAGACCTGAGCTGAAGTTGGAGGCTCAGCTGAGCCACCCAGGTGCCCCAACCTTTTTTTTTTTTTTTTTTAATGCACTCCTAAGTTAGGCAGGCACTCCACACTCTCTTTAATTATGCTTGTGATTCCAAGACTGTATATAGCCCCTAATGTAGCCCAAATGCAGTATGGTTTCACTGAAAATTAGACATAAAAAAAAGTTTTAATACTAGTAACTAAGAATGAAATAATGATGGAATATTATTCAACTGTAAAGAATAAAATCTTAACCACTTGCAATAACGTGAGTAGTGCTAGAGAGTATAATGCTAAGTGAAATAAGTCAGAGAAAGATACCATATGAACTCACTCATGTGGAATTTAGGGAACAGAACAAACGGGCGCCTGGGTGGCCCAGTTGGTTAAGTGTGCCGACTTCAGCTCAGGTTATGACTCATAGTTTGTGGGTTTGAGCCCCGTGTCAGGCTCTGTGCTGACAGCGCAGAGCCTGGAGCCTGCTTCAGATTCTGTGTCTCCCTGTCTCTCTGCCCCTCCCCTGCTTGTGCTCTCTCTCAAAAATAAATAAACATTTAAAAAAAATTTTTTAGTTAAAAAAGAACAAACAACCAAAAGAAAAAAGCGACAAACCAAGAAACAGACTCATAACTATAGAAAACAAACTGATGGTTACCAGAGGGGAGATGGTAGAAGGGATGGGTGAAATAGGTGATAGGGATTAAAGAGTGCACTTATCGTGAAAAAATATATAAAAGGAAAGAAATTAAATTTACCAATATTTAGTGTATGAATTGATAAAGGTAAATGTACATAAGTTATTTTAAAAAGAAGGAAATAAATACTGAGGGAAAGCTAGCACAGAGGGATACATGAAGGAGCCACTGGATATTATTAAAGTACCAATTCTTGGGACACCTGCGTGGCTCAGTCAGTTAAGCGTCCTACTTAAGCTCAGGTCATGATCTCACAGCTCCCAGAATCGGGCTCTGTGCTGACAGCTCAGAGCCTGAAGCCTGCTTCAGATTCTGTGTCTCCCTCTCTCTGCCCCTCCCTCGTTCATGTTCTGTCTCTCTCTCTCTGAAAAATAAACATTTAAAAAATAATAAAGCACTAATTCTTTATTGTATTTGATATTACTTTAAAACTTATGCCTTTTCCTGGATACATGTGTTTCCTGTGTACTGCTATTACGGTTAATAATTATTAAGGGATGATTTTTTTATTTTTAGAGCTAAAGAGAAAACTTCTCTAAGATATTGGACAAGGTTTGGAAGATGTGGGTAGGGAGAAGAAAGCAATTAAAGAGGCGTAGTTTGAAGTGGTTTAATATGGTTTGAAGTGACATGTGGTCTGAAGTGCAGCATGAATATGAAAGAGAAAGGAAGAAAGAGCAAGGTGTTTTTAAAGAAGTTTGGAAGTTGTAACTAACGGATATGGACCCAGTGCTGGCCTCCAGAATAGCTTGGTTACTGCTTAGAGCAAGACGTTTGTATGAGAGCGGGGCAAAGGTGACCCTTCAATGCTAGAAAGGACGTAGAGTAATGCCCAGAACAAACTGAATTTTTGCGTAGGAATTTCCCAGTGTTCCTTACTTTCGATCTGTAGTCCAGTTTGAAAGACCCCCTGTCGGGACTCCTCTCGTGATGACTTGTGCTCAGTATGTCATCTCATCAGTGTTATGCAGGAGAGCGTGAAGTAGTGAAGTGACTAGGAAAAAGGGAGAAGAGGAGCTGGTCTGTGTCATCCCCAGGGTAGGAATATCCTTGGTGGAGTGCAATATGGACCTGTTCAGTTGGAAATTCTTAAGAGTATGACTGGAATATTCCATAAATGGCCACTAGTGCCCGTTGATTTCACTTTTTTTTTTAAGTTTTTGCTTGAATTTTGTTTGAGTTTATTTTCTTATTTTATTTTTATTTTAACTTATTTGAGTTTAGCTAACATACAGTGTAATATTAGTTTCAGGTGTACAATATACTGATTCAGCACTTCCATACATCACCCAGTGCTCATCACAGGTACATTCCTTAATCCCCATCACCTATTTAACCCATTCTCCCACTTACCCCCTTTTGGTAACCATCAGTTCTCTGTAATTAAGAATCTGTTTCTTGGTTTGCCTCTCTCTTTTTTTCCCTTTGCTCATTTGTTTCGTTTGTTAAATCCCACATATGAGTGAAATCATGCAGTATTTGTCTTTCTCTGACTTATTTTGCTTAGCATAGTACTCTCTGGCTCCAACCGTATGGTTGCAGATGGCAAGATTTCATTCTTTTTTAGGGCTAATATTCCATTCTATATAATTTTACTTTGGATCATTTCTCCATAAAAATACAAGAGGATGTGGGGTGCCCAGGTGGCTTAGTCAGTCGAGCGTCCAACTCTTGATTTCGGCTCAGGTCATGATCCCAGGATCATGGGATCTAGCCCTGTGTCAGGCTCCGTGCTGTGCATGGAGCCTACTTGGAATTCTTTCCTATTGCTGCTCTAACAGATTCCCACAAATTCAGTGTCTGAAGCAATACAAATTTATTATGTATGTCAGAAACGAGTCTCATTGGGCTAAAATCAGAGGTGTTGCCAGGGCTGTGTTCATTCAGGATGCTCTATGTTCATTCTGGAGAAGTCATTTCCTTGTCTTTCCTAGCTTCCAAGGCCACCTGTATTCCTTGACTTCTTCCAAGCCCGCAAAGTAGGGCTAAGTTCTCATGTTGCCATCTATCTGGTACTCTTTGACTGTCTCTTCTTTACAATTACATCGGGCCCGTCTGGATAATCCGGGCTACTCTCCCTATGTTTGGGTCAGTTTTAATTCCATTCGTACCCATGATTTCCTTTGCCGTATAACCTAACATATTTACAGTTTCTGGGACCTGGACATCTTTTTTTTTTTTTTACTGTTTATTTATTTTTGAGCAAGAGAGAGAGGGAACACGCACGCAAACGAGGAAGGGGCAGAGAGAGAAGATCGGAAGTGGGCTGTGCACTGACAGCAGAGAGCCCAATGTGGGGCTCGAACTCGTGAACCATGAGATCATGCCCTGAGCAGAAGTTGGGTGCTTAACGGACCGAGCCACCCAGGTGCCCCAGGGACCTGGACATCTTTGAGGGGGGATTCTTCTACCTACCACATTTAATATCTAAATAATTTTATAAGCTGATAATTAAAGTGAAAAAGGTATGGTAGTAGTCACAATCATGGTCCAGAATACATTAATCTCATTTTGGTTTTTTGTGGTTATAAATTCCAGCTTTGTTATATTTAGCAGGTACTATAGAAACTCCTAATTTTGTAATTGAATTTGAATCAAAATAGTAATTAAATTTGAATACCTTTTTCTTGCAGGTTATACCTGCCGCAACTTTTCAGCATCTTCTGCTTTGCTAAGTAAGTTTAATTTCTTGTCGACATGCTTACATTGCTTTTTAGATTTGTTTAGCAATAAACATGTTTACGACTAAATTATCCTTCTCTTTTTAGCCAGAACCCATATTAACTATGGAGTCAAAGGGGATGTGGCTGTTGTTCGAATTAACTCACCCAATTCAAAGGTACCTAATTTAACTTGCTGCAGTCTATGTCTACTAACTACATTCATGAATCCAGTGCTAAATAAGAAAGAAAGAAAAATCCACCAGTCTGACAGTAATCTTATATGAATTTGTAGTTGTAATAGTTAGTTTGACAAATTGCTCAAAGGAATACAGTTTTCTGGAGCAGAGGTCCTTGACTAAGAATTCCTTCTAGTTGACCTTAAGTGTCAGGTTAACATCAAGGATTAGTGAAATTAGCCTTCTGTTACTGTGTAGAATATGGAGGTGATTTACTAGATAAGAACCAAAGCGCACACTCTGTTTATGAACTCACCTATCCATCTTAACTACCTACCAGGTTGTTAAACAGGCTTTCTTCATTACCTGCCCGCTGTAGTCATTATTCATAGAAAATTGCCTGGGTTAAATGTGGGTGTTAAGATTCCTGAGGAACTGGAATGACAGTGCAGTTCTCATGTTGGAAGTCAAGTTCTGTTCCAAGTGGAGCTTCATTTGTTTTTGGCAACTTCAACGAAGCATTAATCCAGTCTTTGCCAAGAAGACCTCTGTTGCAGGAGCTTATGCTTTTCCCCCATCTAAAATGGGTGTCAAGTTTTGTTATTAGAGGTCTAGAGGGAACAGCAGTACCTAGATGGAGGCAGTTAACAACTATCACAAATTAAGGAAAACAAGAGCCAATCTTCCTCACTAGAGTAAATTTTGGTGCCCACTGACCAATGATTCAAACTTAAGCTATTTTTTCCAAATTTTCTAAGTTGAGCATTTTTTCTGAACACAAAACAACACATGCCTACAGTGGGAAGTTTTAAAGCTATAAAGAAGAAAATAACAAATCATTCATACTACAAACCCAAAGATAACCACTTTTAACATTTAGTCTAGTTTCAACAAATAATATTTACAAAGTAAAATCATACTATAGGTCTAATTTTGAGTTCTTTTATTCTTAATGTTATACAAACTTTTCCATACCAACAAATTCCATAGACTTATTTGTAGCCTGCATATGTTTTGAACTCTTTAAGAGTATGACCCTTCTTTGAGTAGTTCCTTCCAAACTACTTCCAAAGAAGTAGTTCCTTCTTTGAGTAGATCTATTTTTAAAGGGAGGGTGCTTATGGTTGGCCAAAGCTGAATAGAAAACTACTGGGTTTAGATTTTTCCCCCTGCCTCTCTTGCTTCTAACAATATATTTCTGCTGGATAAACAAATTTCCTATGATCAAAATAGCATTTCATGGTGATTTGCACATCTGATGCTTCAGATTTAAACCCTTAGATTTATATGTATTTCCCTTTGGCAGGTAAATACACTGAGCAGAGAACTGCAATCAGAGTTCATAGAAGTAATGAATGAAATCTGGGCTAATGATCAAATCAGAAGTGCCGTCCTTATCTCATCAAAGCCAGGCTGCTTTATTGCAGGTGCTGACATCAAGTAAGTTTTCAGAAATTTGAAGTCACCTTTGATCTTGGCTAATAGTATGTTTCTTAGGCCTAATCATTCCTCCATTTATTTTTTTTTTTATAAATTTTTTTTTCAACGTTTATTTATTTTTGGGACAGAGAGAGACAGAGCATGAATGGGGGAGGGGCAGAGAGAGAGGGAGACACAGAATCGGAAACAGGCTCCAGGCTCTGAGCCATCAGCCCAGAGCCTGACGTGGGGCTCGAGCTCACGGACCGTGAGATCGTGACCTGGCTGAAGTCGGACGCTTAGCCGACTGCGCCACCCAGGCGCCCCTCATTCCTCCATTTAAAAGAAGACAGAAGTAAATTCTCTGAAAGTTTTCTTTTTTAAAATTATTTACACAAATGTGTTAAAGTTGGTAAAAAAAAAAAAAGGGGGGGGCTTGTTGCTTAAACCATGTAAGACTAACCGTTCCTTAAAGAAGTTGAAAGGAGTTCTAAGAAAAATATTTGAGTAGAATAAAAAAAATACTATAAAATTAAGCTAACAATGTGGTGCCCCTCTTTTTTTTTTTTAAACCCAACAGACCATTAAATATTTAAAAGTTTGAAAATACCATGTTAACAAGGACTTGGACAAATGAGACAGATAATATATTACTAGTAGGAATGCCAGTTGGTACAGCAACTTTGGAAAACATTTTGGCAGCATTTAATAAAATTGAAAATGCACATATCATATAATTCAGTGATATTCTTCTAGCTATACATGCTAGAGAAATCCCACCCTTTTTTTTTAAGGACCCATTTATGGGGATGTTCAGCCCTGTGTAGTTAAAATAATGAAGAATTTAAAGCAATTAAGTGTCAGTCTGTAGGGAAGTGGATGAGTAAACTGTGGTATTTTCACATGATAAAATACTACAAAATGATTCAAAGGAATTAACTAGATCCACAACATAATGTTAGAACTTAAAGACATAATGTTAAGTTTAAAAAAAAAAAAAAAAAGCAAGTTGTAGAATGTTCTATACAGTATGTAGTTTATGTAAACGTTTTAATATTTTTTCTTAAGATTATTTATTTTGAGAGAGAGAATCCCAAGCACTGACAGTGCAGAGCCTGACGCAGGGCTTGAACTCAATGAACCGTGGAGATCATGGCCTGAGCTAAAATCAAGAGTTGGAAGCTTAACCGACTGAGCCACCCAGGCACCCTACTTTATGTAAACATTTTAAAATCACACATAAAATGTCTTATGTTATTTATGGATACAAATGTGTCGTTGGTCTGGAAGGATACACTGCAAACATTCGAAAATGGTTGTTTCAGGGTAAATGAAGTGACTGTTAAAAACTTGAGTTTGTCAGGGGCGCTTGGGTGGCGCAGTCGGTTAAGCGTCCGACTTCAGCCAGGTCACGATCTCGCGGTCCGAGTTCGAGCCCCGCGTCGGGCTCTGGGCTGACGGCTCAGAGCCTGGAGCCTGTTTCCGATTCTGTGTCTCCCTCTCTCTCTGCCCCTCCCCCGTTCATGCTCTGTCTCTGTCTGTCCCAAAAATAAATAAACGTTGAAAAAAAAAATTTAAAAAAAAATAAAAAAAAAAAACTTGAGTTTGTCAGACTGAACTTTAGTGATGCAGCTAATATTTTGTTATTTTTTAATGGTAAGATTTATGCATATATAATTTGTTTACAGTTCTTTAAAGCATTTATAAGGACTCTGTCTCTCAAAAATAAACATTAAAAAAATTTTTTTTTTAAAAACGGGCACCTGGGTACTCAGTCGGTTAAGCGTCCGACTTTGGCTCATGTCATGATCTCACAGTGTGTGAGTTCGAGCCCGCATCGGGCTCTGTGCTGACAGCTCAGAGCCTGGAGCCTGCTTCGGATTCTGTGTCTCCCTCTCCCTCTGCCCCTCCCCTGCTCGCACTCTGTCTGTCTCTCAAAAATAAATAAACATTAAAAAAAAAATTTTTAGGGGCGCCTGGGTGGCGCAGTCAGTTAAGCGTCCGACTTCAGCCAGGTCACGATCTCGCGGTCCGTGAGTTCAAGCCCCGCGTCGGGCTCTGGGCTGATGGCTCAGAGCCTGGAGCCTGTTTCCAGTTCTGTGTCTCCCTCTCTCTCTGCCCCTCCCCCGTTCATGCTTTGTCTCTCTCTGTTCCAAAAATAAAATAAACGTTGAAAAAAAAATAAAAAAAAAAAAAAATTTTTTAGGGGTGCCTGGGTGGCTCAGTCGGTTAAGCGGCCGACTTCAGCTCAGGTCACGATCTCACGGTCCGTGAGTTCGAGCCCCGCATCAGGCTCTGGGCTGACAGCTCAGAGCCTGGAGCCTGCTTCCGATTCTGTGTCTCCCTCTCTCTCTGCCCCTCCCCCATTCATGTTCTGTCTCTCTGTCTCAAAAATAAATAAACGTTAAAAAAAAATTAAAAAAAAAATTTTTTTAAAGCATTTATAAGCAGGTGAGATGCTTAGTGTTAGTTTAATGGCTTAAAATGTTAACAGCTGTTAATTCTGTCAAACTATGAGTATTTGTTATATTATTCTTTGTACCTTATACAACGATAGCCAGCATTATAGGCTGAGTAATTTGTACCTAAGGTGTCTGTATAGTTTCAAACCTTGCTCCACATTGTGTACTCTTTTTGTTTGTGCATAGTAATTAAGAATTTATAAATATTTAATGTGTATTTCTTAGAAAAAGCAAAATTATCTGTATCAAGTGCTTTTTATTCTAGCTCAGTTATTTGAGCCTAGCAAGACACTGATGTCTCAGGGCGCCTGGGTGGCTCAGTCGGTTAAGCGTCCGACTTCAGCTCAGGTCATGATTTCATAGTCTGGGAGTTCAAGCCCCGCGTCGGGCCCTGTGCTGACAGCTCAGAGCCTGGAGCCTGTTTCAGATTCTGTGTGTCCTTCTCTCTCTGCCCCTCCCCTGCTCATGCTCTCTTTCTGTCTCAAAAGTAAATAAAAACATTGAAAAAAAAAAAAAAAAGACACGGATGTCTCACTAAGCTACCTGGCTGTAGCTTTCTGTATCCATGGGAAAATACTTGCAGCTTCTGTGAAGCTAGCTGAGCAGCTCCCAGTATATAAAATGACAAAAACTTGTTATCTTTGACCAAACATACAAAATTCACAGTTTAAATGTTTTCAAGACCAAAGTAACAAGTGAAACAAACTGAAATGAAAGGACATTGAATGCAACATTAGTGTGGTGAATCTTTTTTAATCATTAGGAGATCTAAAAACAACTTGAAAGTGTTTTTTTTCCACTGTCATTTTGATTAGCTTTCAATCTGAGGGTTACTTATAGTGAACATGTTTAATGTGATAGGAAAATATTTACCAGAAGATGATTTTTCTCAGGTACAGAGTTTTGTAATCTAATGATTTTTTTAATAGAAAATAAAATTTTCAACATGTTTTGTTTCGTGTTCTCTGGATCCGGAAATCTAACATTCTTTATGGAGAGATGATGTAGCTGATATTAGTGCTATCTGAGGCAAAACCATTCTTAAACTTCTGAGTATTTGAAGATTCACTATCAAGTATTGACATATGATAGGGTAAGGATACAGTGGATGACATATTGAACCAAAGTAGGGTATAATTTTATCTTTGTTTCTTTTCTCTGCTTTCTTGTTTGCTGCAGCATGTTAGCCTCTTGTAAGAGCGCGGAAGAGGTAACGCAGCTATCGCAGGAAGGCCAGAGAATGTTTGAGAAACTTGAGAAGTCCACAAAGCCTATTGTGGCTGCCATCAGTGGATCCTGCTTAGGAGGAGGACTTGAGGTATAGATTTATTCCAAAGTCTTTGAGACACTGTTGAGCATGTTGGTGGGAATTACAAGCTGCTAACCTGTAGGCTACTCTTTTGCCTGCAAAATGTTCTTGGAGGAGAATCAGCTTTTTAGTCATCCTCATGGCACAGAGCAAGTAAACCAAAGTGTGATGTATTCATTTTTATAAGTTTAGAAGTTTTGAACTAGATCTCTAAGGTCTCTTTCAATTCCAAAAACCTGGTTCAGGTTTGCAGGGCAAAGATTCAGAAGTGTGATTCATGCTCTTGAGCTACTGAAGTCTAGATGAGACACACAGAGCATAATATGTGCGTAAGTGCTTTGTAAATAGTAAAGATGGTGAATAATGTCAGATCTGAGAAGAGATGCTTACTAGACTGGAGCATGTAGGAAAAGAGAGGGAAAAATAAAATAACATTTATTGAGCATTTATCACATGCTGAGCTCTGTGATAAACACTTTGATATATATTAATTAAGGAAACATATGCCTGGTCCTAAAAGACAAAATCATTCCACCTATGGGTATGGTATGAGCAAAGACAAAGGTAAGCAAAACCTATTAGGACATCATAAGTAGGCCTTCTTGATTGAAAAGGAGGGTCTCTAGATGGTACAGGCCTTCTTAACTTGGCATGCAATGCACATGGTTTGTGCACTTTTCTATTGAGAGCTTCCATAGCTTTCAGCAGATTTTTAGGGAGATCCACACCCCCCAAAAAAAGGTTAATAAATTAAGGGGAAAGTATGAAATAAGACTAGAAAGAGAAATTATAGAAAGCATCAAATGCCAGCCTAGTGAATTTCCATTTATTCTGTGGGCACATTCCTGCATTAAGTAATCTTTAGACCCTCACATAACCTAAGGTTTTATAAATGTACATTTTCTAACATTCTGATTTTCTTTCATTTGTTTGAAGCTTGCCATTTCCTGCCAATACAGAATAGCCACAAAAGATAGGAAGACAGTATTAGGTACCCCTGAAGTCTTGCTGGGGATCTTACCAGGAGCAGGAGGCACACAAAGGCTGCCCAAAATGGTGAGTATAAGCCCCCTTGTGACCTTTAGAACCTCATTACCTATAGGCCCCTTTAGATCTATTTCCTCTGGTACAAAAGGCATAACATGGGTATTCATTGTAGAATTTAGAACCAAAATAAAATACGAGTGTATAGGATCCACAACAAATTTTAGGGGCACCTGGGTGGCTCAGTCAGTTAAGCATCCAGCTTTGGCTCAGGTCATGATTTCCTGGTTCGTGAGTTCAAAGCCCCATGTCGGGCTTTGCACTGACAATGCAGAACCTGCTTGGGAGTCTCTCTCTCCCTCTCTCTGCCTCAACCACTTCTCTCTGCCCCTTCCCCACTTGTGTGTATGTGTGCACAAATAAACTTTTAAAAAAATAACAAATTTTATTCCTGGTGTTTAGTTTTTCAATTCCACTTTTTATTTTTTTAATTCCTTGATCAAAATGATTGATCAAGGGGGCACCTGGCTGACTCAGTCGGTTAAGTGTCCAACTCTTGATTTTGGCTCAGGTCATAATTTCACAGTTCAAGGGATTGAACCCGCAGCAGGCTTGCTTGAGATTCTCTCTCTCCCTCTCTCTGCCCCTCCCCTGCTTATGCACGTGCTCTCTCTCAAAATAAATAAATAATAACATTTTTAAAACTTAAAAAAATGTTTTTTAATTATTTATTTATTTGATCAAGGTTCTTTGTTAGTCTCTGAGGAAGTATAAAGATAAATAAGATACATGTTTATCTTTCTGGAACTTGCAGTTTTTTAAAGATTTTATTTATTTTTTACCTTTTTACCTTTTTTTTTTTTTACCTTTTTAAAGATTTTTTTTTTAAGATTTTTTTTTTAAAGTTTGTTTATTTATTTTGAGAGAGACAGAGCATAGGGAGGGAGGGGCAAAGAGAGAGGGGGACAGAAGGTCTGAAGTGGGCTCTGTCCTGACAGCAAAGACCCGGATGTGGGACTCAACAGACTCACGAACTGTGAGATCATGACCTGAGCTGAAGTCAGACACTTAACTGACTGAGCCACCCAGGCGCCTAAGATTTTATTTTTAAGTGATCTCTATACCCATGAAGGGGTTTAAATTTCCAGCCCCAAAATCAAGAGTTGCATGCTCTACCGACTAAGCGAGTCCAGTGCCCTTTGAGCTTACGGTTTACTTTGTTCCTTCTGTGCACAGTACCATTTTACCGGTTTTTCAAATCCATGGGTCATATTTCATGATAAATATAAGAGGCAGCCCTTTCTCCTGACTTGGATGATCTCATTGCTGTATTCTGTAGAACCAGCAGCCAACCAGACTTCTGAATTCTTAAGAAGGGAAGCATATCAGACCTGGAGGCCGCAGAGCAATCTTAATATCCGACTTGAGGGCCCGCTGAGCCTTACAGCTTTGGGCACCATTGACTGCTCAGTGAAAACAAGGCTCCGCAGAAATACTCTTTGTGGGGAAGTTGATATCAGCTGGGCACAGAAAAATGGGAAGATTTATAGTGTTAATTTTCTGATAATAAGTGTGCATTCCTTTACTGAAATTTTCAAGAGAATTTATTGAAAGAATTGATATGGGTATAGAAAATACTGCTGAGTTTCTTTTGTTGTTTAATTGGTATGTTGCTAGAAACCATTCTTCTAGTAACTGCATAAGAAGCCCTGAGTGAGTTTTGTTTTTAAGCCTAAAATGCTTTTTATATTTTTTTAAGCGTGTATTTATTTTGAAAGAAAGAGAGAAAGTGTGCACAAGCAGGGGAAGGGCAGAGAGAAAGGAAGAGAATCTCATGCAGCTCCATGCTGTCAGGGCAGAGTCCAGCATGAGGCTCAGTACCCTAAACTGTGAGATTGTGATCTGAGCTGAAATCAAGAGTCAAACCAACTGAGTTGGTTTGGTCAATTCAACCAACTGAGCCGCCCAGGCACCCATTTAAGCCTAAAGTTCTTTATCAAAGACATTATCAAAACTACCAAATTTCTCAACCTCCACTAATTCCAGTAAAGGAATTTTAAGTATCGGGGCACGTGGGTGGTTCAGTCAGCTAAGCATCCGGCTTCAGCTCAGGTCATGATCTCACAGTTTGTGAGTTCAAGCCCCACATTGGGCTCTGTGCTGACAGCTCAGAGCCTGGAGCCTGTTTCCGATTCTGTCTGTCTGTCTGTCTGTCTGTCTCTCTCTCTCTCTCTCTCTCTCTCTCTCTTTCTCTTCCTCCCCTGCTCATGCTCTCTCTTTCTAGAAAATAAAGATTTTAAAAAAAAAAAAGGAATTTTAAGTATTATATAAATGACATAATATGTAAGTGCAGAATTTTAGGAAACATGAAATTATTTCTCCACCTTATCTATTTCATAAGACAGAAATCTTAACATTTGAATTAAAAGAAGAAATACAGACATTTTAGCTTCCACTGGAGGTGTCTAATCCCACAGTTACCTAAAACGTGTATTGGTGTGTAAAAATTAACTGATTGGTAGATAGCATAGAAATCTGGTTTGATTTTTCTCATTTTAATATTTGCTCAGTTGAATGAATTGTAAACTGTAATTGTCACTCTCATATTTTTTCCCCTGTACTCTGATCCTTGCTTTCATGTTAGGTGGGTGTGCCTGCTGCTTTTGACATGATGTTGACTGGTAGAAACATTCGTGCAGACAGAGCAAAGAAAATGGGACTAGTTGACCAATTGGTGGAACCCCTGGGTAAGTGGTAGCGTGCCTCAGAGTTGGGCCTTATGAATTTATTTATTAAAGAGTTAATGTCTTGAATATTGGTTAGAGTAAAATTCATACTCTTAAGAAATGAGTCATTCTGAAGAGTGAAGTTTTCTAAGTATAGCTAATACTGAATCATTTCCAACATCACCCCAACTTCTTGTTTTATTTTATAAATTGCACATCAAGAGTACAGAATTGAATCAAGTCATTATTTTTGGTTCTTAAATTACCTGTATCATTATTCATAAAAACCTTCCTTCAGGGGCGCCTGGGTGGCGCAGTCGGTTAAGCGTCCGACTTCAGCCAGGTCACGATCTCGCGGTCCGTGAGTTTGAGCCCCGCGTCGGGCTCTGGGCTGATGGCTCAGAGCCTGGAGCCTGTTTCCGATTCTGTGTCTCCCTCTCTCTCTGCCCCTCCCCCGTTCACGCTCTGTCTCTCTCTGTCCCAAAAATAAATAAACGTTGAAAAAAAAAATTTTTTAAAAATAAAAAAATAAAAAAAAAAAAACCTTCCTTCAGTTTTATGCATCTGTTTTAATACTACAATAAACATGTATGAAACAACCTGAGGATATTAACAGCAGTTGACATCTACAATGTGCCGCTTCCTCCATACAGCATCTTTTCCTCCTCTGACCCAAGGAAACCACTGTTCCACATTGTGTGTTTGTCACTGTCTTGCATTTCTTAAAAATCAGCATTACTGAGGGACACCTGGGTGGCTCAGTCAGTTAAGCATCCACCTCTTGATTTCAGCTCGGGTCATAATCTCGTGGCCGTGGTTGTGGTCATAAGAGCAAGCCTTGTGTCGGGCTCCACACTGGGTGGAGCCTGCCTGAGGTACTCTGTCTCTCTGCCCCTCTCTCTCCCGTGCATGTGCACTTTCTCTCTTTAAAAAAAACAAACAAACAGCATTATTGAGATGTTATTTATGTGACAATAAATTTACCAATTTTTAATGTACACTTTGAGTTTTGACAAGTGTATATAGCTGTGTAAACACTACCCCAATCATATAATAGGATGTTTTTAGTATATAGCTTTTTGTGTCTTCTCTCATTTAGCCTAATGTTTTTGAGATTCCTCCGAGTTGTCACATATGTCAGCAATTCCTTCCCATTGCTCAACATTATGCCATTGTATAGGTATACCATAATTTGTTTATCCATTCAGTAAATGATGGAAATTAAGTGTTTCCAATTTGGGGCCGTTCAAAATAAAGCTGCTGTGAACATTCATCCACAAGTCTTTACGTGGATGTATATTTCATTTCTCTTGGACAAATACCAAAGCGTACATTGGCTGGATCATATGATAGATGTGTGTTTAGCTTTTAAGAAACTGTCAAACTGTTTTCTCAAAGTGGTTATACCATTTTGCATTCCTACCAGCAGTGTATGAGAGTTCTAGTTACCAACCACTTTGCAAGGTCAGTCTTTTTAATTTTAGAGCTTTTTCTTTTCTTTTTTTTTTAAGAGAGAGAGAGAGCGCGAGCATGAGCAGGGGTGGGGCAGAGTGAGAGAGACTGAATCTTAAGCTAAGTATAGAGCCCAATGCGGGGCTCAGTCTCACAACCACAAGATCATGACCTGAACTGAAATTAAGAGTTGGACGCCAGGCACCCCTAATTTTATTTTTTTAAAAAAAATTTTTTTTTTCAACGTTTGTTTATTTTTGGGACAGAGAGAGACAGAGCATGAACGGGGGAGGGGCAGAGAGAGAGGGAGACACAGAATCGGAAACAGGCTCCAGGCTCTGAGCCATCAGCCCAGAGCCTGACGCGGGGCTCGAACTCACGGACCGCGAGATCGTGACCTGGCTGAAGTCGGACACTTAACCGACTGCGCCACCCAGGCGCCCCCAGGCACCCCTAATTTTAGACCTTCCAATAGAAGTGTAGTAATATCTCATTGTGGTTTTAATTTATATTACTCTAATGACCAGAGTCATTAAGTTTCTTTCATGTGTTTATATGCCTTCTGTATATATTCTGGTAAAGTGTCTGTTGAGATGTTTTGCCCATTTTGATTGAGTTTTTCTTTTTGAGGTTTTTTTTAATGTTTTTTTAAATTTATTTTTGAGAGAGAGACAGAGTGTGAGCAGGACACAGAATCTGAAATAGGCTCCAGGCTCTGAGCTGTCAGCACAGAGCCCGATGCGGGGCTCAAACTCGTGAACTGTGAGATCATAACCTGAGCCGAAGTCAGCCATTTAACCGACTGAGCCACCCAGGTGCCCCCTCTTATTATTGAGGTTTTGGAGTTCTTTTTATTAGGATACGAGTCCTTTGTGAGATCTGCAAGTATTTTCTCCCTGTCTGCAGCTTGTCTTTTCATTTCTAAATGCAGAAATTCTTAATTTTGAAGGAAGCCCATTGTATCAGGATCTTCTTTCATGGATCATGCTGTTGGTGTTGTATCTAAGAAACTTTTTTCTTTCTTTTTTTTTAATGTTTATTTATTTTAGAGAGAGAGGGGTGCAAAGGGGGCTCTGTGCTGACAGCAGAGAGCCAGATGCAAGGCTCAAACTCAAGAAACGTGAGATCATAACCTGAGTGAAGTCAGACTCTTAACCAACTGAGCCACCCAGGCACCTCTAAGAAATCTTTTCTTAATAAGACCACAAAGATCTTCTCCTGTATTTTCTTCTGGAAGTTTTGTGGCTTAGCTCTTTCATTTTGGTCTGTGACCCATTTCAAGTTAACTTTATGATGGTATGAGGTAGATTGAGTTTTGTTTGGGGTTTTTTTTTGCAAATGAATATCTAATCTCTTGACACAGTTTATTGAGAAGACTCCTCTTTCTCCCTTGAATTACCTTGACACCTTGGTCAAAAATCAGGTGTTTGGTCTGCATCTGGATTTCCTGTCTCCAGTTATCTAAATGTCTTTACTTAAGCCAATAGCATACTGTCTTCCTTATTGTGTTTTAGAAAATCTTGAGGGGCGCCTGGGTGGCGCAGTCGGTTAAGCGTCCGACTTCAGCCAG
>NW_024412419.1:21230077-21238402 GCF_014898765.1 Herpailurus yagouaroundi | reverse complement strand
GGCGCAGTCGGTTAAGCGTCCGACTTCAGCCAGGTCACGATCTCGCGATCCGTGAGTTTGAGCCCCGCGTCAGGCTCTGGGCTGATGGCTCGGAGCCTGGAGCCAGTTTCCAATTCTGTGTCTCCCTCTCTCTCTGCCCCTCCCCCGTTCATGCTCTGTCTCTCTCTGTCCCAAAAATAAATAAACGTTGAAAAAAAAAATTCAAAAATACATGCTAGGATTTTGATTAAATTGCACTGAATCATTGTATCAATTTGAGGAGAATTAACATCTTTAAAATATTGAGTCTTTTCATCATGGGTATGGTATAACTTCATTTAGTTCGTCTTTAATTTCTCTCTTTACAAAAGTAAAGTGTTCTATACTTTTAATTTCTCTTTACAAAAGTAAAGTGTTCTATACTTTTCATTGAATATATCTTACATTTTGTTAAATTTATACCTTGGTGCTTCATACATTTAGGACATCATGCTATTTTAACTTTAATTTCTCATTGCTAATCACTAGTATATATAAATATAATTGACTTTTGTACATGGACCTTGTATTCTGTGACTTTGCTAACTTTATTCTAGTAGTTTTTTTCTATAGACTTCTAAGGAGTTTCTATGTAAATAATAATGTTGTCTATAAATATAGACATTTTGGTTTTTTCCTTCCCCATCTGGTTGGCATTTGTTATTTTTTTCTTACTGTAGTGGCTAAGATCCATAGTACAGTATTGGGTAGAGGTGGTAAAAGCAGGTACTGTTAACTTGTTCCCATCTTAGGGGAAGAACATTCACTCTGATGCTGTGGAGTATATAGTGTTAGCTATAGCTTTTTTATATATGCTCTTTATCAGATTACAGACATTTCCCTTTATCTATAGTTCGCTGAAAATAGATGTTGAATTTTGTCAAATGCAGAGTACAGTTGAGCCTTTCTGCGTCTAATAAGATGATTGTGTGTTTTTTGTCTTTTTTAGTCTGTTAGTAATATCAGTTATACTGAGTTTTGATTATTCAACCAGACTTGCATTCCTGAAATAAACTTCACTTGGTCATAATGTATTATCCTTTGTATAACATTTTGTACAGGACTTTTATGTCTGGTCATGAGAGCTAATGGTCTCAAGGATGATTTTCTTGTGATATTTTTGCTTGGTGTTGGTGTCAGAATAATGCTGGCTTCATAAAATGAATTGGAATTATTTTTTCTATTTTCTGGAAGAATATTTGTAGAATTGGTATTATTTCCTCTTTACTTGATAGAATTCACCAGTGAAGTCAGGTAGATGTGGAGTTTTCTTTGTTGGGAAGGTGTTTTTTTTTTTTTATATATATATATACAAATTCACTTTCTTTTATAGATATAGGGTTATTGAATAAGGTTCTCCAGTTGTTTTGCTTTTGAGTGAGAGCTGTAGTAGTTTGTTTCTCAAAGATTTTGTCCATTTTGGGGGCGCCTGGGTGGCTCAGTCGGTTAAGCGTCCAACTTCGGCTCAGCGTATGATGTCATGGCTCATGAGTTCGAGCCCTGCGTTGGGCTCTGTGCTGACAGCTCGGAGCCTGGAGCCTGCTTTGGATTCTGTCTCTCTTTCTCTCTCTCTGTCTCTCTCTCTGTCTCTCTCTCTCTCTCTCTGCCCCTACCCCGCTCACACTCTGTCTCTGTCTCACTCTCAAAAATAAAACATTAAAAAAAATAAGAAATAAATAATTTTTAAAAAAGGAAAAAAAATATTTTGTCCATTTTATTTAACTTTCCAAATTTGTTACAGTGCAGTTGTTCAAAATACTTCATTATTATTCCTTCGATATCTTTATGCTCTGTAATGATATATATCATTTATACTCTTTCATTCCTGATATTGGTAATTGTGTGTTCTCTATTATTTCCTTGAGAAGTCTGGCTAGAAATTTATCAAGAAATAGCTTTTAGTTTCATTGGTTTTTCTCTGTTTTTGGTTTTTTTTTTTTTATGTTTATTTATTTTTTGAGAGAGGGAGAGTCAGAGCTGAGCAGAGGAGGGGTTAGAGAGAGAGAGGGAGACACAGAATCAGAAGCTATCAGCACAGCCCAATGCAGGGCTCAAACTCACGAAGATCATGACCTTGAGATCATGACCTGAGCCGAAGTCAGACACTCAACCAACTGAGCCACCCAAGCGCCCCTGGTTTTTCTATTTTTTGTTTGTTTGCTGTTTTATTGTTTTCGGCTGTCTCATTATTTCTGCTTGCTTTTGGGTTTAATTTGTTCTCTTTCTAGTTTCTTAAGGTAGAAGTTTAGATCATTGATTTTAGGCCTTTTTTCCTAACATAAGCATTTGAAGTGATCAACTTCCCTCTTCGCATTGCTTTATTTATCTGCATATTTTAATATTATGTTCTCACTTCCATGAAGGTCAGAATATTTTCAGATTTCTCATTATTTTTTTGACCCATGTGTGATTTGCGAGTGTGTTACATAATTTCCAAATATTTGCAGATGTTTCAGTTATCTTTCTGTTACTGATTTCTGGTTTAATTTTGTCGTGATTACAGTCGAGCCTTATTATTTACAAGTTCCTTATCTGTAAATTTACCTACTCACTAAAATCTGTTGTGACCCCAAAATAATACTTATGGTGCTTTTGCAGTCATTAAGAGACACATACAGAGTGGTGAATATTTCACATCTCCCAGTGCACGTGTTCCAGCTGAAGTCAAACAAGGCAACATTTTGCGTTCTTATGTCAGCTCTTAGAGCCAACAAGTATCCTTTTTCATGGTCTGTTTAGTGCCATGCTCTTCTCTTTTTGTGTGTGTGTGCTTTTCGGTTGTGATTTCGCTATTTAAAATGGTGAGAGCTAGGAGTGGAAAAGTACTGACTCAAGAGTAGAAGTATCTTTAAGGTTTCTCTTTCTTCCCCCAATAAGGAGGCCTCATCAGAGGCACCTGAAGACGACCCTGATTGGAGGTCCCAAACAGACAGAAATGAGGCACTTGGGCAAAAAAGGCAAATATATGGAAGAGCATAGCCTACAAGAGGTACCTGAGTTACTGACTACAAGTCCCATGAAAGTCTGTGATGCATTGGCTGTGCCCCAAGTCTATTGTGGGAAGGACAGCTTTCCCAGTGAGGCCTGCTGAGTAAAAGCCTTTCTAATTGCCTGTGGTTGGGCCTGAAAAATCACACTTAACAGTTTTTGGCCAGGGGCTGGATGCCTCAATTTCTACAAATAGTCATGTGGCCATAGCAGGGGTTTATAACTACCTATTTCTGCTTCCCGTTCCATATTCCTTTTGCCCCCAGGAAGTACCTCAGTTGGTCATGGTTCTTTGCCTAGTAGGGTGACTTTCGTTCCTAGAAGGTCTGGGCCACTAGCAGTACTGCGTGAATTGAGTTGTTGTAGTTTTCCGTTAACTAATTACAGGTCCTTGTAGCGCTAAGAGACCCCCGAAGAGATCTGTCACAGTCAAGCCATACTCTTCCTTACTCCCATTGTGCAGTAGCAGCCCGCACCCCCTTGGTGACCAGGGTTCGTCATCCTGGAAAGGGACTGCAGCAGTGCACTTTCAGATGGCGCCTGCATATCACACAGAGCTGTGGACAAACCGGGCCTGAGTTTTCTCTTTCCCAGTCATCTATCTGGTCATAAGAAACTCCCTGTGAGGCCCTAGGGGCAGACTGGGACAGAGAATGAGCAGGGATATTTTGGCCACCTTTTCATACAACTTGTGCCTTTAGGGTCTCCTCAAGCCCATTTTCCCATATACCACTTCCATTCCATAATGGAGTACTGTTGCACACACGGAACTTTATGGTTTAGTGGGCCAGACAGCATCCGTTTCGTGATGGGCAGCTCAGGTCACGTGGTGATTTGCTGGCCCATGGTTAAGCTTTGAGTCTCTACTTAGGCCCGCTAACAAGCCAAAAGCTACCTGTCAATAGGACAGTAGTTATTCACAGAGAATGGTAGGGCTTTGCTCCAAATTCCTAAGTGTCTGTACTCCAAACAGCATCTCTATCTAGTACTGACACTTCATGCCCCATCAGATCTGAATCATATGGTCCAAATAGTTTTTCTTCCTAGGCCCCGCTCAAAACTAGCAGCCTCTGAGTTACTCAGTAAAGGAGCTAGAGTAGCACACCCGAATGAAATGTTGCCTCTAAAATCCAAAAAGGCCCAGTAGGCGTTGTGCCTTGTTTTATGTGGTAGGATGGGCCGGGTGTGACAATTTATCCTTCACCTTGGAAGGGATGTCACCATGCCCCACACCACCGGACCCTTAGAAATTTCACTTAGTTGGATATGTCTAGAGTAGTTGGTACTTCCTGTTCACCAGATTCATTTAGGATAATACCATCAATATAATGAATAGCATGATATCTTGTGGAAGGGAAGGTCAATAAACATTTAAAAAACAAAACAGTTATCTTTTAAAGAGATTAAAAGTGAGAAAGGTGTCTTTCATATTTACCCACATATTTAGCATTTTTGGTGCTCTTCTTTGTGTAGTTCCACGTTCCCTTTTGGTTTGATATTATTCCAGCATGAAGAGCTTCACTTGACATATTCTGTAGAGTAGGTCTGCTGACAATTAATTCTCACCTTTTGGTTTGTTTAAGTCTTTATTTCAACTTCATTTTTCAAAGATATTCTTTTTTTTTTTTTAATGTTTAGTTTTGAAAGAGTGAAAGTGACAGAGTGCAAGTGGGGAAGGGGCAGAGAGGGAGAAGGAGACACAGAATCTGAAGCAGCCTCCAGGCCCTGAGCTGTCAGCACAGAGCCCCAGGCGGGGCTCAAACTCATGAACCATGAGATCATGACCTGAGCCCATATCGGATGCTTAACTGACCTGAGCCACCCAGGTGCCCCCCAAAATATTCTTGATGGCTATAGAATTCCACGTTTCTAGTATTTTTCTTTTAGTACTTTATAGATGTCAACATTATGATGTGGCTTGCATAATTCCTAATAGAAAGTCTGTTGTTTTTATCTTTGTTCTTCTGTGTATAGTGTGTCTCTCTCCCCCCTCACCCCCTGCAGCTGCTCTCAGACTTTCCCTTTATTACTGGTCTTATTTATTTATGATGTGCCTGGCTTTGTTATTGTTGCTGTTGTCTGTTAATGTTTGTTAGGCATGGGACTCATTGAGTTTCTCGGATAGTGGGCTTCTAGTTTTCATTAAATTGGAAAATTTTGGCTATTTCTTCCAATTTTTCCTATCTCCCCCCACCCTTTTTCTGGGGTTCCAATTTCACATATTTTAGATTACTTGATATTGTCCTAAAATGAAGCAGTTTTTCTTTTTCAGTGTATATATTTTCTATATATAGAAATAGAATAGAATATATAGAAATAGAATGAAACATATATTCTATATAGAGAATATATATAGAATACTTGCCATGTATTCAAGTTTCCTGATTATAATCTATTAATCCACTCCTGTGTACTTTTCATTTCAGGTGTTGGGTTTTTTCATATCTAGAAGTAATATTTGACTCACTTTTATGTATTCAATTTCTCTTCATACGTCTCTGTTTTCCTCTACCTTCTTGAACGTATGGCATGAATTTACAATAGCCTTTCTAACATTGTGTCTGTTAATTCTTTTTAAAATTTTTTTTTTTAACGTTTATTTATTTTTTTGGGACAGAGAGAGACAGAGCATGATGAACGGGGGAGGGGCAGAGAGAGAGGGAGACACAGATCGGAAACAGGCTCCAGGCTCTGAGCCATCAGCCCAGAGCCTGATGCGGGGCTCGAACTCACGGACCGCGAGACCGCGACCTGGCTGAAGTCGGACGCCCAACCGACTGCGCCACCCAGGCGCCCCTGTGTCTGTTAATTCTATCTTCATTTATGCATCTGTTTCTATCAGTCAATTTGCGTCTTGTCTTTAGGCCATTTTTTTCATGCTTCTTTTCATGCCTTTATAAAAAGAAGCCTCAGGTAGTTTCGTTTCATGCATGTGGAGAACAGTATTCGGCCAAAGTTTCGAGGGCCCCTCTGTAGATCTCTGGAGCTCTCTTTTCATGGAGCAGCTACTCTCGATATTCTCCTTCACAAATTCCAGTTGCGTTGGCCTCTCTACAAGCTCATTGTGACTTTCGTGGGCCTTGTGCACATTTGCCATTCAGAAGTTTGGGGCTTAGTTCTTTCTCTTCCTCCTTCACATACTTTTAAAATAGTGCAAATGTCTTAAGGGAGAGATTGCTTGTGTATTTGTTTCAGCCTCCTCCACTCTCAGGATTTTGTTTCCTAAATACTGCAAGATTGCACAAGATTGCCTTTTCAACTGCAGCTACCCCCTCCTTCCAGGCTTTTGACTGAGAGCCTGATAGATGTCTGTTTTTACAGCTCTGTAGAAAGAGCCTTTGAATTTTGGGGGCCTAGCTCTTTAGTCTCTTGCCTCAAGCAAGTTCAATATTGGGCAGATGCCTGAAGTGGAAAATGAGTTACATATTTTTAGCATGCCCCTTTCTGTATAGAAGTGTACTTTGTGTACTAAATTTTATGATAACTGAAATTTCTCTCTAGTTTTTTGACACAGCTCTTCCAGCTTCCTATATCACCTTAGAATTCCACAAATGTTCCCTGAGGAAGACTAGCTTTGCATTTGGCTTCTTCTAGTTTCTGATCTTTTGTGCATGACCACCAAAAACTGATCATTTCACTTGCCCACAGGAGCATCCTTCTGCTTGAGCCAAGTCTAATCTTCAGCCGACACCCAAAAGCGTAACATACCCTCAGAAAAGAAAATGTCCAGCAATCATCAGTTCACCTCAGACAGGCTTTTCTCTCTCTGGAATTTTAGTTCATATGGTCCTCATTGCTTCCACCACTCTCTAGTTTCTTTACAAATGTGATTTTACGATTTATTCATTTTTGTCCAGTTTTGCAGCAAGAATACAGGCCTACTGAGACCTTCTTCATCTGACTCAGAATTGTTGGAAGCCAGACTGAAAGGGCTTAAGACCTTGTTTTCTATCTAGAGGACATTGTTGCACCATTGCTCACGTGGTGTTTTTTTTGTTGTTTTTTTGTGTTTTTTTTGTTGTTTTTTTTTTTTTTTTGAGTCCATAGTTCAGGACTCTTGTCTGATTTGGAAAGCTGTGCTGAAAGTGATTTACATTCCAATCTATTGTGTTCATTTTTACAGGACCAGGACTAAAACCTTCAGAGGAACGGACAATTGAATATCTAGGAGAAGTTGCAGTTACTTTTGCCAAAGAACTATCTGATAAGAAAATCTCTGTAAAGAGAGACAAAGGATTAGTAGAAAGTGAGTGTCTTTATTAAAGAACAGAGACAAAGTTTCTTTCCAGGGAGTTTAATTTTATTTGCTGTAAATTTGAAATGAGAAAGAGGTAATAAATGCATTATCTACTCCAAGCATGGAGGCATCCTTAAGGAGTGTAACAACAACTCTGCTCTAGGGTTCTGAACCTTACACTAGTTGGTTAAAGCCGTTTTTTTAAACTTTTTATTTTGGAAAATTTTAAGCATTAATACGAGAGTGGAATAATAGTATAATAGTGTAATAAATACCCGTGCACCCAACACCCAGCTTTAGCATTTATCAACTAAACCATGTGTATACAAGTGCTTAGGTTGCAATTTGGATTTTTTATGTCAGAGTAAAGAGAAGTTCTTTCAGATAGCTGCAGTTATTGCATTTTTATGGAGTTTACAGAACAAACTAACAAGGAAGGCTAGGCTTTTTCCATGAAGTATCTAAAAGCATTTTTTTTTTTTTTTTTTTTTTTTTACAGAATTGACATCATATGCCATGAGCATTCCATTTGTCAGGCAACAGATTTATAAAAAGGTGGAAGAAAAAGTACGAAAACAGACCAAAGGCCTTTATCCTGCACCTCTGAAAATAATCGATGTGAGTCTTCACCACATATTCCCACATTTCTCATATTTCCTCCCTTTGAATAGAGCAGTATCCTTTTTTTTTTTTATTTATATATGAAATTTATTGTCAAATTGGTTTCCATACAACACCCAGTGCTCATCCCAAAAGGTGCCCTCCTCAATACCCATCACCCACCCTCTCCTCCCTCCCACCCCCCATCAACCCTTAGTTTGTTCTCAGTTCTCAACAGTCTCTTATGCTTTGGCTCTCTCCCACTCTAACCTCTTTTTTTTTTTTTCCTTCCCCTCCCCCATGGGTTCCTGTTAAGTTTCTCAGGATCCACATAAGAGTGAAACCATATGGTATCTGTCTTTCTCTGTATGGCTTATTTCACTTAGCATCACACTCTCCAGTTCCATCCACGTTGCTACAAAAGGCCATATTTCATTTTTTCTCATTGCCACGTAGTATTCCATTGTGTATATAAACCACAA
>NW_024412419.1:21202901-21229977 GCF_014898765.1 Herpailurus yagouaroundi | reverse complement strand
CAGTCTCTTATGCTTTGGCTCTCTCCCACTCTAACCTCTTTTTTTTTTTTTCCTTCCCCTCCCCCATGGGTTCCTGTTAAGTTTCTCAGGATCCACATAAGAGTGAAACCATATGGTATCTGTCTTTGTGTGGCTTATTTCACTTAGCATCACACTCTCCAGTTCCATCCACGTTGCTACAAAAGGCCATATTTCATTTTTTCTCATTGCCACGTAGTATTCCATAGTGTATATAAACCACAATTTCTTTATCCATTCATCAGTTGATGGACATGTAGGCTCTTTCCATAATTTGGCTATTGTTGAGAGAGCTGCTATGAACATTGGGGTACAAGTGCCCCTATGCCTCAGTACTCCTGTGTCCCTTGGATAAATTCCTAGCAGTGCTACTGCTGGGTCATAGGGTAGGTCTATTTTTAATTTTCTGAGGAACCTCCACACTGCTTTCCAGAGCGGCATAGAGCAGTATCCTTTATTGCCATTCTGAACCATGTGTTCCAGTACCAAAGTTCTTAATTCTGCTAGTGCAGTACTCACTAAAAATGAAGGAGGAGCATAGCAAGCTATGTGAGGGCTCATAAACTGACATATTTGGTAATAAGTAGTTCCAGGCATAATGCGTTTAAAACTAACTACCGGTTATAAACCAGGAAAGGAACCTATGTTATATCAGTATAACAAGGCCAGTAAAAGATTGGGAATTAATTAAGAGGTAGTCAAAACAAAATTGATGGCCTCAGTCTAAACCATTGTCAGTACCTAAAATATTTCATTGACTTCTCCTTTGCCATTATTATAAAAAAGATGTAGTGATACAGAAAAGTTCTGAAAAAGATCAAGGAGGGGGTGCCTGGGTGGCTCAGTCAGTTAGGCCTCCTATTCTTGATTTCAGCTCAAGTCATGATCTCTTGGTTCGTGGTTTCGAGCCCTACGTCAGGCTCTGTGCTGGCAGTGCAGAGCCTGCTTGGGATTCTCTCTCTGTCCCTCTCTCTGCCCCTCCCCTGCGCTCGCTCACGCATTCTCTCTCTTCCCCCCACAAAGTAAATAAACTTTAAAAAGAAAAGGTCAAGGAGGATAATTAAAATGATCACAGGGTTAAGAACTTCTGTCTAAAACTCTTCAGTCTTCAATCCAGAAAGTCGAAGATTAAGAGAACATATAATCAAAGACTTCAAATATGGAGAATAAATCAGTCAACAGATATGTTTTGAGGAAAAGACACCAAAATGTGTAAAATATGACACGTAATTCCCCTCCCCCATTCATCTCCCAGCCTGGGCTGGGGAGATTAGACATGTGTATGTGGTAAGGCAGGTAACTGGAGTACAAGAGGCATTAGATGCCAGCATGGGATCACTGTCAGATAATGGGGAAAGAGGAAGATTGTTAAATGCACAGAGGAGGGAACAATCACTATGAACCAGAGAGATTAGGAAGAGCCTCATAGAATTTGACCTGAGCCCTGAAAAATGTATAGAGAGTAGGCGAAGAGAAAGTAGTACCTGGTAGGATGGGCATTTTGAGCAAAGTTACAGAAGCCAGAAAGCATGAGGCTCTACAGGGAACATTTCATGAGGTCGTTTTTGTAGGAGAATAGTGAAATGTCTGCCAAAAGGCAGAATGAGCCTAGATTTTAGAAGATTGACAGGTAATAAATTTGGAAATTTCACTTTTGTTCTAGATAGATCATAGAGATCATGGTAGTAGCAAGTAAAAACAGGTTAGAAGGAGAGACAAAGTAGACACCTGAAGTTGGAAGCCATCTTGGTAACTCAGACTTGATGTTAGAGTAAGACCCCAAGGTCGAATAGTAAAAATACAAAGGTAGTAACAGAATTGCCAAAGAGAAGAGATCGTGAGTTAAATTTTAGAAGTGTTGAGTTTAGATGTTTCAGGAAATGCAAGCAACAGGAGTGTACACAAACAAGTCAATTAAGAATGTAGGTTTATTTATCTGTTTGTTTGTTTTTAATCAATTTGTCTTTCCCATAAATTATGGTGAGTGATTACAGGGTCACTTCTTCGTCGTTTATACTTGCCATTGTATTGAGATAGTACTTCCCCCAAACGTTAAGTTGAATCTATAGAGTTCATGAGCCACATGATAAACTAGATGATGTGCCTAGGGAAGAATGCACAGAGGTTCGAGAAAAGGGCTCAGGGGGACCTCTGGGGACGTGCCTGTGTTAGGAAAGCAGGGGACAGTCTGGAAGAGCAATTTAAGCAGGAGGAAAGGGAATTAAGAAGAAAAGGGAAATCTTTTCTTGGACTTGGGCAGCGCTCCAAATCCAAGAAATGGACACAGCTGATGGCAGCTCTCACTTGCTCTCTCTCTCTGTCTCTCTCTCTCTGACAAGATAACAGGTCTAGAGGTGGATAAGGAGGTAGAGTTTGAGCTGTGGAAACTCTGTCTTCCTTTCCTACTCTGACTTTTATTTATTCCCTTCTGTTTCATTTCCTTGGATTTTATGCAAGGCCTCAGAGATGGACAATAAAGTCAGTCTTAAGCAGCCGCTCAGTCCTCCTGGCTTTCTTACTCCAGTTCCAGACTTTGACTTACTCTTTGAATACTAACAAACTAGCAATTTTATTCAGCATTATTGGACATCTTGCCTACCCATCGCAACAATGAACGGGTGCTTTATGTATTTTTTAGGCGGTAAAGACTGGAATTGAGCAAGGGAATGACGCTGGCTATGTCTCTGAATCTCAGGTAAAGTTATTTCCTTTCAACTTTTTATTACTAGATACAGGAAAGCCAAGATCTAAAACTCTGATCTATAAAGCTGAAAAAAGAAAAAGTGCCCAAAGCCTACCCCAAATTTTTTTCTTCCAGTGGTTATCACTGATTACGATTGATTACTCTCAATGAGTGAGTAGATATTAAAGAACACCTTGGTGGTCCCAGCTGTTCGAACTTCCTTTCAGTAATGAGGGTTTAACTAGGGAGAGCAGAGCCAAAGTTCTAACCCTTTCAAAATGAATCACTTAGATGTTTTTGTTCTGAGTTGAGCTGGTTTTGTTGTGATAAAATGAATACATCGATAGAAAATTGTGTTTCTTACTTGTTAGGGCCTTGAGGTAAGACTTTGAAGGCCAGCCTCTCTTGGTGAATTAGAAAATGGAAGGAATTGCCACATACCCACCAGAAGAAGACAGAGGGGCATATGAACCAGGCTTACCTCTCTCACTTTTCCAACAAGTTGGTGATATTGCAGATTTAAGTGGTGTAGGTTGTTTTTTAAGTTTTAAGCAGTCCTTGAAGAATGGATTGCTCTATGATAATAAGACAAAAGGTATCTGAAGAGCTTGGGACTAGTTCAAGAGAAAACATGTATTGTACTGGGTCGCTTATTACAGTCCACTCTGATTTAGACTTTTATCTCCAATCCAGGTACATGTATACATATGTACAGAAAAATTGAAGCATAGGTTTCACGGATCAATTGTTGTCCTCACCACGTACGTTGTATGCAGTATGTCCTATCTGTTCTACTTACCACGGCCCACTAAATTTATGACAACCGATGGATCTCTACCTGCACTTTGAATATCACTGGTTTATTGAATAAACTCCACATTATTAGGGGCGCCTGGGTGGCTCAGTCGGTTAGGCATCCGATTTCAGCTCAGGTCATGATCTCACCGTCCGTGAGTTCAAGCCCCACATCAGGCTCTGTGCTATCAGTTCAGAGCCCGGAGCGTGCTTCAGATTCTGTGTCTCCCTCTCTCTGACCCTCCCATGTTCATGCTCTGTCTCTCCCTGTCTCAAAAATAAATAAAAACATTAAAAAAAAATTAATAAAAAAAAAAATTTGTAATTAAAAAAAAATTAGTAGAACACTGTTTTATGTTCTATTGTTTCATGTTATATTAGGACATGAGAACAACTTTATTAGGGGGATTCCTCCTTTGAAATGCTATCTGTGACCATACCAGTTAATTCTAGTAATATTGATGATGATGATGATGATAATAGCTGACATTGAGACCCTAGTCACTTTACTAGCGGTCTCATTTAATTCCAGCAATACTGTAAAATAAGTGTTGTTTTTCCCGTTTAAGGATAAAGAAGGCTTCACAACTGGAAAATGGCAGGGTCAGGATTCAAACCCGGTTCTGTCAAACCCTGACTCTAAATCTCATGCTGAGATTTGCTCTCCATAAGTATTAGGGCACTTTTCAAAGTGGCAGGTGTCACGTGGGGTGGACCAGAGTTGGGAGTCCTACTGCCTGGGTGTGAGTTCGATTTCTGTCACTTTAGGTGTTGTGGTCGCTTAATTTGTCCGGGCCTCCTCTTTCCAGCCTTTAAAATGAGAAGGTTGGTTGAGATGACTGTGCAGGTCTGTTTGGGCCCTGACACTCCAGTTCCATGAAAAAGGTTGGTTACTGCCACCTCTGGTGTACATAGTCTGAGAGCTCCGATGTATCCATAGCGTCTTCAAAACAGTTGTCGGAAAGTGCTGCAGGTGAGAAGGCCCCACCACACCCCAGAGCACCCAGGGCTTCACGTGTGTTACCTCTGCTCTGCAGACAAACCTGACCGAAGGAACCCCCGTCACTGAGACTGTGAAGTTCCACCTTTTCTTGTTCTCCTTTACTTTTCAGAAATTTGGAGAGCTTGCAATGACCAAAGAATCAAAGGCCTTGATGGGACTTTATCATGGTCAGGTCCTGTGTAAGAAGAATAAATTTGGAACTCCGCAGAAGGACGTGAAGTAAGTTAAATGCCACCTAGGGCGCCCTTGTAGGTTTCTCTACAGAGCTAGATTTATACCTTCGGTCTTCCCTATGCCTCCTCTGTCCTGAGCACATTAGATCCCTTTTCCTATTAAGAACTTTTTGACTTTCAAAGTGCTGCCTGGGCTGAGTTTTCTCCAGGCGCCCCCCCCCCCGCCCCCCCCCCCCCAAAAGGGCTTCTATAGAGGCTTTCTTGTCTCACTATTGATGTCCCCTGGAAGTCTGGTTTACATCCCCTGTTCCCAAAGCAAACACACTCTGCACTGTTTAATGGTCTTGTCTCTCCCTGTGACTTGAGATACCATCTCTGGGAACTCATACTTTCTCATTAAAAAAAATAAAGCCTCGTTCAGATTATTAAAGGCTTTTCCTTCCTCTAGCTTACAGCCTAAACATTAAAGATTCTACTTGCCTGTTTCATGTCTCTTCTTTTCAGAAAGCCTTTCAATGCTACACTGCCCAATAGCTCTTCAGCATTTTAAATTTAATAATGCTCCGGAGTGTCTGGGTGGCTCAGTTGGTTAAGTATCCGACTTCAGCGCAGGTCATGATCTCACAGTTTGTGGGTTTGAGCCCGGCATTGGGCTCTGTGCTGACGGGTCAGAGCCCAGAGCCTGTTTCAGATTCTGTGTCTCTCTCTCTCTCTCTCTGCCCCTTCCCTGCTTGCGCTCTGTCTCTCTGCCTCTGTCTCTCTATCTCTCTCTTTCTAAAATAAATAAACATTTAAAAAACAAAATTTAATAATGCTCCTAAACTCACCTTCTAGCTCAGTGGTTTCCATCCTGGGCATTGTTGCCCCCCCCCCCCCGCCCCCCGCAGCATCATTTGAAGATGTCTGGAAACATTTTTGGTTGTCACAGCTGCTACTGGCATCTAATGAGCCAGAGGTCAGGGATGCTACTAAACACCCTACAGTGCATGAAACAGGCCTCTAGTCTGGGGTGCCTGGGTGACTCAGTCGGTAAGTGTCCAACTTTGGCTCAGGTCATGATCTCGTGGTTTGTGAGTTCGAGCCCCGTGTCAGGCTCTGGGCTGACAGCTCAGAGCCTGGAACCTGCTTCAGATTCTGTGTCTCCCTCTCTCTCTGCCCCTTCCCCTGCTCATGCTGTGTCTCTCTCTGTCTCAAAAACAAACATTAAAACAAAAATTTTTTTAAGACATTCAAAAACTTAGAACTAAATGGGCAGAAAAATAGGATGATATAAGAGTTGATCTAACTTGGGAAATCAATTGAGGAAAAAGGTAACATCATCTTAGAAATGAGGATTTAATTGGGAATTCACTATAGGGTACTCAGGGCAGAATAGGTTGAACAGAATTGAATAAAGAACCTCGAAGAACTGAAGAAAGGGGATCCTTTTTCCTGCTTTCCCAGTTGTAACACCTCTGCTTCCTCCACTTCTGTCTCTCTGGGCTCTTCCCTCTCCTTGGATAGTGACTTGAGTTCCTTATCTGTTTTCTCTTTTTATAAATTAATTTCTTTATGCAGAGAATGCATTCTTATTCTCTTTAAGAAAACTGTTTTAAATGAGATTAAATATTAACTGATACTGTTTTGTGTTTATGGTTTGAATGTTGTAATATAAAAGGGACCCTTCGGTATAAAGCCTGTAACTTGCTCTTTGTATTCAGTGGTATGACTTGGAGACTATGTATATTGGTACATATCAATTAACTCCTTCCTCTTAATCTTTTACTGCTGGATTGATGGCTGTTTCCAGTTTTTCATTATTACAAACATTGCACAACTGTTCATCACAGCCTGTCATCGTGTGCATAAGTGCATTTCACTAGAGTACAGAATGAGATGTAGAATCATTGGGTCATAGAGTATGTGATTTTTAGCTGTAAGAAATTTGCCCTCCAAAGTAGGGCAAAGCATACTTCCATCAGCCATGCAGTGAAAAAAGCAGTTTTTGTACATCTTCACTGATGCTTTTAAACTTTTTGCTAATCTGGTAGGGGAAGAATATCCCATTTTAATTTGCATTTCCCAGTTTGAGTTTGGCAGTTTGAGTTTTTTTCTTTAGTGAATTGCTTTATATAAGCCCTTGCCCATTTTACTGGGTTGTCCGTTTTGTTCTGTGTTTTGGTTTTTTTAAGTATATTTATTTTGAGAGGGGGCTGGAGAGAGAGAATCCCAAGCAGGCTCGATGCTGTCAATGCAGAGCCCAATGCAGGGCTCAAACCCACAAACCATGAGATCATGACCTGAGCCAAAATCAAGAGTCATGCTTAACTGAGACACTCGGGCATCCCGTCCTTTTTTGTTTTTTTTTACGTAATCTCCGTGGCCAACTTGGGGCTCAAACTCATGACCGTGAGATCAAAAGTCACACACTCCACTGAGTAAGCCAGCCAGGTACCCCTGGGTTGTCTTTTTTTAATTGATAATATGCATGTTCTTCATTTCCCAAGTTGTAATTCTTTGCTGCTGTATGTTGCAGATTTCCTCCTATCCTATGTTTATCTTAATTTTTTGAGGTCATTTGTCTAACAAATTTTTAGTTTTCACACAATAAATGTATCAATCTTTTCAGTCCCTGTTTTTTGTTTTTTGGGGTTTTTTTTTTTTTTTTTTTTTTTTGAGAGAGAGAGAGAGAGACAGACTGAGCATAAGTGGGGAGGGGCAGAGAGAGAAGGAAAATCCCAAGCAGGCTCTGCGTTGTCAGCACAGAGCCCCGTGCAGGGCTCGATCATGAAATGTGAAATCATGACCTGAGCTGAAATCAAGAGTCAGATGTTTAACCAAGTGAGCCACCCAGGCGCCCCTCAGTCTGTTCTTTATGTGTATGTCTCTATCCTGTTTTCTCATTGTTCTCCAGTTACTTAACATTAACCATGTAAGTGTATTACTACAAAGTTACATTTGAAAGTTGCTTCCAGGACTTGAAATTAGGTTTCCTTTTTTGGGTCATAAATATGATTTCTGAACATTATAATCAGAACTGTTAGGAATGAAACTTTAACCTGTATTACAACTCTAATTTATGTCTACATAGTGCTGTAAATTTAGGCTTCTTTTTTGAAGGAAATTGTTCTGGAAAAAAATTTTTATTTGCTCTGGGAGTATGGCATATTGCTCTGGAACTGTGGAAAACTAAAAAGAGGGGTGCCTGGGTGGCTCAGTCAGTTAAGCATCCGTCTTCAGCTCAGGTCATGATCTCACAGTTTGTGAGTTGGAGCCCCGCGTCGGGCTCTGTGCTGACAGCTCAGAGCCTGGAGCCTGCTTTGGATTCTGTGTTTCACTCTCTCTCTGCCCCTCCCCTGCTCACGCTCTGTCTCTCTCTGTCTCAAGAATAAATAAAACATTGGGGCGCCTGGGTGGCGCAGTCGGTTAAGCGTCCGACTTCAGCCAGGTCACCATCTCGTGGTCCGTGAGTTCGAGCCCCGTGTCGGGCTCTAGGCTGATGGCTCAGAGCCTGGAGCCTGTTTCTGATTCTGTGTCTCCCTCTCTCTCTGCCCCTCCCCCGTTCATGCTCTGTCTCTCTCTGTCCCAAAAATAAATAAACGTTGAAAAAAAAAATTAAAAAAAAAAAATAAATAAAACATTTTTTTAAAAATTTAAAAAGAGTAATCAGGTATGATCTCTGGCCCATGAAATGCTTACAATGTAATTGAGAGGACAAAAATAATGTGGATATATGGAGGTATTGGGGGATAGCGGGGTTAGGTCTAGAAGCAAAGAAGCCATCCAGGAGAATTTTGATCTAATCCATATAAGGAGTAAAATTGGCACAAATTTCAGGAGAAATGAAAACTTACTGGAAAATGGTAAAATCACTAACAAGTTAAGTGGAAGAAGTGGTATGTCTTTGGACACATCACTGCAAATTGGCTTTTGTTTGGAAAACAGAAATACTCATGTTGACTTCAGAATAAACCAGGTTGGGGGCGCCTGGGTGGCGCAGTCGGTTAAGCGTCCGACTTCAGCCAGGTCACGATCTCACGGTCCGTGAGTTTGAGCCCCGCGTCAGGCTCTGGGCTGATGGCTCGGAGCCTGGAGCCTGTTTCCGATTCTGTGTCTCCCTCTCTCTCTGCCCCTCCCCCGTTCATGCTCTGTCTCTGTCTGTCCCATAAATAAATAAAAACGTTGAAAAAAAAAAATTAAAAAAAAAAAAAAAAACCAGGTTGTTTTGTTCTCAGTGATCTTAAGGTATGATTGAAGATCAATATAGTTCTGTCTTCTTGTGTAGGCCAACTCTTGTAGACATAATGGATTTTTGCATTTAACTCTGAAAATCAGTCACTTATTAAAAGCATATTTTTATAGATAAAAATTGTTTTAAAATACCTTATCGTTGTGCCCACCTTAGTTGGTGGACTGGATTATAACTTAGGCAGTCTCCCACTTTTACTGAAGTGATCAGTTTACCAAAAGTCATTTATGCTTTCCTTCTAGGAACCTAGCCATTCTTGGTGCAGGGCTGATGGGGGCCGGCATCGCCCAGGTGTCTGTGGATAAGGGCATAAAGACCATCCTTAAAGATGCTACACTAGCCGGGCTGGACCGAGGACAGCAACAAGTGTTCAAAGGGTGAGCCAGCTCTCTGCCTCTGTCAGCAGAATGCTGTTTGTTTTTTGCCATTACAGGTTCCTTTTTCCTGAACATGGTGAGTACTGGATGCTCAGTAGTTAAGCTGTTTCCTTTGATTTTTAGAAACCGTGATTCCTTTCCCTTCATATTGTTGTACATATTATAAACCATGAACATCACTGGAATCTGTAATGTCTGAATGCAGGAGAGAAAACTATCAGATATTTTTAAATGCCATTTATTTTATGCTTTGGTATCAAGACTAGAAATCCTCGTGTTTGTGAATTTTGATAGTTTCCATTTCACTGCTGTATTGTCATGGAACATTGAAACAGCATGACTCTGTGGAAGAAGAGGATGTGAGGAAATGTGTCATAACTGCAAATTGAAGGTTGGGGCTGGGATCAAAACTCGTGTACCTTATATTTCTTGGCTGCATTACTGTGGAGAAGCAGGTAACAGATTCGGTTGCACAATGTCTGAGTCTTTACAAAATGTGTCTCCATCTTACCTTTGAATTAATAAAAGGTGAATATTATTCTCCCTCCTGCCCACATCCTCCTCCTCCTCCCCTGGTCCCCGCTCCCTGTTTTGCAGAGGGGGAAAAGCAGAGCAGCAGCTTGGCCAAACTAGGAACTGGTTTCAGCTCAGTTCTCCGCTCCAGTGTAATGAATAAGCTTGCTGCACTTGGACTGCCCTACACGTGACTTGTAGTTGAATGAGCTTTTTTCTTCAATGCGTTATGTAGCTTAATCATGCTTGACCTCTTTTCTGCAGAGACTCTCTTCTGCTGCTACTACTGTGCTACCCAAGACATGGCAGGTTTAATCATTTTGGCAGATTATTGTAAGATAGCAAGGAGTTGGAGTAAACGATTCTGAGCACCCCCCCCCAAATTGGCATGTGCTAGCTAGATAACAGTGTTGCCCTGAGACTAGCGTGTAAGCATCCCCAAACACCATCTCCTACGGTCACTGAAATGAGAAATTGCTGCTCGAGAACAGGTGCCACTCTGTCTCTCTCAGAGTTAGGTGCCCCAGGTTTCCCTCTGTGCTTCAGAAACGTCAGCCTCTGGCAAGTGCCCCTCACCATACTGCTGACTGGGCATACACGTGTTTCCTAGCCTCTCTTGGAGACAGTTTCAAGGCATTAGAATTAGAGCAACTAATGATGTTTTGAACTCTGATGAGCATTTTGTTTGCTGACTGCTGACACGGTTGTCAGAAACCAAGAAATTTGATTGAATACTTGTCTGAACTTACCCTGTGGCTTTAATTTTTCTTTTGGTTAAGGAAATTAGCGAATGTGATTCAGCTCCGTTCTTCATTCAGAGGAAAACTCTAGGCAGTTATTCTGAAAGTGTGGTCAGATTAAAACCTAAGAGAGCCTGTTTTTCTTGGCAGTGAAAAGTAATCAGTTAAATGTCTAAATCGCAGAAATCATTTTTAACTCCCTATGGGAAATAAGAAGCCTTGAGTTAATATTTTATGTAATCAATACAATGTGCTACCACATGCTAACTGGGAAGTGGATTTAAGAATGAAAGAAATAGGGGTGCCTGAGTGGCTTAGTTAAGCATCTGAGTCTCGATTTCAGCTCAGATCGTGATCTCACTGTGAGTTTGAGCCCTGCCTCAGTCTCCATGCTGACAGCACAGAGCCTGCTTTGGATTCTCTCTCCCTCTCTCTCTCTCTGCCCTTCTCCCCTGCTTATGCACTCTCTTCTTCTCTCAAAATAAATAAATAAACTTATAAATAAATAAGAAAGAATATAAGAAGTCATGCTTGGTCTCTTTTCCAGAAGGTTCTGATTATAGAATAACAAAATGATGCGTGATCAGGTAGAAGTCCATGTGGTCTAGGACACGTGTGGGGTGTTCCCTCTGTTAGAGAGTTACTAGAGCTGCTCCTTTGTTTTGCCACTCTAGTGTTTGCGTTTACTCTTCTGGACAAATTTAACTGTTTCAGGAGTAACAGAGTTTATGTAAGTTCTGCATTTAGAGGCATCTTCTAGGAGAAAGAATGTGGATTTGGGGGCCGGCCTGTCTTTGGCCCCCTAGTGCCTAGCCATTTGCCCGTGAATCCCTTTGAGCCTGTTTGAGGAACTCTTTGTCAAAACGGGGGTAAAAGAAGTGCCTCACAGTATTGGTTGAAAATACATAGTGTACCGTCTGGCTCATGGACGCTCAGTAGATGTTAAGTTTCCTATTCTTCCCCTCTGACTAGGACTGTGTTTCTTCTAGATTGAATGATAAAGTGAAGAAGAAAGCTCTAACATCATTTGAAAGGGACTCCATTTTCAGCAACTTGACTGGACAGCTTGATTACCAGGGTTTTGAAAAGGCCGACATGGTGATTGAAGCTGTTTTTGAGGATCTTAATCTTAAACACAGAGTGTTAAAGGAAGTAGAAGCGGTAAGTAAGAGGCCTGTTGTACTTGAATCCCAGTGAGTGGAGGACACGGGCTGTTTTTTGTTTTGTTTTTTTAAACAGAAACTCATGGTTCTCTTTATAGGGCTGTTCATTTCCAAACATCAGTTTTTATGTCAATTCGTGCACACTACGTAGTTACAAAAGTCAAATCTGAGTCCTGAGGGAAGAAAATCAAGTAGTTTATTAACCTAAGCACAGGGTTCATTAGCATTCCGTGGGAGTTCAGTCACCCAGACCTACAGATAACCTCAAGGAGTATAGCCAGCTTTCTTGACGTTTTTGGTTGGCTACAAGCCGTAACTATACTTCTTCAGGTCTAGTCCACAAAGGAGGTAGGGGAGAAATTTTTTCCCCTGGCAGGTTTCAGATGCTCACTTTGTGGAAATGCTGCTTTGGTTTTGACCCCAAATGCTCTACCTCCCATAAATAAAACAAGTGTTATAGTGGGTGGTATAAAGAAAAGGCCCAGAGAAGAAATGACAATAATCCAGACACAAGATAGAACCGGGGTCTTGACCAGCCTATAGTTATATCACTAGAATGTGGGCTAATAAATTGTGCAAATGAAATGGCACAGACGTGGCAGTACTCTGGGTGTCTTGAGTAGTGGCTGTACCCTCACGACGCCCTTCTGTGTGAGGACGGTCGCTGCTGTGTGATAGACTGAACCTAAGGGGTGTTTAGAAACTAAAGACAAGCAGCTCTTTTGGGGACAGCTTCCACTTTGAAATCCATACGTTGCAAAATCTTTCCTTTTGACAAAGTGTGATGTCGATTAGCTGAGGGGAAAAATTCGAAGAGCCGGGTAGATTTATGTTCCGTCTGTGCCGGGTGGCCTGTCAGCTCACGTGTGTAGGTGGTGTTCCCACGGCTCCGGGGGCACCTGCCGAGGCAGTGGCAGGTAGACCTTCAGGACCGGCAGAAGCAGACACAGGCAACATGGAGAGAAGAGCATCTGCCGGGTGACTGGGTGATGGCATTTGCTTCCGGAGTGTCTGGGTTTGGGAGTGCCGGCATGGAGAAAGGTTTGTTAGTTTTAGCGGTTGGGAAACTAGCGGCCAAGGAGAAGAGAGGGAGGAGGGATCAGATCAAGAGAAGTGCAGACTGTGAACGAGCCTGTACAGCGGTGCCTCTGGCTGCCGAGCGAGCAAAAGCAGAAGCGGTGGGGGCTTCTCAGGGCCTGGCCTGGAGCTCAGCGCCTCACTGCTGCTTTCCGTTGGTAAAAGCAAGTCACGAGACTCGAGGGAGGAAGCAGTCTCCACCTCTGGATGGGAGGAGAGACGCCGGAATGAGGAGGGGGGGAGTTGTTGCCAACCGCCTTTGGAGACACTTGTTTGCTCTTCATAGAGAGTTTCACCACCAGCATGAAACGCCTCACCGCCAAGACATGCCCCCGGAGAGTCCATTAGCTCCTTGCACTTACGCTCTGCTGTCAACTCACTGCTGATTAACTGAGATCATGGGGGCCTCATCACAAGCTGACTGCTAAGCCAGGCTTTGTCCACAGGGGCCTCTCTAGAGTTTTCCCTTTTTTCTTTTTAAAGAAATCTTAATGCAGTATTTTGCCAGGTTACAATATTTTATACTCACCTTTTCAGTGTGTTGAATGTGTCTTGAACCTGATTCCCATCTCTGATGTTAAAATTTTGCCTGTCCCAGTTTGCACAAATTTGACAGATGCGCTGTCCATGTTTTTATATAAGCAGCTGAATAAAAACATGAATAACTTGCGATCATGGACAGAATGCTGACACAGTCTGTATTAAAGACTATTCTCCAGGTTGATAAAGCTAATAGTTAATAGTATTCATGTGCCGTAGATTAATTACCGTGGTGCACCGTTTTCTAATAACACCATAAAATGAGCTAAGCACACACGGTATGGCTTGTTCTTATCAAAGTGAAGGGTAGGGGTATCATGAGCTTTCAGACTTGAGTGCAGATCCAGACAAGAAGAGGAATTGGCACCCATGCCAGATCTTGAAACGAATGAGATTTGATTCAAAGCCATCTTGTCAGTGTTTGTCTGAGCTGTCTCATTTACCTAACTGCCGAGGTATAGTCTCCAGGTTAGGATGCCGGGCCAGAGCTAGAAGACAGCTGAATGGGAAAGAGAACAAGGCTGACACACTCCCCATCTCAGAAGCCCTGGGCAAATAGTATCCACTGTCTGAGTGGTTCTGGGGGAGAGCGGGGCTGGACCCAGGTGTCACCTTTAGCTTTGCATTGGACTGCAGTCATCTCTCAGGCCTACGTGACACGTTCTTAAATGCTTTTCCTTTGCAGGTGGTTCCGGATCACTGTGTCTTTGCCAGTAACACGTCTGCTCTCCCCATCAGTCAAATTGCCTCTGTCAGCAAAAGACCTGAGAAGGTAAATTCTGAACAGAGGGAAAACCCTGAAATGTTTCCCCACCACAGGCTCCCTGAGGAAGACTTAGAGCATGAGAAGGGACTGGTGTGGACTGTGAAGTAGAGGGGTGGTGGGGTCTCCCCAAAAACTGGGCACAGAGCAGCTCATCCCATGACCACTGTGAGATGCTGGCGTAAGGGAAGCACAGTGAAAGTGTACTTTCACAGGTGATTTGCATCCCTAACGGCTCTGATTTTTTAGGTTCAGACTATAAAACCTACCTTCTTTGGGGCGCTTGGGTGGCTGAGTCAGTGAAGCATCCAACTCTTGATCTCAGCTCAGATCACAATCTCATGGTTTGTGGGTTTGAGTCCCGCATTGGGCTCTGCGCTGACAGCACAAAGCCTACCTGGGATTCTCTGTCTCCCTCTCTCTCTCTGCCCCTACCCCGCTTACTCTCATTCAAAAATAAACATAAAAGAATAATGAAACCTACCTTTATTATAATAGGTTTTTTTTTTTTAACGTCTATTTATTTTGGGGGCGCCTGGGGGGCTCAGTCAACTTGGGTGTCCGACATTGGCTCAGGTCATGATCTCACAGTTGGTGAGTTCGAGCCACACATCAGGCTCTGTGCTGACAGCTCAGAGCCTGGATTCTGCTTCGGATTCTAGGTCTCCCTCTCCCTCTGCCCTTCCCCCATTCGTAGTCTGATTCTCTGTGTCTCTCAAAAATGAATAAACATTAAAAAAAATTTTTTTTTAATAAATGTCTATTTATTTTTGAGAGAGAGAGGGAGACAGAATCCCAAGCAGCCTCGAACTGTGAGATCACGACCTGAGCCAAAGTCAGATCTTTAACTGACTGAGCCACCCAGGTGCCCTATAATAAGGTATTTAAAGATAGGCCCACGGGGCACCTGGGTGGCTCAGTCTATAGAGCTTGTGATGTGCGACTCATGATCTTGGGGTTTTGAATTTGAGCCCCATATTGGGTGTAGAGATCACTTAAATAATATCTTTAAAAAATTTTTAAAAAACTTTTAAAAATAAAGATAGACCCCAAAATAAGAGGGAATACTCCAAAATCTCACATAAGCTACAGAGCAGATACCGGTGACTGAGACCTGTTTGGTTCTAACTCCATATCCAGGTATGGAAAATCAGGAGGTGTGTTGAGATGTGTCCACCTGTGGGTTCACTCAGACCTCCCACCAGGACATGAAAGGGTAGAAGCACTTTCAGTGAGCATTTGGAATGATGCTTAGAGATTCATCTTTGGGCTTCTGTCTACCGGAGTAACATTAGGAAAGTGAAATCACCCAAGGAGAAATAAAACACCTCACCTCTCTGGAGGATAGCAATTAGCCTCAGCTAGCCAGAGTCAGCCAAAAGTAAGCAGGAAATATAAAGGACCTTTAAGCAGCCGGATTTGTTAACACAAAGTCCTTGTAGTGAAAACACAAAAGTCTGTTTATTCCTATTCTAATAGTTTGCTAATGCAAGGTAATCTCATTTCCTAGCACACAGCAGATCGGAAGTGATGTAGGACCTGATAGAGGCACGTTCAGGGATGGCAGGAGAAGGTCATAGGGAGAAGTGGCAGCTGATAGTGTGACACTGAGGGGAGACACAAAAACAGTATAAAGGTAGATGGACAGTCTGGCCATGTCATATCACTCTGAGCACCTCTGCAACATTGAAAGTCCATAAAGGAGGGGCGCCCTGGTGGCTCAGTCGGTTGAGCATCTGATTCCCGGTTTTGGCTCAGGTCATGATCTCACAGTTCGTGAGTTCAAGCCCTCTGTCAGCACAGAGCCTGCTTGGGATTCTCTCTTCACCTCTCTCTTTGCCAATCCCCTGCTTGTGCTCTCTGTCTCTCTCTCTCTCAAAAATAAATAAGTAAACATTTAAAAAAAAAATAAATGAATAAAGTCCATAAAGGAGAATCTTCGATGTTAACTTCTCATCTTCCCAGTGGAGTGAAACAAGCATCATGCTTTGCAGTCCTGGCCTCCAGGTATCTTGGATAGCTTCTGCCACCTGCTTCTCCTTTGCTATATAAAATTAAGGTCAAAGGGGCATAGGTAGGGTCACCATCCATCTGTTGGCTTTCCTGGGACGTAGGACCTCCAGTGCTCCAACCAAGAAAGTCCCGGCAGTCCGGGACAAGTTGGTCACCTTTGGCACAACTTTCTTGAGTGATGTAAATACATTTTGCTTAGGGTAATTACACGAGTGTATATGCAGTTGTGAAAACCCATCAATATGAATGCTTTAAAGTCTGTACATTTTGTGTATAAATTATATGTCATATAAGCTAATTCCTTTTGCTCAGAAGTACTGAGTCTGAATAAGGACCTGCCTTTTTAAATGCTTTAGACATCAGTTAAAAAACAGTTGAGGGGTGAAAAGTAACTTTTGGATTGGTAAGTTTATGGAACATGTAAATGATGTGTGTATTACATAATGGAGGGTAGGCAGGCTTCGGAAACAGGCCAACTGTGATAGAATCCCACTGCCATTCACTAACTGACCCTGAGCTACCACTTTTAACCTGCTGATGTCTTTTTTCCTCATCTAGATAAGACTGGCTAGTTCACAGAGCGATGGATTAAATGTAAGGAATAATGGCAAATGTATTAAAACAGTGCAGAGCCAGCAATCAGTATTGCTGTTATTATATTAGTTATATTATTAGATATTATTAGTTATATCTTACAATTAAGGTGAGGGTAGGGGGAGCAAAACTAAGTTCTATGGTTAAACTGTTCTCTCCCACAGCAGTTCAGTTTGGAAGGACCAATTGTTAGCTTAAGAAGGAGGTTCTCGGGGCGCCTGGGTGGCGCAGTCGGTTAAGCGTCCGACTTCAGCCAGGTCACGATCTCGCGGTCCGTGAGTTTGAGCCCCGCGTCAGGCTCTGGGCTGATGGCTCAGAGCCTGGAGCCTGTTTCCGATTCTGTGTCTCCCTCTCTCTCTGCCCCTCCCCCGTTCATGCTCTGTCTCTCTCTGTCACAAAAATAAATAAACGTTGAAAAAAAAAAATTTAAAAAAAAAAAAAAAAGAAGGAGGTTCTCAACTTCAGCATGAATCAGAATCACCTGGAAGACTTCTTGAGCACAGATCTGGACCCTGCCCCCAGTCTCTCATTCAGTAGATGTGAGTTTGGGGCAGGCCTGAGAATTTGCAGTTCGAACATTTCCCAGGCGATGTTAATGCTACTGGTCCAGCACTTCACTTTGAGAATCATTGGTTTAATGAGTCTTCAGGTGCATTTGAATGTTGATAAATGTTATTTAAACCCGGTATCCTGGTGGTGAGGCCCATCTGTAAACTCGAGATCTAGCTCTGACAGTCTGGCATACTGACTCTTCTGCCTCCCTCTGCCTCCCCACCAGAAAAAGTGGGCCCTCTCACCTAAACTCCGTGTCATCAGGATGAGTGGAACCTTCATTCATTCTTCCCTGATAAATCTAATCTGGCCATTCGCTGTGATTTGGTGCTAATTGTCAGTAGGATCTGTTGCCCTCAGTGAAAAGCCCTAGAAGCAGATGGAAGAAGAGGATTCCAGTGAGCCCTATGAACATACCGAACTTTCTCTCAGAGAACCACAGTGCCACACGGCTCGGCGGTGCCGGGCAGCATATTCCTGTGTCCAAGTGCCTTTCTCTCCCTTGCTCTCCTAGCAAAGCGTGCGTGCTGGCGGGTTCTCTCCTCGGTGTTCTTAGATCTGTCGGCTTTGCCTTCCCCTTGCCAGGTGATCGGCATGCACTACTTCTCTCCGGTGGACAAGATGCAACTGCTGGAGATCATCACAACCGAGAAAACTTCTAAGGACACAACTGCTTCCGTCGTGGCAGTCGGGCTCAAGCAGGGGAAGGTCATCATTGTGGTTAAGGTAAAGAGCTGTGAAACAGAGTGGCAGATTTGGGGAAAGTTCTGTCAGACTCCTTATACCTCCAGGCTTGTTTACACCTATTCTGGGGCAAATATGTCACCTTTGGGTATGATTTCCCTTTGGTTGTCTGCCGCATGGACAGTGCTGTGGACGGTACTGCTGAGTCACGGTCTGAGAGGGGAGTGTCTGGGACACGGTGGGTTCTCCCAGCCATTCCAGAGCTTTCGGGTGACTGTGAAACCCTGTGCTGTGCCGTTTGGTTGAAGCCGTGCTGCTCTGGCTGTGGCTTCCCCTGCAATGTAATTTTAACGATTCTGTTTGAAAGTATAAACCGCCTTGAATTTTGAAGCGACACCTGGGGAAGGGAGCCTGCTTTCACACTTGGGTGGCACCTGAAGCAGAGGAGCCGCTGAGCTCACGTTCTCTCCCTTGGCAGGACGGACCTGGCTTCTATACCACCCGGTGTCTCGCACCCATGATGTCTGAAGTCCTCCGAATCCTCCAGGTTGGTACCGCTCTTGGAATGTTGGAGGCATCTTCCACCCCTTACACCAGTCCTCCAAATTGGTTCTGTCGGGATGAGGAACAGGCTTCCTTCTAATACACTAAGTCCTGGTGCATCCCCAAGATGCCTGGGGATCTTTTTGCCTGGTCCTTCCACACGGTGGTTGGAAATCATGGGCTTTGCTGCCCTACAGTGGGCAGAATTTCAGCTCCGCTCCCTTAACCGCCTCCCCGCTCCACTAGGCCCAGGGCCTCCCGACATGCTCTTCACGGTTTCTGCATCCCCTTTGAGGCAGGGACCATCCAGAACACGCAGGCCCACCGGCCTGATGGGTGCTGGACCGGCTTCTGCTGCACACACCCCTCCGGTGGCACCCCCTTGCCGGGCACTCGTCAGACGTTGGCTCGGGGGCGCCGCAGCACTGCTCCGTGGCGAGGCCTCTTCTCTTAGTTATGGGAGACTTCGCCCTGTGCGCCGCAGGATCTCATTACTCCCGAGATTCAGAATTGCAAACGAGAAGGAAATGAACAGTGTGTTCATCTCTAAATGAATTTGTTCATTCCTTAAAGTGCTGTGGGTTCGGGAAGGCTCAGACTTTCCCCCTGCTTACTCCCAAAGCTCCTTTGCCTCCCTGGGTGGAACAGCCCCAGTCCTGGGCCTGGCCAGGCGGCACCCGGGAGAGAAGCGAGTGTTGCGGCAGCCCGGTCTCGGAGGGCCCACATGGGGAGCCTTTGTGGGAGGGCCCAGAATGCCTTTCCTTGAGGTCCCTGCTTACCTCCCATTCAGGAAGGAGTTGACCCTAAGAAGCTGGATTCCCTTACCACAAGCTTTGGCTTTCCCGTGGGTGCTGCCACACTGGTCGATGAAGTTGGCGTGGACGTGGCAAAACACGTGGCAGAAGATCTAGGCAAAGCCTTTGGGGAGCGGTTTGAAGGTGGAAGCGTAGAACTGCTGAAGCAGATGGTGTCCAGGGGCTTCCTAGGTGAGTAGCCTCAGAGACACGTAATTCTAGTTTCCTGAGACACAGTCACAGAAGGCCCGTGTGGAAGAGTTCTTCCTAAACACAGAGCCCACTGTCACGGGGAGTTTTTTAAATGACTTCATGACAACCCCTTAGGCCGGGCCCGTAGATTACAGACAAAGGCAGGACTCTGGCCTGAGGCTCTGCCACCTCCCAAGGTATGACAGGCACTTTTTCATCGGGGCCCAAGGCCTGGAATACACCTGTCATCCTGCAGGAGCAAGTTCTGCACCCAGGCGTCACCATGCTGTCTGGCCACCTGTGCAGAGAAGGTGATGCTTCTAACACAGAGGATATGAGGGAGGCCCGGGAGACGTGGCTCTCTCTCTCTCTCGTCGAAGCCGCGGCAAAATCGGCACCAGGAACACGGCACACTAGGGCCTGGCGTCGCGTGTCTGGACTTTAAAGCTGATCCAGGTGGCCTTTCCCAGCCACATACACAGAGTTCCAGGCTCCGGGAAATACAACGTCATTTTTCCTTCTCTGCCAACGCTGCTGGCAAACCCCGAATTTCCAGGGTTAGCCAGCCAGCCAGGTCAGGAGTACGGTCGAGAGGTTAGAGCTTCGCAGCAGACTAGCGGAGGAGAGAATCCTCAGGCTGGCGCTCTGAGAAATGGTAATCCTCCCTTTTCCGGCTTCTTTTAGGTCGCAAGTCTGGGAAGGGCTTTTACATCTACCAGGAGGGCGTGAAGAATAAGAGTTTGAATTCTGACATGGATGGTATTTTGGCAAGTCTGAAGGTGCCTCCTAAGTCTGACGTGTGAGTTAACTCGAGTAGCTAATAGTGTGGAAACGTGTTTCTCTTCAGCCCAAAGTTTCTCAGTCCTCTTCCGTCTTTGTTATACTCACCTTGCCTGACCAGAATACTCCTGCCCTTCCACGTGCCTCCTCGCTTTCTGCCAAGCATCGGGGTGGGGACTGCAGCCAAGCCTTGGAAAGACCCCTGTTCCAGCCTTCCCTCTGAAGGTCTGGAGAGAACTAGAGAGACCATTGTCCTGGGTCCCTTCAAGCCCCAGACCATTTTTATCATTTGTAATTGGCAGCTGATGATGTCAAGAGATTCTGTCCACCCTCCCCTCCCCTGTTCTAAGCGCCAGTTTCAGGCCGATTAGGACAAGCAGCCCTGAGACTCTATTCCAAGGGCAAGGGCAGCTTCCCAGTGGCTCCTTCTCTCCAGCATTGGAAGTTCCGTCCTGGCTGACCCTCTGGGCTCTGGCGGCAGCAACCCTCTTTCCCGCACGCGCAGTTCCCGCGTCCCTCCCGTGACGCTTCATCTACCTCAGCGTCCCTCTCTCTCGGCAGCTGCTCTGACGAAGACCTCCAGTACCGCCTGGTGACAAGATTTGTGAATGAGGCCATCATGTGCCTGCAGGAAGGGATCCTGGCCACGCCCGCAGAGGGAGACATCGGAGCCGTCTTCGGGCTTGGCTTTCCCCCGTGCCTTGGAGGTTGGTCTCGCAAGTTGGGAAAGTAGCTTGTTTTACCCCAGAGCTCGTTTTGCTGTCGCCTTCAACGAAGTCCTGTTTCTTCATTTAGGGCCCTTCCGCTATGTGGATCTGTATGGCGCCCAGAAGATAGTGGACAGGCTCAGGAAGTACGAGGCTGCCTACGGAAAACCGTTCACCCCGTGCCAGCTGCTCATCGACCACGCTAACAGCCCCAACAAGAAGTTCTACCAGTGATGACAGGCCCTCACACCCTGCTAACACAGCTGCCGGCGGTGCTGACTCTCCAGGAGAGTGGCATCTAGATTTATCAGGGTAACCAGAAGGAAAACAAATTCTGGCATTGGGGTGTGCTGGGATTCAAGTGCCTTCAGCTAGGACTGTCTCTCCCTCCTGGTGAAATGTGGCTGTGAATTAGTTTGCACTTCATGTTAGAAGGTGGAACCCACCGTGCTCGTGAACCCATAAGCCTTGACGCTCAAAATGGCAGAGTCTCCGGAACCATCCTGCCCCCGCCCCCGGGCCAGTGGCGGGGAGGGCAGTTTTGCACCCTACCCAGTACACGAAAACAATAAAACCCAACTCTTCTCAGCCTGTCTGTATGCTCCTTTTTCTTCGCTCTTTGCCCTTCTGGTTTAAACCCGTCCTTCAAGGAGTCGGAATAAAGCCTCGGGCTCTCGGGGTGTGCATGTGTTGGGAGAGTTCTAGACAGCCCCTTGAGAGAGAGAGACCGTGACACGGGGGGATTTAGGGGACTTCACAAACTAAACCCTTCGAAACCCGGCTGTGTTTACAGACTCGGGCAGGCTTCTGCTTGCCATGGGAAAGAGGCCCGACTGACCAGAGCAGGTGAAGGGCGAGAGGCCTGGAGGCCGGGGTTTAAGAGGCTTCTTTCCCCAGATGGCATTTCCTCATGGCACAATGTCATCCAGGGTTTATTGTGTGTGTGGCAGGACGCATATTCAGGATGTCAGCATGGGCATGAGGCACAGGAATGAATATTTTCCTGGCCAATAGATCCTGCACGTCTTGGCTGCCCCAGAGCACGGACGGATGGATGCGTGGATGATCAGCGCGACGAGCGGGACGAAGGCCGAGCGGCCCGCCAGCACCACACGCTGCGAGAGCCCCTCCCCCCCCCCCCGCCCTCGCGGTGCCCCCTGGGCCGGAGAGGCCCTACGCTCACCTTCCGGCAGAAGCACTACCCAGTCTGTGTAAGCGGCTAGGGGGCCCCCGACCAGCCTGGCAGAAGGACCCCCACCGCGTGTGCACAGGATCCTTACAAGTCACACTGTGTCGGGCTCTGAACCGTGACCCATTGCTCCTGCATCTGCTCCAGCTGCCGGGACTCCAGACACCATCCCGGGCCCAGCTCTGCCGGCACCAGTGGGCAGGGAGCTTAGCTCAGGCTTGACCGTTGGTTGGTTGCCACAAAGCCAGACTCTAAAATCAAGCCACCTCGGTGCTAGGGGTTCTCAGGTGACCAAAAGAGAACGGGTCCTCACACCAGAGCCATTAACGGGCTCCTAAAGGGCGCTCTGGGAGAGCCTCAGGCAGGCATTTGGCCAGTGCAGGAAAAACCTGGGGCCTGGCTGGCGAGCTGGAGTTTTCCACTCAGCAGCAATGGAAAGTAGGAATGATGTTGAAACCTTTGAGGGAGCTAGAAGGTTCTTGTAGGGTAGGGGCTGATGAGGGGTTTTCGGAAGAGAACCCAGGAGTGGGCCACGGGCACACCCATTCCAGAGCCTTCTGCCTGGAGGCCCACACATTGTACCTGTCGGTCCCCGTGGTCCGGAAGAAGAGAGCCGCCGACACCCAGCATTCCACCTGCACTGTCCGGTGCTCTAGCATTTATTTCACTAGTCCCGGAGGATTCACTAAGGGATCGACAAGGAAACCAAATGCTTCAGCATCAGTTTGTGTGTCCTGCTTCCCGACTCCCCTTGCCCTGGAGCGGAGGCATCAGCTCAGGGCCTGAGCACCAGCATGGCTTCACTACTCTTGAGAGAAAAACAGGAAATAAATATCTAGGAAGGCTAGGTAAGGCAGAAGAGAAGGCCTGTAACCCGGGGCCTGAGGCCAGCGGCACGAGAGTTAGTGTGGTCCCGGGTGAGGAGACGGAGAGCCCGGGGGCTGGGGAGTAACGGGTGCTCGTACACCATGGCCAACCTCCGGGTGCCAAGCAGGTCGTCGTGCCCGAGATCTGGGGGACGAGGGCCTGCTGTGAGGCACATGAGCAAGTGCAGGAGGCCTGGGCTCCAGGAACGGGGAACGAGGTTTCCCCAAACCACCGTGCTTTCTCCCCACCCACCCCACCTGTGCCAGCTAGAGAGAGCAGGAGGACGGCACCGTGTGCTGGCCAGAATCAAGCGAAGTGGGAGCAGAGGGGAAGTGGGAGAGACTGAAGGCCACTCGCCTCCAGAATCCAGGAGCGGCTGACCTAAATCTACCTGCTCCTCGGCGGAGTGAGAATCTTCGCAGACCGGACCCAGCCTGGCAAGATGGAAGGCAGAAGCCTGGGCACCGGAGACGTCAGGGGACCACCCGGCTCCCCGACTAGAGCACGTCAACAGCAGGGCCGTTCTCGTCGAGGGTCTTCACCCGCAAACCGGCACCGAGAGCTGGAGCCTCCGGGGCACGGTGGCACAGGCTTGTACTCGCTACCCCAGTGCGCGGGGCCAGGGCCCTGATTCACAGAAGGGGGAAGGAAGGCGTCCCAGAGATACAGAAACGGCACCCAGACTCTGGGGCAGCTTAGGCCAAAAGCCCACAGGGCAGAGGGGAGAGGGCACTTGGGGAATTTGTGCTTAAGTTACAGACCATCTTCTTCCCTGGTCTCTAACCTCAACCTACAAGCTTGAGAAGTGCAAGAGGCCTGTGAAGTTCTGCACAAGGACACGGGAAGATGTTAGGTCACCGCGAAGGCCAGCTTTCGATGCCCTTCCTCCACGGGAATCACAGCAGTGTGGCCCCAGGCCCAGGTGTGCCCCAGTGCCTCCAGCCTCCTCCCCACATACTCTGCACAAAGGCCAGATGTCCTCGTGTAGGGGTCTGACCCCAGAGTCCCCCACTTCCAAGTGTGTCTGGATTCACTCTGAGGGGCTGCCTGGCCGCCTCAGTCTTGGCATAGATTATCTCCTCGCAGGCGGGACCGGCTCCTGGGTCCCGCAGGCTGTCCCCCTGCAGCCCCGGGGCCTCCGTGCCAGCTTCCAGTTGCGCAGCTACGAGCCGGGAACATCAGATCTTGGGCCGCCAGCCTTTGATGAACTGCATGATCTTCTTGACCTGCAGCTTGGTGAGGTGGAAGTCATCGGCCAGGATGTCCTCGCTGAGCTGCACGAAGATGCTGCCATCTATGCGTTCTCTGGCAAAGAAGCTCACCACGTCCTCTGAGAGCCCGATGAAACGCAGACTTCGAGAGACTTCTTCCAGGGAGAGTGCAGACAGGTCAGCGGGGGGCTGCCAGGAGGAGGCATCCCGGCCTCCCCAGCCTGCGACCCCCTCCCGGGGACTGGCAGGAGGCCCCTCCAGGCGCCCTTGGGCGAGGAGGAGCCGAGCTCCGCCTGCCTCAGGCCCCTGCAGGGCCACCGGTGACAGTGGGGTGGGGACCTGCCGCAGCACCAGACCTTCTGGTTCAAAGGCCTTGGGGGGTCCGAGTGGCGAGAGGCAGGGTCCGGGCCCAGGTGCCCCCACAGCTCTGGGCTCCTGACAGCGCAGCATCTCGGGCTCCGGGGAACCGCCCTGGCCCAGCTCAAAGGGCTCCAGGGCTGGTTCCGGCCACTCGGAAGAGGAGGAGGAGGAGGTGGGACAGGAGGGGGGAGCAGCTGAGTAGGCCTGGCCTGGTGAGCCTGGGCCTGGAGAAAAGGCAGGGCTGGAGGTAGCCAGGGGGCCCGAGGTGGTCGTGGGCCCAGGAGAGGCGGCCACGGAAGGGCCCGAGGGGTAGGCAGGCCCCGAAAAGGGGTTGAGAGCTCCGAACGGAGCAAAGCGTTTCTGTGGGTGAGAGGGCTTGAACAGAGGCGGGCAGCCGTGGTACGCCTTGACGGGGGTGTCAGCCCCCAAGACGGAGGCAGCCCGACTGCTCGGGGGCTCTGCGAGGGCCCGCGCGGCCTGGCTGGGCTGCGTGGTGGAGGGCAGGGGTCCCGGGGGTGGGCGGCCGGAGGCCTCGCCGGCCTTGCAGTCTCCCCAGGTGCACGGGTAGCAGTAAAGGGAGTAGGCATCCGGTGACGGTGAGCCGCTGCCGCTGCGGGAGGCTGCCCTGCGGGCAGAGACACAGACACGCGCGGAAATGCGACAGGCCGCTCTGCCAGGGCAGAGACTGCCACGCTGATCTCAGCAACGCCGGCTCGCGCCCCGGCCCCCAAGGCCTGAGGCACCCCCCTCCCCCTGCCCCCCCTCCCCCCGCCCGGGACTGCCCTAGTCTTCCTTCCAGCCTCTCCCGCCCCCGGGAAAATGAGACTACGCTGAATCATGTAAAATTTTCACACGGCAAGGAGCACTCCATCCCGTGGCAGATCCCAGTCTGGAGGGAACCCGGGCCGTGTCCCCACCCAACCAACACCAGTTAGGAAAGGAACAAACTGAAGGTGGAAAGCAAGGTGTGGCCCCAGCCCCCAGCGCCCTCAAGCTCAGGTACTGCTCAGGAACGGACGCCCTCCGAACCCCCAGGCCTGGACTCTTCCTCAGCACCGGCTCCCCTCCCCAGGCCTCTTCCGGAGGACCCAGCACCGAGAGAAGGAGGGGGCTCACCCATCCTGGAGGCCAGAGGAGTAGTAGGAGAGGCTGGAGCTGGGGGAGTGGATGGGCTGCAGCTTGGGGAAGCGCGGGGGCACCGGGGGGCTGCCCGAGGGCCGGCCGCTGCCATTGCCACCCCGGGGAGGCACAGGTGGGGCATTGAGCAGGCGGCACTCCTCCTTCACCTGCAGGCAGAGGGCCGTGACTCCGCGTCCTGTCCCCAGGCGGCGGACACCCCTTGCCTCGCCCTTCCCAAGCAGCTGGGCGAGGAGGGTGTCTGGGATGGACACTGCCCCACTTTGCCAAGAGGCTATCTCCGCCTTACTCACCTCTGCCATTCACCCACCCCGGCCCTCTAAGTCTCTCCAGCCTGTTTCACTCCACGAGAGCTCATGACATACACACCATCTCCTGTGGCCTTGGAAAGCCATCGTGAATATAAGAATATGTATATATGAGGAGATCCAAAACAGATATGTAAGCCTAGTCCCTCCTCAAGGAAAAGGAGAGGAAGAAAATGGTGTGACAAGGAGAAGAAAGGGCCATCGGTCATCAAGATCCCTTCCTTATAGGTCAAATACTCCAATTGGACTCCCTGGGACGTTAAGGGCTGCGGTCCACTGCTGTGGACCAGTGCGGTTGCAAAATTCTGCAGTAGGCACAGATAGGGTTCCTTAGTGCAGGACTTCTCAGAGCCTTTAATGAACCAGTGTTCTGTGGTTCCTAAGTGAGGAGGCGGTGGGTTAGGAATCATCCACTACATTTTCTAAACTTATTCCACCACGGGACCCTCTTTTCCCTGGACAACTTAAAGGACTCCTGTTCTGTGGAGCCTTCTGAGCTCATCCCCAAACTCTCTCAAGCTAGAGACCTACGAGCATCTTTGTCTCCAGAACTCCCAGTGCCACCGTCCCTGCTTATCTACATACCATACATATCTACGTCCCTGGTATCCACACCGGCCCTGGTATACCACAAACGCTCCAGCGTTCTTCTCCTTGCCCTTCTCTCCTTCCCCCACCCCTGGGACACCTTCTGTCACACGCTCCAGGGGCTGGAGGCGGAGCTACGAGGCTGGGGCGCAGGAGAACTTGCTTCTGGCCGGCCACCTCCCTGGAGCAGACACCCCCAGTCCCCCTCCCTGCCTCCCACCCCCCGCCACTCACCGCCTCGGACTTGGGAGGGACGGGAGGCGGCGGCGGCGCCTCCGGCTCCAGGCGGGGCGGCCCGGCGGCCCCGAAGGAGATGAGGTCGGGCCCGGGGGGCGGCCGCGTCCGGCCCTCGGCCGCCTGGTGCGTCCACAGCTCCTCGTAGGGGATCTCGGCGGGCGGCGCGCCAGGCTCTGGCGGGCCGGCCCAGTCGGGGCTCACGTACTCCTGCTCGCCGTCGCCGGGCGGGCCGGGGGCGCGGGCGGGC
>NW_024412419.1:21182859-21187901 GCF_014898765.1 Herpailurus yagouaroundi | reverse complement strand
GAAAGAGGTGCTAACTAACTGGAACGAGAGGCATAAACCAGACTCTAGGACAGAGTGCAAACCAGGACTGGGCCATGTGGTCACCCCATCCCCGAGGGACACCTGTGAGCCCCGGATGTAGACGCCCCGTGTACCGTCCCACCTCAGCTCTGGACCTCAGCTTCCAGCCAGGCGCCCTCACCCCTCCAGCGGCATTCAGAGACCTCCCATTTCCACAAGCCCGCTAGCACTTGCTCCTCCTTTATCTTCTATCCCGACTAAGGAAACACCTTGCACCTGGCCCCCCAACCTGGCACTCTCCTTAACCCTTACTTACATCCACCTGGTCGCCAAGTCCCTGCGGCGGCGCTTGCGCTCCCACCGTGCGTCACGAGTCGCCCTTCCTCCTCGCCAGCCCTGCTTGTCCCTTCGTGCCTTCGGTGGTGCTTCCTCCAATCTTCTCTCCCCTCGGGCCACCCTTCATCTTCCATGCCCAAAGCCCTAGAAGCTCTGGATTTGGGCTGAGTCAGGGACCACACTGGTGTGAGACGTCGGGCAGAACCGCCTAACCTGTTGGACCCATTTCCTAACTTTTGTAAAATGTTCCGGAGTCTCTCCAGGGCTTTTGAAAGGTTGGCCAAACTCCCAGGGACCCCACACAAGTGCCCAGATGCATATAGCCCTTGATTTGCTTGGGCCTCAGGAGCCATGTAGGAAGGAACGCAGCCTCGCTTAGAGTCAGAACTTCTTAGCTCTTAGGCTGAGGTTTCTGGAAGATGGCTGGCAGGACACAGCCAGGAAGTACGGTGAGGGAGGTAGGGGGCAGGGCGGGGGACACAGCCTGGTAGAGGCCCACAGTTGGCCCAGAGGCCAGGCAGCGGCAGGGGTTAGCGGAGCAGGCCGCGAGTGGGGCAGAGAGGTCAACGGAGTAGAAAGATGGCGAAAGGGGCCTGAAGTGGCTGGGGAGGTGTGTGCAACAGCCCTGCCCCATCCCGTCTAGCGGACAGAGAGCTGTCTCTGAGTCCATGAACTGGGGGAGGCCAGAGAGCATTTGGGTAAGCACCTCTGAGAAATCTTGGAAATATTGCATCCAACGTTTTCTTTTAGAAAATTCGAAGGATACACAAAGGTAGAGATAATATGCTTATGAACCCCCGTATTTCTATGTAGCTACTTACTCCCCCTCCTAATATGTTTTTTAAAAGTGTTACTGAGGGGAAGCCTGGGTGGCGCAGTCGGTTAAGCGTCCGACTTCAGCCAGGTCACGATCTCGCGGTCTGTGAGTTCGAGCCCCGTGTCGGGCTCTGGGCTGATGGCTCAGAGCCTGGAGCCTGTTTCCGATTCTGTGTCTCCCTCTCTCTCTGCCCCTCCCCCATTCATGCTCTGTCTCTCTCTCTGTCCCAAAAATAAATAAAAAACGTTGAAAAAAAAATTATAAAAAAAAAAGTGTTACTGAGATATCTAATTCACATACTGTAACAACTCATCCATTTAAAGTAGACAATTCAGGGGCCCCTGGGTGGCTCAGTCGGTTAAGCGTCCGACTTTGGCTCAGGTCATGACCTCTCACGGTTCATGAGCTCGAGCCCCATGTCAGGCTCTGTGCTGCCAGCCTGGAGCCCGGAGCCTGTCTTTGGATTCTGTGTCTCCCCCTCTCTCTGCCCCTCACCTGCTCATGCTGTCTTTCTCTCAAAAATAAACAAAACATTTTTTAAAAATTTTGGGGGCGCCTGGGTGGCGCAGTCGGTTAAGCGTCCGACTTCAGCCAGGTCACGATCTCGCGGTCCGTGAGTTCGGGCCCCGCGTCGGGCTCTGGGCTGATGGCTCAGAGCCTGGAGCCTGTTTCCGATTCTGTGTCTCCCTCTCTCTCTGCCCCTCGCCCGTTCATGCTCTGTCTCTCTCTGTCCCAAAAATAAGTAAACGTTGAAAAAAAAAATTTTTAATAAATTATACAATTCAATGTTTTCAGCGTATTCATCATCTTGTGCCACCATCACCATGATTTTGCCATAAATATGATTTGTGTCTCCTCATTTGTATCCGGACTAGGCAGCTGTACTGTCATTAGGCATGTCTAAGGCCACGCACCCATTAGAAAGGATGCTTGCAAAAGAATTGCAATGATTTGGGGAAATTCTCATTGTATAGTGTTAATGTAAAAAAAAGCCAGGATAGCATTTCATGAATGGATGAAAATAAGGAAAAGAAACAATCAAAGGGAACATGCTCTAATGTTAAAATGTTTGTGTCTGGGTCATGGAGTAAGTGATATTGTTTCTCTAAATTTAAAATATTCGAAGTTTTATACAGTGAAGAGGCATTTTTTGTTAGAAGCCAGTTTAAACTTTGCATACAAATGAGGGAGTAGGACCTGACGGTAGGTATCCCAGGCCCTGCTCACCTCGAAGATTCTGGTATGTGAATATTCTCCAAGCAGGCATGGAGAATGTTGCCCACCAGAGGGCGCAGCGGGACCTCACAGCAGCAGGGCGAGCGCCCTCTAGGGTGGGGGAAGGCCTCCGATGGGGGGACAGGGACCACGTGAGGGTTCTGGGGATAGCAGCCAACTTCCCTCCTCATAGGACACCCAGGGAGTGTCCTCACTCAACCTGTTTCTTTGATAAAAGAAATTCTTTCAGAGAAAAAAAGAAAAATTCTTTCACTACCTCTTTATTTCAAATTCAGGCACTTACTACATGCACTAAACATACATAACCGTTTGCTTTATTTGGAGTTGCCTTTCATTTCACTTACAATCCCTAAGTAATTTCCATGGATATAGCCCCAACATTTTGTTCAACCTGTGTTTACAGGTTGTTGCAGATTGTCTTTTGCAACATTAAGAATCAGACAACTGGGGTGCCTGGGCCACTGACTCTTGATTTCCAGTCAGGTCATGATCCCAGGGTTGTAGGACTGAGCCCCGCATTGGGTTCCTCGATGAGTGTGAAATCTGCTTAAAATTCTCTCTCTCCCTCCCCAACTCGCTCCTTATGGGGTATATGACTTATTTTTCTCATTTAAATACAAGTTACAAAACATATATTGTAGTAACGATTTCAGGAATAAAATTTAGTGATTCGTCATTTAAAGGGGTATATGAGTTAATTATTGAATAAAATTTTTTAAAGGGGGGGCAACCTGGGTGGCTCAGTCGATTAAGCGTCCCACTTCAGCTCACGTCATGATCTCACAGTTTGTAGGTTCAAGCCCCACATCAGATTCTGTGCTGACAGCTCAGAGCCTGGAGCGTGCTTCGGATTCTGTGTCTCCCTCTCTCTCTGTCCCTCCCCGAGACTCGTTCTCTCTCTCTCTCTCTCAAAAATAAATAAAACATTAAAAAATTTTAAATAATAATATGGAGCATCTGGCTGGCTCAGTTGGTAAAACATGCAACTCTTGATCTTGGGGTCATGAGTTTGAGCCCCACCTTGGGTGTAGAGATTAGTTAAAAATTAAAAAAAAAGTGTTTATTTGAAACAAACGTGAGATCATGACCTGAGCCAAAATCAAGAGTCGGATGCTCAACCGACTGAGCCACCCAGGACCCCCAAAATAAAAAATCTTTTTAAATAAATAAATAATATAACTATTCCAGTGAGTGACTCTAGCTACACGTTGTACAGACTCAGAATTGTGACCGTGTCCTTACATGTCTGTCGGCTGACAATTTTTCCAATTGTTCGTTGCTACTGTATAGACACTGTTGATTTGTATACAGCGAACTTCAACCTTCTTAAATTTACTTACCAGTTTTCATTTCTGTTTTTGTAGTTTCCTGGGGATTTTTCTATGCACATAATTGCTTGCCTATGTAAACAAAGACAATTTTATTTGATTGTCTCCAATCTGTATGCCCTTTATTTTGTGTCTCACTACACCAGCTAGGACCTCTAGTCCTGGGTTGAATCAGAGAGCTGAAAGTGGACATCTTTGCCTTGTTCCTGATTTTCTAGATCTCGTCTTTGAGTACTCATCATCGAGTACGATGTTAGTTGTAGAGTTTTTGTAGGTGACTTATCAGGTGAGGCAGTTCCCTTCTAGTCCTAATATTTTGTTTCTGTTTGTCCCCTCTATTTTTTGTTCTCTGTTCTTCCTTTCCTGCCTCTTTTTCTTTTTATTTAAAGATTGTTTTTTTTTTTTTTTTTTTACGTTTTCTACTGGCTTTTTAGCTATACTTCTTTCCACTGTGTGTGTGTGTGTGTTCTAGGGATTACATTATTCATTCTTACATTTACCCAGTACTGTTCCATACTAAATGTAGAAAACTTGTAACATATAGACACATCTATCCCCTCTCTGATATATTATAGTGTTAGATGGATTCCTAGATACATCTTATTGACCCCACAAGACAATGTCGTTGCTTTTACTTTAAAGAGTCACACATATAGGGGCACCTGGGTGGCTCAGTCAGTTTAGCATCCGACTTCAGCTCAGGTCATGATCTCATAGTTTGTGAGTTCAAGCCCCGTGTCAGGCTCTCTCTGCCCCTCCCCCACTCACACTCTGTTTCTCTCAAAAAAAAATAAACATTAAAAAAATTTTTTTAGGGGCGCCTGTGTGGCTCAGTCGGTTAAGCGTCCGACTTTGGCTCAGGTCATGATCTCACAGTTCGTGAGTGCGAGCCCTTGCATTGGGCTCTGTGCTGACAGCTTAGAGCCTGGAGCCTGCTTCAAATTCTCTCTCTCCCTCTCTCTCTCTGCTCCTCCCCCACTCATGCTCTGTCCCTCCTTCAAAAATAAATAAAAACATTAACAATTTTTTTAAAAATTAAAAAATTATTTTTTAAGAATGACACATATGATAATGAAATTAAGAAGAAAATAACAGACCTTTACACTTTACCCACTGATGGTCTTTTATTCCTCTCTGAGGATCTAAGTTTCCACCTGATATTATTTCCCTTCAGCCTGTAGGACTTTCTTTAGCAATTATCGTGTGCAAATCTGTGAATTCTCTTATCTTTTATCTAAGAATGTCTATTTTACCTTTATTCTTTTTTTTTTTTTTTAATTTTTTTTTTTTCAACGTTTATTTATTTTTGGGACAGAGAGAGACAG
>NW_024412419.1:21129440-21182759 GCF_014898765.1 Herpailurus yagouaroundi | reverse complement strand
AGCTCCAGGCTCTGAGCCATCAGCCCAGAGCCTGACGCGGGGCTCGAACTCAAGGACCGCGAGATCATGACCTGGCTGAAGTCGGACGCTTAACCGACTGCGCCACCCAGGCGCCCCTTTACCTTTATTCTTGAAAGATGTTTTTGCTGGATATAGAATTTTGAGTTGACACTTTTTTTTTTTTTTTCAGCCTTTAAAAATATCCTTTTACTTTTGTTTGGTATTTACAGTCCACTCCCTAGGGGCTTAATTTAGCTGTGTGTGTGTGTGTGTGTGTGTGTGTGTGTGTGTGTTGAATCCAGAGTTTCTCTTTTTTTTTCTTTCCTGTGTAAAGTTGCTCTGGCAGGATCTTACTCAACCATCACCAGAAGTAGACGACATATCCCAACTTAATTTCCAATTAAGCCTTTTTTTTTTTTAAGTTAAACCAATAGGAAAGTTGCAAGAATGTTGCCACAAAGTCCCACATTCACCAAATAATACCTATTATTCTTTCTTTTTTCTGAACCATTTGAAAGCAAGTTCTAGACATCATGCTGCTTTGCCCAGCGTGTGTTTCCTAAGAACTAGAACATTCTCTTACACAGCTAGAATTCAATTACTAAATTAAGGAAATTTAATCCTAATACATAGTATTCAGTTCATATCTAATTTTTATTATCCAATATTGACCTTTATACTTCATAGAGTTCTTTTTTTTTTTTTTTCAAGATTAAGATCTAGGCTCATGCATTGTATGTAATTCGTTGTTGTGTCTCTAATCTAGAACAGTTTCTCAGCCTTTGTCGAACTTCTATGAAATTGACCATCTCCAAGAATACAGACCCTTTGCTCTGCAGAATGATCAGTCTGGGCTGATGTGTCACTGTCAGGAATACTCAGCACGTTGCATCAGGAGACAGGTGATGTCAGTTTGTCCCATTTTTCATGATATTAACTCGGATCACTTGGTTAAGGCGGTGTCTGCCGGGTGTCCCCACTGCAAAGGCACCTTTTTCCCCTTTGTGATTAATGAAGAATTGGTGGGAAAATGTTGACTGAGTCATCATGCTGTTTCCAGTACACTCTCACATCCCATGATAGCATCTATTGCTGGTTCCTGCCTCGGCCAGCTACCACTGTGATGGTTGCCACATGCTGATTTCCTAACTATATCATTTCCTCATGAATCAGCTGGCATTCTATGGTAAGAGGACCTTGCCCTCCACCCTCCCTTTACTTATTAACAATTCACAAATTCTTCTAAATTCTTCATTTATTGTGATGCTCACACTGAAGTCTATTTGACCAGTGGGAGCGTCTTTCAGCTAGTTCCTGGGTTCCACCATCATGGTCCCATAATTCTTTGGAACTTTTCTTACTTTCTGGAACAACAGGACGTTCCAGGGTCATTCCTCGCATTCCCTGCCTCACCTAAGAATGGACTCAGCCATTTCTTCAAGAACTGCTGCTTCCTGTTAGTGATCCGTGGATGGTACTCTAGGCAGTACTATCTTGAGTCCAGAGGAGAGATGCTCATCAGAGATGACAACAAGTAAGAAGCTTGTGTTGTCATCTGAGGGAAAAGTGTCCACAATCCTGCCCACCTGCTGCTTATCTCTGTGGATGCAACACCATAATAATCACTGCCCTCTCTGCTGGCAGGCTGCATAGACCAAAGTACAGTCTGAAAGTCTTTCTTACTGCTCATGATTGGAGTGCCATGTGGGTACTGTCACCACGTGTTCTTACAAAAAGCTGAGTAAAGGGGTGCCTGGGTGGCGCAGTTGGTTAAGCGTCCGACTTCAGCCAGGTCACGATCTCGCGGTCCGTGAGTTCGAGCCCCGCGTCGGGCTCTGGGCTGATGGCTCGGAGCCTGGAGCCTGTTTCCGATTCTGTGTCTCCCTCTCTCTCTGCCCCTCCCCCGTTCATGCTCTGTCTCTCTCTGTCCCAAAAATAAACGTTGAAAAAAAAAATTAAAAAAAAAACAAAAAGCTGAGTAAGGGGCGCCTGGGTGGCTCAGTTGGTTAGGTGTTCACCTCTTGATTTTGGCTCAGGTCATGATCTCACGGTTTCATGGGTTCAAGCCCCATGTCAGGCTCCGCGTTGGGGGTGTGAAGCCTGCTTGGGGTTCTCTCTACCCTTCCCTCACTCGCGCTGTCTCTGCCTCTCTCAAAATAAATATATACACTTAAAAAAACAAAAAAAGCTGATCCACATCGGAGTTGTGGGGGACTCTTGATCTGGGGGGTTGTGAGTTTGAGCCCCACGTCGGGTGTAGAGATTTCTTAAATAAATACAACTTAAAATAGATAAATAATCTTAAAAAGTTTAGCTGAGCCATTCGTAAGGACATTTAAAAACTGAGTTTAATTTGTTGACTTTCAGTCCTCATTCAAGTCAGGACATAACACTGTGGTGGTTTCATTTTTATTCATCCTCTACAGTTAAGAGTAGTTCACTGAAGATTTTCCTTCTTATTTCTGTGGTGTGAATTAGGAAATTACTTAGAACACAGCAAGATATAAAAGAACCACAATTTGATTGACTGGCAATTTACTGAATGTAGCTTGTTATTGCAGAAGAAAACATGGAAAGGAACCCATCAAGGGGCTTTTTTTCTTTTGTGTGTTTATGGTTTATCATAAAAAAGAGACTATTGTAAGGAGAAAGAGGAATTGAAACCTAATCCTTATCTATAGGCTGTCTCTGAAATGCTCCTTCCTAAAAATAAATAACTCATGAAATATTTACCTCAGGAAGCTAGAATTTTAAGTTTGGGGTCATTAGTGCCGAACACAGTAAATCATACTATGCCTCTTATAAGTTGTGTATTTTTTTAAATGAATATGTTTCTTTATTCATTTTAGTTTAGTTATTATTTTTAACTAAATAATACATGTTTAGGGGCACCTGGGTGGCTCAGTGGGGTTAAGCGTCCAACTTCAGCTCAGATCGTGATCTCGCAGTTTGTGAGTTCAAGCCAGGCGTTGGGCTCTGTGCTGACAGCTCGGAGCCTGGAGCCTGCTTCGGATTCTGTGTTTCCCTCTCTCTGCCTCTCCCCAGCTTGCACTCTGTCTCTCACAAAAGTAAATAAACATAATTTTTTTTTACAAAAATAAATAATACATGTTTATCCTAAACAAAACATTTTGACTCTAAATAGTATTTTAAGCTTAAGAAAGTCCTAAGTGATCGATATGTTTCATTACTTTCCTTATTCCCTATTTTTTATTTTGTAAAATTTCTCCTAATTAAACTTCACTCTTACTAAGACTTGTTTTTTGTTTTTTTGTTTTTTAATGTTTATCTTTGAGACAGAGAGAGACAGAGCATGAGGAGGGGTGGGACAGAGAGAGAGACACACATAATCCGAAGCAGGCTCCAGGTTCTGAGCTGTCAGCACAGAGCCTGACTCAGGGCTCGAACTCATGAAACATGAGACCATGACTTGAGCCGCAGTTAGACACTTAGCTGACTGAGCCACCCAGGTGCCTTCACTAAAAGTTTTTTTTACAAAACTATTTATTTGTTTGTTTGTTTGTCTAGACAGAGAGATAGAGAGAGAGTTGGGGGGAGAGGGCAGAGAGAGAGGGAGAGAATCTTTTTTTTTTTTAGCAGTTTCTTAAAATGTCTATTTTTCTCAGAATAGCCGATGATTTTCTGTTGTCTTTTGGTTCATTTTTTTTTTAATTTTAACTTGTTTTATTTTTTTTTATTTTTTTTAATTTACATCCAAATTAATTAGGATATATTGCAACAATGGTTTCAGGAGTAGATTCCTTAGTGCCCCTGACCCATTTAGCCCATCCCCCCCTCCCCCAACCCCTCAGTAACCCTCACTTTGTTCTCCATATTTATGAGTCGCTTCAGCATCTGCTCCCCGTGTCTTTTTCGGCACAGAGGCAAAGGCAGTGTTAGTGGCCGGGTCCAGGGCCAGCTCCTTCTCATCGTTTCTGAAGTCTGTTCTTGGACAGTATCTGCATGACCCCTCCAGGCCGCGGCCTGCAAAGCTGTGTCTCCCAACTTGTTCTGTTGGTTCAGTTCGATGTTTGGCTGATGAACAGCATTCCCACTGTATCTGTGTGGCCCCCGTGGCAGGCCCGGTATAAAGTAGTGCTTCTGGCTTTGAGCCATTAACACCGACCCGGTCATCCAAACGCTCTCTCAACCGGCGCAAATCGTCTCTGTTTGCAGCCTCGTGCGATGGATTCTGCCCACTTGGCCACACAGTTGCCTGGGATTAATCCGGTCCTGCCTTTGGAGGTGTCTTTCCACCAGCTGGTACCGCTCAGGTCAGTCGTGTAGACAATACGCCCCTCCTCAAAGTGCAGTTCATCTGCAGCTCTGGGTTCAAACGTATGCAGAGATCTGAACACTTTAACTGGCCCTGGTTTGACCAGTGTGGGTGGCCGCTTCGACATCATCGCGCTCCCTTGAACAGCAGAGGAGCCTCAAGACCACGCACGAAAAGCCAACCCAACACCCCGACAGCCCGCACTCCAGGGGCCCCAAGGTTTCTTTTTGTCTGGTCTGCAGCTGTGGGCCTTCAAGGACCTGTGCCCACCCTTGGCCGTCAGACCAGTAAGTGCAGGCAGAAGAAAGAGAATCTTAAGCAGACTCCACGTAGGGGCTCGATCCCATGACCCTACAGTCATGACCTGAGCTTAAATCTAGATCTGGCATTCTGACTGAGCCACCCAGGTGCCTGACTTTTTTTGTTGTTGTTGTTTGTTTTTAAGTAAGCTCTATGCCCAAGGTGCAGCTTGAATTCAGAACCCACCCCCCGCTGCCCCCCATCCCATTGCAACCTCTGCCCAGTGAGCCAGCCAGGCGCCCCCCCACTAAGGCGTTTTTACATCTGATGTTTCATTATCCTTTTTGTGTCTTGCTTTTAAATATTTTTATTTTCACAATATGACAAGTTTCAGAATCCTTTAAGAATGACTTCATTCAAGGGGCGCCTGGGTGGCTCAGTCGGTTGAGCGTCTGACTTCGGCTCAGGTCATGATCTTGCGGTCTGTGAGTCCGAGCCCTGCGTCAGGCTCTGGGCTGGTGGCCCAGAGCCTGGAGCCTGCTTCTGATTCTGTGTCTCCCTCTCTCTCTGCCCCTCCCCCATTCATGCTCTGTCTCTCTCTGTCTCAAAAATAAATAAATGTTAAAAAAAAAAAAAAAAAAGAATGACTTCATTCAAATTGTTTTCTAAAAGAGAGATTCTGCGCTGGGTGTCGTTCATACTGTTCAGAACCACATTTGCCTGAATAAACATTTCGGATGGACTTCGTGTCATCTGGGCCCAAGCGACAGCAAACGATGAAGCAAAACTGTAGAAACTGTCCAACATCTTTTGCGTGAATCAAGTCGATGAATTAGCTGAGCATCTAACAGCTTTGCCTTTATCTGCTGAGACGGACCATCCAATAATTCCAATGAAATTCCCATCTGAGCAATGAGACAATTAGATCGATGGAAGAGAATAGAGAGCCAGAAATAGACCCATACAAATATACTCAGCTGATCTTTGACAAAAGAGCAAAGGCATTCAATGGCAAATGAAAGAATAGTCTTTTCAACAAATGCTGCTGGACCAATAGGACATCCACACACACACAAAAAAAAAAAAAAAAAAAAAAAAAAATTCTAGAGGCTCTTGGCTGGCTCAGACCATGCAGCGCGCGTGATTCTTGATCTCAGGGTTGTAGGTTCGAGCCCCAGTTGGGTGTAGAAATTACTTTAAAAATAAATTGTAAAAAAAATACAGAAAGAGAGAATCTAGACACAGACCTTACACCCTTCACAAAAATTAATTCAAAATGGATTCTAGATCCAAATGCACAATACAAAACTCTAGATTTCATAGAAGTTAACACAGGAGAAAACGTAAGTGACTTGGGGCGGGCGATGACTTTTGAGATACGACATCAAAAGCACGATTCATGAAAGAAAAAATTCACGGAAGAGAAATTGGACTTCAGTAAAATTACAAACTTCTGTTCTACCAATCTGAGCAGTGGATAGAGCGTGGATAATATTCACGGTTACCAAAGAGTGTTAGCTTCCTTCTCCAGATTTAAATCTGACATTTTGAAGAAGGCAACAAATCTTAGGAACTAACATATGGGCCTACATCTGAATCAGAACAGGAAAAGGGCAGCTTCCCCTTTTCCTCGGGAAATGGAATTATTCCCATCACAAAAAAAAAGTACAACATGGCTGATACTTTCATAACCAGGAAAACCAACCACAAATTTACCCTTACACTGCTTCGCAGCTGTTTACAACAAGGATTCCAGCCACCTGGCAGCAGGGGTGGAAGGCGGCAACTGAGAGGCCCGGCAACTGATCTGGTCAAGCCAAGGAGTTTCCAGGACTTGAGCTCCTACCCAGTCACCTACACAGTGACTGGACAGCCCTCCTGGTAAGGTGGATCGATCCTCATGTCACAAGTAGACATCGTGGCCTCACAAGTAGATACCCAATCAAGGCAGAAACTCCAAACTCACTGTGAAGTCACTGGCAGTTACATGAGAATTTCAAAGTTTTTAGCAAATTATATATTTCAACTTATTTGTGTTCTAAGTGGAATTCTATTGAAGAAAAGCATTTAATTTACTACTGAAGCACTGATAAAATGAAAAACGATATAATGCTATTGTTGAAAACTATGGTAACAAAAAAACTTGTGGTAACACAACATAAAGTTTACCATTTTAATTTTTTTTTATATTTACTTAAGTATTTTTGAGAAGGAGTTGGGGGCAGGGAGGGACAGAGAGAGAGGGAGAGAGAGAGAATCCCAAGCAGACTCCGCAATGTCAGCACGGAGCCCGACACAGGGCTTGAACCCACGAACCATGAGATCATGACCTGAGCCAAAATCAAGACCAACTGAGCCACCCAGAGCGCCCCTAAAATTTACCATTTTAAAGTGTACAATTCGGTGGCATTTAGTACATTCACAACATTGTGTGCCCATCACTGCTATCTAGTTCCAGAACATTTTCATCGCCCTAAGAGGAAACTCCACACCCACTAAGCAGTCCTTCCCCAGGCCCTCTCTTCCCCAGCCCTGGCAACCACTAATCTACTTTCTGTCTCTGGGATTTTTCTTTCTTTCTTTTTTAATATTTATTTTGAGGGGGGGGCGGGGGGCAGAGAGAGAGGGAGAGAGAGAATCCCAGCAGGCTCTGTTGTCAGCACGGAGCCAGACGCGGGCTCGATATCATCAACCACGAGCTCATGACCTGAGCCCAAATCAAGAGGCAGATGCTTAACCCACTGAGCCACCAGGCGCCCCTAGGATTGTTCTATTCTGAATGTATCATATAAATGACTCCTACACCACACGTGGTCTTCTGTGTCTGGCTTCATTCACTTAACCACAATGTCTTCTAGATTTCATCCCTTTTGTAGCATAAATCAGTACTTCGTTCCTTTTTGAGGCTGAAAAATAGCCCAATGTATACACAGACCACATTCTGTTTATCCACTCACCAACTGACGGACATTTGGGTACTTTCTTCCTGTTGGCTATTGTGAGCAGTGCTGCTTTAGTGGTTGGGAACAGGTTCTTGTTTGTTTCATTTCTTTTGGTTACAGACTTAGGAGTGGAATTGCTGAGTCATCTGGTAGGTCTATGTTTCATTTCTCAAGGAGCCACCAAACTGTTTTCCACGGTGGCTGCACCATTTTACGTTCCCGCTAGCCAGGTACCACTGGGTTCCAGGTCCTCCACATCTTAAGCAACACTTGTCTTCTCAGTGGGGTTTTTGGTTGGTTTTGTTTGTTTGTTTTTGTTACGGCATTCTAACGGGTGTGAAGTGGTATCTCATTGTAATTTTCAAGACAGAAGGGGCTTTTTGATGATTTCAATCTTTTTAAATGTATTGATACTTGTTTAATGTAGTGCTATTTTGGAAATGACACGAATCCATTGTTTTTTTAATGTGAATTCTTATTATTACAGTATTCTGGGAAATTAAATATTAATAAAGACAATCGGTTCTGAAAAAGGGAATTGTGAACGTTAATCAATCGTATACCTACACCTCTGTGTGATGCAAAGTCCCATTTTGATATCGTAGCATATATACTTTTTATATCATTTCCTAAAGTACTGCTTCATTTTTTTTAAGACTTTATTTTTAAGTAATCTCTATACCCATCATGGGTCTCAAACCCACGACCTGAGATCAAGAGCCACACGCTCCATGGACTGAGCCATCCAGGTCCCCAGTACTGCTTTATTTTTACTATAAATATCAAGGAGTGAAAATAGCCCTTCAAGAGGGCATAGACTTCTGTGAGTCAGACCCGCCTGGGACTGAACCAAAGTTTTTCTCCCTGCTGTGTGACCTTGGAAAATTACGTAACTTTGCTGAGCTTGCATTTATTTATGTGCCAAATGGGGACAATGATGCAAGGAGTATATATCCTAAGTCAGGATTAGTTGAAATCAGATTATAAAAGGTGGCTGGCAGGGGCACCTGGGAGGCTCAGTCGGTTGAACATCTGACTTCAGCTCAGGTCATGATCTCACAGTTCATGAGTTCGAGGCCCTCGTGGGGTTCTGTGCCGACAGTGTGGAGCCTGCTTGGGATTCTCTCTCTCCCTTTCTCTCTGCCCCTCCCCTGCTGGCTCTCTCTCTCTCTCTCAAAATACATAAATAAACTTTAGAAATAAAAGGACAAACATGGTGTCTGAAGCCAGGAGTTTGATGGCATTCCCTGGGGCATGAGTGCAGATAAAGGGGAGACAAGTGCTCTGAGAACTGAGTTCTGAGACACTCTGACACTTGGAGGTCAAGAGGAAGACACCAGCAAGACTGAGGGGGAAGGGGAGGGAGTGGAGAGCAGGGTTCTGGAAGCCAGGTGAAGCAAGTGTTTCAGGAAGGAGAGATTGAGGCAACATCTCAAGAGTGAGCGGCCACTCTGACCTTGGCAGGAGCTCTCTGGCTGGGGCGGAGGGCAAGGAGCCCTGAGGGAATGCTCTAGAAGGGTTGGGGACAAGTACACACGGCGCTTTCGGAGAATTTGGCATAAAGCAGAGCAGAGAAATGGCTGTTGGAGCCGGGCATCCCAAGGAGAGGGCTTGTATTTTTTGCTAAGTATTAGAGATATTTCAGCATGTTTCAAGTTGTGGTCTTCCTGCCCTTGTGTGCAATATTGTGCCCTTAGAAGAGATTCCCCCTGTTCTAGGTGGTTTGGAGCCATTTCTCTAGAAAACATTTTCCCTCTGAAATATCCAGTCCATTTTGTCAACGCTGAGAATTTGCCCAGAGTAACGGCTTCCTCTGTAATTGTGGCAGCCAGTTTAAAAGGGGAGGTTCCAGGGGCTGGAGTTTTGCACCCCTGCTTTCTGCCTCTTACTGCGTGTGAGGATTAATCACAGCCCTGACGGGAAGGTTTCAGGTCACCACAAGCCTGCGCTTCATCCTGCTCGTTCCCCAGTAAGAGTAGAGGCGCCAGGACAAAGTGGAAATGGCCTTGATGGGGAAGAGAGAGCGACCTGGGCCCTCCTGCAGCTCAGGTCCCATCAGCTGTGTGACCGTGAGTATGTCCAGCGGCATCTCTCGGCGTCTGTGAATTAAAGCACCACAACCAGATCTCTAGGTGACCTATCTGTCCCTCAGATTGTGCTTGCTTTCTTGAGAATTTGGCTACACACTTACAGTTCTTACAATGCACCGATATGATTCCTCCTGCTTCTTGTGGAGACCACGTCCTCCAGGTCCACTGGAGGCGGCTTGCTTCCTGGGCCAGCTGCACAGCTGTCCAGGGCTGGCTTCCTGGGACTCGGGGCTCCCTCTTTCTTGGGGCACTTTTTCATGTTGCAAGAATGTCCTGTAATAGATTCCTGAGGTGAGCAAGGGAAGGAAAAATTTACCTCTTTGTATATCTGAGTATGTCATTTTGTATTTGACAGTAAATTGAGTAAGTACAGAATTCTACACAGAACATCCCTTTCGTTCAGAATTTTGAAGATGCTGCCTGCATTACTTTAGGACAATGTATATCATTCAGGTTCTTGATCCTTTGTATTCCCCCCCCCCCCCAATACTTTTTATTTTTTCTTAATCTTTTCTTTTATCCTTGCGGTTCTGAAATGCCATGATGACGTTCCTTGGTGCAGGTAGCTTTTCGTTCTGTGCCAGGCCCTTTCAATCTGGAGACTAGTATCTCTCAGTTTGGGGCAGTTTTCTTGCATTCTCTGTCCAATGATCACCATCCTTCTGTTTTTCCTATTTTCTTTTTCTGGACCTCCAATTAATCCGATTGTGGCCTTTGGATTCGCCCTCTGAATTCCTTACCATTTCTTCCACTTTTCTGTCTCCATGTCTCCATTTCCCTCTCCACGCCCCCCCCCCCCCCCCATCTTTTGCTAGTTTGTGTGTTTTACTTCCTGGGAGATTTCCCTCATTTTCACCTTCTAATTCTTCTCTTGAATCTTTTATTTCAGTTGACCATTTTTATTTTTGTGAATTCTCTCTCATTGTTTTTGTTTCGTTTTGTTTTGTTTTTTTTAAAATAGCATCCTGTGGGGCGCCTGGGTGGCGCAGTCGGTTAAGCGTCCGACTTCAGCCAGGTCACGATCTCGCGGTCCGTGAGTTTGAGCCCCGCGTCGGGCTCTGGGCTGATGGCTCAGAGTCTGGAGCCTGTTTCCGATTCTGTGTCTCCCTCTCTCTCTGCCCCTCGCCCGTTCATGCTCTGTCTCTCTCTGTCCCAAAAATAAATAAACGTTGGAAAAAAAAAATTAAAAAAAATAAAAAATAAAAAAATAAAATAGCATCCTGAAGCACCTGGGTGGCTCAGTCAGTTAAGCATCTGACTCTTGGTTTCGGCACGGGTAGGTTGGTTGTTCGAGCCCCGAAGAGGAGTAGGGCTCTGTGCTGGCAGGGTGGAGCCTACTTGGGATCCTCTCTCCCTCTCTCTCTGCCCCTTCCCCACTTGTTCTGTCTTTCAAAATAAATAAACATTTAAAATATAGCATCCTATTCTTATTTATTTACTTAAGTAACCTCTACCCCCAACACAGGGATCTTACAACCCTGAGATCAAGAGTCATGCACTCTACAGACTGAGTCAGCCAGGCGCCCCAGCATCCTACAGTTGCTTTATGAATTCAACATCATGTTGTATCTAAGGATATTCATTAAAGTGCATTTGAGGTTTTTCTTTGGTTTTCTCCAGGTTTTTTTTTTTGTTTTGTTTCCTTTTCCTGTCTCTCTGTTGGTTGTTTTATTCTCTTTTATGTCACCAAGAAGAACTGAATATCTGATTCAATGCAAGTATCGGTTAAGTCTGGGTATCGGGTACGTGGATTTTTATTCGTTTTTCTATACTTTTCTGTATGCTTGAGCGATTTCATATATGTTTCAGGTAGATTGAAAACTTCATGTATGTCCGACTAGGTGACTGGAAACCTTCAGCACAGCATAAGCCACAGCGAGCTGGCCTTTTATGTGGTGTAACTCCAAGCGACAGTATTCTCTTGCGCCAGGTTTCCCAGAGCAGATCTTCTCATCTTCTGCCTGGACACCCCCAAATTCTGGGGGAATGGAGGCGAGAAGGCAAGAGTCTGAGGAGCCCATCATTCAAGATGCAGCCGTTCACTGCCCTGCTTTTGACCCTGCACCTCATCCCCACCTTTCCCTATGCCTGGTGACCTTGAGTCCAGAACCTCTGTCACTCCATTTCTGCAGATAATAAACCTTCAAGATAAAAACCTGCAACTCCTGGCTGCAAGGGATGATCAGGGACACCTGGGGACCCCATTATTCCTTTTTTTAAAAAAAGATTTTATGGGGGGGGGCACCTAGGTGGCTCAGTCAGTCGAGCTTCTGACTTTGGCTCAGGTCATTTGGGAGTTCAAGCCCCGCGTCGGGCTCTCTGCTGTCAGCACAGAGCCTGCTCTGTCCCCCTCTCTCTCCGCCCCTCCCCTGCTGGCTCTCACTCTGTCAAAAATAAACAAACATGAAAAAACACATACATTTTATTCTTTTAAGTAATCTCTGCGCCCAACATGGGACTCGAACTCAGAATCCCGAGGTCAAGTGTCGCACGCGCTACCGACCAAGCCAGCCAGATGCCCCCCATTATTTCTTATACAGACTCTCTACCTGTCCCGTTCCATCTATGGCCACGTGCCTGACATCTCAATGGTACCCGGTGCTCCTAAATCCTGGAACTGGGGATTCAGGGCAAATCTCACTCTTTTTTGGCATTCTTCTCTGAAAACATTGAGGTTGTAACTTCTGCTCTAGGACATTTTAGCTCTGTTCCCCATCTCTCATTTTTAGAAGACTTAGTTCAATATTTGCATAAATAAAACTTTTAATCCTCACAGATGTCACTTGCCTTTGAATATATTTTCTAAATTTGGGTACAAATGACACAAAGTGTTACATTAGTTTCAGGTGCACAACATGGTGATTCGAGAAGCCTATACTTATGCTGTGCTCACCACGGGTGTGTAGCTCCCATCTGTCACCATGCGACACTGTTACAATATCATTGAGTATATTCCCTAAGCTGTACCTTTCATTCCCATGACTTATTTATTCCATAACTGGAAGTCTGCATCTCCCACTTAATTTTGTGTGGCTATGTTTACCATAAATTCGACAAGACGGGATCTCACACTGATGGGCTCTGGGAAAATTTCTCATGGACACAATGGAGACATGCAGTTCCCAGAAATGGTCACAAGGTGGCGCGGTGACTCTACATTTAATTTCTAGTTTCTCCGCACCACCCCAGCCAACAGGGAAGAGTTAAAAGTACTGTGAATCTTGGTTAAATCCCGCAGAAGGGAGCCAGCAATCTAGGATATTTCTGCGGGAAGGAGTCTCAGATTACTTTCTGGTCCACCCACTTTTAGAGACAAGGGAATGGAGATCCACAGGAATCAACCAATCTGTCCTATATCCGGAAGTGGTCAGTCGGAACAGACCCTAGGCTTGAATTTTAAAATTCTCTTAAAGTCATATTCAGAGTTGCCTTCAAATTGTAATACAAATGTGAGTGCATGAAGGTGGCCGTAGGAACGAGGAGGCCAGTGCAGTCCCTGCGGAATGAGGTGGCCTGAAAGAAACAGAAGTAAAAGTCGCTGGTTCACTTACCCCACGTCCTGAGCTCTTGCCGCAGTGTGCAAAATGTTGTGAAGACACGAAGGGGACAAGACAGGGTCCCCGCCCTGCAGAGTTTACAGTCTGGTAATGAGATGAGCCAACAGGAGACAGTGAACTGCAACCAAGGAAGTCTACCCCGGGGGGAAGGTAGGTCACAAGGGCTCCTCTCAGTACGGAGAAGCAGAAGCCCCTTCCCTGCTCAGGAGCGGGTGCCCTTGCTGGTGGGATTTGGGCTGGCTCTGGAAGAACAGTGGAAGTCAACCCTTCTCAAATTGGAATCTGCTGCGCCTAGGGCTTTTGTTTAGACGCAGATTGTAACTCAGTAAGATTGTGTGTGCTGAGATTCGGCATTTCTCCCAGGCTCCCAGGTGATTCTGGTGTGGCCTACCTGAACGAACAGCAAGGCTGGAGGCACTGGTTCTTGAACAAAAAACCACTAACACTCCAGTCTCACCTGAGAGATACTGTGTTAATTGGGCTAGGGTGTGACTTTGGCATTGGTATTTTTAAAACCACTTCCCAGGGGCACCTGGGTGGCCCAGTCAGTTAAGCGTCCGACTTCGGCTCAAGTCACGCTCTCGCAGTTTGTGAGTTCGAGCTCCGCCTTGGGCTCTGTGCTGACAGCTCGGAGCCTGGAGCCTGCTTCAGACTCTGTCTCCCTCTCTCTCTGCTCTTACCCCACTGGCACTCTGCCTCTCTCTCTAAAAAATAAGCATTAAAAAATTAAAAAAATAAAAGCACTTCCCAGGTGATTCTAATGCAGAGTAAGGTGTGAACATCACTGATGTGGGGGACATTTGTCACTCTTTCTACCCAGCACCTGAAACCCCCCCACTCACACACCTAGAGTCAGAGCCCACCCCCGCACTACTGAAGCTAAAATCAAGAGATACCCTTTCCCCCACTTCCCAAGCATCGGGGGGCACAAGTGTGCACTTTGGGCTTCACCAACCAACTTAACCATCTCAGACTTTGCAGCAAGAGCCACTGGAAGGAGCGGAGGCTGCAAGGTATCGACCTTAGATTCTGGCAGTGGTGGCAGCTACATTGTTCCCAGAGGCAGCGGTGACAATTCCTGGGGCACGATGTGCAGCAGCAGGAACTGTCAGACCTTAGCAGACCAATTCTGCTCAGCCTGATTTTGAGCAGGGGACTGGGCTGCACAGCCTCTGAAGTTGCTTCTGTGGTCCCAGAGATTGGGGGCTACCCACTGTAAGTTGAAACCCACACAGAGGCTTTACGATTAAATATACACTTTAAAACACCAGAAAACAAATGCATGGGTTAGTGAATTGTTACAAGGCAAACACCCTTGTAAACACCCATGCCAGATGATTTTGCTGTCCCCAAAACTCACTTATAACTCCTCGCTCCCTGCTAAGAATATCCCTGTCCTTTTAGAGTAATCATTTCATTAATTTTCTTTATAGTATATAACCTCTGTAGTTCCCTAAACACCTTATAGTTTAGTTTTGCCTTTTCTTTTCCCCTTCCAGTCTTTGATTCATTTAGAATCTCTCTCTCTCTCTCTCTCTCTCTCTCTGCCTTCACTGAAATTTAATGGTTTTAAGAGACTGGATCAGTTGTCTTGTAAAATTTACCGGTCTGGATTTTGTTGATTGATGCAGTTCAGTGTGTTCCTCCGTCCTCAGATTTCCTAGAAACTGGCAGTTGCATCCAAACCAAAGGTTTGATCTGAGGCTTGAGATTTTTTGGTATGGCCTCATCACAGGAAGCACTCTGTTAATGGTCAGAAGTACATGTCTGGCTTTCTCTGTTTTGTTGAATCTCCCTTTGTGATGTTAGCCATTGGTCATTCCTAGATCCATTAATTGATTAGCGGTTTCAAAACAGTAAAATTCTGTTGCTTCTCTCTTCTTTGGTGGAATACTTCTCTGTAGACTAACTTCACCTTGTTTACTATTTATTGAGAAGAAAAATGTTCTCTGTCCTCCTAGGGGCAGTTGTTTGGAAACTTGCAAACTCAACCAAAAGACACATTAGCAAGAGAAAAGCAGATTTTTATTCACTATGTATCTGTGCGTTCACGGAAGAATGTGTCTCTTAGAATTTGGGGTTTATATACCACTTTAATGGAGGATAGGGAAGGGCAGAGAGGCACTTCTAAGGGGACAAATGACTTCTTACGGGGGGAGGGGGAGAAGGGGCACTTAAGTGACTTTTTGGAAAGATAAATGATCCCTTAGGAGGTCAGGGGGTAAAATAGTCCTGCGACAATGTATTTTGATGTGATACAAATCTGTCCAAAAGCTGAGTTGCTCCTTAGTGACAAGTGAGTTCTTTTGGGAAGCTGTTTTTAGGCAGATAAGGGATTTCAGAAACTCAGATACTTTTAAGTTCAAAATAATTTTTAGGCCACAGTGGCTTATTTTGGCCCCTTCACTCTTTTACTCACCCAGTGATATAGTCTGCATGGGGAAATCAAGGTAAATTCTTGATTGTTTTCTTTACCAGCGAGAGGTGTGGTCGGGGGGAGAGAGCTGTTTCCCAAGCAACCTCCAGTAGCGACCAATTAGGGGCGTGTGTACACGTACATGTGTATCACATCATTATGGAAACACAGATTTCACAGTATTTGATGTGTTTGAAATGTCCTCTCTCTGGCCAGAGTGGGCTTCTTCAAGCTGGCATCCAAGCCATACATCCTTATGATGAGGGAGCGTGGGGCAGGCTGAGAGCCAAGTGCAGTTCACAGCAAACCCCGCCCTGTCCTGTCCCCCACCCCAGGTGGGATCTGTGTGATATTCCCCGGACACTCCTGGCTACCCACGAACAAAGGAAAGGGGTGTAAGTGCTTGCCACGATGATGTGGGAAACTAAGGCAAATGAAACATTAAATTCCCTTGCTGTCTACAGTCCACTGACAGGCCCTTGAAACTGGCAGAGTGACCACCTTCTACGAGCTCAGCTGCCTGCATGATGACACTGCTAGTGGCCAAAGAGAATCTTGGCTTAACATTATCCTGACCACCCCGCCCCCCCCCCCCCAGGAACCTGCAAGTCTACCTTAACATATAAAAATTCCTTTGGAAACTTCCGTTATCTCAACTGCTCCAAGATATATGTTGGCAATCATACTCCACGCTTATGGCCCCGATATACACCTGAAGGGTCTCATGACTGAGGTTTTGCTAAATGGTAATAAATGGCATTTTCCTAGCACAGCTCACCCTTCTAGGTCCTGGAAACCTTGCTTCCAAAATACCTTAGAGACTTACTCCATCCCTGACCCCCGCCCAACCCGAGGGTATGTAATGAGTGACCTGTCACAACCGCAGTGTAGCAATTCCTGCCCACGGGTCCAGTCCCCGTGCTTTAATAAAAATCACCTTTTTGCACCAAAGACATCTTCAAGAATTCTTTCTTGGCCATCGGCTCCGGAACTAACCTCCCCACCCCCCATCACCCTAAAACTTCATCGCTTAGATTTTCAGAACTTCTCTGGTGTGACATTTTCTGGTTCATCCTATACATTTCCCGTCACAAACATGGACTCTGCCATTTCTTCACAAAGCTCTGGTTTCTTTTAGTGGGAAAAAGGAACTTCTGAGGGCCCAGTCTGTGGTAGCCCTCGGTTTATAGAAGATTCCCTGCATTTGCTGTTGGAGTGTGCAAGCCCATGTGAGTGTCAGCCACGGCTCCAACACTGGCTGGCAGAGTTTCCAAGCGCTTGCTGGTTATCTTGGAGTTCTTCGATCCATCAGATGCCCCATTTCTTCCCCGTTTTCTTCTGCGCAGATGCTATTATGCAGCTCCCGTTTCTGTCAGATTTGGAGGCTTGTGGGGGAACGTCATCAACTACTTTGGCTGTATACATCGTTCGTGGGTTTTGCTGTCCTACGTGCTGTGTTTTTATGGCGGCCTTTGTGGAAAATGGAAAATTATGCCACTGCTACCACCTTCTTATAAAAATGCACCTTTAACAACCTCGTAACAAATGTCCTCCATCGTGTAAGTAAAGCCACGCTGGTTTTTACCATTTGCGGCAAAGAACCAAAACGGATACGGAGGGGTCTTAATTAAGCAAAGGGATGGCAGAGGCAAGGATTTGTCACCTGGCCTGTTTTGAAGCCTGCAAAGAGCTAAGTACATTTGTGTAGCACTTTGGTTGACAGTTAAGGCTGTAACATGGGTTGGGGCCTGGAGGTGGTCTTCAACTGTCAGATTAGGCCGACTCACCGTTTTATTTCCCCGGAAGCTTGGATGGTGACAAACTGTGATCAAAGCACAGGACACATCCTTGCTGTAGGCAACTGGGCCACTGGAGATTCCTGAGCAGGGGGGTTCAGAAGGTGAACTTCTGATGCGTGCAAGATGGACAAGGGGTGTGGGAGAGGTAGGCCAACACGGGGTGATGGGCCCGGAAAGTGGTGCAGTGTCCAGAAGAGAGGACCGAGCACCAAAACTAGAGCGGTGGGAGTATGAAGGGGAAGGCGGGCAGTAATGGGGGCGGAGTGGGAGAGACTGAACAGTACGGGGTGACGGGGAGAGGAAGGGCGGGCAGTGGCTGAGGTCTCAAAGCTGGGTGATTAATAAGAAAAATAGGAATGTAACCTCCCACACGAGGGACCTCGGGCTGAAAGCAGAAAAGTGATCCCTGTCCTAGGAATTTATTCTTTACACAGTTCTCTTCAAACATTTCTTTCCTAGGAAATAATTCATCGGCCGGTTAGAAAGCAGAGCGCGTGGCCTGTGGAGCGCATGGCCTGTGTTGAAGCAGGATGGGAGGAAGGAGAGAGAGGATGCGAGGAGGGAGGGAGCGGGGAGGGAGGGCTGTGCTGATGACGCGGAATGGGAGGAGGGCGCAGCCCTCGCTTGGCTGTTCACGCGGCGGCCCGTGGGAGGCGCCACAGAGAAAGGCGCCCAGCCGCAGCCCCGGGACCTACAGTCACTCCAGAGCTCGATCTCATCCCACAGCTCGCCGGGGAGAAAGTCAGTGCCTTCACCTCACAGGCACAGCTCGCTGCAGCATCCGCCTCCAAAATCTGCCAGACCTAAGTGGTTTCTGTAAGTGGTTTCTGTAATTCGTGAAACTCAAGAGGCTTTAACGTAATACCTGAAGCACTTCGGAAGAGGCACAGATGGAGGGCCTCTCCTTGGAATCCGATCATGTGTTCAAAGCAATAACCACTCTGCTACCTGCACATCTGGTCGAAAGTAAATGGACCATTCTCACCGAACACAAAGACCCTGCACTTCAAGCAGTCACGGGAGAGCGCAATCTTGGATTGACTACTCTCTAGCTTCAGTCAAAAGACGAGCTGAGCCCATTTCTGAATCAAATGAGAACGTGAATTACCCTCTCTTGAAGAACCTTTAAATAAACAGTAAGTCAAATCACCAGAAAGCTACAAATGCCACCACTGGTTTTCAATTTACTGTTTTATGGAAATTCACAAAAAGGTAGAAGTACACAAGCAAATGTATGCATTTTAGGAACTTGCATTGGAGACATTTTCACTTGTAGGCCACTAAACCTTAATGGCGGGAATTTCTGAATTTTGTGCCAGAGATTTTTTCCTTAGCAACCATTCTCTTTAAGATGTAACAAGACTACACACCTTTTTACCTCCGTGCTGGAAATCTCAGACCTAAATTCAGTGTCCCAGAAAAGCTTGTATGACTTAATCTTACATGAAGTTATACCGTACTAGTCATTTGTTACAAACGATCTCAAATCCACCTAAGAATTTGGCAAAAACTATATCCAGCTACCTTCCTTCCCTTCTCCTGTATTTTATTTCACCATTACTTGTGGTAGCAATTCATAAGCAACCCAGGTCCCTCTCAAAGTCTACCCTTAGAAAGCCAACTAAGAGAAATGTGAAAAGCAACTGCCTTATTGTTGACCTTCAGGCTAAAGACATCTGGAAGGAGGAGGAAACATAAAATTGGTCGGGTGGCAAGGGGGAATATAGGTTTAAACTAACAAGGACTTTACTCTGTTAGAAAAGTGTCAAGGTTAGGCTCAATGGTTAACATTAGCTCGGTAAGACCTGGGGCACCCGGCTGGCTGTCAGAAGAGCACGTGTCTCCTTAATCCCAGGGTTGTGAGTTCGAGCCCCGTGTTGGGTGTAGAGATTAAGTAAATAAAATTGTTTTTTAAAAACTAGGTTAAGACTACACTCCAGCACTCTTTCTGTGGGCTCTGGCACGTGTTTGATCACCCCCATTATAATCACTATAACCAAACCCTAAGACTCTTATCCTGAGAAACTGGTAAAGTGAAGATGAAAAGAAGGAGCACTGGCATCACGCTTGTTTTCCAAACCCAACTCCAGCACCAACTGGATGTGCAACCGTAAGACTTAATCTGAGATGTTTTATTTTGTACAATGGATACCATTTCACCAGGTAGTTGTGGACATAACCCAAAGAATGTAGAACCACGTCACAGTATCTATCAGGCTCCTTGGTAGGCAAGAAATATTCTTTCCCTTTCACCTACTGGAACTGAAAACCCTGCATTGCCCTCTGCCATCATTTTAGCCTGGTCCTATTCAAATCTCAATTCACCTAACTTCCTAGGTGATCAATCTCTAGGACCCTCCTGCTTTTTCTCCGTTTCCAACACCTCCAGACTTGTTTTCCTCAGACACACTTCTCTCTTGCCACTTCTGAGAGCTTACCAGGATTCCCCACTGCCAATCATCGACCGGTTGGGCTTCTGGTTTCTCACGTAAGCAAAGCCTGTTACAAATTTACTTGTGGACCCTCCTTCCCCTCCCCCTTAAACAATTCACTTATTTAAGAACCAATTCATGTCCCTATTCCCTCAAAAGCCACCCCAACTATTACCCACCAACTGAACTTGCTCTTAAATATTAATACAGCACTTGGGGCGCCTGGGTGGCTCAGTCGGCTGGGCAGCCGACTACAGCTCAGGTCATGATCTCACGGTCTGTGGGTTCAAGCCCCGCGTCGGGTTCTGTCCTGAGAGCTCAGAGCCTGGAGCCTGCTGCCGATTCTGTTTCTCCCTCTCTCTCTGACCCTTCCCTGCTTTGCTGTCTCTCTCTCTCAAAAATAATAAAAAAATTTTTTTAAAGTTTTAAATACAATACAGCACTTGAAACCTGAATCACATCTAATTGGGTAAGCTCTACATCCAATGTGGGGCTTCAACTCATGACTCCCCCGAGATCAAGAGCTGCGTGCTCCACCGACTGAGCCAGCCAGGCGCCCCTAGTAGGCTCTTAGGTCTGCTTACCTCATTACTGCTTTTGCTTTCTAAACAAAATCATACACTTAAGGGCAGAGACCGTGTTCTATCTTCCCATACCAATATCAAAAAGAGAATCGTGGGCCTCATCCTAGACGTACAAAACAGAGACAGTTGGAGTGAATGGGGAAGCATTAAAAACACTCCCGGGGGCTCCTATCAACATCGCAGTAGGAGAAAACTACTCATTACCCTGCCAGCAGAGATCATCTCGTCAACATTTATCTCTACTAATAACACCCTAATACGGGATCAAGCGTTTTCTCTCTATAAAACAAAGCTGTTGCTGATGGTTCACAAAAAAGGAAATACTTTTTTTCGGACAAGAGGATGGTCGCTGCCGCAGCAAGTGCTCGGCCCTCCAGCGCGGGAGCCCACCGCCGTGCCCCCGGGGAGTCTGCTGCGTTCGGTGGCAGCTGGCCTTCGGCAGAGTCCAGCGCTGTCAGCCGCAGAGGGACCATGACCCTATGACCGTGGCGTCTCTTTGGACACCAGGACGATGCTGCTTTAGTGCCCCAGAGAGCTCCGTTTTTTAAGCAGTTTCTTACCAAAGGTAGTTCTTGAACTTTCTGCCCCTCTGATACTCAGTTTGCTATTTTGCATTGTTTTCAGAAGTAATCCTCCAACTCCATAAATAAATGAAAACCAAGCCACACAGTTGGAAATCAAGTTTTGTTTTTATATGAACAGAAGTAGACCATCTAGAAATATTTCAGTTTATTTAAATTGTTAAGTAGAATATGAAACCGAATTTGTAGCTAGTACCAGAGAATGGACTTAACTGTTTGGTGTTTAATGAGAACAGCTTCTACACAGGATCCCAAGAGACTTACAGAAAAAGGGGCAAAGCCCTAATATTAAGCAAATAAAACTCATGTTTCAAACAGGTTATACAAAAATTGATTTATACTCCATTTCCCTTTTTTTTTTGATATTTAGAAAGTGCAGATTTAACAAAAGGTAGCCATATCCTTTCTATGTACAATGCCGATTATAATTATGCAAACAACAAAACTGTCAGTCTGTTACCCAAAAATCCCAGTGTTTAGCTCTCAAACCTTAAGTCACTGAATTGAATCAGGATTAAAGAGGGTTAAAAAATAAAAAAGCTATTGCCACATTCCAGATAAAGGAAAGCAACACATACATTAAAATTAATCTAACGACAGTAGGTTTAACCTATAACTTTTCGAGAAGCTTAACCTCATTTCATTATTATTTTTAGTGGAAAATTAGGGATTATTTGGCAATGCTGCTTTTACTAGTAAACAATGATAAAGTCAAGTGAAGGAAAAAACCTAAGAACAACCACCAGTGAGGCATATAAAATTGTTTTTAGGGCACTATCTGAAAAATTCATGGATGTTCAGAGCAGATACGTCCCTATGTTGGTGATGTGAGCCAAGAGGGCATTAAAATGCTACCCACGACACAGAAAGACTTTTCAATGGAAGCTGCTGTCCTAAACTCAGCCTCTGCTAGAAATGAATCATGCTATTCATGATTATTTCAACAAAGGTATCATCTTAGGATGCTAGCAGCGTAGCAAACTTAACTTACCCTATCCTGATGATAAGCAATGAAGCGAAACTAGAAAAATGAAGTGAAAAAGGACAGGGTTAGAGACAGCCGGAGATCTGATCTGTACATGAAAAGCCTTTTGTTGTCTTTTTCCCAAATCCATGGTAATACAAGTTTTCCAAAGGGATGTGAAGATAGGACTTAAAATTAATAATACTCTAAAGTACTTCTAATCTTAAGGTAAAGACAACTTAACACTGAAAAAGTGTTCTTCAAAGGCCAAATCTCAGTATATTTGGCAAACATGTTAATAAATCTCACTCCTCCTTCCCACCTTAAAAAAAAAAAGAAAACCAACCAACCAACCAACCAAACAAACAAACAAAAAAAACAAAACAAAAAACATAACTTTTACTGGGCTACCAAACTGCTAGAGGAGTTGCCAAAATGGACACTCTTCAAATTTAGGTTAAGAGATTTATTCTAGGAAAGTGAATAGGCTATACACCTAATTAGAAAGACAAACCACAACACCCTCCAAACACTAGTGCATGCAATTAACTCTTCCATTTCATAAACTCAATGGATAGAAAGGGAACAGAGAGGGAAGAGGAGCATGAAGTAAAAGAGCTGATGAAGGAACCTGGGGCAGAAGTTTTAGGGGAAAAGAGAAAATGAGGGAAAGACAGTAGATAGTAGTAGGCAGTTAGAATTTCTCTTTCAGTTTACTTAGCAAGTTAAATCAGTACTTTAGGTTAAACTTGAAAAACCTACTAGTTTGCCCCTTTCATTTTTAAATAACTCATACCATTGGGTGGTGGTGGGGGGCGGGGGAGCAAATAAAGCAGCATGCAGGAAGACAGCGAGGAGAAAGTGGCCAAACAGAAGAACTGGTGGCAGCAACAGTTTGAAGTATCAAGGCCACTTGAAATTAAGACTCAGCAAACCAAAGCTATCATTTCTGCATTACCCTTTGTCCTCAGTTAACTACTTTGAAAATTATAGCCAAGCAAACCACAAACATTTGAATGGTTTATGTTTGGATGATATGTATGTCTCCTGCACATGCTTCCACCAAAACAAAACAAAACAAAACAAAACAAAACAAAACAAAACAAAACAAAACAAAACACAAAACAAAAGAAAAACCAAAGCGGTTCCTTTCCACATAAGGCACAGGACAAAATTAATCCCATTTACATATTCAAGGCGAAAATGAGTGTTTTCCTGGCTTTTGTTTCTTTTGCTATCACATGTCTATAGATTATAGGGACTCAAGCACATTATCCATGACAGAAAATTCCACTGTTGTACAAAATAAAATTGTTAATTCTAACTTTTATTCTTATACAATTTGCAGAATAGAGTTGAAATGATTGCTATAGGTTTTAATGTTGATAAGAAGAACTGGACTATAATACAACTGAAATGCAGTGGTGAGCTGAGCAAGTACATTTAAAAATGAAGTCACAGACATGATTTTTCTATACATTTTTTTTTGGAAGAAAATTATAAAGTCAGCAAGCAGTCACAGATGAAAGAACAAATAAAATAGGTGGACTGGATAATTAAGATGAGGAACAAAAGTATCTGTTTCGAGTTAAAAATGGACAGAGTGGTTTATTTTGCAGCAAGAGGAGCCAACAGGGTGGTGGATGGCAACTGACGGAACAGGAGGATGTTCAGCAACATTTGCTCTTCCAGCCTGTCACGCCTCCTCCACTGCTGATATCTACATTCTCACTGTTGGGCTCTTTTACAGGGGTCTGGAACACACACACAAGGAAAGTAACCCATGAATAAGCACTGCTATGAAAAAATCAAGATTCAACACAAATATTCTCATAAATGTAACAAAACATAATTACGGTCACATAAGATAGGTGTTCTCTCCCACGCAAAAAGTAAACATTTGGCAGCTTTGTTTCTGATCTACATTTTGCCTGCTCACTCCAAGCTGTGAATGTCTAGAGGCCTCCTGGCATCCTTTTAATAAAGCTTCCAATATCCTTTCTGCTGTTTGCACAGAGGTTTTTCTTAGCCCTGACCCCTGAGTGTTTAGGACTTAAAAAGCATTATCAGGCAAATGTATAAAACCAATGTTGGGTCGAGTCTAACCTCAGAGGAGTGAACCAGCCCTTTTCTGTCTAGTTAACTTGCCTTTTGAGACTGAAGCTTGTGATACTTTACCATACCTTTAAAAAGGCAGTCTCAACAATGATACGCTAACATTAAGTGGAAGGAAATGGGTGGGGCAGAACACAAAGTTGTAGAATTCATGTTAAAGATGGACACAGAAAAAAGTCAAAAGGAGAGGCATCAAATGTCAACAGCAGTAACCCTTAGGTAGTGGGGTTGAGTGATTTTATTTTCTTCTATGAATACTCCTGTATTTCCCCAATACCCTAAATAGTACTTTTAAAATCATAAGAATATCATCTTCTCAATGGACAGCCTACACTATATGTATGAAAGGAACATTTTTTAGCAACAGTTTGTATTTAGTAAAGTATACAATTTTTTTTGTTTTTTTAATGTTTACTTTTGATAGAGACAGAACACGAGCAGGGGAGGGGCAGAGAGAAAGGGAGACACAGAATCTGAAGCAGGCTCCAGGCTCTGAGCTGTCAGCACAGAGCCTGACACAGGGCTCGAACTCATGAACCACAAAATCATTACCTAGTCGCAGTCAGATGCTTAACCGACTGAGCCACCAAATCTTAACTGTGCTTAGTATATAATGTGAAACTATCAGATCAAAATCTAGAATGTAATACTCCCAGAAGGCTCCCTTATATCCCTTTCTAGCCAGTACTACCCTAACTAAAGGTAACCAGTACTCTCATTTCTGTCACCGGAGATTAGGTTTTTTTTCTGTTCTTGACCTTCATATACACGGAACCATGTTTTATGTATTCTTTTATGCATGACTCCCTTTACTCAGTATCAGTCTGGGAAATGTATCCAGATTGTTTTGTGTGTTAACAGTAGTTCATCATGAGTGAAAATTTAAAAGCTAGGGTGTAACTGGGAATATATTCTCTCCTAGAAACAATATAAAGTTAAGGTAACCCAGGGGGGGAAACAAAATATTTTAAAGGCATGTAGCCCAAGAGAAACCTGCTTAACTAATACTGAGGTGAAATTTCAACTTGCACTTCGAGGTCACCTACCTATTCTCACTGCTTTATGGGATTCTTCTGCTCATTGTACGTGATAGCTACAAGCTTTGCATTTAAAAAACCTTTTTGAGTTTTCCTGAACTAACTTTATTCCTATTGCAGATCTTGAGAAAAATGAACAGAAGAGAAAGAGGCCAGTCAGCACCTTGCCCATAGCAGAAGAATATGATTGCACAGGAAATACTCTTTCTCTGGTAACTTCCAGGTGTGGGTCAGTTAAAAGTACATGGGTGCTTAAAAACAAACAAACATGGGTGCTTGTAAGCAGGGAGGTCACTATATCTATTCACTTAGCACTTCATTCACAGTCCATCCCTTCACAATTTAACTTAGAGCCTTGAAAGAGACTCCCTAAAAAAGGGAATTATTCTATGCAGAGCAAAACATTTTAGAGCCAAAAGTAGTAATCAAGTTTATTAAGTACAACTCCAAGCTGTTCCCAGCCAAGAATAAGAGAAAGGCCAATAACTACATTTAAAAAGTGAGGGAAAGAATAAAGGAAGTTTACAGAAAAGGAAATACAAAAGTGATTGTTAAACAGATCTTTAAAAATGCTCACCTTACTCAAGAGAGCTGCAAATTAAATCCACCTTTGTTTCTTGTTTTTAAACCTGTCAGGTTGGGGAAGATCTGAAGGTCTTACAACCCACTATGTGGTCAGAGTGTGAGTAAACAGACGTCCCCATACACTGCTAGCAGGAGTGTTAATGGGTACAACCCTCAGGACAGCATGTGGCGCCATGTATCACAATTATTAAAAAACACGTATATTTTCTCTTTGGCCACTTCCAGGTATCTGTCCTTCATATATTTGCACATAATCATGTACTTACAAAATGATTTAAATACAGGATTATTCACTGCAATACAATTTATGAGATCATAAGGTTGAAAATCACTCAAATGTCCTTGAGAAAACCTGTTTAATTATGACAAATCAACTCAAGGGAGTAGCATTCAATTATTTAATAAGTGGACTTTACGTATACATTTAAAGTGCCAAACAGTGTACACGCTGCCTTACCCAAAGAGTGGGAATAAAAATATATTCATATTAACACCTATATTAATAACTAAGAGGTTAAACTGGTTACCTGTGGGGGAGAAATGAGCGGTTGGGGGAATGCAGTGGGAAACTTCTCTGCACTTTCACGCTCTTTATTTTAAATGTTTGAACCATGAGAATGAATTACCTAGTCTAATAATTAAGTTAAAAAATGGTTTAAATTGCTTTCACTCTGAAGTTAATTTTTCTTGGAGCACCTGGGTGGCTCAGCCAGTTGAGTGTCCGACTTCAGCTCAGGTCATGATTTCGTGTGGGTTCAAGCCCCACATCAGGCTCCATGGTGACAGTGTGGAGCCTGCTTGGGATTCTCTCTCTCTTTCTGCCCCTACCCTGCTTGCTCTCTCTCTGTCTCTCTCTCAAGCATCACTCCTGTTTCCCATATTCCAATGTAAAACAAGTTCATGTTTGAGGTTTTAACTCATAACCTGACCACAATGAAAAGCATTATGTATGTGCACAGAAAAAAAAAATGCAACCTCACATTTGGGCCTGCCTACATGGGGAAGACTCCAGACTGAGATCTTTCTGTATTGGTGTATCCATACTTTTGAGCCTTTAATATGAGAACAAGGAAAACCTATTTCATAGGGAAACAGATTGTATGATTATATAAGCATTTTTTAAAAATGCCAAGATTAGTGAGAAGTTGAGGGCTACAGTATGGACAGAAAGAAATCAGAAACCATGGAGAAAACTAAAAAATCCAGAAAGAGAAAGAACACAAAAGAATATTAACAAGTGTTATGGTAAATCTTATGGGTACTGGAATAATTTTTCACTGTGACCCACAAAGCTCTGAAATACAAAGTATATTATCACTAACTTAAAAAGTATTTTGGGGGGCACCTAGGCAGCTCAGTCCATCTTCATGATCTCGCGATTCACAAGTTCGAGCTCTGCGTTGGGCTCTGTGCTGACAGCTCAGAGCCTGGAGCCTGCTTTGGATTTTGTGTCTCCCTCTCTCTCTGCCCCTCCTCTGCTCGCACATGCTCACATATGGTCGCATGCTCGCTCTCTCTCTCTCTCTCTCTCTCTCAAAAATAAGTATTTAAAAAAATTAAAAAAATATATTTTTCTATCCCTGTTATTCCCTTCATGTAACTAAAAATGCAAACATTTTGCATTTGGGGTGCCTGGGTGGTTCCATTGGTTAGTTAACTGTCTGACTCCGGGTTTCGGCTCAGATAAGGATCTCCCAGTTTATGAGTTTGAGCCCTGCACTGGTCTCTGTGCTGACACTGTGGAGCCTGCCTGGGATTCTCCCTCCCCCACCCTCTCCGCCCCTTCAGCACCTGTGCTTTGTCCTTCTCAAAATAAATAAACTTTAAATTAAAAAGTACAAACATTTTTCCTTGTCCACCTAGTATTTTACTTTCATAACTGGTTTTTCTTATTTTTTAAATTTACTGTTTGTTTTTCTTCTTTTTGATGCTACTGTAAATGGAATTATATCCTTAACTTCATTTTTGTTAGTTTGTTTTACAGTCACTCTGAATAGTAATAACTGATGACTTTTTTCCAGTTTGAACACACAATTATAGTTGACAACTACATTTTGCTATATACAAAAGTAAGTTGTTTGATTTCTCTGAAATTTCACTAGATTTGTATTTGAGATACCATTTCTATTACACCTTGTGTTTTATATATATATGTATGTATATATATACACACACATAAATTATATATACATAAATGATAAATTCCGGGATTGGTTTTTTGAAAAAAAATATTATTTCAATTATAAAAATAGAAAAGTTACCAGAGCAATTAAATTTTCTCCTATACAATGCTTGCTTCTCCTATAGGATTTGTGTAAAAACAGATTTGTTCTGTTTTTATGTGCATTTAAATGTACTACAGAGTGAATAGAGAACTCAGGATTCATAACCCAATCTGTGTATTGTATCTAACCATCTGAGGAAAAATATGAAAATCAGACTTCCCAGTTTTGCTACAAGTTACTTGTAGTGGTGAGTTTCACAAATTAAACCCAGAAACTAATCTTGAGGCAAAGTTAATTCCCTGAGATTACATTTTATCATTTTTAACACATCACAGATTGAAATGATTGGCTAAAAGAAATATAGAGATGGATTTACTGTATTTATTCAGTATATAACAGATATGTGCCCTTTACTGGCACATCTGAGAAATGACTATATAGAAAAAAAATGATTCTGTACAAATCACCATTAGCTTAAATTTTAAGAAATTACCTATGGAAATGCAAAGAATGTATTAAGAGAAATGAGTCCAAAAGTTAACAAAAGAGCCACAACACCATGGACCGGACAAAAAGTTGAAAAAAGGAGCATGAAATTAGGGACCTGAGAGTCAGTGTGGGAGTTCAGAACAGTGTTACCACTGACCAGAAGCCACAGATTTCTAGTGGCTCTCTGTTCTCCCCAGGTCCTACTTCACTTTGGAGGGTTAGATGTTGGTGATAGGTAAACAGTTACGAACAATACCACCCAAAACTAATTTCTGTATGTTAATCTAGTACTTCAAAAAAGACTAAATGCTCAATTGTGACACTGGCACCTTAGAATTCAAAAGTAAAAATACGATCTTACCTTTCGAAGGATATCTTCAGCTAATGTGAGAAAAGCCTTTTCGATGTTTATATTTGCTTTTGCACTAGTCTCAAAAAATCTAATACCATGCTCCCTTGCAATCTAAAACAGAAGCAAAATGTCACCATAAAATTATCAAGCATAGGGTGCTGACTGCTGACGTTAGTATCCTGGAGGAAAAAATATTATTCTAAAGGCGGCAGTCTCTACTAGGTTATATAAAACGAAGTTATTTCGATGGGTCAAGATTCAAATGGTCAAGTTCTTTCAAAAATAAATAAGTAAACAAAAATACTAAAAGATTCCTCTTCTCACTTCGGGAGTTTACTTCAGATAGCCTAAGTGAGGTACTTAAAGTCTGAAGTTAAAAAATTGAGAACCTCTTTGTAATTTAAATAAGGTTAACAATACTACCACCACAGGTTTGATTCTGCCATACGTGTTGGACATGCACTGAAAAAATTCACTCAAAGGATAAACTATTGTTTCCCACAGCATTTATAAAACATTGTGAATAGCTCAGCATCCTCCATTACCAGTACCAGCCAATCTAAAGCAATACCATCTTTACAAAGAAAGCATATTAGTTTCATTCAGAGCTTTTTACCTGTTCTCCTTTTCCTTTAGGTACAACTCTTTTATCATCCATATCACATTTGTTTCCTAGTAACATTCTTTCCACATCTTCATTGGCATGCTACAATGGAAAACATTTTAAATTTACACACTACCACCAATTATAGCTTAATATTCTCTAAAAATGACTTTATTTTTCTCAATTTTCAGTGTCATTTTTATAATCTGAAAGTTTTAAAGCAATCATCCTGAAATCATCCCCATGCTAAGGCCTACACAAATTCATAAATTACTTAGAAAAAGAAACACAATCCCTAATATTGCTGTCAAATATTATTTTCCCCCAATAAGAGGCTGTATAGTTTCTAATATATTCTCACCAAAAGAGAAGATTTAGGCAAAAGATCTGAAACTGGAATCTCTTATGCATAATCTAAATCCAAGAAGGATGATGATTTTGGAGAATATGTATTACCCTGTAGAAGCCTTAATTATAAATTCTATAGAGCCCTTAAAATCTCAAAAAGCTATACTGCTAGGGTGCCTGGGAGGCTCAGTCACTCTTGACTTCAGCTCAAGTCATGATCTCACCACGGTCTGAGAGATTGAGCCCCGCTCTAGGCTCTGTGCTGACAGCACAGTGCCTGCTTGGGATATTCTCTCTCCCTCTTTGCCCTTCCCCTACTTGCGCATGCTCTCTCTCTCAAAATAAACATTAAAAAAAAAAAAAAAAAAAAAGCTATACTGCTAGAGCACTGAAATCCTAGTAACATCTTTTGCACAAATAGAAAAAACCCATCCCTAAAATTCGTATGTAATCTCAAGGGACCCTAAACAGCCAAAAATGATCTTGAAAAAGTACAAAGTTGGAAGATTCATACTTACTTCCTGCTTTCAAAACTTATTACAAAGCTACAATAATCAAAACAGTGTGTGCCACTGGCATAAAAAAACATACGCAAATAAAACAGAATCCAGAGCCAAGAAATAACCCCTTGCATGCATCTGACAAGTGCTCTGACAAGAGTACCAAGCCCATTCAATGGGGGAAAGAAGTCTTTTCAACAAATAGTGTTGGGCATACCAAATATCAATAAGCAAAAGAATGAAGTTGGGACCCGCAACTTACACCATATACAAAACTAAATTCAAAGTGGATCAAAGGCCTAAATAGAAGACCTAAAACTGTAAAACTCATAAAAGAAAATACAGGGGAACAAGTTTTATGACCCTGGATTTGTTAATGGTTTCTTGGATACGACACCAAAAGTATAGACAACAAAGGAAAAAATAGGCAAATTAATACTGCATCAAAATTAAAAACTTGTGTCTGTCAAAGGTCACTACCAGAGTGAAAAGGCAACCAACCCCCGGAATACCAAAAGTATTTGCAAATCATCTATCTTTGGCCCAACACACCTTTCTTTCCCTGAATGTCTCTGCAGCCAAGGTACAGGTTTTCTAGATAACGGAGTAATTTGAGATTGGATTGGTCTTAAATTCGAACCCATCACATTCTTTTTGACTAGCCCCATTCTTTTCTGGGTCACTCGTACTCATTTCTTCAGGTCTCAGCATAAATGTCATTCCTTATATCAAGAGGGTTTGGCTATTCTGGGTCCCTTCCATTTCCATATGAATTTTATCTTCCAATTCATAAACACAAAGTATGTTTCCAATTACTCAGATCTTCTTTAATTTCTTATAACATTTTTTCAGTATTTGAGTCTTGTACATGTCTGGTTACATTTTTCATAACTAGTTTTCCTCTTTTTTTTTTTAATTTATTGTTTTTCTTCTTTTTGATGCTACTGTAAATGCAATTATATCCTTAATTTCACTTCTGGATTTTTCACTGCTCGTGTATAGAAATACAACTGATTTTTGTATACTGATCTTATTTCCTCCAAGCTTACTGAGTGTGTTTATTGGTTCTAACAGTTTTATTTTTTGGTGTATGTGTATGGACTCCTTAGGATTTTCTATATACAAAATCTCATTATTCACAAATATAGTTTTACTTCCCAATCTGGGAGCCCCCTTTTTTTCCTCTGCCTAATTGCCCTGGCTAGAACCTCCACTACAATTAAGAATTACAGGTGGCATACTTCTCATTTTGTTAGTTGCAGGGGCCAGGTATGATGTTGGCTGTGGGATTTTCACAAACATCTTTTTTTATTAATCATTTTTGTTAATTTATTATTGAGAGACAGAGAGACACACAGTGTGAGCTGGGGAGGGGCAGAGAGAGGGGGAGAACAGAATCTGAAGCAGGCTCCAAGGTCTCAGCTGTCAGCACAGAGCCCCACGCAGGGCTCAAACCCACGAACTGTGAGATCATGACCTGAGCCAAAGTTGGTCCCCTAACCAACTGAGCCACCCAGGCACCCCACAGACATCTTTTATTAAGCTAAGGAGGTTCTCTCCTATTTCTAGTTTGTGGAGTGCTTTTATCATGAAAGGGTGCTGGTTCTTTGCCTCCTATCAATATGGTATATTACACTGATTGATTTCTTTTTTAAGTTTATTTTATTTTGAGAGAGAGAGTGGGGGGAGGGGGGAGAAAGAGAGAAAATCTCAAGCAGACTCCGCACTGTAAGTGCAGAGATCAACAAGAGGCTTGAACTCAGAAACCAAACCATGAGATCATGACCTGAGACAAAATCAGATGCTTAAACCAACTGAGCCACCCAGGTGCCCCTATACTGATTGATTTCTTGTATTAAACCACCTTTGCATTCCTAAGTAAATTCCTCTTGATCGTGTTATATAATCCTTTAGAAAATGTTGTTGGATCGGGATGCCTGCGTGGCTCAGTTGATTGAGCGTCTGACTTGGGCGCAGGTCATGATCTCACCGTTCATGAGTTCGAGCCCCGCATCCGGCTCCAGGCTGACAGCTCAGAGCTTGGAACCTACTTCAGATTCTGTGTTTACCCCTCTCTCTCTGCCCCTCCCCTGCTCATGCTATGTATCTCTTTCTCTCTCACACAAAAATAAACATTAAAAAAAATTTTTTTTTAAGTTTCCTTAAAAAAATAAAAATGTTGTTGGATCAGTTCAGCTTCTTTTCATTTAGTTAAAGCTTTAATTTCTACAAAAAAGTGAAAACTAGGCAGCACCATTCTTCTTTGAGATAAGAACTGCTTTAAAAAAAAAAATGTATATTTATTTTGAGAGAGAGAATGAGCAGTGGAGGGGCAGAGAAAGAAGGAGACAGAGAATCCCAAGCAGGCTCTGTGCTGTCAGTGCAGAGCCCAACACAGGGCTCAATCTCAAGAACTGAGATCATGACCTGAGCGGAAATCAAGTCTCAAGAGTCAGATGCTTAACAGACTGAGCCATCGAGATGCTCCCACCAATATCTTAGATGGCTTATATATGTCAGTTATGTATTGTAACTCTCATGTTGGGAAACTTAAGCCATCCAGCCTTAGTTAAGTATGTAAGGCTGTAATATAATAAAAAACATATTTGGTCCTTCTCCCCTGGCACAATACTCCTAATTTCCAGAGTGACAGATTGTCTTTTGTTATTCGTAACAATGCCCTTTCTGCTTATCTAAGTTTATGCTAATGAAGACTAGGGCAGAGGGTGCCTACAGAGCTTCACCATGGAAGGTGGTCACCAGAGGAACCAAACATGTAATTAAGGAATTGGAACTTCAGCCACTCCCCTATCTCCCATGAGGAGAAGGGACTAGAGATTAAGTTCAATCACCAGAGGTCAATGATTTAAGTAACCATGCCTATACAGTAAAGCCTGGATTAAACTCTGAAACAATGAAGTTACGGCACCTTCCAGGTTGAACAAATCAAAATACCCAGAGGGTGCCATGTCCAGAGACGGCTTGGAAGCAGTGTTCCCCAACCCCAATACCTATATGCCTATGCATCACTTCCATTTAGCTGTTCCTGTACTGTATCCTTTATAATAAAATAATAAATGTAAATACAGCACTTTCTTGAGTTCTGTGAGACATTCTAGCCAACTACTGAGCCAAAAGTGGGTCCTAGGAACTCCCAAATTTGTAGCCAAGTCAGAGAGAAGTGAGGGTAGCCTGCGGAACCAGGATTTAACATTTGAAGGAAGGGCAGTCTTGTGTGACTGAGTCCTTAAACTTGTGGAGCCAGAATGGCACTGAACTGTAGGACATCCAGTTCATGTCACAGAATTCAGAAAACTGGTTGCTGTTAGAACAACACTGCACAGTCTCTTTATAAACTGCTCCTACTACACATGCTACTTGGCTGAATCATAAAATAAAGGCTAAATAGAAAATGGAGCCTTTTGTGTCAAAAATCTGTGAACTGTTAACCGATTATTAAATACTAACAGGCTTCTCCTTGAAGATTTATTGTAGCGATGGAAAAGGTAGTAATGAGCTGTTAAGACTGGTACCATTGAAGATAAGTCTAATGCTGGCTTAAGCCTTGATCTTCATGTACCTAGCCAAAAATGCTTTAAAGAGTTATTAGTCTTAATGAAATTAAAAGTCTAGAAGGCAGCACTAAGACATGAAAAATAATTTCAACAAGAAGCTACCTATGCTGCAGCACAGAAGCAGACATGCTTTGACACATATTTTACCTTATAAAAACTCACATGTTCACATGCAATGGTATGGTTCTATTTTCTTGGTTAGGTTTTTAACACATTACTACTCTGTATCTTTCAAAATGTCTAGAAGTGATATGACCTTTCTATTGTTTTTAAATTACTACTGAAAAAGGTAGTAATTCATTCATTCATTCAATAAAAATTCACTGAGAAATAATTCATTTAGAGAGAGCTGTGTAAAACCACTGGTAGCTTCTATGTGGGGCCATCTTAGAAGATGGCTACATAAAGGTTTTGGGTATGTTAGTAACTGCCTTGGACAGGGTTCTAGACAGACCCAAAACTTTAAGACAAAGGTAGGCAAAATATAACATTAACCTTTAAAAAGGAGAAATAACTAATAAAGACAGTACATTATATACTAAACATCAATTAGAATATTTATTCTTAACACAAAAATGTGTCTTTATAAGGTGTTTATACAATTTCTAGGTCTTACCTCATCTATGTTTCTAAGCCATTTGCTGATGTTTTCAAAACTTTTACCATTGGTGATGTCATATACTAGCATGATACCCATTGCTCCTCTGTAGTAGGAGGTTGTGATGGTGTGAAATCGTTCCTGGCCTGCCGTATCCCTGAAATAAACAGCAATAATTTGTATTGAGCATTTTGATATTACTACATGCTAGATAAAGGGCAAAACAGAATGGTTTGGTAAGAAAAACACAAAAATCCATTATATGCCACACAGCAAAACTGAACCACTCATTTAATTCTTAGATGTTAATAATTCTGGTTTATTCTTAAGAATAAATATATATAACTTTTTTTTAGTTAAAGAATTTAATGACCTACCTATACTGGATGAAAATCTGGAAGGGAAAACAGTAGAAGAATGACATGTAAAACTCTTGGGAAATTACTTTAATATGAACACCAGCAAGTGTAATAAAAACTCTTAAAATTCTGTTTTATTCAGTGATCTAGTTCCATAATGTAATACAAAAGCATGTGGAATGTTTAGAACATTAAAGGACTACACCGTAGTACAGCCACATTTACCCATTTAGAATCATTTACAAAATGTTATAAAGATAACTTCATTTTTAAGTTAACAAGATGGAAGTATGTAAATAGTATTTTTCAGTTCTTTCATGTCAGAGATCTAAATCTATATTTTGCTCCTGTAATTTCCCCCTTATTTGCATCACCTATTTCTTCCTTTTATAGATGATTCTCATCAGCATACATACATGCTTTAGTATCCCCTATCTTTTAAAGTTCATTTTATTTAAGGGGGGGGAGGGGCAGAGGCTGAGCAGGGGAGGGGCAGAGAGAGAGAGGGAGAGAGAGAGAGAGAGAGAGGATGAATATCCCAAGCAGGCTCCATGCTGTCAGCACAGCTCCCCAATGTGGAGCTTGAACTCACGAACTGTGAGATGACCTGAGCCAAAATCAGGTTTCAGACACAACCAACTGAGCTACCCAGGTGCCCCCTCTTTTTTTGTTTAAAGTTTTATTTAAACTTTATTTATTTTGAGAGAAAGCACGAGCAGGAGAAGACAGAGAGAGAGGGAATCCCAAGCAAGCTCCACACTATGAGCACAGAGCCTGACACGAGGGTCAAACCCACAAACTGTTGAGATCATGACCTGAGCTGAAATCAAGAGTCAGACGCTCAACCAATTAACTGAGCCACCAGGTGGGCCCCTTATCTTTCGTAAAAAAGTAAAATTAAAACAAAAAAACCCACTCTCAACCCTACATCTCTTCAACTAACATCACATTTCTGTTCCCCTCCCCAGTGAACTTTCTTTTTAAAATAATTACAGGCTCACTGGAAGTTACAAAAATGTATTCTTGTGTATCCTTCACCCAGCTCTCCCCAATGGTAACATCATACACCATCTCACAAAAGCAAAACCAAGAAAGTTACACTGGTACTATCAAATGACCTTATTTAGAGTTTTTTTTTTTGACATGCATGCGCACATGCATGTATTAGTTCTCTGCAATTGTATCACATGTATAGATACGTGTAATCACCACCAGAAACAAGATAGAAAATTGTTGCATCACCTTTCCATCTCCTATAGTCCTACACCCTGGCCAATTATGTTTTCCGTCTCTATAATTTTGTCATTTCCAGAATGTTATATAAATGTAATCATGCTGCATACAACCTTTTGAAATGGTCGTTTTTCACTTTTTTTAACCATAAATCTCTTTGAGATCCACCCATGTTGTTGCATATAATACAATCTGTTGTATTATAATCTGTTCTGTGCTATTACTGAATAGTATTCCATGGTATGGACATATCACAATATGTCTAATCACTCATCCATGGAAGGACATTTGGGTTGCTTCCAGTTTTGGGCCATTACAAATAAAGGTGCTATGAATACCTACGTATAAGTTCTTGTGTGGAAATTAAGTTTTCTTTTCTGTGGGATGAATATCCAGGAATGTGACTGCTGAGCCATATGATAAGTATATGTTTAACTTTATAAGAAACTGCCAAACTTTTCGAGAGTGGCTACACCACTTTATATTTTGACTAGCAATGTAACATAACACATCCAGTTTCTCTGCATCCATCAGCATTTGGTGTTGTCGCTCTATTTTTTAATCTAATAAATAGGCTGCGAGTGATACCTCATCATTTTAATTTGCATTTCTCTATGGCTAATGATGGTGAACATTTTTTCGTGTAATTATTTGCCATCCATGTATCCCCTCTGGTGAAATGCTGTTCTTGTTTTCTGCGCATTTTCTAATTAGATTGCTTATTTTATTTTTTTAAACTGTCGCATGTTTAGGGTTCTGTACCCAGTTTTTTAATTCTCTTGACAGGGTCTTTTGTAGAGCAAAAGTTTCAAATTTTGAAACCTGGAGTGCCTGGGTGGCTCAGTCAGTTGAGCGTCCGACTTCAGCTCAGGTCATGATCTCACAGTTCGCGAGTTTGAGCCCCACGTCAGGCTCTGGGCTGACAGCTCAGAGCCTGGAGCCTGCTTCGGATTCTGTGTCTCCCTCTCTCTCTGCCCCTCCCCTGCTCATACTCTGTTTCTGTCTCTCAAAAATAAACAAATGTTAAAAAAAAATCCCAAAAAATTTAAAACCAGCTTATTTAAAAAAAAAAAAAAAAAAAAAAAAAATCTCCCCAGCAAGGTTCTGCTCTTCTTCAAAAGGTCTCCAGAAACCACTGATAGCTAAATCCAGGATTTAGTTCCTTTTCGTATATTTTAACCATTCATCAGGATGCCATAAAATTGACCACCTTCTCATTTTAAAACATTTTATTCTTGGGGCGCCTGGGTGGCACAGTCAGTTAAGCATCCGACTTCAGCCAGGTCACGATCTCACGGTCCGGGAGTTCGAGCCCCGCATCGGGCTCTGGGCTGACGGCTCAGAGCCTGGAGCCTGTTTCCGATTCTGTGTCTCCCTCTCTCTCTGCCCCTCCCCCGTTCATGCTCTGTCTCTCTCTGTCCCAAAAATAAATAAACGTTGAAAAAAAAAAATTAAAGCATTTTATTCTCATGACTCTTCTGACACCACCTATTTCTGCTCTTAGCTCTATGGCACTGGCTGCTCATTCTCAGTTTCTCTGGCTAGCATTCTAACATTCAGAGATACACAGGCTGACAGTCCCCACATAGTAGCCAGAGTGATCTTCTTTAAACTAATGCTGCCACTGTTCAAAATAGTCTGGCGGTTCCTCAAAATGTGCAACATACAGCTACCATATGATTCTGCAATTCTACTTCTTGGTACATACCCAAGAGAAATGAAAACATATGCCCACACAAAAACTCATACACGGATGTTCATAACAACATTATTCTTAATAGCCAAAAAGTAGAAACAATCTAAATGTCCGATAATTGATGGATAAATAAAATGTGATCTAGTCAGAGAATGGAATATTATTCAGCCACAAAAACAGAATAAAGTACTGATTATCTGCTTACAACATGGGTGAAACTTGATAACTGATACCATTATGTTAAGTGAAAGAAATCAGAAACAAAAGACCAGATAGTGTATGATTCCATTAATATGAAATGTTCACAACAGGAAAATCCACAGACATTTAGTGGTTGCCCTGGCTGAAGGGTTTGGGCAAGATGGGCAGTTTCTTTTTTGGAATATACACATGTTCTAAAATTGTGATGATGGTGAATATATACATTGTAAATACACTAAAAAACTAAGTGTACACTTTTAAAATGGATGAGTTACATGGTACATGAATTAAGTCTTATCTCAATAAAGCTATCACAAAACAAACACACAAGATTACTAGGCTAAAAAACAAAACAAAATTTCCAATTCATTATAACCAGAACCAGTTTCAAAACCTTATCTCGAGGCTTTCAAAGGGTTACAGGACTTGTTCTTTTCTCCAGCCCCCCATATTTTGATATATTCCTTTCCTTCAAAGCTAGAGCCGTGTTTTTTTGTTTTTGTTTTATTTAATAATTTGAGCTCGTTGGTCTCACGTTTTTTTTTTAACGTCACCAAATTCACAAGCTTGCTTTCACTTGAAAACTACTAGCAGTTCCCACAGCCTCACTGGCTCCTCATGTTCACATCTGAACCGTCACCTTAACAATGAAGCTTTCTCCAGCCGCCCAATTTAAATAGTCATCCAGTCTCTCTCCATTCCGACTCCCTATTTCACTTCACTGTATAAAACTTATTACACATTTATTTCTTTACTGTCTCCCATGTCCTCTAAAATTTAAGTTCCATCAGATTTGTCTTGTTCATCGCAGAATCCATGGTCTTTACATGGGAGAACAAGCATTCAAATGTTAATGAGTCAGTACTTCAGAATCCTATCTTGCATTCTTCATTATTTTACAATCAAGCCACTCTAATTCAGTTATATAATCCTTAAAAAATGTATTTTTAAAATAATGCTCAGAAGTACCTGGGTGGCTCAGTCGGTTAAGTGTCCGACTTCAGCTCAGGTCACGATCTCGTGGTTCATGAGTTCAAGCTGGGCATCAGGCTCTCTGCGGTCAACACAGAGCCCGCTTCGGAACCTCTGTCCTCTCTCTGCCCCTCCCCTTCTCTCTCTCTCTCTCTCTCTCTCTCTCTCTCTCGAAAATAAATAAACATTAAAAATATTTTTAGGGGTGCCTGGGCGGCTCAGTCGGTTCAGTGTCTGACTTCAGCTCAGGTCATGATCTCGCAGCTCATGAGTTCGAGCCCCGCATCGGGCTCTGTGCTGACAGAGCCTGGAGCCTGCTTCAGATTCTGTGTCTCCCTCTCTCTCTGCCCCCTAATCTACTCGCATTCTGTCTCTGTCTCTCTCAAAAAGAAATAAACATTAAAAAAAAATTTTTTTTTTAATATTTAAAAATAATGCTTATATGCCTAAAAATATGTGTAGCCAGAAATAGAACACAACTACCAATACATCAATATTCCTTACGCTCAATCCTGGTGTACAATTACAGTGTTTGTACATCTGCCCTCTATCCATCTATCCATCAATTCAAATATGTACTGACTGTCTACTGTGTGCTAACCATTATACAAGAACAAACAGAGAACATGGGTTTGGAGTCTGATCCAAGTTTATCCTCAGGTTCTAATCCTTCCAGGTGGGTGAACTTGAAGGTACTGCAACCCTTCTGGATCTTTGTTTTTTCATTCACAACTAAAAGAAACAACTAAAATTCCATAATTTATTTGTGTATGTGTTATAGATAACCTCAAAGCAATCCGTAGTATAAAAATATACAAAGATGCAATAATGTCATTTTGTGATTGTCCCAAGTCAACACCATCTCTGCAGATGCTCTCTCAAGTTAGCGTGTCAGTGTTTAAGCTGTACTCAAAACTGCTTCACAAGGAAATCCCTGGCTTTCCCTGAAACCTATTTCTGTATAAAGATAAAATGAGAGGATTTTTTATTTAGCCAAGTTAAAGACAACCTGGCTGGACTTTTCAATTTTCAGAAGAGAAAGAATTTCAGGTCTGTCACTTGCCCATCTCATCTCAAAGTACATGGATCTGCCCTTTAAAATAATATAAAATCCCATTTATTCATTCTGTAGGTATTTATTGAACAAACAGTACATGCCAGACACGCTTCGAGGCACTGGAGAGAAAGCTGTAAACAGAACAAAAACTCCTGCTTTAATGAAGTTTATATGCTCCTGGGGGCAGATAACAAACAAATAAATCGTAATTCCTAGAACTATGTATCTTCAAGTACCAAGAACACAAAAAGTAAAGAGAATAGGGGCTAATGCTGGAGATGGTGCAATCAAGTAAAATCTTAAACAGGGTGGTGAGGGAAGGCTTCGGTGAGAAGGTGAAGGGAAAGAGGAAGTATCAGGGCATCACAGTGTTCCAAGAAGATGGGAAGAACAAGTACAAAAGTCCTGACACATGGTTGGGGAAGAGTAAAGAGGTCAACAGGACTTCAGCTTTTCCTCTGAGATGGGAAGTCTACTGGAGGGTTTTACAAAAAGAAGTAATTTAACCGGGGTTTACAAAGAATCATTCTATTTACTGTGTTGAAAGGGGATGTGTGCGCAGAAGCAGAGGTAGGAGGTAATGCAACACCAAAAAACTGTCAACAGAACTGTCATTTAAGAAAAAACATCCAAGAGGGGCGCCTGGGTGGCGCAGTCGGTTAAGCGTCCGACTTCAGCCAGGTCACAATCTCGCGGTCCGTGAGTTCGAGCCCCGCGTCGGGCTCTGGGCTGATGGCTCAGAGCCTGGAGCCTGCTTCCGATTCTGTGTCTCCCTCTCTCTCTGCCCCTCCCCCGTTCATGCTCGGTCTCTCTCTCTGTCCCCCAAAAAATAAAATAAACGTTGAAAAAAAAAAAGAAAAAAAAAAAGAAAAAACATCCAAGAGACACACTACCAGTTCTTCCAGGTTGTATTCTTACATCAGGTTAGACTGGTAAAGACTACACACACATACAAGCACACATATGTATTGGTATTTACATGTTTATTCACATTCTTAGACCATAGTTTTTATCACCACTACCTTTTAATGTGTTAATTTATTAAAAATCACCACAGGAAGGAGCTTTATGAAAACGTATTCTTTTTTTTTTCTGATCTATTTTTTCCCCATTCTTCATATTATTTCTGAAAAGAGTAATGCAATCTATTGTGGAAAGCCCCCCTTCCCAGTCCCCCCGCCCCTTTTTTTTGCCTTGGCCCCTAAGAAGTTCCTAGGTTAAGTTTTACAAATTAAGCATAGCAAAAGAAGTTGTCCTTTAGAGATCATGTATTTATATCTTCCATTTTCCCCAATTCCAAATTCTTGTTTTATCTTTTATTAATCCTATTTAGTCACAAGGTGCCTGCAATCAGGCATAATTTATGATTTCATGGGGGAAAAAAAACCACAAAAATTTTGTTTCAACACATTAGAAATAGTTTAGCTCTTTTCTGAACTGCTAAAAAGTATAAATCAACTAATAATTGTATACCCTGGAAGAGGAGTTAAAGTCTCCTAGCTAAAATCCAGTATGGAAATGTACTCACTCAGTAGTGCCTACTAGCTTTGGTACAGGAGGCATGGAAAACTTTTACTTCATTTTTTGTCATAATAACAATTTAAGAGATTTCTACAGCACCTCACTATGAACAGCCACCCCCAACTCTATCATTCTTCTTCAACAATGAAAACCATTCACGTTACAAAACTAGCAAATTATACACCCATTTCGGTGTCAAATCTATAACTACATTCTCTACCAAGAGAGAATACACTGCAAAATAAACTACTTAGCTAAATCTAAATTAACGGCACTTAGGAGGTATAATACTGGTTAGATACGAAATGTCAATATAATAGATACTGAAATATTAATGGCCCCTCTGAAAAGAGAGTAATCACTATTTAGATTCAGAGCTAAGTTTCTGTTTTGATCCATGGCATTCTACTCCCATCGGCTCTTTGGTCTCCTCCACCTTTCCAAATCTCTTACACCAAAGAACCTTTCTTCCCTCTTTATATGCTTTCCCTGCGAAGTCTTTTTTTTTTTTTTTTTTAAGGCTTTCTATATCCCATTTTCATATGCATTTACACATGCCATATATTTATACTTCCCAACATGACTATATTCACCCCACATGATGATCTGGCTCCTCAGCTCCTTGATTTCCAATTACCTTTTTTCTGAGCCGTGCCTGGATACTCTTACCAGCCCCTACCAATTGTTAAGGCAAGCAATCATTTATTTCAAACCAGAAACAGTCCTTGCTCACTACCCCTAAGCTAACTGATGAGCCTCTGCCAGGGCTAAAAAAAGCCACAGCTGCTTATTCATTGCCCAAAGTATTTTTAGGCTTGCATGCACACATACATACACCCAAGATTAAAGACAGCAGGTTGACTCCAATAAGCAAAGCCAGGTATTAAATATCTGAAAAGCAATTAAACATTGTATGTACTCACAATATATTTCTATGTACCATAATGCAGGTTTTAAGCCTATTTCAAAACCACTCAACTTGGGGTCGCCTGGGTGGCTCAGTCGGTTAAGCGTCCGACTTCGGCTCAGGTCATGATCTCATGGTTCACGTGTTTGAGCTCTATGTCAGGCTCTGTGCTGACAGGTCAGAGCCTGGAGCCTGCTTCATGGATTCTGTGTCTTCCTCTCTCTGCCCCTCCCCCACTTGTACTCTGTCTCTCTGTCTCTGTCTCTCTCTCTCTCAAAAATAAATAAAACACTTAAAAAAAAAAAACACTCAACTTGGTTTTCTTCTCCTATTGTAATTGTTTTTCTTCTTGGGAATGCAAGCTGGTGCAGCCACTCTGGAAAACAGGATGGAGGTTCCTCAAAAAATGAACAATAGAACTACCCTATGACCCAGCAATTGCACTACTAGGCATTTATCCATGGGATACAGGTGTGGTGTTTCGAAGGGACACATGCACCCCCATGTTTATGGCAGCACTGTCAACAATAGCCAAAGTATGGAAAGAGCCCAAATGTCCATCGACAGATGAATGGATAAAGAAGATGTGGTATGGTGTAATACAATGGAGTATTACTCGGCAATCAAAAAGAATGAAATCTTGTCATTTGCAACTACGTGGAATGAACTGGAGGGTATTATGCTAAGTGAAATTAGTCACAGAAAGACAAAAATCATATGACTTGACTCATGAGGACTTTAACAGACAAAACAGATGAACATAAGGGAAGGGAAACAAAAATAATATAAAAACAGGGAGGGGGACAAAACAGAAGAGACTCATAAACATGGACAACAAACTGAGGGTTACTGGAGGGGTTGTGGGAGGGGGGGATGGGCTAAATGGGTAAGAGGCACTAAGGAATCTACTCCTGAAATCAGTGTTGCACTATATGCTAACTAATTTGGATGTGAATTTTAAAACCTAAAAAATAAAATTAAAAAAAATTTTAAAGTAATTGTTTTTCTTCTCAGCCTACATTTAAGGTTTCTAAAATTACAACCCAGTGGCAACAGAACTTCCCTTACAGAAAATAATAGACACACAGCTAAGACAATCCTATTTCCCCCCTCCACTGACATATTATAAAAGGAGTGATATATGTTCCTAGGAACTAAAATAGCTTATTTCCTTGTTAGTCCCACATGCAGGGTCAAGGAAGTTGTGTACCCTGGCTGCTATTCTGACAGTTATTTTTAGTTTGGGCACTGACAGCACTGGAACAGGCCAGAGACAACATCAATCTGCTCTGCAAAGAAGAGACCCCAAATTTCATAACTTTGTGTTTTTGGTAACATAATGAGGTTATTTCTTGCTCTGTAAATTAGATGTCAAATTTCTCACTGAAGTGTTTTTTGTTTTTAAAGATTTTATTTATTTCATTTTTAATTTTTTTTAAAGATTTTATTTTTAAGTAATCTCTACACCCAACACAGGGCTTAAACTTACAACCCCCAGATCAAGAGTCTCCACCAACGGAGCCAGCCAGGCGTCTCACACTAAGTTTTATTTTAGCAAGACCTGGATTTCCTCATAGATATGCAATTTCTCTACTCAAAAATATGAGTTTTAATGTTTATCTTCATTTAAGAAAAAAGTCTGAAACCTGGCCTTGCAGAGCTTACATTCCAATGGGGAAAGAAACAAATAAATATATACTCCCATATTATGATAGATGCTAACAAGGTAAATAGGGTGGAGAGATGAAGAATGAGGTATGGGAGAAGGAAGAAGTAACCTAGATAGAATGATCAGGGAGGTCCCTGATGCTTAAGGGGAGTGGGAAGTATGAACAGAGGTCAACCAAACAAAGTCATTTAGTCACCAAATATTTACTGAGCATCAGTATTTGCCAGGCTCTGTTCTAGATGGTCATCACAATAACCACAAATCAGACAGAAAGAATCCCCACCCTCAAAGGGGGGGAAATAATGGACACTTTTTTAAAATATGGTAACTTTAGGGGCGCCTGGGTGGCTCAATTGGTTGAGCATCCGACTTTGGCTCAGGTCACGATCTTGCGGTCCGTGAGTTCGAGCCCCGCGTCAGGCTCTGGGCTGATGGCCCAGAGCCTGGAGCCTGCTTCTGATTCTGTGTCTCCCTCTCTCTCTGCCCCTCCCCTGTTCATGCTCTGTCTCTGTCTCAAAAATAAAATTAAAAAATGTTAAAAAAAAATTAAAAAAAAATATGGTAACTTTAGATACTAAAAACATACTATGATAAAAATAAATTAAGATACATGTGACACTGCCTGAAGGACTGGGCTACTTTAGCTCGGCATCATGCAAGGCCTACCTCAGAGAACGTGGAGCTGAGATCTGAATACGAGAAGGCAGCAGGACAAAGATCTGATAAAAAGCATTCCAAGCTGAAGAACAGTTAAAGCAGTACAAAGGCCCTAAGACAGGAAACACGCTTGGCATGCTCAAGGGAGAGAAAATGGCCACACTGTTGGAGCAAAGCTGGTGAGAGATGAGGTCAGAACCAGTACTAACAATCTGACATTTTCAGTTTTTATTTCTGATGACATGGGAAGCTTCTGGAATAACGTGGTACTTCAGAATGTTCAGTCTAGCCACAGGTGGGGGTGTGGAGGTGGGGTTGTTTAAGGGAGATCTACAAGGCATGTACCAAGGTCCCAAATTGAAAAAGAACTTGCCATGTCCATGCAACTGAAAGGAGATCAGCTGGGGGTAGAGACTATATTTACACGAGAACACAAACTGATAAAGAGGCCCACTTTGTTAACTGTGGTAAAAAATTTGGATTTGGAATTTAGACTTTCATTTGAAATGCAATGAAACGGGGCGCCTGGGTGGCTCAGTCCGTTAAGCGTCCGACTTCGGCTCAGGTCACAATCTCTCAGTTAGTTGAGTTCGAGCCCCGCGTCGGGCTCTGTGCTCACAGCTGAGAGCCTGGAGCCTGCTTCAGATTCTGTGTCTCCCTCTCCCTCTGCCCCTTCCTAGCTCACTCTGTCTCTGTCTCAAAAAGAAATAAACATTAAAAAAAAAAATTGAAATGCAATGCAATGAAACTCAAAATGGTTATAAATGGGGAAGGAATAAAAACCATGATCTAGATTTGATTGTATTTGGAAAAAAGATTACTCTGGTTGTTATGTGGGAAAAGGCAAAAGAGAAAGCTGCAAAAGGGGGAAATAAGAACCTGTTAGGATATTAAGAGCCTACTTATTGCAGTGGCTCAAAGAAGTAGTAATGGTGGCTTGGACCGGGGGTGAGGGTGGGGGTTAACAATGGAGATGGCAAATTGTATTTGGATTCTAGACATTATAAGATTGAATCATAGGGCTTACCAAAAAGGATGTTGGGATTAAGGGAATGAGAAGAATCAAAGATGACTCCCTTACATAGATAAATGGTTAATTCTACAAAGTGACACTATTGATTTCTGGTTACTATGCTGATGTTAAATTGAAAGTACAAGATACAGATGCCAATAGTAACAAACATTTCTGACCACCCTCCCTTCAAAACAGAACAAAATGAAACAAAACAAGGAAAGGCAAATTTGAAATAGTTCACTATGGCCATTTTCCTGGCAAGACCTACAACTCTATGGAAAATGTAGATAGATACTGTGGTGGAATTTCTAGAGATCTGGGATTTAAAAAGCCACAGCTGCCAACTTCAGCTCAAGTCATGATCTCATGGTTTGTGGGTTCAAGCCCCGCATCAGGTTCTGTGCTTACAGCCCAGAGCCTGGAGCCTGCTTTGGATACTTTGTCTCTCTCTCTCTCTCTCTCTCTCTCTCTCTCTCTCTCTGCCCCTCCCCCACGCATGCTCTGTCTCTCTCTCTCTCTCTCTCTCTCTCTCTCAAAAATAAACATTAAAAAATCTTATTAAATAAATAAATAGCCACAGCTGCTTCTCTATCAGCCAAACAAACTAATTTCAGGCCTACTCATATATGCCGTGGCCAGGGTGACACACATCTCCACCCTTAGGCAACAGATACACTAAAAGACCCCTAGAAATAAGACGAGAGGTGAAGATCATTCAAGTAAAGAAAAATAAATCTTTAGCACAGACTGAAGAAAAGTTTCCCAAATCAATATTCAATCAAAGCACAGAAATTTTTCATGCTGAAACAAGAATCTGAAAATATTCATTCAAACTAGAGAAAGATAAAGATCACTGTGCTTTTTTTAGGAACTGGAAGCAAAGCATTTAACGTTGAAGATAGCATTTTGAATTATGAACAATGGGTTTTTCATGCTAAAAGCCTTCTTGAATTTTGTGGCATATCCCAGATCTCTTAACTTGGAGCCTTCTCCTTGGATTGTCAGCATGCAAACTTTCAAAACCAAAGAAACAGAATCAGCCAGTACAATGCTAACCTCTTAAAAACCATCAACCTCAAATTTTAACCACTCATTCCTAATCTTTATTGGAAAATGGATATTTCAAATTAAAAGCGGTCAGTTTTATATATGAAAACCTAGACTAAATGCAATTTTCCTTTTAAGGTGCTTTTACCCAAAAACGGTTATATTAATAATGTCTAAAATCAAACAATTCTAAATTAGAAATGTTACCATTTCTGTGCCATACTTGAGATTTATAGGTACAGTAGAAATCTTTTCTAGATTAATTACTGTTGCAAAACAAAGTGTTCTGGGAAGGCTCTCTTTTTAAAAAAGCAAGTGTTAGTTGTTACTGTTTACTTCTAGATGCTACAAAAACTAAAATGACAGGGAGAAAAAATATTTTAAAGTCACAGGACAAGAAACAGAAGGGAAAGTCTGTGGAAGACAGAGAGTATAGGAGGAACAGGGCAAATTTAGTAGGGCAAAGGTTTTCTGTAGATATATAGAGAAAAGTGTATCCTAAAATAGTGGTGTGTGCACTTTTGTGTCCATTGTACATACACTCACACACACATGTACATATATATTGAGTCACAGAGTCACAATGTAAAATATATCTGTTACCGCCAACAAGTTTGAACAGTAGGAGTTTAAGGTGTATACAGAGGAGATGCAGTTGAGAGGAAAGCCAATCAGTGTGGCAGAGCCTAAGAGGAGCTTGGAACACACATTAGATTACCCTGTAGGGTCAATGCTGCAGGGATAAGGCACTGGTGATAAAAAAGGGGGTTGGGGGGGGGGGGGTTGGTTGAAATTGAGAATAACTGACAACCTTTCCCTTGAGATCAGCTTTAATTATAAGGAAACAGAGTATGAGGCACAGTTCCTTTCCTGAGTTATTTCCCAAAGTAAAGAAAAAAAATCAGTGATCATCAGGTGGGCCGTGTGTCAAAGAAAATCTTTAATAAAATGCCTACATTTTAGGGGCACCTGGGTGGCTCAGTTGGTTAAGCATCTGACTTTGGCTCAAGTCATGATCTCATGGTTTGTGAGTTTGAGCCTCGCCTTGCGTTGGGCTCTGTGCTGACAGTTCAGAGCCTGGAGCCTGCTTCGGACTGTGTGTCTCCTTCTCTTTCTGTCCCTACCCCGCTCGCACTCTCTCTCTCAAAAATAAACATTAAAAAAAATTAAAGAGTGTTACTCTCGACCTTATATTCTGAGCATGTAATGCATCCCTGCTCTACCATTTACATGCTAAAGATCTTGGCTAAGTTATTTCAAAATTTGTCCATTTCATTATTTGTAAAACAGGGATAACCCAAGAGAAAAGAAAATATTTACCTACACAAAGATTTGTAGCAGCTTTGTGGCGAATAACCCACTTACGATGTAACAATGGAATAATACTCAGCAATAAAAAGTAATGAACTTATTGATACACATAAAATCATTCACAATTCTCAAAATAATTAATTATACTGAGTAAAAGAAGCCAGACCTCCCTCCCAAAAAAGATGAGGAAAAAAAAAAGACATTATATGATTGTATTTATATACGCTACTAGAAAATGGAAACTGGTCTACAGTGACAGAAACCAAAAGAACGGTTACTTGGGGACCAGGAACTGGGAGGAAGAAGAGATTACAAAGAGGCTTAAGGTGATGGATTTGTTCATTACCTTGACTGTGGTGATGGTTTCACAGATTTATATATATATATGTCAAAACTAACCAAACTGTATACTTTAAATATGTGCAGTTTATTGTTATATAAACTGTTATACCTCAACAAGGCTGTTTAAAAAATGGAATAACACATCTTGCAAGGTCATTTTGAGTATTTAATAGGTTAATACATACATGTAAAACACTTAATATTCACCACACAATACTGCTATTCTAATTGTAAAGTCTACGATTCAGACTTGAATACAAATTTAAAGAATTTCATTTTATTTCTATGGGGCAAACCCTACATAAACTAATTAAAAAGTTATAGGGGCGCCTGGGTTGTGCAGTCAGTTAAGCATCAGACTGTTCGTTTTGGCTCAGGTCATGATCTCCCAGTTCGTGGGATAGAGCCCGTCATTGGGCTCTGTGCAGATAGTGCAGAGCCTGCTTGGGATTCTCTCTCTCCATCTCTGCCCCTCTCCTGCTTGTGCTCTCTCTGTCTCAACAATAAAGAAATAATCTGGGGCGCCTGGGTGGTGCAGTCGGTTAAGCGTCCGACTTCAGCCAGGTCACGATCTCGCAGTCCGTGAGTTCGAGCCCCGCGTCAGGCTCTGGGCTGATGGCTCAGAGCCTGGAGCCTGTTTCTGATTCTGTGTCTCCCTCTCTCTCTGCCCCTCCCCCATTCATGCTCTGTCTCTCTCTGTCCCAAAAATAAATAAATGTTGAAAAAAAAAATTTAAAAAAAAGAAATAATCTTAAAAAAAAAAAGTGTAAACACATTAAAGGAAATCTTCTAGCTTAAGAGTCTCAAAGCAATGAAAGGATATTAACTTTTCGTTATTGAGTGTCAGCAAAGTATGATGCTAAATAAAGGCTCTACACAGATTATTTCATATAACCCTTAGAACAATGTTTTGAGATAAGTGGTATTATTTCTATTTTATGTATGAAGACATAACAGCCTCACAGTGTTATGTAACTTGCTCAAGGTTCAAAGAGCAAGTGGAAAAGGTAAAACATCCAGCCAGATCTCATGGACTCCAAAGTCCATGTCAATATATTTTTTTTTCTCTTTTATTTTTCTGAAAGAGAGCACAAGTAGAGGAGGGACAGAAGAAGAGGGAGAAAGAGAGACTCTTAAGCGGCTCCACACCCAGCAGAGCCAGAGGACATGGGGCTCAAGTTCACAACCGTGAGAGATCATGACCTGAGCCAAAATCAAAAGTCAGACACTGAACCGATTGAGCCACCCAGGCACCCATTTATTTTTAAAGTAATCTCTACACCCAACATGGGGCTTGTACACATGACTTTGAGACCAAGAGTCACATGCTCTCCTGACTGAGCCATCAGGTGCTCCATGTCAATAATTTTTTTTTTACTTTACTGAAAGAAGGTGTCCTGATTGCTGGCTTAACAAAAGAAAGTCTCACAGAAACTAAACAGGTGACAAGGAAGGATTTCACTGCCAATCCTTCAGGAACTTGGTATTCTATTTATAAAGTAGGTAAATTAGCATCACTTACCATATCTGTAGCTTGATCTTCTTTCCTTGTAATTCAACTGTTTTGATCTTAAAGTCTATTCCTACAACACAGAAGAAAAAAAGGTAAATTATATCTATGGCTCTGAACTTGGCTCTCCCAAAATTAACTGGGAGTAAAAATAAAAATATACTTTTAAAATTTGTGTCTGTTTGGCTCTTGATAGCCTCTAAGTATGCATATTCTGAACAAATTATTCAATTTTAAACTTGAGTAATACAAGATCCAACATGGCAGAAGAAACAGCTATATAAAAAGAATTTTTACAATAAAGAAATGAAAAGGTAAATTTTAAAATATCTAATTTTTTTAAACTAAGCTCCACACCCAAGTGGGGCGTGAACTCACAACTTAGCCAGTCAGGTGCCCCTTTTAATGCAAAAAAAATTAAAAAAAAAAAAAGTTTCCCACTAGGGAAAAAAAATAGCCTTAACTAGCTTGCAAAGCAAAAACCTACTACCAGGGATAAAGAGGGTCATTTCATAATGATAAAAGGGTTAATTCATTAAGAAGGCAAAAATACTAAATGGTTATGCATCTTATAACACAGAGCTTCAAAATACATGAGGCAAAAGTAATACAAATCTCCCAGATCTGTCTATTCCTTAATCAACCAAAATCTTCAGCTTGGGTTGAGTTTCCCACAATCAAATCAAAAGAAAAAAAAGGGCAATGTGCCTGGCATTTATAAACCTCAGACTTTGTCTACAGCCCATGTTTTTGTTTCTCTAGGAATTACTGAGACTCTGAACAAGACTAACAATTCCAATTAGGCATGCAATTTGCTAATTAACCTATATAACAAACCTAACAACCAATACTATTTCAGAAAACTTCTCCAAAGACAAGTGAAATTAGGACACAGTCTGAAAGCTCCAAATCTTTTGAGAGACAGAAACCAGGTACAATTGGAAAATTAAGATTTTTAGGCTGTTTTAAGTCACCTACCTCATCCTAGACTCCTTGAGTTTCTCTTTTCTCTCTCTCTCAATGTTGTCTATCCTCAAACTAATTAGCAGTGGTTAAAGCAGTTCTTCATTCTTTTCTGCACAAAAACTCTCCTCGCCTACCTCTGGGCCATTCATTCTTCAATCTTCATTACTAGTTTCTCCTTGCCTCTCTGAACTCTTCTAAAAACCGAAGTGAATTTTTCTATCTTTACTCATTCCCATGGTGATTTTCCCTAATTTCATGACTTTAAATTCTAAATACGCACTGGTAACTCTCAAATTTATATCATAGCCCAGACCTCTCTCCTGAATTCCAAACTTGAGATAACTGTTTATTGCCTATCTGCAAATCCCATCTTTCACTAAGACTCAAGCAAAAGTCCTTAAAATGTTTCATAAGGCCCTACACATTCTGCCTACCCCCCCCCATATTCCATGCTGTCCTCATAATTTTCTGTATCTTTCTTTGATCTAGCTAACTAGATCAGCTTCCTTATTGTTCCACACACAAGTCAGAAAGATTCCCACCTCAAGAACTTTGCATATAACTGTTCTTCCAACTTAGACCACTCTTCTCCATTATGGCTCCTTCCCCTTGTCCTTTCCTAAGTGGCAACATTTTCCCAAGTCCCCCACCCCATGTCCATTGTCTATTAATAATCCCTACCCTTCTTCCTTACTTTTTTTAACATCCCTTAAATATGCTATATTTACTTATTCCTGTTATTTATTTTCTGTCTCCCTATGCAAAACTATAAAATCCACAAGGGTAGGAATTTTTATCTATTTAATTCAGTTAAATTCCCAGCACCTAGAGCCTGACATAAAAGCAGGCATTCAAAAAGTATTTGAATGAAGAGATAAATGATGTTTTCTAGAGAAAGTGAAATGATACCCGAGAAAAGATACATATAGATGGGTGCCTCAGTGGCTCAGTTGATTGAGAGTCCAACTCTTGATTTTGGCTCAGGTCATGATCCCAGGATTCTGGGATGAAGCCCCGTGGGCTCTATGCTGAGCATGGAACCTGCTTAAGATTCTCTGATTCTCTCTCTCTCCTCCTCTACCCTTCTTCCCTATTAGAGCACCAAAGAAAAAAATAAATAAAAATAAAAATAAAAATAAAAATATACATACATACACACATATACATACATATACATATTTATTTATTTTATTTCAGCATTAGGGTGAAACTTACCACTTGACAAGCTCCACACCTATCCACTTAGCATCCAGATTTTTTGAGCCTCAGGCCAAAACACAAAGGATGAAAGTTTCAATGAGATACTAAAAACTAAGCAAACCAAAATAGGGAACCTGAAGGAAACAGGGACAATGCAGAGAAAGAGAAAAGATAGTTCCTTTTATCTTCTCGGAACAAGAGTGGCGGGGGCAGGAAAACGAACTTGAACCAGAAAAACTCTTGAAAATTAAGGGGGGAAAAAAAAGGAAGTGGAAGAAATAATATATTCAACAGAAAGACCAAGAGAAAACTGAGATCTAGAAAATATTAACAAAATGACCAAGAATGGAATTTATGTGATATATGACAAGTTAGAAGATCAAACCAGGAGGTCTGATATTGAACTAACAGAAGTTCAAGAAAGAACAAAGAAAATGACACATAGAATATAATAATTTTAAAACTGTGCAAAAAGGCGCTTGGGTGGCTCAATCGGTTAAGCGTCCAACTTCAGCTCAGGTCATAATCTCGCGGTTCATGAATTCAAGCCCCACATTGGGCTCTGTGCTGACATTTGGACCCCAGCCTCTGCTTCAGATTCTGTGTCTCCCTCTCTCTCTGCCCCTCCCCTGCTCACACTCTGTCTCTGTCTCTCTCAAAAATGAAGACATTAAAAAAAATTTTAAAAATAAAAACTGTGCAAGAAATCTGCACAGCAAAGGAAACGATCAACAAAACTAAAAGGTAATCTATTGAATGGGAGAAGATATCTGCATATGACATATCCGATAAAGGGTTAGTATCCAAAATATATAAAGAACTTATAAAATTCAACACCCAAAAAACAATCCAATTAAAAAATAAGACGTGAACACACGTTTTTCCAAAGACATAGAGATAGCCAACAAACACATGAAAAAATGCTCAACATCACTTATCATGAGGGAAATGCATATCAAACTACAATGAGATATCACCTTATACCTGTCAGAGTGGCTAAAATCAACAACACAAGAAACAACAGGTGTTGGCTAGGGTGTGGAGAAAGGGGAATTCTCTTGCACTGCTGGTGGAAATGCAAATCGGTGTGGTCATTCTGGAAAACAGTATGGAGGTTCCTCAGAAAGTTAAAATACAACTACCCTACAATCCAGCAACTGCACTACTAGTTCGAAGGGATATATGCACCCCAATGTTTATAGCGGCACTATCTACAATAGCCAAATTATGTAAAAACCCCAAATGTCCACTGAATGATGGATGTATAAGGAATGTGGTGTGTGTGTGTGTGTGTGTGTGTGTGTGTGTGTAACGGAATATTGCTGAGCCATACGAATGAATGAAATC
>NW_024412419.1:21113301-21129340 GCF_014898765.1 Herpailurus yagouaroundi | reverse complement strand
CCCCCCCCCCCCCCCCCCCCCCCCCCCCCCCCCCCCATGTGTTAAATGTGTGATGAGAATTACGGCATGCACTTGTGATGAATACCAGGTGATACACAGAAATGCTGAATCACTATATTGTACTAAAACTACACTGTATTTTAACTGGAATTTAAGTAAAAACTTTTTTAAAATGGTGCATGAAAACTTAACAGAAGCAAAAGAATCTATTCTAGACTGACTCACCAAATGTTTGCATAATGAAAAAAATTGGATCTATTCCAAGTAATATAACCATGAAATTTCAAGACACCAGGAATAAAGATATTATAAAAGCTTGCACACACATAAACTAAGCCATATTAAATAATCAGAAGTGACAACTCTGAACTTCTACTTCTCAACAGCCAACAGCAACACTAGAATACAGAAAGATAATGTCTTTAAAAAATATTTCAACCTGGGCACCTAACTGACCCAGTAGGTACAGCATGTGACTCTTGACCTCAGGGACCTAAGTTTAAGCCCCACTTAAAAAAAGAAAATTTTTTTTCAACCTTTTTCCAGTCAAAACTCAAGTGAGAGTAAAATAATGCATTTCCAGGCATGAAAGATCTCAAGAGTTAGCTCCCATGCATCTCTTCTAAGACAACTACTAGGAGAGGTTGCTTTGCCAAAACCAGGAAGAAATCCAGCAAAGAGTGAGGTAAATGGGAGCTCAAACTGGCCTAGAGAGCAACCAGTTCAGAAGCGAATGAGGACATAAAAGGACAGAATAAAATGAGAAGAAAATTCCAAGAAATATATCTACTAAGAGAGGGAAGGGAATAAATGGTACTAATGGAATTTGTATGAAAAGCAGAAATTCAGAGAGCTTGGCAATTCTGTTGCCGATTTTGGATAAAGTATGTACAGTGTCTTGAAATTTAAGCAAATGTAATAATAAAGGAACTGTAAATTACAGTAAAAACAAAAATCATCCAAGAAAGGAAATGTGATTATAGTACACTACTTGGTTTAACAGTTAATAAAAAACATGTGTTATAACTATTTGAGAAGATGAAGAGAGAGGCACCAGGAATGTCTGGAATAATTGATTCTCATTTCCTGTAACAAGAGAGAATTTCTAATGTTAGTTTTTTCTTTTTGCGTGGGTTTTTTTTTTTTTTTTTAAGTTAAAAGCCAAGACTAAGGAATATGGTGTTGAATAACAGATAAAAAGGTCATAAAATGCTTGGAAAAGGAAATACACAGGTAGGCACAGGGCAAAACTCTATTGTTGCTACTGTCCTCACAGACCTTGAAATACTGTGACTTCTAAAATTCTGCTCTACCAACTTTAATAGAAGTAAAAACTGGGTTAACAGACGGACGCTTACAAATAAGTTCTCTCCACTACTTAACCACTTCAATTTGATCACTGTATTCCTCCCATGGCCCTCAGCCACCCCTGCAGTCTCATTTCCTTCCAGTCGGCCTCCGGTAGTCACCTTCAAACACAACTTTTTGAAGAAGCTGTGTACTTTTTCCAAGTAAATACCTTTGTCACTCCATCAATTAGTTTCTACATTCCCCAAAACATATACACCTAAGTGTGGAAAAACTTAAGATAGCGTAGAAAAGCTTTTGATAACATTTAGGAATTAGAGCAAAATAAGTAGCTCAACTGCCAAGAGAAGGTAGGAAAACCTATATCACCCTTTAAGATTCTGCCAGGAGGAGGAGCACCTGGTGGCTCAGTCTAGTTAAGCATCCAACTTCACTGTGCTGACAGCTCAGAGCCTGGATCCTGCTTCAGACTCTATGTCTCCCTCCCTCTCTCTGCCCCTTCCTTGCTCGTGCTCTCTCTCCTTTTCTCAAAAATAAATAAACAGTAAACAAAATTTAAGATTCTGCCAAGAGAAATAATCAGATTCTCCTGCAACACTATCATTTCCTAAATTTTCACAGACTAGAGCAAACATAGGATTTGATCCAACCAGTGTTTCTCTTTTAGGTTGTATTTATACGAAAACACACTAAAGGAAATCTCTTATTTTTACAGATTCCTGGGACCCAGCTCAAACGAGTATTTCAATTTACTGCACTCTAACTTTTATCAATTTTCAGCTGCTCAGAAAGTGAGAAACACGTATCAGCCAAAATATTTGCCTTAATGATGTTGCAGAAGCACCATCCAGTGGCAAGAAAAGTTAACTGCAACTTCTAGCCACTGTAAATATCAGTTTTCCAAAGCTTAGCTTCTGATGACACACCAATACATAGTATTTAATGTAGGAAGAAATATAATAAACTCCAGACAACTAAAGTTTAACAGCTCATAGGTAAACGATCAGTATCTGTGGTTTTTAACAAATGAAAATAAAGTATTTTCACCACATCAGGAAAGGAAATAAGAATCCTATACCTACAATCCTTTGAATATAGCTTTTTCTGAAATTTAAGAAATATGATTCTTAGTCCTAGCTCTAGCTCTACCATTATAGCACAAGTTTTGAAAAGACCACTTCCCAATACAGCCATTAGCTTATCTGGATGCAGATGTGAAAATGCAGAATGCAGGAATTTCCTCTAAAGCTCTTCTTATTGGGGCGCCTGGGTGGCTCAGTCAGTTGAGCATCCAACTTCAGCTCACGACATGATCTCGTGGTTTGTGGATTCGAGTCCCATGTCGTGCTCTGTGCTGACAGCTCAGAGCCTGGAACCTGCTTCAGATTCTGTGTCTCCCCCCATGCATGCACTCTCTCTCTAAACATTAATTTTTTTTTAAAAGATCCTTCCGTATAATAGTAATAGCTTAGTAAACACCTTGAAAATTTATAATGTGTTTAGCCCTTTGGAGTGGATTAAAGCATTAAATCCTCAGAACAGTCCTAACCTATACTTTTATTTACAAACTACAAATGAAAAATAAAATTAAAATCCAGTAGTACTAGCAATATTTACTGGGTAACTACTAAGTGTTCTAAGCATTTCCTGTATTATCTCATTTACTATTCAAAATTATCCTCTGTGGGGCAACTGTCAAGTCAGTTGACACTCTTGATTTTGGCGCAGATCATGATCTCACAGTTCACAGAATCAAGCCCCACATCAGGCTCTGTGCTTGTTAGCTTGGGATTTTCTCTCTCTCCCTTGATCTCTGCGCCTCCCCCACATCCACTCTCAAAATAAATAAACTTAAAAAAAATCCTCTGCAGCAATCCCTATCAAAATAACACCAACATTCTTCACAGCGCTAGAACAAACAATCCTAAAATTTGTATGGAACCAGAAAAGACCCCAATAGCCAAAACAATCTTAAAAAAGAAAACCAAAGCTGGAGGCATCACAATCCCAGACTTCAAGATTTATGACAAAGGTGTAATCATCAAGACAGTATGGTACTGGCACAAAAACAGACACCCAGGTCAATGGAACAGAATAGAGAACCCATAATGGACCCACAAACGTATGGCCAACTAATCTTTGACAAAGCAGAAAAGAATATCCAATGGAATAAAGACAGTCTCTTCAACAAATGGTGCTGGGAAAACTGGACAGTGACATGCAGAAAAATGAACCTGGACCACTTTCTTATACCATACACAAAAATAAACTCAAAATGAATTGAAAAACCTAAATATAAGACAGGAAGCCAACAAAATCCTAGAGGAGAAAGCAGGCAAAAACCTCTCTGACCTCAACCGCAGCAACTTCTTACTCAACACGTCTCCAGAGACAAGGGAAACAAAAGCAAAAATGAACTACTGGGACCTCATCAAAATAAAAACCTTCTGCACAGCGAAGGAAACAATCAGCAAAACTAAAAGGCAACCGATGGAATGGGAGAAGATACTTGCAAACGACGTATCAGATAAAGGGTTAGTATCCAAAACCTATAAAGAACTTATCAAACTCAACACCCAAAAGACAAATAATCCAGTGAAGAAATGGGCAAAAGACATGAATAGACACTTCTCCAAAGAAGACATCCAGATGGCTAACAGAAACATGAAAAACCACTCAACATCACTCATCATCAGGGAAATACAAATCAAAACCACGAGATACCGATACCACCTCGCACCTGTCAGAATGCCTAAAAACATTAATAACTCAGGCAACAACAGATGTTGGCGAAGGTGAGGAGAAAGAGGATCTCTTTTGCATTGTTGGTGAGAACGCAAACTGGTGCAACCACTCCAGAAAACAGTATAGAGGTTCCTCAAAAAATTGAAAATAGAACTACTCTGCAACCCAGCAACTGCACTACTAGGTATTTACTCAAGGGTGTGCTGTTTTGAAGGGGAACATGCACCCCAATGTTTACAGCAGTGCTATCGACAATAGCCAATGTATGGAAAGAGCCCAAATGCCCATTGACAGCTAAATGTATAAAGAAAATGTGGTACACAGACACACACACACACACACACACACACACACACACACACACACACACATATACATACAATGGAGTATTACTCGGCAATCAAAAAGAATGAAATCTTGCCATTTGCAACTACATGAATGGAACTAGAGAGTATTATGCTAAGCAAAATTAGAGAAAGACAAATATCACATGACTTCATTCATATAAGGAATGTAAGATCCTAAACAGATGAACCTAAGGAAAGGGAAGCAAAAATAATACAAAAACAGGGAGGGGAACAAAATAGAACAGACTTTTAAATATAGAGAACAGAGGGTTGTGGGAGGGGGGATGGGCTAGATGGGCAAGGGGCCTTAAGGAATATACTCCTGAAATCATTGTTGCACTATATGCTAACTTGAATGTAAATTAAACATTAATTTTTGAAAATCCTCTGCAAAACTACATATATGCCTATTTTATTTATTTTTTTTCAACGTTTATTTATTTTTGGGACAGAGAGAGACAGAGCATGAACGGGGGAGGGGCAGAGAGAGAGGGAGACACAGAATCAGAAGCAGGCTCCAGGCTCTGAGCCATCAGCCCACAGCCCGACGCGGGGCTCGAACTCATGGACCACGAGATCGTGACCTGAGCTGAAGTCGGATGCTTAACCGACTGCGCCACCCAGGCGCCCCCATATATGCCTATTTTAAAGAAAAGGAAAGTTTAAAGTAATTTAAATAAGGTCAGAGAATTAAGGTGGCAGAACCAGTACTCAATTCCACTTGTTTTTTCACACCATACATGCTCTTAACCTAAATTAAGTTCCATAACTCCATTTTTTATTTATGTATTTTCTACTGAGGTAAAATCCACATAAGATGTTCTCAGTTTATTTGGGCCTTAAGTTCTCTCGACAGTATTTTGTAGTCTTCAGGGCCTAGGTCTTACATTTTGTTAAATTTATCCCCATTTCATTTTTCACGTTTAGGGTGCTATTATAAATAATACTTTTTTAAGAGTTTCATTTTCTAATTGTTGCTCAATATAGAATACATCTTATTTTTGTATACTGATCCCTATCCTATAACCTTGCTATAGTCACTTCTTAATTCTAGCTGCTCTTTATTTGGGAGGTAGGGTGCTTAGAGTTTTCTATGTATGTAAGTCATATATATAATCAGGTAGTCTACAAAAAGGCACTTTCTTAATCATGTTCCTTTCGAACCTCTGATATCTTTCTTTCTCTCGCCTTATTGTTACCAGCTAGGACCTCTAATACAATGTTGTTTTGTACTTGATCCTTAACAAAGAAAGCTTAGAGTGAAAGCTTCACTGTTAAAGTATCATGTTAACTGTACATCATTTAGTAGGCTGAGGAAATGTCCTTTTACTCCTAGTTTGCTAAGGTATCGTGATGCAAATGAGTATTTTGTAAAATGCTTTTATTATTTTTTAAGCTAATTTATTTATCTTGAGGGAGACAGAAACAGTGCACAAGCAAGCAGGGGAGGGGCAAAGAGAGAGGGAAAGAGAGAGAATCCCAAGTAGGCTCTGCACTGTCAGCATGGAGCCCAATGTAGGGCTCAAACTCACGAACCATGAGATCATGACAGGAGCCCAAATCAAGAATTGAATGCTTAACTAACTGAGCCACCTAGGCACCCCATCGTATGCTTTTTCCGTACCTATTAAGATGATCATGACTTTTCTTCTTCTTCTTTTTTTTTTTAGTAGGCTCTACACTCAACCTGGGGCTTGAACTCACAACCCCAAAGAGTCACATGCTCTACCAACTGAGCCAGCCAGGCACCCTTCTTCTTTACCCCATTAAGGGAGCTAATTAAAATTGATTTAGGGGGCTCATGGGTGGCTCAGTCAGTTGAGCGGCCGACTCTTGACTTCGGCTTAGGTCATGATCCCAGGGTCATGGGATCAAGTCCTGTCCCAGGCTCTGTGCTGAGCAGTGACCCTGCTTAAGACTCTTTCTTTCTCTTTCTCTCCCCCCTCCCATGCCCCTCTCCCTTGCTCTCGGACACACTCACTCTCTGTCTCTAAAATAAAATAAAATAGTGGCTCCTGGGTGGCTCAGTTGATTAAGCAGCTGACTCAGCTCAGGTCATGATCTCACAGTTCATGAGTTCAAGCCCCGCATACAGCTTTGCTGTCAGCTCTGTCCCCCTCTCTCTCTCTGCCCCTCCCCTGCTCACTTGCGTGCTCTCTCATTCTCTCTCCCTCTCTTTCCCTCTCTCCCTCCCTCAAAATTAAACACTTTAAGGGAGCCTGGGTGGTTCAGTCAGTTAAGTGTCCAACTCTTGGCTTCAGCTCAGGTCATGATCTCGTGGTTCATGAGTTTGAACCCTGCATTGGGCTCTGCACAGACAGCATGGAGCCTGCTTGGGATTCTCTCTCTCCCTCTCTCTCTCAAAATAAACAAATCAACTTGAAAAAAAATTTTAAAAATAAAAATAAGTTTTTTTTTTAACGTTTATTTATTTTTGAGACAGAGACAGAGCATGAACGGGGGAGGGGCAGAGAGAGAGGGAGACACAGAATTGGAAGCAGGCTCCAGGCTCTGAGCCATCAGCCCAGAGCCCAACACGGGGCTCAAACTCACGGACTCACGGACCGTGAGATCGTGACCTGAGCTGAAGTCGGACGCTTAACCGACTGAGCCACCCAGGCGCCCCAAAAATAAGTTTTTAAAAAATATTTATTTTTGAGAGAGACAGAGAGACAGAGAGAGAGAGAACGTGCACACATGCACAAATGGGGGAGGGGCAGAGAGAGAGGTAAACACAATCTGAAGCAGGTTCCAGGCTCCAAGCTTTCAGTGAAGAGTCCAATGCAGGGCTCGAACCCACCAACCGTGAGATCATGACCTGAGCCAAAGTCAGACACTTAAGTGACTGAGCCACCCAGGCACCCTTATTTTATTTTATTTTATTTTATTTTATTTTATTTTATTTTATTTTTTGTTTTATTTATTTATTTATTTTTATTTTTATTTTTAAATTTTATTTATAGAGAGAACAAGCATGCAAGGGAGAGGGGCAGTGGAGGGAGAGAGAGAAAGAGAGAGAATGAAAGAATCTTAAGCAGGGTGCCTGCTCAGGGCAGAGCCTGGCACAGGGATCAATCCCATGACCCTGGGATCATGAACTGAGCCGAAATCAAGAGCTGGCTGCACAACTGACTAAGCCATGCAGGCACCCGTAAACAAGCACTAAATAGATAGATAGATAGATAGATAGATAAATAGATAGATAGATAGATAGATAGATAGATAGATAAAATGATTTTTAAAAATTTATTTTGAATGTGAAATCAACATTGTATTCCTAAAATAAAGTCTACTTGGTCATGACATATTATTTTTTATAAGTTCCCAGAAATGCTGTGCAATTATTATTTTTTTAATGTTTGTTTATTTTGGGGGCAGGGAGGGGGCAGAAAGAGAGAGGGACAGAAGATCCAAAGTGGGCTCTGAGCTGACAGCAGCAAGCCTGATGTGGGGCTCAAACTCACGAACTGCGAGATCATGACCTGAGCCAAAGTCAGACCCTTAACCAACTAAAAACACCCACGTGCCCCTAGATAAGGATTCTTACATACATGTTCATGAAGGAGATGTCAATGTTCATTAGGGATCTCTCTGTCTGGTCTTAATATCCAAGAGAAGGCTGGTCCCATAGATGATTTAAAGTGTGCCCTCCTCCACCATTTACTGAAATAGTAGTATTTTCTTCCTTAAACATTTGATAAAACTCACCAGTGAAGCCATCTGAGCCTTAAAATTTCTTTCAGAAAAAACTTAAATTAAGATTCTATTTCTTTAATATATGTCTATTCTATCAATCACTACAGAAGAATATTCGTTGAGTATCCAACTATATAATTATAGATTTCTATTTCTCCTTCCAATTCTGTCAGTTTCTGCTTCAAGTATTTTGAAACTCTGTTATTAGGTATATAAATATGATAAACTGACACCTTTATCATTACAAAAAAATTTTCTTTATTCCTGGAAGTATACTCCTTGCTCTGAAATCTACTTTGTCTACTATTAATACAGCCACCTGGGCTTTTTTATGATTATTGGCTTCTTAGGTAGTCCTAAGGTATTTTTTAGTGGTTGCACTAGACATCATAACACACATTTTTAACTTAGCACAGTGCACCTTCAAACAGTATTATACCACTTCTCATATTAATGTAAGAACCTTACAGCAGTGTGCTTCCATTTTCTCCCTATTACTGGGCTTTTACTTTTTACATCTACCTTTTACTTTTTTTTTTTTTTTTTTTTAATTTTTTTTCCAACGTTTATTTACTTTTGGGACAGAGAGAGACAGAGCATGAACGGGGGAGGGGCAGAGAGAGAGGGAGACACAGAATCGGAAACAGGCTCCAGGCTCTGAGCCATCAGCCCAGAGCCTGACGCGGGGCTCGAACTCACGGACCGCGAGATCGTGACCTGGCTGAAGTCGGACGCTTAACCAACTGCGCCACCCAGGCGCCCCATCTACCTTTTACTTTTTACATCTACATTTTCTGAATTTTACTAGTCAATTGTCTGAAATAAATTTAAATTTGAGAAAAAAGTATTTTGCATTTCCCCATGTGTACCATTTATCTTCTCCATTCTTTTGTGTGTATCTGAGTTTCCACCCCAAATGGTTTTCTTCAGCCTGAAAAATTTCCTTTAATATTTTTTAAAGATTTTTTTAAAAGTTTATTAATTTGAGGGGCGCCTGGGTGGCGCAGTCGGTTAAGCGTCCGACTTCAGCCAGGTCACGATCTCGCGGTCCGTGAGTTCGAGCCCCGCGTCAGGCTCTGGGCTGATGGCTCAGAGCCTGGAGCCTGTTTCCAATTCTGTGTCTCCCTCTCTCTCTGCCCCTCCCCCGTTCATGCTCTGTCTCTCTCTGTCCCAAAAATAAATAAACGTTGAAAAAAACAATTTTTTTAAGTTTATTAATTTGAGAGAGAGAGAGAGAGAATGAGCAGACAGAGAGGGGGACAGAGGATCCGAAGCAGGCTCTGTGCTAATAGCAGAGAACCCAACGGCAGGGCTCGAACTCCAAAACCATGAGATGATGATCTGCGCTGAAGTGGGACACTTCACTGACGGAGCCTCCCAGGCGTCCCCCTTTAACATTTTTAATAGAGCGGGACTGTCAGCAAGAAATTCTCTCAGCTTTTGTCTGCAAAATGCCTTTTTAAATGTTTATTTTTAAGAAACAGAGCACACGTGTAAGCATGCATGAGCAGGGGAGGGGCAGAGAAAGACAGAGGGCAGCAGATCTGAAGCAGGCTCTGCACTGACAGCAGCAGCCCAATGTGGGGCTCGAATTCAAGAACCACAAGATCATGACTGAGCTGAAGTTAGACAATCAACTGAGCCACACCTGCGTCCTGGAAATGTCTTCAGTTTGTCTTGATTTCTGCAAGATATGCTTGTCAGGATTAAATTCTAATGATAGTCTTTTCACATCAGAACTTTTTTTTTAGGATTGTATTTTTGGACCACCTGGGTGGCTCAGTCAGTTGAGCCACCAACTCTTGGTTTCGGCTCAAGTCATCATCTCACAGTTTGTGGGACTGAGCCCCGTGTCAGCTCTGGGCTGGCAGCGTGGAGCCTACTTGAGATTCCTTCTCCCTTTGTCTCTGCCCCTCCATCTCTCCCTCCCTCTCTCAAAAAATAAACTTTAAAAAAAGGATTGATTTCTTAAAAAAAAAAAAAAGATTTAATTTTTAAGTAATCTCTACAACCAATATGGGGCTCAAACTTACAACCCTGAGATCAAGAGTCGAATGCTCTACCAACTGAGCCAGCTAGGTGCCCCTCCTTTCAGAACTTAAAAAGTGTTACTCCACTGTCTTCTGGCTTGCATGACACCCCCCACCCACATACACACCCCTTTTGGGAGGAATCTAGACTTAAGAAACTTTTTATTTTGAAACGACTTTACAGAAAAGTTGCAAACACAGAGTCCATATATACCTTTCATCCAGCTTCTAATGTTAACACTTAGTGCTCGCTTCGGCAGCACATATACTAATGTTAACATTTAGATAATCATTATCAGAAAAAAGAAAGTAACACTGGTATGAAGCAATTAACTTAGCTACAGACTTAAATCTACCAATTTGTTCACTAATGTCTTTTTCTTTTTCTTAATGTTTACTTTAGAGAGAGAGAGACAGACAGACAGACAGACAGACAGACAGACAGCATAAGAAGGGGAGGGGCAGGGAGAGGGAGACAGACACAGAATCTAAAGCAAGCTCCAGGCTCTAAGCTGGCAGCACAGAGCATGCATGACATGAGGCTCGAACTCACAAACCATGAGATCATGGCCTGAGCCAAAGTAGGGTGCTTAACCGACTGAGCTACCCAGGCACCCCACTAATGTCTTTTTCTGTTCCAGGATCCAATTCAGGTTCCCAACACTGCATGTAGTGGACACGTTTCCTTGATCTGTAACAGTTATTCAATATTTTCTCATCTTGCATGACCTTAATAATTTTGAAAAATACTAGCCAGGTATCTTGTAGAACCTCCCTCAATTTGGGTTTGTCTGATGTCTTCTCATAATTAGAGCAAGGCTTTGCATTTTTTGGTAAGAACACCACAAATGAAATATTTTGCCTTTCTTAGCTCATTATCAGGGAGTATATACATTGTGAATGCCTTATTGCTGTGCTATTAACCTTGATAACTTGGTTATGGTGGTATCTACAGAGTTTCTCTCCACTATAAATTCATTTTTTCTCTTTGTAACTAATCAATTTTTTGGAGAAAATACTTTAAGGCTATGAAAATATGTTTCTCACCATACCTTCACTCACTGATTTTACCTTCCATATCGATTTGTGCCCGTGACAACTATTACTGTAATATTTGCTAATGGTGATGCTGTGTTTAGTCACTACTTTACACTTAATAACTAATTCTTTTACATTTTATTCCTTCTCCCCATTCATTTACTTATTTATTTATTATTACCAATATGGACTCATAGATATTTTATTCTACTGATTATGTAATACTAGAATTATTTGATTCCAACTTTGGCCATCAGAAGCTCTTTCAAGTTGGCTCTTACATCCTTTTGACATGTCCCACCCTTTTCTAGCACTTCTTTGTTTTCTGGCACCAAAGATGCTTCAGAATCATCCTCTTCTGCCTCTATCCCAGCTCTTTCTTCAAAGTGCCGTGGTACGTCTTAATGAAGAATTGTTGAGTCCAAGATCTGGGCACAAGATATGCTCATTGCTCCTGGAGTGTCACTGCTTCTACGCATTCCCAGAGGACAGAGCGAGGAAATACATTTATGCACAGTAACCCATGCATATACATACATCTACATTTCTAGACCTATTTATCTGTATATATTACACAAAACCATGAGTTAATACTGATACCTCCAATTCAAGACCAAAAAGTTCATTCTAGCCGTTTTCCTTTCCTTACTTGTAACCTCTTCATTTAACAGTTAGGTATCTGGCTGTTACTAGATCTAAACTAGATTTACTTATATATTCAATCTTAATATATACATAAAGTAGTATATACACAGAGCAGTTTCAGGCTTACTAACCCATATCCTTATGAGAAAGGGCAGATTTACTAACTAGAATATGATACTTGTATATAGTTCTTTTTATCTTTAGTCTTACAATATCTAGTCAAAATACTATTTTCTGAAGTTACTTTGATGATTTATTCTCTTCCTCCTCCTCAGTGTGGTTGTTGTCCAGTTGTAATAAAGTTAGGTTCATTTGTTGGTTTACATTATTTTTCTTGAAAAGTCAACAGCTGTTATCTTTGCCCTCTGTATATATAATGCGGTTTTTCTTTCCTCTAGTTTCTCTTAAGTTTTCTCTTTAAAACTAGTTTTCAGCAATTGGATTAGGATGTGCCTCAGTGTGACTCTCTTTGTGTTTATCCTATCTGGGATCATTAAGTCTAAGGGATTATAGCTTTCATTATATTTAAAAAATTTTCAGCCATATTTCTTCAAATACTTCTTCAACTGCAGCCTCCAAATGCAAATGGTATTAGGCAGGCTATCTGATAATGTCTCACACATCACTGGGGCTCTCTTTTTCTTCCAGTCTTTTTTTACCCTGTGCTTCATTTTGGGCAGTTTCTATTATCCTATCACTGATCTTTTCTTCTGCATATCTAATCTGCTGTTAAGCCCCATCAACTGCATTTTTCCTTTCAGATACCATATTTTTCAGTTCTAGAAGCTCCAATGGGTCTTTTTTACATCTACATTTCTTTCATGTTCTTGCTTTCCTTTAAATGCTTCAACATCTGTCTTCTAAATCCATCATCTCTGTCATTTCTGGGTCTTTTTCCAGAAACTGATTTTTCTCCTGGTTAAGGATTACATTTTCCCACTTCTTCATATGCCTAGTAACTTCAGATTAGATGCTAAACATCTTACAGACTTTGTTAATGTATAGACTTTTTAAATGTTGAGTTTTGTTAAGATGGGCAGCTAAATTAGTTGAGAATCAGCTTAACCCTATTGAGGTCCGTTTTTCAGCACAGTTTTAAGGAAGGGCTAGAGCAGCCTTTTCTCCAGAGTTATTACTTTAGCCCCACTCCTAATGAATGCCATTTCTAGGGTCTTCCCCAAATGGCCTTTATATTCAATGAGATCTCTCTCTCTTGGGTGGTCAGAACTAGAATGTCTCCCCACCCATTTTAAGTCTCAACACTTCTTCCAACTAGCTGGTAGTTGTTCTTTCCCCTAATAGTTGTTCTCTGCTCAGCCATGGAGCCCCACACAGCTTAGCATCCAAAGATTCAAAGGGACTCCTTTCTGGATCTCACTGTCCACATAATGCCATCTTCTATGATAAACAATCCTGCAAATTCCAGCCTCCCCCTCAGTCTCTCTCTGAGTTCTAACTCCTTGGCCCAACAAGACTGCCTTGCTCTGCTTAGATCCTGAATTGGAATCTAGTTTCAGAAAGAAAGCCAGGGGGATTGCAGGGTTCTATTTATTTGTTTTCCTTCTCTCAAGGATTGCAATTCTGCCGCACCTGTTACCAAATCTTTAAAAACAGCTGTTTCTTCTGTTTTGTCTGGTAGTCTAGCAGTTTATAGCCAGAAGGCTATTCTGGTGCCAGTTACTCTATGATGTCCAGAAATGGAAGATCTCTCAACAGCTTTATTGTCTTTTAAAGGTTAAGTAATCCTTGGCCTTTTTAAGAATAGGTTTCAAATCATTTGAGAACCTAAAGAAAATCATGGATCCTTTGCCCATTCCCTTACACCAAACTGTATATATTTCAGGGAGTTTAAAGCCTCTGTCCCAGTCCCCCACCTTCTACTGTTCCACCAGAGGGTTGTGGTTTATAGCACTGGTGTACTACACTAGCATTCTTTCAAAGCTTTAGAGGCAATTTGTATTCACTAAAAACTTGCTAAGGCTGAAATTCAAGTATTTGAACCAATAAAAACATTTTTTTTTTATCAAAGAAGACACTTTAAAAAAAAGTATTAATACAAAGTTCAGAAACAATACAGCTATTATTCTTTCCCCACATGTGGCAGATAATATTTCTCACATATCTACATGATGATATACTGGCAGTCTGATATTACAGACTAAAGAAACCAAGCCAAAATAATCTAGATTTTTTATCTGATATCCTAATTAGCATTCTTGTTATATAATTATTAAAAAGCAATTTTTTATTATCCTGATCTAGCCACCAGCAACAGCAATATTGATACTGAATTATAAATATATACACTTCATATATACATTCATTCTTTGTTAACTACTGTTAAAAACTGGCATTCTCCTAGGTTACTAGTCCTTACAGCAGCATAAGCCAGCTCGGTCAGGCCAGATGGATGTCAGTAAGTATCACTTCAGAATTCACCCTAGTCCCACATACTCAGCAATAAATACCTGTTGATTTAAATAATGGGAGGGAGTTGGGTGCCTGCGTGGCTCAGTTGGATAAGCATCCGACTCTTGATTTTGGCTCAGCTCATGATCTCACAGTGCTTAAGTTGGAACCCCACATTAGGTTCCATGTGTTGATAGTGTGGAGCCTTCTTGGGATATTCTCTCTCTCTCTCTCTCTCTCTCTCTCTCTCTCTTTCTCTGCCCCTACCCTGTCCTCTTTCTCAAAATAAGTAAACTTAAAAAAAAAAGTAATGGAAAGAAGCTGAAAAGATAAAGACAGAAAGGTAAATAGTAAAGGAGAACATTTAAGAGTGCTTGATATTTATTTTTTAAAATTTTTTCATGTTTTATTTATTTTTGAGAGAGAAAGAGAGAGAGACCATGCACGAGCGGGGGAGAGGCAGAGAGAGGGGGAGGCACAGAATCTGAAGCAGGCTCCAGGGTCTGAGCTGTCAGCACAGACCCCAATGCGGGCAGAGCTCAAACAGGAACCATGAGATTGTGTACTACCTGAGCTGAAGTGGGACACTCAACCAAGTGAGCCACCCAGGTGCCACAAGAGTGCTTGATATTTAATTATCAAAACTCAACTGGCCAGAATATAAAGGTTTATTTCTGGACTTTTCAATTCTATTCCACCAATCTGTAATGCCTACTTTTATGCTAGAACCACATGGTCTTGATTACTGTAGCCCTGCTGTAAGGTTTGAAATCAGGTAATGTGTGTCTTCCAACATTGTGCTTCTTTTTCAAAATTATTTTGGCTATTCTGGGCCCTCTGCATTCCTATACGAATCTTATGAGTCACTTATCAACTTCTGCACACAAGCTTCCTAGTATTTTAACAGGAACTGCACTGAATCTGTAGACCAATTTGGATAGTACTGCCACCTTAATGTTGTCTTCTGATACATGAACAATGTGTATCTTTCCATTTACTGAGATCTTCTTTAGTCTCTTTCAATAGTGTTTTCAGTGTACGACTCTTGTACTTCTCTTGTTAAATTTATTCCTAAATACTGATTCTTTTTGAAGCCAGTATAAGTGGAATTAACGTCTTAATTCCATTTGTAAATGTTTCATTACTAATGTACAGAAATACTTTTGATTTCTGTACACTGTTCCTGTATTCTATTTATGGACTTTTAAAAAGCAAAGTAGCTATTCTATTCTGAAGTACCTATACATTGTATTACATTAAAATTACATTACAAATAACAAAAGTCATTCTAACAAAAAATAACTTCATCTAACAAAAGAAGCTGACATTACAAAGTAGTATATAATAAAACTCAAGAACTACTGAATCTATAGGTGTAAGTCAGGAGGAAGAAAGTCTTATCTGCTATGCACTAATTTTAGAGACACTCCTCTAATTTATTAAGATTCTCAGAAGTAAATATAGTTACAGAAGACAACTGGAAAATCTAATTCCACAATACCAGATAACAGAGGATTAAAAAAAAAAAAAAAGCAAGAGAAGCAATGTCACAAAAACAGAAAATTAACATGTTTGTCTATGCACAAAAGATGTAATATCTTTATTCACCCTGCTAAATTTAAATTTTCTTATTTGAAAATTTAAAATTTCCTCTAATACTTTATGTATTATATATAAGTACATAATACATATATATGTGTGTATATAAGTATATATATGTACATATATAGGTATATACATGTATAAGTGTATATATATATGTGTATAGATACACACACACACACACACACACACACACACACACACACACACACACACACA
>NW_024412419.1:21098929-21113291 GCF_014898765.1 Herpailurus yagouaroundi | reverse complement strand
ACACACACACACACACACACACACACACACACACACACACACACACATATATATATATATATAATGGGAAGCTCAAATTCACAGCCCAGAGATCAAGTCACATGCTCAGGGCACCTGGATGGCTCAGCTGGTAGAGCATACAACTCCTGATCTCAGGGTTCTTAAGTTCGAGCCCATGTGGGGTATAGAGATAACTGAAAAATAAAATCTTAAAAAAAAAAAAAAAAAAAAAGTGGCATGCTTGACTGACTGAGCCAGCCAGGTGCCCCTAGTAAATATAGATTTATAATACCCATGTAGCACTTTAAGTATTATTTCACAAAATCTGATTTGTAAAAAATCAAAAGCTCTGACTAAGTAAAACACAACCACACTTACTGTGTCTTAATTATTTTGAACTCAAAATTAGTACAGTAGAAATTAATGAGCTTTGTGCTTTGTTTCACATAAGCCATAAGATGTATTTACTGGAGTCATAGATTTCCAAAAGTAGTTTTAAATTTGGCATGTGTAGTTAATTCCTCAAGTCCCTCATGAATTTCCTTCATTTCCTTTATTCCTGAGCTCTTTACATGCTCCTTTGACACTTATCCAAAAAAAAGGAAGGAGGAACTTTTTCATGTCAAAGAACTGAGCAAGTAAATTCTTGCTTGTGTGACGCAGTATGTGTGTGATGAAACACTATTCTGCTGCTTCTGCTGTCACTTCCACTGTCCAAAACTTTGGAGGCACCTTCCAGAAGGTGTTCTGCAGAACATGGCAGTATCTCCTTATATTCTTATTTGGTATCACAGCATCAAGAGTAACCCTACCTCAAATACCTATCTTAATCTCTCTACAGAGCTACTCCAATCATATTTTTATGATATGTTAGGTTATACACTACACCTCCATAAGCAAATACAAGTATGCTGTTGACAGTGAATTCATTTTAAGAATTAAGAAAGGCCATGTGTAGCATAGTGATTAAGAGTACCCTGATAAATATGGTCTTCTGGCTCTGTCACATACTTGCTATGTGGCATTGGGTGAAACTTTAACCTCTCTAGACCTCTTGTTGCCTTCCCACTACAGTAGGAATTATAATTTCCAACTCCAAGATGTTGTAAAGGTTAAATGAGATCATGTGTAAAAAGTCTAGGAGGGTACCTAACAAGCTTTCAATTAAGCTATTCTTAAGGTGGTTCTGAACTCTACTCTGCTCGATTTCAGGCTTCTCCAGTCTACTGATTTGCCACTAGTGAGTCAAACTGTCTATTCTCTTTTTGGCCTGTCCTTATCTTACTCCTCTGACACATCTCCTTGATCCAGCCCAAACTGTATCCCAGGCAGCAGCATGACTGTCAGGTTAGCAGCTCTCTACTCAACTTGCCCAGAACTTGCTCACTTATCTCCTAACCCTTTGCTCACTTTCCACCTTTATTCCTTTTTTGTGGAAATTTATAACTTTTCACATATTAAAACTTTTTCTGAATCATTATGAGTTCATGTATGATCTCCAAAGGTCACCAAATCTTCAGAATCTAAGACTTGATTAAATGCTTCAAACTTATTAATGTATAATGCTGATCTCCATATAATATCATGACAACTTGTCATTTGGCCATTATACTTTCACATTAGAATAATACTTTGCAATGGCATTGGTTTATTCTGTATTAGATAAAACATAGCCACTTTAAATTCCTACTAATTGACTTGACTACCCTCCTCTCCTCTCACTTCCAGTTCAGGTTTTAATGTTTTTGTTTTGTTTTGTTTTGTTTTGTTTTGTTTTGTTTTGTTTTGTTTTGGTAAAGAATAAAACCACACAACCTTTCGAACAGCCCCTTCCCAAGCTTATTTATGAGAGAGACAAAACATCTGCTTAAACAAGTTAAATCTGCGCTGATCCATGCAGGACACCAGCCAACCAAGGCATAAAACCATTTCATTCCAACAGAGAAGTGGGAGGAGGTGGCTGGGAAGGATCTTCAAATGGGATCAGTCAATAAATGACTTAATGGAGGAAATGAGGACTGTTTTCCCTACTGGAAAATGAAAGAAAGTTCTTTTGGCACTAAAGAATTTAGGAGACGTTGGCTTGTTAAGAATGTATGACGTGGGAAAAGAGGATATACTAATAAAACTTTAGCATAATATTCTCTAATTCCTTACCAATATTCCAACCTTCAATTACTTCTTCTTGTCATCTTTCTTCAATTCTCCAGGAAGCCTGTACTCTCGTACTGTTCTATCTAGCTGCTCCAAAATTTAGAACCAGGCCAGTCTCTTAAGAACTCCAAATTAAGCGCAGTTTCTACTTTCAACAAAAGAGAAAAAATACACTGCTGCTTTTTCCCCCAACTTCTTATCCCCTTCTGAGGTCCTTGGCTTTTGTTATTCTTTTTGTTTTATTTCACAAACATTTATATAGTGCTTACTACGTGCCAGACATGTTCCAAGCATTTTACAAACATTAACTCATTTAATCCTCATAGTACTTCTCAGGGTTTTGTGGATGAGGAAATCAAAGGCACACGATGATAAGTAATTTACCCAAGGGTACAAGGCTACTAAGTGCCAGGACTGACATTTCAACTTCATCAGTTTGACTCCATAGTCCAGGCTCTTAGCTAAGAATGTTTTCTTCTTTTTTTAAAAAATTTTTAGAGAGGGGCGCCTGGGTGGCGCAGTCGGTTAAGCGTCCAACTTCAGCCAGGTCACGATCTCGCGGTCCGTGAGTACGAGCCCCGCGTCAGGCTCTGGGCTGATGGCTCAGAGCCTGGAGCCTGTTTCCGATTCTGTGTCTCCCTCTCTCTCTGCCCCTCCCCCGTTCATGCTCTGTCTCTCTCTGTCCCAAAAATAAATAATCGTTTGAAAAAAAAATAAAAAATAAAATAAATAAATAAAAAAATTTTTAGAGAGAGACAGAGTGTTAGCAGGGGAGGGGCGGGGGGGGGGGGGGGGGGACACAGAATCCAAAGCAGACTCCAGGCTCCAAGCTGCCAGCACAGAGCACGACATGGGGCTCGAACCCACAAGCTGTGAGATCATGACCTGAGCCAAAGTCAGAAGCTTAACTGACTGAACCACACCCAGGTGCCCCAGAATGCTATCTTTTCTAAGCTTAAACAAAACCCTGTAACTTACAGAATGCCCATGCAAGAAATCAGAGCAAACAAGAGTTCTCCCTCCTTTATAATCCAACCTTAGGTTTTATCCAAGATGCCAGATGAGAAAAAAAATGATGGAAAGATTTAAAAGAAGGGGCAAGGAGTCCTCAGGATCCAGTGTAACACTACCAATGCTTCCACAGCCTTTCCTTTTACTGTTTCCTTCCAAAGCCCTAAAGTAACATGTAAATTATTTTACATATCATTTTAAGTCACTTTTCTTCCAAATGTCTCAATGTAATGTTGCTTTTTTTCCAAAAGGCTTTAGCTGGTACATTCCTATTTCCCCATACATAGGACCCTACAAACCATCTCTTGAACTGTGTTAATAACTACAACTATAATCCACATAAACCACTTAGTACAGTTGCTGGCACATAGTTAGCCTAAGTGTTAGATCATATTACTTTTATTATAAACAGAAAACTAAGCCCAAGAGATGAAGTCATTTGCCTATTTAAAAAAACTATTGTTGGGGCATCTGGGTGGCTTAGTAGTAAAGCATCTAACTTCAGCTCAGGTCATGATCTCATGGTTCCTGAGTTCAAGTCCCACATCGGATGAGCCCTACTTCTCTCTCTCTCTCTCTCTCTCTCTCTCTCTCTCTCCCCTCCCATCTCCACCCCCCACCCCTTGCTCACTTAAGCTCTCTCTTTAAAACAAACAAACAATAATTGTTGACAAAGCTAGTTTTGTTTCCAATACAAGGTTTCATCCACTACCTACATTACCAAAACATTACTACAGAACAGAATAAAGAAACAAAGTATTCCAGTTTATAGCTTCTGGAATTTAAAAATCCAATGATTCAATTAGCATTCAATGCTCAACCTCTTCATCCCATAACTTTCACCATCTGAGTTTTCTTCTACTCTTTGTGCTACAAAATGATGATGGAAGGCATAAATCTAAGAAGTTCAAAACCATTTCTAACTCACACTGGTTTACATCAACCTCCCATTAGGAGTCCCTGGCTGGCTCAGTTGGTAGAGTATGCAACTCTTGATCTCAGGGTTGTAAATTCGAGCCCCACGTTGGCTGTAGAGATTACTGAAAAATAAAAACTTGGGGCGCCTGGGTGGCTCAGTAGGTTGAGCAACCGACTTCAGCTCAGGTCATGATCCCACAGTTCGTGGGTTTGAGCCCTGCATGGGGCTCTTGCTGACAGCTCAGAGCCTGGAGCCTGCTTCGGATATTGTGTCTCCCTCTCTCTCTGCTCCTCCCCTGCTTGCACTTTGTCTGTGTGTCTCTCTCAAAAATAAATAAACATTAAAAAATTTTTTTTAATTAAATAAATAAACAAATAAAACGCCTGGAGCGCCTGGGTGGGCTCAGTTGGTTAAGCAACCGACTTCGGCTCAGGTCATGATCTCACAGTTTGTGAGTTCGAGCCCCACATCGGGCTCTGCGCTGACAGCTGAGAGCCTGGAGCCTGCTTCAGATTCTGTGTCTCCTCCCTCTGCCCCTTCCCCACTGGCACTGTCTGTCTGTCTGACTCTCTCTCTCTCTCTCAAAAACAAATAATAAAAACGTTTTAAAAAACTTTTTGAAATAAAACCTTGGAAAAAAAACCCCTCCCATTAACTAGTTATCCCCATTATCTTTCACTGCAAACCTAGAATAAGGAATTATTTTTCCATTTGAGGGGTCCTAAACTGCTAAAAACAAAGCATTCCACTTACAAACTGTTAAAATTAATTTTATTTCTAAATCAAAGAGAAAATGAACAATTGTTTTATATAGAAAGCATTAATTCCAGATAGCCTAAAGGGAGTACCTTCACTTGCCCTTTACATTTCCTGAAACACCCCACCTGCAACCTACACACCCTGCTGCACTAAATGCTTCTACTTAAGTGATTCCATCACTCCCCTACACCAAGTCTTCCTTATCTAAACTCTCAAATCACAAGGTTGCAAAAACAAGTTATAACAATATGAAAATACTTCACTCATCACATGGACATCGTTAGTATATCTCTTACCAGATGGTCCAGTAACAGTGTAAACTTAACTACAGAGAGACTGTGACTCCAATAAAAGATGCAGTGAAAAATGTTAGTGTAGAACCAACTGTTAAGCCACTGGCAAATGAGGAATGGAGAGTTAACAGATGAACAGAAATAGATAAGGATGACAGCACAAGTGGGCTTAAAATTAAAATGATATGAAAAGGACTAAAAGAGTCCCTTGAGGAAATGGACTTTTAAATATATTTTTAATGATTTTTATGTTCATAATATAAAAGTCAAAAGTAAGATTAAAGGATCTTATCTACACAATTTTGTCAGAAAAGGTATGCCAACCCTTCTAACACTAGATTCTTTCTCCCAGTGCTAAATAGTAACCAAGAATTAAATTTATAATCCAATTTTGTCAAATACAAGATAAAGCAAACTTGCTTTCATAAGTTTTAATTTCATTTCTCAACAAGTTCCCAACATTCCCCACCCCTCCCCCCATTATTTGCTAAGAAAATTTGTTCATGGCTTTGAATGGATTCCCTTTAAGTGACTCTTCTCAGTACAACTGTTTCATATGTTATCCTATCATTTCACTTTTCATTTTGTGTCAGCTTCCTATGCTACATTATAAATGGAATTAGGAGGGAATATAGAAGCAATGAAAGAGGTACACCACCAGTTCTCAAACTTTTTGTTCTGAGGACTCCTTTACGTTCCTAAAATTACTGAGAATTCCAAAAGGCTTTAGTTTATGTAGGTTATGTCAATTTATATTTACCATACTAAAAATTAAAACTAAAAAAACTTTTAACTATTAATGTATTTTAAAATAATAAACCCATAAATAACATTTTTATGAAAAATAATTATATTTTCTAGAAACAAACATAAATCTGGTGAGAAGAATAGCATGATTTAATAGTTTTGTAATTTTAACGTCCAGCTTAATTGACAACAAATGGATTTTCAATCTGCTTCTGCATTCAATCTGTTGCAATATGCTGTTATGGTTGAAACATGAAGACTATGACATATGAAGTCTAACTGCATACAGATATATAGCTGAAAAGGGGAGTTATATTTTAAGAGCATTTTCAGATAATTCTATGATGCTACAAAACTCAACAAGTGGTACCTTCTCAAAGATTAGCTGCAGTGCGGAATCTGAAACCATATCAACAAATTTTCATATTCGATTGCATTAAATCTATCGGTTACTTTATATTGTGAGTGGGTCTTTTTATCCATGTCTGATTTTACAACATCATGTATTGGTCATTTGGAAAATACTGGTTCACTAGCAACATAGTTCTTCCACTTGATGACACTTCTCATTACACAACATGGAAAAAAAATGTTCATTAATATCACCATGGACCTCATCAGGAGAATCTCTAAGTACTGGAAAACTGTCAAGCTCATGAAGGCAGACACAAGTTTTCCAAAACTCTAATTTTCATTTAAAAGCATGAATTTTATCACTAGCAACAAATACTATCATTCATTTGAGAAAGTGTCTGCCAAACACTCAAGGTAGAACAACTACAGTGTGCCAGTTGTTCTTTCAAGAATACATGGTGTTCCATGGAAAAGGTGGCCAATTCAAAGACTTTCACTAGTGCTTTTCCTTGAGACAACCATCACTTGTTTCAGAATGAGGCAGAAATATTTTACATTTACTTCCCATTTTGTCACACAGGAAAAAAGATACGTGAAGGATCAAGATTTAGTAAAAATAAAAATTATTTCTGCTTCATCAAGGAAATTGCTAAGTGAAATTAAGCTTTGTTTTTTTTCCTGTGAGTCCATGGTGGTAAAGAAAACAATGACTAGTCCAGCTTGATGCAACTGTCTTTGTTAACGGCAAGGCCAGCAATTTTACACACCATTGCTTCTGTACAATCAGTTAAAGCATCAACATGGTGAAAAACAGCCAACATCTTAGAATTAATATGAGGGGCGCCTGAGTGGCTCAGCTGGTTAAGTGGCCGACTCTGGATTTTGGCTCAGCTCACGATCTCACAGTTGGAAGAATGGAGCCCCATACTGGGGTCTGTGCTGACAGCACAGAACCTAGTTGGAATTCTCTCTCTCCCTCTTTCTCAGCCCCTCACCTGCTTGTGAGCTGTGAGAGCACGCTTTCTTTCTCTCTCACAATAAATATTTAAAAAAATTAATAGGAAAGAGTTTTGACTTTCTAGTCATAAAAGACCCCCAGTCTGTGGAGATTCAAATTTTGAAAATCCCAGAGCTATCACTAACACTTGTTGAGAATTTACATGTCATACCACGTGTTAGATGTGATCATTATGTATTTCATCTGCTCCTTGCAACAATCCTGAAACAGGTTTTTTTTTAAACAGAGAAGGAAATTCAGGTAGAGCCAAAAAAGCAAATCCAACTGTTTCTAACCCCAGAGCTTCCAATCACCATGTTTAAGATCAGGCTCTAACTGACATATTATCAAGGGTGCATCATTCAATTCTGCTTCCTCATCTGTGAAATAGTAATTGTTACCTACTTTGCCCTCTTCACAGCATTGTGTAAGGCTCGCAAGAAGGAAAGTAGTACTCTAAAATTTTTTCTTAACTATATTTAGCAGTATTATGCAACAAATAAAAATCAATTCCAAGAAGGGGGGAAAATCCTTGAAATTCAAAAAGATGTAGTTACCTTATTAAGTGATTATGAAAACTTACCTGTTTTAAAACAGGTTTAAAAAAATCACCATTGAAATCTTATGGAAGTTTGAGACCAAGAAATACTACATCACAATCATCAATGCCCCAGGTCACCCGAGGTTTTTCATCAAGAACATGAGCACTGGGGCACCTGGGTGGCTCAGTCGGGTGAGTGCCCGACTCTTGATTTCGGCTCAGGTCATGATCTCACAGTTCATGAGTTTGAGCCTGGCATCGGGTTCTGTGCTGACAGCACAGAGCCTGCTTCGGATTCTGTGTCTCCCTCTCTCTCTCTCTCTCTGCACTCCCCACTCATGCTCTCTCTCTCAAAAATAAACATTAAAAAAAAAAAAAGAACATGATCACAAACACCTCACAGGTAGAACTGCGCTGTGCTGATTGTGGCAAGTAGTATAGGTTGAGTCTGAGTCTGTTTTGCTCCAATCACAACTTCTTAATATAATCTACTCTTTCCCCCCATTTCCTATTGAGCTCTCCAGCTTATCCCTCTGAACAAAACCTAACTTCTGAACTTCTCAGAAGAACCTAAAGTCCTCTACTCTTTGTGGAAAAGCCAGGAAGCCAAACCCAGAAAAAGGGAAATGTGAGGCAAAGAAGACCAGCTCCCAAGAGAAAGCCAAGGATGCTTAACTTCAAGTCCAAGAAGACTGAGCCCTAAAAACAAGGAGCTCAAGTAGAATACTTACAGCTGTACATCCATTATAGCTCAATATAACAGACAGTCCAAAGATAAATCTAAGACTGACACACACAGAACTACACTGCTCCAAAACCAAAACTGTTACCATCAAACTGAGCAGTTGAAGTTTTTTAAATGCTTTGCTATTTAAGGCATTAAGATCTTCAAAATATGCCTCAAAAAGTTTAAATTGTGGGAAAACATAAATCTATAAATCCTAAGAAACACTACAATCCAGCATCATTCTTGGAACAGCTGAAATTTAAATATATATATATGAAATTACAGAGAGGCATAAGGTAAATTTTAAAATTCTTAAATTCAAACTGCCACTAAAATGCAAAGTGTATCATCAGTCCTGTCCCCTAGTTACAATGTACCATATTCTCTCTCAATGAAGAATCTGCATGAACTGATACACTGCTCTGCAAAAAACTTTTATTAAAAAACAATATATAAAACATCCATGAAACAACTTCTTTCCTCTGACTTCTACAGGACAGATATGAGATGTCATGAAGTTTGCCAAGCCGGCTTTAAGTAAGCCTTACTCACAGTCTGAGAAAATGACTCAGCAAGACTAACCCCATATGTTAACTACAGTTAAGCAGTTAACATGATTAAGTTAAACACGTATTTCTCTAACATGCCCAATTTACAAATAAAAAAAGAAGCTCAGAGGTTAGATGACTTACTCCAGCTCACAAATCAACGATGATTAGAACCTTGTCTCCTGGCTTAATATTGTAATACATTTGGCACTAAAAATGTAATTTCTAAAAATTAGATCATTCCAAAAAAATATTCTATGTGTCATATTTATGTATCTTTATTAGCTTCATCTAATGTCATGTCTCTTGTATTTATTTCTCTGAAAAATGTGTTTTTTCCAGTATGGTTGTGTTTTTTTAACAGTCTTCTGTAGTCCCCTAAGTTGTATTTAAAGACTGATATATTGGGGCACCTGGGTGGCTCAGCTGGTTGAGCATCCGACTTCAGCTCAAGTCATGATCTAGCAATTTGTGGGTTCAACCCCTTCATTGGGCTCTGTGTGGACACCTCTGAGCCTGGAGCCTGTCTAGGATTCTGTGCCTCCCTCTATCTCTGCCCCTCTCCCGCTCATGCAGTGTGTCTCAAAAATGAATAAACGTTAAAAAAAACAAACTTTTTTTTAAGATTGATATATTGAAAATTGTTGACACTTTCATCTGGCACTTACCTGCTTGCAAGGTTTTATTTTCAATAACTTTAATTTGCCAAAAACTACAAAACCTGAACTTTTTGGCATTTCAACTCGCTGAATACTTCAAATACTTCCAACTGATTAAAAAAAATGCAACCAAGGGACACCGGGCTGGCTCAGTGGGTGGAGCATGTGACTCTTGATCTCAAGGTCAGGAGTTCAAGCCTCACACTGGGTGCAGAGTCTACTATATAATGTGTATGCAATATATATACACAAATAAATGCAACCAAAATTTATAAGACATTTATAAAAAAGCTCAATGCCACTGTAGGACACTTAGGTAGACTTATGAAGTTCTTTAAGAGCTCAAACATTTCCAAAATGATTGATAACATGTAAAAAGTGGAATCACATGTTGCTAGTCATGTGTATGTATATATAAACCAGCAGCAGCAGCTTGATCACAAATTGTCTACCTCAGTCATTGTGTGGGTTTCAAAATGTTAACACCTAAAGCTATCTTTTGAATGGTAGATACAATATTGCAGCGCCTTCCCACTCTCCCCCCACCCCCATTTTATTTTTACTTGAATATAGCTAACACGTGATGGGACATCAATTCCAGGTATACAACATAGATTCAACAACTCTACACCTTATGCTGTGCTCACCACTAGCAGAGTGACCATCTGTCACCAAACAACGCTATTGCAATACCATTTACTACATTCCCTCTGCTCTACATCTTTTTTAACTCCCATGACTTACTCATTCCATAACTGGAAGCCTGTTATCTTCCACTCCCCTTCACCCATTTTGTCCACCTCCCCACTCCCAATCGTAGCCTCTTCATAAGCAGTTAGAACAATGTGCATTCCACAGTCATTCCAAGTATATTTTTAGTTCTATAGTTCTTTTTAGCTTAACAGGAACATTTCTGCCATTAACACTTTACACTCCACCCAAATTTATATGCCCATCATCACTAAAAGAAAAACTTTTCCAATAGGGTTTATACAGATTGATAGAGACCTCACATAAATGAAGTCACAAATAAGGGAGGATGATCCCAAACCTCCTCCTGCCTCTGTCAACTACCATTAACTATTTCAGTTAAAGATAGTATCAGTTACTTAGATGCCCCAGTTAGAAACCTAACTGGCCCCTTGCTCTCACCAATCCTGTCCCCAATATCTAATCACACTAAATCAAGTGTATTTGTTTACTACCTTAATCCTCACCTTTGTAGCTCAGACCCTCATCATCTCTCTCAGATTCTACCCAGCATTTTGCAAATTTGTCTCTCTCCCTCCATTAACTTCCATGTTAACACTTTGATACATACCTCTTCATAGTCTTTTCTACACATATCAAAGTATATATAGTACACACCTTTTAAACCAAAAAAAAAAAAAAGTCCTATTTTAAATCTAAAGTCACCATTCCTCTGCTACAAAACTCTTGATGACACCTTAGAAAATCCTTCTACAATCCAGCCCCAATTTATATCCTGCCATACCTCCCATTCTAGGTCACTTTGTTCTACCTGTAGTCTCCAAACACACCATGTACCAATGACTCCATTCCTCAACCTGCAGTTCCCTCAACCTGAAAATACCTCTAACCCCCTGGCACCTTATTAATCATGCTTTAAGGCTCAGCTTAAATGACTCCCTCTGTGAGGTCTATAATCTCAAAGTTTACAAGTCCCTCCCATTTCCCACATAATAGCTTTATTATCTTTTACACATTTTACTGAACAATTAGGTGAGTGACTCGATCACTGAATTTTGAACTCTTCAAAAGAGAAAGTTTCATATTTTTTTTACCTTTCATCTCTATATAATCATCATGGCCCTTATACACAATATATGCCCAATAAATGCTTACTGAATAAACCAAATACCTTACTGCTACTGGTTGAAAAGGTTTTTGCTTGTTTTGCCATAATTCAGATTTCAACTGGTGGTTCTAAAAAGTTTTAATTACAAAGAAACACACCTCAAACAACCTTCCTTTCTATTGTGAACGATGTCTTTTCTGTAAATCACTACCAAAAGAGGTGAAACACACTATTAGAGGTGTTCCCATATCTCACCTATTTCCATATCTCACATATCTAACACACGTATTTCTAAAATAGTGTGTTTTTTTTTGAGAGAAATTTATTTTGAGAGAAAGAGATCGAGCACACACAAGCCAGGGAAGGGGCAGAGAAAAGGAAAGATAGAATCCTAACCAGGTTCCGCGCCATCAGCGCAGTCTGATGCAGGACTCATACTGTGGGATCATGACCTGAACCGAGATCGAGTCTGACGCTTAACCAACTGTGCCACCCAGGTGCCCCTGAAGTAGTGTTTTTAACCTAAAGATCTGTTGTGTTTTCGATTAAAACCATTTTTTCATATTTTTTTTGTTAACGTTTATTCATTTTTGAGAGAGAGAAAAAGAGCGAGCGAGCATGAGCAGGGGAGGGGCAGAGAGAGAAGGAGACAGAATCTGAAGCAGGCTCCAGGCTCTGAGCTGTCAGCACACAGCCCAACATGGGGCTCAAATCCATGGACCGCGAGATTATGATCTGAGCTGAAGTCGGACGCTTAACCGACTGAGCCACCCAAGTGCCCCACAACCATTTTTTTAAACCTGAAAATTAGCTGACATATGCTGTGAGCTAAAATTTAGCACTGCTCAAATATATTCTAAGTAAATAAGGTTAATTTGAGATAAAATTTAAAAGCTTTTCTTTGGTTTGTTCACCAATAGCAAAACTATTACATGTCCAGCAAGACTTATTAGTACCCAGATCAAGACCCTTAGAAACTTAGACTTTCAAGGTAATTCTTTCTGGAAAATTAGAAATACTCTTTTTCAGGTATGACACTGGACCAATTTACTTCAGATTCTTAGTATCCATTCAAAAACTGAATAGCAACAAATGGCCAAAAATGGAAAATAAGCTCCTAGCACTTAAAAGGTACATCAAAAGTGCTATTTTTGACATGAAAAATAACAAGAATACAGATACAGAAAGGTGTACATAAAAGAAACACTAAAAATAGCAAGTAAGTATAGATACTGAGAACAATATGAAATTACTTACGCACATAATTAAGTTCAAAACATGCCAGAAAGAAAACTAAGTAACTATTCCATAATTCAGGCAGGGAGTCATCTGTGTGTTTATATGTACATGTGTATATGTGCGCACATGAGTGACTTCTGTTGTTTTTAACTGCCCTTTAAAAATCCAATCAAGAAATCAAAATTAGAACACTAAAAAACAAAAGCTAATTAAAGACATATGAAGGAATATCAGAATTAAGGAGACATATAGGGTAAATAAAAGACCCAGGTACATCCCTAAAATAGAACATTCACCTTTTATAAGACTAATCAGCAGCATGGATTATGAAGCCAGTATGTCTAGGCTGAAACTCTCATATTTCACAAAAGGAAATCAACAGATAATGTCTAAAATTGATAGATAAACAGCAACATAATCATATTATTTAGAAATATGGGATGCCTGGGTGGCTCAGTCAGTTAAGCATCCGACTTCGGCTCAGGTCATGATCTCACGGCTCATGAGTTCAAGCCCCACATCGGGTTCTGTGCTGACAGCTCAGAGCCTGGAGCCTGCTTCAGATTCTGTGTCTCCCTCTCTCTGCCCCTCCCCCATTTTCTCTCTCTCTCTCATAAATAAACATTTTTAAAAAATTTTTTTAAAGGAAGCCTATTATGGTTGTGCATGTAATTTTAAAAAAGTCAAAAAAATGCTCAATTATGTCCATGTTAACACAATTTTGACTACTGAAAAGTGACAGTAGGTGGCCAAAGGACTCTGGTGAGAGTTTTTATGGTCTTCGAAGAAGACAAAAAGGAATGAGAGAAAGAGAAATATTTTTTTGCAACCCCAAATGTAATCACGGATTCATTCATGGATCAAACCACTGGGTACAATGTTTTTATTTTTTTTTTCAACGTTTATTTATTTTGGGGACAGAGAGAGACAGAGCATGAATGGGGGAGGGGCAGAGAGAGAGAGACACAGAATCGGAAACAGGCTCCAGGCTCCGAGCCATCAGCCCAGAGCCTAACGCGGGGCTCGAACTCATGGACTGCAAGATCGTGACCTGGCTGAAGTCGGACGCTTAACCGACTGCACCACCCAGGCGCCCCTAAAATGTTTTTAGATAATACAATAGTCACAGTCTCAAAGCATCACCACACCTCTTAATTATTAATTACATTTGGGAAAATACCTTAACAATTTCGCAGACTGTATCTTACACAAGGGTTCAAATTTATTGTCTCCAATAACGGACAAAATGACATATGCACACTTCCTGATGTGACGCACTAAGACAAATCACCTAGTTAGTATGTTTGCCAAAATGTTTAATTTGAATCTAATCATGAGGAAGCAAATCCAAAATGTGGGACATTCTATTAACAAAATACTTATACTCATTTGAAAACGTCAATGTCATGATCTGTTTTGTTCTCAATTAAGGAAAACTTATAGAGACAGGACAACTAAATTCAATATACAATCCTGAACTGGACTCTGGACACCTCCACTGCCAGCCATCCTCCAAAAAAGTCAAAAGAGGGGTGTCTGGGTGGCTCAGTCAGTTAAGCATCTGACTTTGGCTCAGGTCATGATCTCACAGTTCA